>NC_092749.1:92384379-93015646 GCF_047496795.1 Chiloscyllium punctatum
GTGTAACAGAAATGAAGAAACGTCAGCACTTGGAAATAAACAGTGACTGCTTGCTTTTGCAGCATGAACACATTTAGTAAATAATGACTTCATTCAATCCAGTTCCATTAGAATCGGTCATGAAATATGCCCTATGGTTGATTGTGGTGGACCATGGTGATGTTCTCCGTGATCAATGTTCCAACATCCTCCTTTCTTGCTGCTTTCACAGCTTACTGTCCACTCCCTATATTTGTGTCATTGCCAGCTCCACATCACCATAGACAAGGATTGTACAGCACAATCTGTGGGCATATCAATGAACCCCCTGACCTGTCTCAGCTTGGGAACGGCAACTCAAGCAGGTTAACTGTCTGGCCTTCAATGACCCCAGCTGAAACTGCTGCATTGTATCTATGCACAGCCTCAGTCAGGGAGTGATGTAGCACATCGTGAGCCATGTTTGAGGAGGGTAGTTTTTGTCACTCAACAACCACCTTTTAAGGCATGTGGCCTTTGAAATGAAGCAGAGTCTGAGAATTATCAAATGTATGGGATCGTGCATGCTTGCATTTGGATTTCAGCATTCTTTTTTTTAGTGGGATTCTTTCCCTGTTTCAGTCCCACCTAGCTTCTTGTTAAATCAAGAAGGTCAAACAAAGATGATATATTTCATTACTGTTAATTGTGACAGATCATTAAGTATGGCTTCTCAGATATTTGATTAGCTGTTATTTCTCCCAAACAAGGAACAAAATTTTGCTTTATCGGAGATAACAAATTCCTATTATACTCATCTCAGATCACATTCAGACTTGTACTGAAACCTCCTACAAGGGAGGATCAATATTACAGGGCAATTTACTAAGTCCAAGCCATCTAACGTGCACACCTTTGGACTGTGAGAGGAAACCGGAGCACCCAGGAAGAAACGCACACAGACATGGGGAGAACGTGGCAACCCCATACATCTAACCTGCATATTTTTGGACTGGGTGAGGAAATATTTGCCATAAAGTTAATTGGAAATATTATGATCATCTGAAAAACATGCAATTAGGAATTTAAAAATTAAGCCTAAGAGTTAATATTTAACAGTTATGACTTTGGATCAGTTATAACAGATCATTTGTGGACACCCTTTTGACAACTCTAGCCCTCAACTTTTCTCAGGTCCACAACCTCTACAATTAAAGATGGTTTTGTACAGCCTAAATGACAGCGCTTGTGTTATGCAGGCCTACTGCCCCCATGAGCCATGAGGCCTGGGTTCAAGTATCATCTGCTACATAGGTCCATGCGAACACCTCCAAACAGATTGACTGGAAAGCACTGTACAAAGTAAATAAAGAAAACAACTTTAAAAAAAAACAGGTGTTTTAATAACATGAAAAGCAAAACCCCTCCTAACTCGCTGTTCCGTGCAGACGTCTTCCCTCAATCCTCATATTAGTATGCAAAATTCTTACCTAATTTCCTAGTTTAACAATATTGCCCTTATCCCAAATCTCTTACCTTCATCAATACTTCCCCTCGTACAAATTATGACTTAAGGCCAATTTTAATTATCACACCCAATGCACAAGTTTTCAGAAACAGACGTAGGCTACATTTTCATTTCATTTAAAAACTGCAACTTACAAATTAAAAAGTGCAACTAATGAAATCCACGTGGGACCACCCGTGGCTGGACCCAACAGGCAGCATCCAAACTCGAGAGTAAAAGCAAAATATTGTGGAGATTGGAAAAACACAGAAAATTCAGGAGTTACCTACTAGGTCTGCAGCATTTTCTATAACCCCTCCAAACTAAGAGTGCCTTTATGAGCTACTCCCAGCTTGTTAGCGCCGATCAGGAGAGGAATATTACAGACCAATTCCAAGCAAATTTACTCACTTGACTAAAACTGCTCCACCAATTACAGTTCCAGCAATTGATAGCGGCAATATATATTTGCTCATCATTCTCGCTCTGGAACTCAGAAAACGACTGCTGCCACAATCCCGATTTAAACATCAGTTACCACCAGCTCCTGAGTGTTACGGCATTCGTCCAACGCCGCTAGAAGCAACCAACCAGAGCTCGGCTACCGCTGCGGGCAAAGGTCACACCCCAGCGTGCACCAGGAATGACCTTCACCCTTTTCGACGTTCGCTCCCCTCCGTCACACGTCATTAGAATAAAACCGTAAATCGAAACTTAAGGGCGATTGTTCACTTTTCTGTTAGCTTTTGAGAGAGTGTCGTGTTGTGCACCGAATCGTAGGATAGATACAGCAAAGATGAAGTCTATTTCAGCAGGCTTTTTTTGATTCTGCAAAAGCATCTTATTTTTTTTCTCCTTTCCTGATAATTGCCGAATTATCTTTTGAAAGTTTGGATTGACTCCATTTCCATCACCGTCTCACACGGTGCATTTCGGATTATAACTTGTGACGTGACCTTTTTTTTGTGTCGATCTGTGGTCCTTCTACCAGTTACTAAAATCGGTGTCCTCTGTTTTCTGATGTTTATGTTAGGGAGAACATTCTCCCGAGCTACTGTTTTGAACACCATTATTAAATATTTTTGCGTCTTCCCAAAAGAGAACCCAGCTTTTCCAACGTATGCAACCTTATGTCCTTATCCGATATATTTTATTTAAAATTTAGCTTTTCAATAGAAGAATCTGGGTCTTAACAGATATTCTCATGGCGAGAAGAAAATGATCAATTTTCTCACTGGCCCAGGGATCCTTGGGTGCAGTATTCTTCCCTGCTATACGGCAGTTTTGGGGAATTATCCAGAAAGACTATCATTTAAAAATTGGAGGTAGGATTTTAACCAAATCTGGAAAACATTCTAAAGCTATGTGGCCTTGAAAAACCAGAATACCACCACAACCAGCTTAAAATTGCATATTTCCAATATGTGGCATGGATTTCATGGTCAAATGGTTCAGAATTACTTCTCAGGGAAGTCATTCCTCTACTTTTCATAAAGAGATTATATGATGTGTTATTTTGTCTCAGGTTGCCTGTGCATAAAAGGTAATGTTACCGTTGTGCTCAAACACTTAAGGGCTGTTTGCTTCTTAGAAAGAGATTACTTTTGGTGGTTTAAACTGAGGGTCATTATGCCTCAGGTGAGGGTAGAGTTGAGAAGAAATGTCCTTCACAGTAATCTAGCTTGTTTGGGAATTGAATCCATGTTGTTGACACTACTCTACATTGCAAACCATCTATCCAGCTAACTGAACGCCTAACCCCAAACCAGGCACTTGTCAACCGAAGAATTGTTTCTTAGAAGCTGTTATGAAGGAAACACAGCATCCAAATTACACAACAGAGCAAGAACCCACAAAGAGCCATGTTTTTGTGTTTCAGAAGCCAAATACTGCTCTTTAAATAAAAATACAAAATGCTAAATGCTGCCTGAAACACCAACAAAACTTTTCATTCTGTAGATACTGCCAGACCTGTTTCCAGCACTTTGTGTTTTAGTGATGTTAGTTGAGGGATAAATATTGGTCAGAACACCGAGTAATTTCTCTGCACTTCTCCAAAACTGGCATGGGATGTTTTACATCCACAGGAGAGGACAAGACATTGATTTAACATCTCATTTGAAGAACAGCATTTCCAACACCACTTTCTCAAGTATTCAGAAGTGTCAGGCTAAATTTGTACTTACATTTCTAGAGTGGGACTTGAATCCACGACTTTCTGACTCAGAGGCATGATTCTTTCCACTGAGACACAGCTAACACTAATGGTACCAGTCCAGAAAGCACAGGGACATTTCTTGCAATCTATAAAGTTATAGTGCCTTCGGAGGAGATCTTACTCCCACATTTTTCATATCAATGACAAAATTAATGTTTTAAAAGCATCAAATATGTTTGATACATGGTTATTTTGTTATATCCACATGACAACAGTCATTGCCAAGGTAAAGTCTGTTAAAGTAAACTGAGCGAAGTGACAACTTTAATCTCACTTTTTGCTAAAAGTAAACATGTCAAAGCTTTTCATCTTCCACTTATCAGAACCAGGATACAGAGTGCTGATAAACTCTGAGCCAAAGCTGCTTAACATCAAACAGTTACTGTCGACATGTTTGTTGTATACCAAACTGACATCCAGGAACTGCCACGTACTAACGCTGTGATACCTGATGAGTCTTGCCATCTTAAATGTGTTCTAATCATCTACTTAATTATTCAATTCAATATTTATTTACTTATGCTAATTTATTTTGTTAACTGTACCACCAGTTGCTATCCTTTGTTAGACCATAGAAATACAATAAACCTTAGTCATTTCGGAAATACTCAGCAAATAATTAGCTTCTCCTGTAACAAACAATTGTTTTCAGAAGGCTGGACAAATTAGAAAGGCAAAAGCAATGCAGTATCTCTTTCATGCCCTATCTGCATTTACGTTTGACTTTGGCTTTCTATTAAAAGTCACATTTCCTAAATCAACTAATTCCAGCACCTTATTGTAAGTCGCACTCGAATCCTAAGATGTACTAAGTTGGCAAGTTTCATGTACTTGAACACAAGGACCAGCAAAAATGAGTAACTAGTTTGAGATGCTTAATTAAGCCCAATTTCTTTTCCACTGGCAACTTTGTTTAAAAACCCTGCTTAAGGCTGGGATCTATCTGGAAGTGCTTGAAAGCAATTGATAAAAAAGAAGTTGGGAACTACAGAATTTAAATTGTAGATCTCAGTTAATTGCCAACTATATGTTATGAACAAGATTAGATTTGTGTAAAATAAAATGTAAACTTTCTTACCTACCAACTGCAAGCACTCAGTCCTCAAATGGTATGTGAGAATTCCTAGATGTTGTTTGGTCCAAAGCTAAAACATCATCACAACAAGTGTTTAAAGTTCAAGGAGGTTCAGCTCAGAGTTCATGAGCTGGAGACTGAATGACAGAAACTGCAATAAATCAGTGAATTGAAATGTTATCCTGATTTTTCACACTTGGAGGCAGTCTTGGATCAGGTCATTGATTTGGTCAATGTTTAGGGTCAGGAAACTGACTAAGTGAGGCATGTAATGAGGTACAGAGGGCAGATTTACAGGAACCTCAGCCTTTGTAATTGTCCAAAAGTTCGAAGGTTCTTTCAACTTGTCTGAATGAGAATGAGGGCTGCAGGGTAGATGAATTGACTGACCAGGTTCAAGGGAATGAATGGCTTACTCCTGCTTTTCTGTTACTGAAGACTGTACACATTTTTTATTTGTTGATGGGAGGTGGGTGTTGTTAAATAGGCCAACATTTATTGCCCATCCTTAAATCCCCTGGAGAAGGTGGTGGTGAACTGTCTTCTTTAACCACTGCAATCTTTGAACTGTAGGAACACCATGAAGGGAATTCCAGAATTTTGACCAGCAATAATGAAGAATTGGTGATACATTTTCAGATAAGTATAATGTTTGGTTTGGAAGATACTTACAGGTGGTACTGTTTCTATGCATCCCCAACCCTTGTTCTTTTACTGGCAGAAGCTGCAGATTTGGAGGTGCTGTCAGAGGAACCTTGGTGAGTAAACTGCAGTGCAGCTTGTACATAATATACACTGCTGCCACAGCACCTCGGTGATGAAGAGAGAGTCCCAGTCTTGCAAGCTGCTTTGTCCTGGATGGTGTCAAGTTTTGTGGAAGTGCATCCATCCAGGCACTGTGAGTATTCCACCATAGTCTTTACATGTTCCTTGTAGATGCTGAACAGGCATTGGGGTAATAGGAGATGAATTGCTCATCACAGAATTCCTAGCCTCTGACCTGCTATTGCTACAATATTTATTTGGCTGGTCCAGTTTAGTTTCTGGTAATCCCCAGGATGTTCATAGATGGGGTTTCAGCAATGGTGGTAGCATTGAATGTCAAGGGGCAATGGTTAGATTCTCCTTTGTTAGAGATAATCATTGTGTGGCACTTGTGTGTGCAGATGTTACTTGCTACTTATCATCCCAAGCCTGGATACTGTCTAGATCTTGCTGCACATGAACAAAAACTGCTTCAGTATCTGAGATATTGTAAATGGTGCTGAATATTATACAATCATCCATGAACAATCCCACCTCTAACCTTAAGATAGAGGGAAGGTCATTGATGAAGCAACTGAGGATCTCATGCAGTTATGAACTGGAGCAGATAATTGACCTCCAGCAATTACAAACAACTTCATTTATGCTTGGTATGACTCCAACCAGCTATTTAGATACATGCAGATATCCTAATTTTGGCAAGTCAAGAACCTGAGAAGTGTTGACAATAAAATATAGTGCTGCAACAATGATTAAAGAAGAGGAAGTATCTTGAACCAAAAATATTTCTGTACACTTTACTTCCTCGATATGACTTGGATGTTTCTTCCAAATGATGAATAATTTTTGAATTGATAATTAATGTGTTGCTCAGTCATCAAAATTGAAACTGAGTATTGTTCTTATAATATAAATTCAGAATGCTGAAAAACAATAACAAATAGCTAAAATTTCAGGAACATTTGCCAGGTTCACTAGTACGCAAAAAGAAAGGAAGGAAAAGTTAATATGTACATTGGAAATTCTTTATGCTTTTTCAGGTATCTTTTTTCCTTTGCTGTTCATTGGAGAAAAGCAGATGTAATAGAACTAAGTACTGAATTTCTATTGCTGTCCAGAAAGATTTCTTTCAAATTTTATTTTCTAATTTAGAAGTAACTTGGAAATGCCACTTATAGTGGGTCTGCAGAAAATGGAAAAAAACTCTCTGTATTGGAAAAGGGGGCACTTGTGACATGATGTAAATAGAGGAAGCAGCAACTGAGAGTATTCCACCACAGTCTTTACATGTTTCTTTAGACATTGGTGCTTCACTCAAGGTGTGAAATCCCTGAAACTGTCAATGCTAATTAAATTAGAGTGACGATCCATAATGTCAAAGTGGCCCCCATACATGTGCAGATGCTGCCAGTGATGTCACCTGGCTCCAACAGGCCACTGATGTCACCACACCAAGATATATTTGCACATGCACACTAACATCACAGAGTGCAAATGAGTGGGCTTGGGCTAGGGGCATGTGGAGGGAGGAGGGTGAAACTGATTCAGTGGAACCTCCCCACCCCAGGGCTGCTTGGCCATCACTCCTTCACTATGCTCACTTTATAATCCAGCACCTCCATCCATTGCATAGCCCAGAGAGGGACTCGCCTCCTACAGCCAGGAGACCTGGGGATGGGACAGCCGTTATGCCTGTTCCTCTCTGCCACCTTTTGGTTCTGTCCTTATTACTGCTAAAGATGGAGTGATCCACCTTCTTTACCAAGTTTATGTCACTGTCCATAGATCACCATTGGAATGATGCAGCTACTCAGGCTTCACTGTTGCAACTGCCCTTCAAAGACCCCACAATCTGATTCACACTTAATACAAGATATGGTTCAGGCCACCAAGTCCTGGATTCCTCTTCTTTGATTATACACACTTCGTGTAGCACCATCTTTGAGACAGACTGATGGTTTTGAATGTTTCCAAAAGTTATGAACCAGACCAAACCTTCTCAAAATATATTAAAAAGATAGCCTAGATCTGAACTTTTCTTGTTTTAAAGGCAAGTGCCAGGCATTTCATTCTAGATGCAATTCAATTGGTCAAACTACCAACCTTGATGCAAATCACACTTTATTCATATACTATAGTTAAAATACAACAAAAGAAAGAAGAAATTGGAATAACAAGTCTGTTGGAAAATTTAACAGAATAGTAGATTATTTAACTATTAAATAATAACTGTTTCAAAATAGTAACATTCCATCAACACACCCTTGGCAAAGACAAATTCGATAAAATTGATTGTATCACTGGCAATTTTCCAGTCCAGGAGCAAAACACATCAAGAGGAAACTCTGAGACAAGAGAGAGACGCATTGCCGCTTCCAAACCCAACTTCAAGACCCTAGCAATTTAGGAGCTTGACCCCACCCATTCAGACTGCTTCTATTGTTCCAATTTAAAAAAAATAAACAAGTCCTCACAAGCTGTTTACTTTATTGGCTTTGGAACAGACCGCTTTGCATTTCTGTCTCAATGGCCGAGTGGTATAATCGCTGGACTATTAATCCAGAAACTCAGCTAATGTTTAGGGACCTGTGTCCAAATCCTGCCATGGCAAATAGTGGAATTTGAATTCAATTAAGAGGGTCTATTAATGACCATGATTGTTATAAAAACCCATCTGCTTCACTAACGTCCTTTAGGGAAGGATATCTGTCATCCTTACATGGTTCTGGCCTACATGTTACTCCTGGCCCACCACTATGGGTCTCTGAACATTGCAGGGCAATAAATACTGATCCACATTCCACAACTGAATTTTAAACAAAATTATCTTATGGTGACACGAGTATCTCTTGGAAATGCTTCACTTCCTGTTACTGTAGTGACTTTGATTATTTTTATCACTTTTTATATCTTCCAAAATCTATCTTTGACCCCACCCATCTTTTATCCACAAGCTTTCCTCAGCAATATTGTTTGAAAGCACAGTATTTGATGTCACCTCATGTTGATAATGCCCACCACTATTTTACCAATTCACTAAACTCTTCAACTGTTGCTAAATTAGCAGATTGCTAATTTGTCATAAATTACTGGTTGAGTAGAAACTTCCTCCAAAAATGTTTGGAAGACAAAAACTATTGTTTTCTGTCCCTGCTCCAAACTCCATTCAATGACATACCAACTCCATCCCTCTGGCAACTGTCCAAGACTAAACTAGATGGTTTGCAACCTTGGTCTTGTATATCAGATTTGTGCTGTTACTATGACTGTGCATTTAAAACACTATTATCATCTAACATTACTCCTATCTCAGGTCATCTGCTGCTGAAATTCTCATTCAAACTTTGTTACTTCAGGATTTGACTATTTCAGTAAATTCTTAGCTTATCTCTCATATTCTGTCTTAATTAAACTGACATAATTAAGAATTAAACTTGAAGCAATCCAAAACTCTGCAGTCCATATCCTAACTCACACTAAGTCTGATTCACCCACTATTTGTATGCTTGCTAATCTACTTCAACTGGTGATCAAACAACAACTTGATTTTTAAATTCTCACCCTTGTTTTGAAATGACTCCATGGCCTTCTTCTTCCCTAACTGTGTAATCTTGTCCAACTGTACAACATTCCAAAATATCTGCACTCTTCTAATTTTAGTTTCTTGTGTTTCTCCAAGTTTAATTGTTAGCAGCCGTACCTCAGTGCCCTGAGTTCTGGAATATCACCCCCCCGCCCATCTTCAGTGCACTTTCCTCCTTAGGATGCCCCAGAAAACCTACCTCATGTACATGGTAACTTTTGCAGGAAATGTGAGCACGGTTCTAAATAGGTATTTTGTCTCTGTCTCTCTGGAATGGTGGATAAACCTCCAGGATTGTGTGAACTGCATTACAGGTTGTTAAAGGAAGCCAAAGAAGAAATATTAGATGTTCCAAGGAAGTCAGTCCCTCTGTATTTACCTTTTCATACGCCCAACACTGAGGTAAGATTTACATCTATAATTATTTGGCCCATCCCTTGCAGCCTTTTTTGAATAATGGTACAACATTTCGAGACCTCCAATTCTGGTACTTTGCCTACATCTAGTACTGAATTACTGGAATCAATATTGAGAAATAGGATTCATTGTTAGTTGGAGAGGTATAGATTAATCACTGATAATTAGCACGATTTTATTGAGGGAAGGTCTTTGAATTCCAAAATTAACCAAATATTTTGAGAAATTAACAAGGAGGATTGATGAGATTCGTGCAGTGGACGTTGTCCACATGGACTTTAGTAAGGTATTGGCGTACTGTTATTTGGCAGTTTATTAAGTGAAATAATTTTAGGGCCTGAACTCTTTTATATCCTAGCCCCCTACCCCACACATCAGACGTTGTTATCACAAAGTCTGTCATTACACACTACCTGTTTTTAGGCACTAACAGTCTCTATTAACAACCACTGACTGTCTGGACAGATCATTATCCACTCGTTTGTGTGTCCAACTATACTCTCTCTTTGGGCTCTATCCCCATCTGTTGTTTACTCCTTACCCTCTCCCTCCATCCTATCATCTGCATATAAACCAGTATTTCCCTCGCTACCATCATTTCTGAGGAAGGGTCATTGGATTCAAAATGTCAACTCTGATTTCTTCTCACAGATCCTGCCAGACATACTGAGTTTTTCCAGCAACTTCTGTTTTTGTTTCTGATTTACAGTATCTGCAGTTCTTTTGGTTTTTATGGAATATGGTGAATTGAAAGTAAAATTGGCTCAGTGACAGGAAATATAGGGTAATGCTTGACATTTTTAGGAATGGAAAAATTGCCAGTGATGTTTCACAGGGTTCAGTTTTTGGTTATTTGCTGATTGTGGTACATGTTAAAGATTTGAATAAATGTAGACGGTATGATCAGGAAACAACTCGGAGAAAGTGAGGACTGCAGATGCTGGAGATCAGAGTCCAAATGTGTGGCGCTGGAAAAGCATAGCAGGTCAGGCAGCATCCGAGGAGCAAGAGAATCAACATTTTGGGCATAAGCCCTTCATCAGGAATGTGTGGTGGTGGGGGAGGGAGGGGGTGGGTTGGGGAGGAAGGTAGCTTGGAAGGTGATAGGTAGATGCACTTGGGGGATGATGGTAGTAGGGTGGAGCAGATAGGTGGGAAGAAAAATGGACAGATGGGACAGTTCAAGAGGGCGGTGCTGAGCTGGAGGGTTGGATGAAGAGGATGGTTGTCAACTGCAGGAAGATGTCAATGATTTGGTTGAGCTGGCAGAAAAGTGACAAATGGAATTCAATCTGAAGAAGTGTAAAGTTATGCAGTTGGGAAAGGCAAACAAATCAATGTGTTCTGGTGCAACTTGATAAACCACCAGAAGACCCAGGTACAAGTTACAATCATTTATTCCAGTTAACTCAGGGACACCCAGTTTTAAATAGTCTAAGACAGTACTCAGCAAAGTCAAAAACACTCATTCTTTATAACCTTAAGTCACACATACATACATCAGTGTTTCCTGTGAAGAAGGACATGGAAGCTAAAGAATGTAGGGAAGTAGGTGGTGACATCTTGAAAAATATCTATATTACAGAGAAGGAAGTGTTGATGTCTTGAAACACATAAAGGTGGATAAATCCCCAGGACCTGATCAGGTGTACCCTAGAACTTTGTGGGAAGCTAGGGAAGTGAATGCTGGGGCTCTGGCTGAGATATTTGTATCATCGAGAGTCAGAAGTGAGGTGCTGGAAGATTGAGGTTGGTGAACGTGGTACCACTATTCAAGAAAGGTGGTAAGGACAAGCCAGGGAACTATAGACCGGTGAGCCTGATGTCGGTGGTGGGCAAGTTGTTGGAGGGAATCCTGAGGGACAAGATTTACATGTATTTGGAAAGGCAAGGACTGATTAGGGATAGTCAACATGGTTTTGTATGTGGGAAATCATGTCTCACAAACTTGATTGAGTTTTTTGAAAAAGTAACAAAGAGGATTAATGAGGGTAGAGTGGTGGACATGATCTTTATTGACTTCAGTAAGGCATTCGACAAGGTTCTCCATGGGAGACTGGTTGGCAAGGTTAGATCTCATGGAATACAGGGAGAACTATCCATTTGGATACAGAACTGGCTCAAAGGTAGAAGACAGAGGGTGGTGGTGAAGGGTTGTTTTTCAGACTGAAGGACTGTGACCAGTGGAGTGCCACAAGGATCGGTGCTGAGTCCACTATTTTTCATCATTTATATAAATGATTTGGATGTGAACATAGGAGGTATAGTTAGTAAGTTTGCAGATGAAACCAAAATTGGAGGTGTAGTGGACAGCAAAGAAGGTTACCTCAGATTACAATGGGATTTTGATTAGATGGGCCAATGGGCTGAGGAGTGGCAGATGGAGGCTAATTTAGATAAATGTGAGGTGCTGCATTTTGGGAAAGCAAATATTGGCAGAACTTGTACACTTAATGGTAAAGTCCTGGGGAGTGTTGCTGAACAGAGACCTTGGAATGCAGGTTGATAGCTCCTTGAAAGTGGATTCGCAGGTAGATAAGATAGTGAGAAAGACGCTTGGTATGCTTTCCTTTATTGGTCAGAGTATTGAGTACAGGAGTTGGAAGGTCATGTTGTGGCTGTACAGGATGTTGGTTAGGCCACTTTTGGAATATTGCATGCAATTCTGGCCTCCTTACTATCGGAAGGATGTTGCGAAACTTCAAAACGTTCAGAAAATATTTGCAAGGATGTTGCCAGGGTTGCACGGTTTGAGCTACAGGGAAAGGCTGAACAGGCTGGGGCTGTTTTCCTGGAGTGTCGGAGGCTGAGGGGTGACCTTATAGAGGTTTATAAAATCATGAAGGGCATGGATAGGATAAATAGACAAAGTCTTTTCCCTAGGGTGGTGGAGTCCAAAACTAGACGGCATAGGTTTAGGGTGAGAGGAGAAGGACATAAAAGATAGGGGCAACTTTTCCACACAGAGGGTGGTGCATGTATGGAATGAGCCGCTGGAGGAAGTGGTGGAACCTGGTACAATTGGAACATTTAAAAGGCATTTGGATGGGTATTTGAATAGGAAGGGTTTGGAGGGATATGGGCCAGATGCTGGCAAGTGGAACTAGATCAGGTTGGGATCTATGATCAGCATGGACGAGTCAGACTGAAGGGTCTGTTTCCATGCTGTACATCTCTATGACTCTAGGACATACCTTGATCAATTCTAGTCTTGCCAGTTTACAATCACATGTTAAATGGATGTCTTGGCATCAATTCACTTAGTTCCTCTGGTACATACATCAGGCACTACACTTTATCCATCCAAGGACACACCCATCCTTATCTTGGTGATTATGCAGTCTGGACTGTGTCCTTGTTTTTATTATCTAGTCTTTGTCCTGGCCCTCTGCCCTAGTCTAATTCTTTATCTTTCTAGAGTACTTTTGCTAATTTTTTTTCTGCTATTTTCTGCTTACAGCTTGTTTTACTGAAAGACACTTCGAACTAAAACCATTCAATCAATTCAGTCCCCCCTTTTAATTCTTTCCAATCCCAAGATATCCAACTTTGCGTTGTTGCCTTTCTCCCTTTATACTCTGCTGCCCATGAATACTGGCCAAGCTTCAAGCTAAGAATTGGAAATGATTATACCATCTCTACAAGCTCTGTAACACGGGCTCTTTCCTTATCTGTCGAGCCACCACATTCCCAAATCCCATATTCCTTGCCATCTTTTGTGTGTCCTCCTTTGTGGGTAAAGCAAATAGATTAAGTACACAACCAGTACTAATTGGGTGATAACCAAAATATGGGATGTGATCCTAATTGATGTGTGTTTCTGTACATTCTTCCTCCAACTTCACAAGGTATTCCTACTAGGTGGTGGTGTCTATTTTCTCTTTAGCATCAGCCAATGTTCTAACCTGTCGAGTGCCCAAGTGAACTTAGTGTCTAATATGTCCTGTGCACATGCTGGGCCTCACTTCAGTCAACAATGGGATTTCATTGGAGAAATAGCTCAGAATCTATTTCAGGTTTTTAATACTTTCTGTCACCTCTCAGTTAACTGTTTTTCTCCTGGAGATTTTCATCAGTTCTACCTTTCCCACACCATCTAATACCTGTGGATAATATAGGACTACTATAGGACATGACTGATTGTTCCCACATTAGTACTTTTCTTGTGATGTGATAATGCAATATCTCCTTGTACAGACGTAGGTTACAGAGATTGGTTCCATTGCAGACTATACAGCATTCACTGCGTAATTAGCTATTGCATAAGATCTGCACCTTCTTTCTTTTGTGTCATATATCAGATGTGAACTCACTACCGAAGAATTTTCTATACTGCATCTGTCTGAATGGCACTTATCACATCACCGTCTATTTCTACGGCATGAGGTACAGTACCTTGTAATAAAACCCCATAAATATACCAATATTTGCAACTCCATGTTAAGCCCCTGTGCTGACAATCAGGCCTGGTACCATGACAGGTTAGAAAGATATGCATGTTTGTATACAAAGAGATATTGCATCATCCTTGCAACTTTTTCTCCGATTTTCCCATGTTTGTTCAAGTGCCCATGATCCAAAGATGCTCAAGATGTCATTCCTGACTGCAGAGTCCAAGAGATTTTTCTCTACATTAATCAACCTGTTAGTGGTCCATATATGACTCTCTAATACATTGCCCCAGCTCTGAATTATCCATATCAGCTTGGTTAACTCTCTTGTTAACATTCCTAGTTTGCTGACCTGGTCACTAAAGTACTTAGGCATGCAGACCATCCTTGGGGTTCACAATTAAATGTTTCTGCCTAGTTATAGTCAAGTATGCAGTAGTCAAACTGTCATCATCATACTTATTGGCGTACTGGAGAAGAATCCAAGTGTTACTGGAGTTCAGTCTGTAAACTTTCAGCATAGAACAGCAACCTCATTACTCATTCCTTCTCCTTCCATTTTCCTCAAAGTTAAGGAAACTGTTACAAGTCATGCACAGGAGCTGGTTTACCAGAAGGTTAAGCTGCCTATGGTCCAGGCAGAAAGCAGTTCCATTGTACGTTAACAGTCATTTATTGACAGGTACTCAAGAATTACTAGTGAGTCAGATAGTTAGTATCCCTACAATACATGTAAATGTCATTAACATGATTCAAGTTCTTCTGTGACTAATTATTCTGAAAAACATCAATCAGTTTATGACATGCTTCAATTGCAACTAGTTCTTCCAGCACTCCTTCCTTTTCGTATCTGCACATCCATAAGTATTTCGAAGTATTATCTCATAAGGTTTTATCCACTTCAAGGCAAAACCTAATTTTTCAGTTCACATTCACCATCACCTTCCCGCCACACTACTTAACCAACCTGCTCCATTCCCACCTCTAGTTCCATGTCATGTATGATTTGTTGATCACAAAATTGTCTTAATCCATGCAGCTGCTTGCACAGCTCTTCACAAACTGATAAACTTTCTCTCTCATGGGCATTGCTTCCTCAATACCAAGCAGTTTACCCAGCAATCTTATTGTCCATCCTGTCATTAACTCATATGAAGTAAATCTGGTTACCTTGCTGGGTGTTGTCCTGCTTTTTGAGCCTCAGTTTTGATGGGTAACTGTTTTCTTGGGGAATGTTCTGACTCTGACACATGAACTGATGCAATCTTGACCCTTGCCTGCAGGTTTGCCAGAACAATCTACCCCACCAACAATGGCATTCTCACGGGTCAGTCTCTGTTTTGTTCAGCACAGTTAGTTTTAAAGGAATTCATAGGAGTACTGTCTATTTTGAAAGATCCTGCATTATTATCTTGCCATCTCAAGGACTAATTCATGTTTGTTTTATTCAATGGTCCATGCCAAGGCCTTCCTCCTGTCACTTTACATACCTATATCTGGAGAGGGATCATTAGCCCACCCACTTTGAAGGGTGGGTCTCACTCATCTTTGCTCTCAGATATGTTATCCCCTGTTCCATGCATAATGGTATCATGTAATTTTATTTGCAAATCCAGATCTGTAATTGGGATAAATGCCACAGTTTTTATTAATATACTGAACTGTCGTCCTCCCCCAGATCTGTCAGTAAACGTGAGGTCTCTCGTGGTCCAAGGGCCAGTGTAATCTATTCATTCTCTACTAAGCTTCAGAACAGGCTTTGTCTGCTGTCAGAAACTTCTGTTTTCAGACATTATAGGATATTTGCCTAATTTCCTGTCCTTCTTTTGTCTCTTCTGGTGTGCAACGATCATTCCTTCTGTAGCTGGTCTTCCTGCCATTTGTACAGTAGTATTAGCCTATCCTTTCTTTAGGAGTTGGCATACTTGTGCAAAGAGATATTGCCTGCCACATCACAATAATAGCCCTTTTTGAGGATTTACAACTGCCACTAACCCTATCTTACCCCTGGTTTGGTGGGTCATTACATGATATCGATATACTTTCCACCCATCAATACTCTGAGGTGTTCTGAACTGAATCCTTTATTTAAGAACTTTTGAATATTTCATCATCATTCTTGGGATGTTCCTGCCTGAGAGCTGTACATAAGTTTCCCACTTTTGTTCAATGTGATTGAAAATCCCTGCAGTGCAAAAATAGGCCATTTGGCCCATTGAATCTGCACAAACCGTCTGAAGAGAATTCCACCCAGACTCAGACCCAGACCCCACACTCTCCCCATATTCTTGCATTTCCCATGGCCAATCCACTTAACCTGCACATTTTAGGACTGTGGAAAGAAACTGGAGCATCTTGTTGAAACCCACACATTCACAGGGAGAACATGCAAACCCTACATAGACAGTTGCCCAAGGCTGAAATCAAACCTGTGTCTCTGATATTGTGAGGGAGCAGTACTAAACAGTGAGCTAACTACAATGACCAACTATTACCGGGAGTCCAAAATCAGAGGGCATGGGGTTAAGTTGAGAGAGAAAGGATTTAAAAAAGCACCTGAGAGGTAACTTTCTCAGACAGAGGGTTTGCATGTACAGATCAAGCTGCCAGAGGAAGTGGTGGAGGTAGGTACAATTATGACATTTAAAAGGTATCTGGATAGGTTTATGAATAGGAAGAGTTTAGAGGAATATGGGTCAAATGTTAGCACATGGGACTAAGTCAGATTGGGATGTCCAGTCAGCGAGGATGAGTTGGACCAAAGGATCTGTTTCCATGCCATATGACTCTATCACTCGATCTACTACTGACTCCCTAGAGATCTGTGGGAAGCGAGGGAAGTGAATGCTGGGCTCCTTGCTGAGATATTTATCTCATCTATAGTGAGGTGCAGGAAGACTAGAGGTTGGCTAACATGTGTCACTGTTTAAAAAGGGTGATAAGGACAAGCCAGGGAACTATAGACCAGTGAGCCTGATGTCAGTGGTGGGCAAGTTGTTGGAAGGAATCCTGAGGGACAGGATGTACATGTATTTGGAAAGGCAAGGATTGATTAGGGATAGTCAACATGGCTTTGTGCATGGGAAACCATGTCTCATAAACTTGATTGAGTTTTTTGAAGAAGTAACAGAGAGGATTGATGAGGGCAGAGCGGTGGACGTGGTCAATATGGATTTCAGTAAGGCGTTCGACAAAGTTACTCATGGGAGACTGGTTGGTCAGGTTAGATCTCATGGAATACAGGGAGAACTAGCCATTTGGATACAGAACTGGCTCAAAAGTAGAGGGTTGATTTTCAGACTGGAGACGTGTGACCAGTGGAGTGCCACAAGAATCTGTGCTGGGTCCACTACTTTTCGTCATTTATATAAATGATTTGGATGTGAGCATAAGAGGTATAGTTAGTAAGTTTACAGAAGACACCAAAATTGAAGGTATAGTGGACAGTGAAGAAGGTGACCTCTGAGTACAACGGGATCTTGTTCAGATGGGCTAATGGGCTGAGGAGTAGCAGATGGCATTTAATTTAGATAAATATGTTTTAGAAAGCAAATCTTAGCAGGACTTATACACTGCATGGTAAGGTCCTCGGGAGTGCTGCTTAACAAGGAGACCTTGGAGTGCAGGTTCGTAGCTCCTTGAAAATAGAGTCGCAGGTAGATAGGATAGTGAAGAAGGTGTTTGGTCTGAGTACTGAGTACAGGAGTTGGGAGGTCACGTTGCGGTTGTACAGGACATTGGTTAGGCCACTTGTGGAATATTGCACGCAATTCTGATTTCCTTTGTGTTGGAAGGATGTTGTGAAACTTGAAAGGGTTCAGAAAAGATTTAGAGGGATGTTGCCAGGATTGGAGGATTTGAGCTATAGGGAGAGGTGCTGTGTCTCTGATATTGAATAGGCTGGTGCTGTTTTCCCATGTACGTAGGGGGCTGAGGTATGACCTTACAGAGGTTTATAAAATCATGAAGTGCATGGATAGGATAAATAGACACCCTGGGGTGCGGAGCTGAAAATGTGTTGCTGGAAAAGCGCAGCAGGTCAGGCAGCATCTAAGGAACAGGAGAATCGACGTTTCGGGCATAAGCCCTTCTTCAGGAAACCTGGGGTGCAGAATCTAGAATTCAAGGGCATAAGTTTAGGGTGAGAGAGGAAGATATGAAAGAGACCTAAGGGACAATGTTTTCGTGCAAAGGGTGGTACGTGTATGGAATGATCTGCCAGAGGAAGTGGTGGAGGCTAGTACAATTGCAACGTTTTAATAAAAAGGCATTTGGATGGGTATATGAATAGGAATGGGTTTGGAGGGATATGGACAGGGTGCTGGCAGGTGGGACTAGATTGGGTTGAGATATCTGCTTGGCAATGACAAGTTGGACCGAAGGGTCTGTTTCCATGCTGTACATCTCTATGACTCTATGACTCACACTTCCTTTGGCAGATGGACATTACATATGCCCATTTAGGCTCTCCTTTCAGAGCTTTAATCATACCGTTCATGAAAACCACCTATTCATGTGGCGGACTTTGTCTTTTCCATCTCAGCCCACTCCCCTGTTTTGAAGTCATCAGGAATTGTGTTCCACCAATCTGATTGACAGTTAGCTTTTACCAGGTGCATCTTTGGGAGTGCATGGAATTTCCTAAATTTAGTTCAGATCTCATGACTCTTGTTCCAAGGCTTAAGCTGGGAAAGTTCCTTGCATAGCATGTGCTTCTCGCCTGGAATAAAGAGGATATTCAGTCACAAGGTCTGTATCTTCCCCTTATTCTTCACTAGCAACCCACTCACCCTTAAGTTTCCTTCTTTTCAACTTAGTTTTTCAGTTGTTATAGTCATGTGGGCTAACGTTTTTTCAAATGATGATGCTGTGGGAGTCATGCTTTCATATGGGGTGGTTCTTTTCCATATTTGGCCGCTTCCACTTCTAAACTTCCCCAATCAATTTCCTCCTCCTTGTCAGTGATGGGCAACAGTGCTGCCACCAGCTGATTTTTTTTCCTTAAGCATTCTAACTTATTCACCTGCACAGCTATAAATAAAAAGTGTTAATTATTACTCTTTTGTTCCTTTGCCTTATTTTGGCTTATCCATCAACTTTTCTGTCCCTTGGTGTCCCTTTGAGGTTCCACTCATTCTTCTGCATTTTCTTAATCGTCTTTTTCTGGTGCTCGATAATGAAACTTGGAGAGTCCTGTGGACCCCATCAAGGTCCACAGAACCCTTTGGCTCCTTCCCGTCTCCAAAAAATATCTTTTTGTCTTTCTTTCCAACCTTTGTCCACATATATGATGTTTGTTTACCAACTTGTGTGTGTTTAGCTCATACAGTTCTGTTAAAGCTTTTTGGAGTCTGACCTTTTTGTATGGCATTGGCTTCCTAACCTGCCAGTGCAATTCTGCCTCCTTACTCTGTGCCCCTGTTCTGAGTACGCTTTTAGATACTTTGGATCTCACCCACAATGATCCAATGAGGCTAATCGTTCTACCGTGGGGTGGTAAATCAAATCTTGTTTTTACATTCATTCACGGGATTTAGGTGTCACTGGTTGGGCCAGCGTGTATTGCCCATCTGTAGTTGCCCTTGAAAACGTGGTGGTGAGTTGTCTCACTTCGGTACAGTGTATCCTGGAATGCTGAGCTACCAATCCTGCCCCCTCTCTCAGTGACAGTAATGACACCATGGCCCAACGTTTTCATTTGCGCCCTCAACTCATTTGCCTTGTTTGTCAGACTTCTTTCATTAAAATAAATACCATCCAACCATGCCAAACTCCCTTGTTCCTGAACCAGCAATAATTTCGATGCCTTTCTTACTCACTTGCTATCTCATTTCATTTTGGCTTTGCAACTCATCTTGCAGAATATTCTTTCAGGATCTACTCACCTGGCAAAAGTATCAGCAAATTTCCCAGAAGGATCCTGGCACCAGTCTGTTTTAGGTGCAACCCTTGTACTGGTCCCATTGTCCCAAAAATCTGAAGGCCTCTCTCTTACACTATCTCTGCAGCCACACATTCATCTGGACTAACGCATTTCTGTTCTCACAACCACATAGAGATTGCTAGTTTTTGGGTCCTGCTTTTTATATCTACTTCCTAGCTTGCTAAATTCTGCCTGAATGACATCATCCCTTGATACCATTGTGTGTCACAGTATCCATCTATTTGCCCTCCCCCTTCAGGATGCCCTGCAGCTGTGCAGTGACATCCTTAACCCTGGCACTAGGGAGGCAACATACCATCCTGAAGTCTTTCTGCAGCTGCAGAAATACTTGTCTGCTCCCCTTACAAGTGAAACTCCAACCATTATCGTCCTGCCTTTCTTTTTCCTCCCCTCATGTGCAGCAGACCCACTCACATACCATGAAGGTTCACACTGATTTCCCATGTGCAGTCATCTTCTCTGAATATCTATTAAAAATGGAGATGAGCAAAAGACACCCCTGTAGTACCTGCCTTCCTCTACTCTGTTTGATGGTCACTCTTTCTTCCTGTTCGTTCTTCCCCTGCAGTGTGACCACCTCACTGATAGTGCTGTCCACGACATACTCAACATTATTGTTGGACACACTTCCTGCTTATGTGGCCACGAGGGGCAACTAGAGCTTCCATGATTTGATACATAGCGCAGAAGCAGCATATCACAAGTGCAAACTCTGCTGCCACAACTTGCCTTAAGCTTTTCAGTTACTTCCCTTCTTTAAAGTATTAATTATAGATTTACAGAGTATAGGAACACTATACACTTACTTCCCTTACAGTAACTTTACTTCCCTTACCGTACTTTGCTTAATTATATTACTTTATTATATTGGATCTGACTTTTGCCTATTCTTGTGGTTTCTCAGTTAATCCCTTCTTAAAAAAAAATCCACCGCTTCTCTGTGATGTCACTGTTTGACTTGTTTTCCCAACCAATAAACCCTGAAGCTGCAACTATTAAACCCACTTATCATGTTGCTGCCTCCCTTGCTCTGCTGAGTTGAAGCTGATGTTCTGGAACTAAAATGACTGACCTTTAATAACCACAACCATCCATCTTTGTGCCAGGCTTGATTCTAATCAAAGGAGAATTTTCTTCATGATTCTCATTGCCTCCAGTTTTGCTGTTTGATGTTCCTTGATATCATTCTCAGACAAATACAGTCCTGATGTCAAGGGCAGTCACTTTCACCACACCTCTGGAATTCAGCTCTTTTGTCAATGATTGAACCAAATTTGTAATGGGCTCAGGAGCTTAGTGGTCTCACAGAACCCAAACTTGGCCTCAGTGTTATTGCTAAATGAGTGTTGCTTGGTCACACTGTTGAAAACATCTTGACAATAAAAAGGAAAACAAGAAATATGTAACAGGTACAAAGGGAACAAAACAATGGAGGTCCTGGAGGAGTATAGAAAGTGCAGAATGGGAGTTCAAGCAAGTGGGACAACATAGAGAGGGTTTGAAAAAATGCTAATGGGCAAGATGAGGGAGAATCCCAAGATATTCTACAAGCATATCAAGGGAAGAGAATAACCAAGGAAAGAGTAGGGCCTATTAGGGACCAAGGAGAAACTGTGCGTGAAACTGCAGGACATATGCAGAGTGTTAAATTAAAACTTCACTTCTGTTTTTACTGGGGAGGAGGAGGCTGCAAGTACAGAATTTGAGAATGCTAAACAGAAGTCCTGGCATCAGTTGAAAATTCGACTTTAGAGTAATGTCAGCAGGGAAACAGACCCTTCAGCCCAACATATCCATGCCAACCAGGTTTTCTCAGCTGTACTAGTTCCATTTGCCTGCGTTTAGCCCATATCCCTCGAAACTGTGTTGTTCTTGAGCAGATAGATATAAGAACCAAGGAGCTATTGGAGGTTTTGGCAGATTTAAAGTGGTGATATCTCAATGTCCAGATGAGTTGTATCCCATGCTGCTATGGGAGATGAGGGAGGAAATTGCAGGGGCCCTGACCCAAATTTTCAAATCTCCAGCCATAGGGGAGGTACCTAATGTCTTGACGACAGCTAATGTTTTCTAATAACAAGGGTGGTAGAAAAAGATGAAGGAACTATAGACCAATGAGTTTAGCATCAGTGATAGGGAACCTATTGGAGAAAACTGTGAAGGACAAAATTAAACTCTGTTTTGAGAGACAAGTTTTGATTAGAGATAGTCAACATACTTTGTCAGAGGGAGGTCATGCCTAACAATCTAGTGAAATTTTTTGAGGAGGTGACCACGTTTTTGGGTGAGGGTAAGTGGTTAGCATTGCTGCCTCACAGCGCCAGAGACCTGGGTTCAATTCCCGACTCAGGCGACTGACTGTGTGGAGTTTGCACGTTCTCCCCGTGTCTGCGTGGGTTTCCTCCGGGTGCTCCGGTTTCCTCCCACAGTCCAAAGATGTGCAGGTTAGGGTGAATTGGCCATGCTAAATTGCCCGTAGTGTTAGGTAAGGGGTAAATGTAGGGGTATGGGTGGGTTGCGCTTCGGCGGGTCGGTGTGGACTTGTTGGGCCGAAGGGCCTGTTTCCACACTGTAAAGTAATCTAATCTAATCTAATCTAAGGCAGTTAATGTAACTTATTTGAATTTCAGCAAGGTCGTTGACAAGGTCCCACTTGGAAAACTGATAAAGGCAAAAATCTTGTGGGATCCAGGGTAATTTGGCAAGTTGGATCCAAAATTGGGTGTGTGACAGGAGACAATGAGCAGTGGTGAAAGGCTGTTCATGTGACTGGAGCCTGTTGTGTAGTGGTATACCACAGGGATCAGTGGTTATTGTGTGTAATGTTCATAAAGATGTAGATGAAAATTTGGGGGTGAGTGGGGATGAAAAGTTAGATTGCAGATGTCACAAAAGTTGGCTGGGTAGTTCATAGTGACGAGGAAGGTGTCAGGTTGTGGGAGGATATGTATGGATTGGTCAGATGGGCAGATCAGTGACATCTAATTTAATCCTGATAAATATGAGGTGATGCACTTTGGCAGAAAGTGGCAGGACAGGTTAAGGGGGTATTTAAGAAGGTATACTGGATACTTATCTTTTTCAGTCATGATACAGAGGTCATGTTCGAAATATATGGAACTACAGCTGGAGTACTGTGTGCAGTTATTGGTCACCATGCTACAGGTCGGATGTGATTGCACTGGAGCGGGTACAAAGGAGATTGATCAGGATATTGCCTGGGATGGAGCTATTAAGAGAGGCTGGATAAGACACTGTTTTCTTTGGAGCAGAGAAAGTTGAAAGGGGATTTGATAAGGTGGATAAGATTACGACGGCCATGGACAGGGCGAATAAAAAGCAGCTTTTCTCCTTTGTCTTAGGATCAATATCATGGGGGCATAATTTTAAAGTGAAAGGCAGGAGATTTAGTGGTGATTTGAGGAAAACATTTTCATCCAGAGGGCAGTGGGGGTCCAGAATGCGCTGAATTGAGGTGGAGAAATCTCACAACATTAAAAAAGTATTGGAATGAGCACATTAGGTGTCATAACATTCAAGGCTATGGGCTTAGTGTGGGAAAATGGGACTAGTAGTATAACCTTGGCTGTACACACTCAATTTAGTTTAATATGCGTTTAGCCCATATCCCTCTCAACCATTCCCATCCATGGACCTCTCCAATGTCTTTTAAATGTTGTAACTGTACTCACGTCTACCACTTCCTCTGGCAGATTGTTCCATACACGCACTACACTCTGTGAAAACATTACCCCTCAGGTCCCTTTTAAATGTTTATCCTCTCACTTTAAGTCTATGCCCTTTTGTTTTGGATCCCGTACACTGGGGATAAGGCCTTGGCTAGTCACTTTATTCATGCCTCTCAAGACTTTATAAAACCTCCATAAGGTCACCCTTCAGTCTCCTATGCCCCATGGCAAAAATGCCTCAGCCTCCTTATAACTGAAACCCTCCAGTCTAAGTAACATTCTTGTAACTCTTTTTTGCAACCTTTCCAGTTTAAGAACATCCTTCCCACAGCAGGGCAGCCGGAATTGTACACAGTATTCCGATTGTGGTCTGACCAATGTCTTGTACAGCTGTAACATGACATCCCATCTCCTGTACTCAGTGCTCTGACCGATGAAGGCAAGCATGCCAAACACCTATTTCACCATCCTGTCTACCTGTGATGCCACATTCAAGGAACTATGTATCTGCACCTCTTGGTCTCTGTCTGACAACACTCCCCAGTGCTGTATCATTAACTGTGTAAGCCCCGCTGGTTTGTGTTAGCAAATGCAATACCTCACATTTATCTACATTAAAGTCCATCTGCCATTCCTCAACCCACTGGCCCAGTTGATCAAGATCCCATTATGCTTAGAAAATCTTCTTCACTGTCCACTAAACCATCAATTTTGGTGTCATCCACTAACTTACTAATCATGCCTCATATATTCTCGTCCACGTCGTTTATAGTTCACCTAGTTGCTGCAGTACGTACGTCAGGAAATGTTCTTTGACCATCCAAGCCCTTCTTTACCTGGTTTGTGTTGCCTTCGGTCCGTTAGATCATCTCAACAACAATAATATCCGGAGCAAAGCTAGAGAAAAACATCAATATTCAGGAGTCCTGCTGTGAGCTGACGTTATTGTATTTCAAGTTTTTTTTTAATGAACCGGTCCAAAGGATCGTTCGCTAAGTAAAACCACACTCAATGAAACTATGAACGTGAATAAACTTGCTGCAATTGCAATCAAGAATGAACTCTGTTTCCCAGAATGCACGGAACGCGGCAGCGTAAACAGGGCAATCTTTTCTCCTGTTCCTTTTCCGTGTTGGGTTGGGAAAGAAAATGCGGCCCCCTGCCTCTCCGGCCGCATGCGCAGACGTTTGAAGCTCTCAAGTTTGAAGAACACACGGGGTATTTTTGTTATATTTATCGTGAGAAGGGGTGACTTGTTTCTCCCCTTTTAAAATTATTCTCGGCCAGTATTTGACGCCTCGCGGGGGGGGGTTGGCTCTCAATATGTAATCGTGGGCGTTCACACCAGTGAAAAGGGAGTTTCAAAGGGAGAGGGGGGTTGTGGAAGAGAGACAGATCGAAATTTGTGTGTGTATATAGGTCAGCTGGCGACTGGCTCCCCCGCCTCGATCCAGGGCGACCGTTGAATTTTCGCCTCGAGATCGCGCCGTCTTACTCTTGCGGCCCCCCCACCCCCCTCGTCTCGAGCCTGAGCCGTTGGTTGGCTGCCGTGTCCAGCGTCTTCCCCGTTTGCTTTGCAGCCGAATGGTGTCCCCGGCGTGCGAGAGAGGTGAACGGGAGCACCAGCGACGACAGCAAAAGGGGCTGGTGGGGGTAACAAAAAGGGGAAAGGGGAACGATCACTTTGAAACTTTTGGGGAGGGGGGAGGGGTGGTGGGGGTCTGTGCGTGTAAGAAGCTGTCGGCGAACGCTTTAGAAGTCGGACAGGGAGCAAAAGGCGGAGGAAGAGAATAATTTCAAGATCGGTCCTAGGAGTGGCGATCGAAGAAGAAAACGTCCAATCTTCTTACTGACTGGAAAAAGGCTGCGGGTGCGCGTCCGGGGGCCGGAGGCTGCACCATGCAGCAGCCACAACAACAGTACGATTTCTTCAGTGAGGACAATGCACCCAAATGGCGGGGTCTACTCGTCGCTGCTCTACGGAAGGTAAAAGTTATTTTGAAGCTCCAGTATGTGTTTCTATTTGAATTATGAATTTGCGAGATTTATTGTAGTTTTTTTCCCCCCAAGAAATTCGAGGCTTGACGTATCGAACCACGGACCTGATGTTTTTGATATTTTAGAGCAGCAGTGAAGGATGCTAAAATGTCGCTTTACAGGCATTTTATATTAAATCAGTTAAATATTTCAGTAATAGGAACGGAGAACTTGTGAGAGGAACATGTTGTTTCCTCTACCGTTGTCAACTGGTTTGACAAATAAGTTTGTTAATTTGGTGAATTTGACTTTTTTGAATCGTATTTTGCTGATTATGATATGACATTCTGTTTCGGAAGCAACTTTTATTGTGTGCACACGAATTTTTGCTATTGGTTATCGCAGTTATAGGCTTTCGACATATTAAACCATAATTAAGTGAAGTTTTACCTGATATGTTTTGATCTTCTTCCTTCGTGAGTTCTATTTCCCCCTTGTGGTTACTGTGTTGCAAATGACTTTGGGGTCGGGGTATTTTGGAATCAGTTGCAACATGGTGCATGTTCATCATGTGGTTTTTGCTTATGGGGTTTTGGACAGTGAACAGAATGAAAGTGAATGCGAGACTGAGATTTCAAGTTTCAAGCCTGTGTGCTGCTTTTAGTGAAAGGTTCGATTGAAGGCAAATTGTGGACTTTGTGACGTAAAAGGTAGCCTGATACCTGGAAGGGATTATTGGGCAAGTGAGATAGAATTGTCAACAATTTTGGTAAAGTAAATCTCGATTTTGAAAAAAGAATGGAAATGACCAAGTATCTTCAGGATAAGCTTGATTCTGTTTTTAAAAAAATTTAAATCGGAAGAACTCTGGATGTTGGAAATCAGAAACAAAGACAGAAATTGCTGGAAATGCTGAGGTTTGGCAGCATCTGTGGAGAGAAATCAGAGTTAACGTTTCAGGTCCAGTGATCCTTCGTCAGAACTGCTGAGTTTTTCCAGAAATTTAATGCTTGGTTGTCCTGACTCTAAAGTGTAGTTTTTGTGAATTTTTTTTAGTATTAGCACTAGTAGTTTTTGATTTCTGAAACACTCCAATAAAATATCTGATCTAACTCAATGAATCTCCATCTTTTCAGAGTGGGGAACACTTTGGAATACTGTAATTATTTGTCAGATAAGTAGAAAAAGCTGTACATTGATAAGACCATAAGACATAGTAATAGAAATTATGCCATTCAGCCCACTGAGTCTGCTCTGCCATTCAATTATGATTGATAAGCTTCTCAACCCCATTCTCCTGCTTTCTCCCCATTACCTTTATTCCCCTTGAAAATAAATATACTCTGACCTGGCTCCATAGACCTCTGGGACAATGAATTTCATAAATTCATGACTCTGGCTGAAGAAGTTTCTTTTTTACCTCCGTTTTAAAAGATCTTCCCTTTTTACTCTCAGGCTGTGCCCTCTGGTCCTAGTCTCCTACCAGTGGAAACATCTTCTGAGCATCTACTCTGTTCAGGCCATTGAAAGATACAGACTACTCAATTAATTCCCCCCTCATCCTTTTAAACTCCATTGAGTATAGACCCTGAGTCCTCAAACATTCCTCATGTTAAGCTTTGCATTCCTGTGACCATTCTCATAAAGATTGTAGAAAGCAGTTGTGTAATTAATTGCTATAAAAAAACTAAATATAAAGAACACAATTATTGCATTGCTGCCATCGTAATACTTGATTATGCTGGATTCCAAGGTGGATCAGAAAGCCTGAGGACCTCTTTGGATATTCTGGACCAAACTGATGGTCTGAAAGAATAATTGGCATGATTGGTGTAATTGTAAAAAAGGCTAACTTTTTGGCTTATTAAACAATAGAACTTCAACACTGTAGCTGATGCTGCATGTGGATGTACTTTGGGTTATAAACTGTTGCAAGGGGGATGTCTCTCACCTGTCGTATCCAATTTAGACAAATAAAATGATGGGCTCCAGTATGTCCATTCTTGTCTTTTACCAAGCAGTGAGTATGCATTTTAATCATCTGGGAAGTGAATTACCAAATAGTTTCTGGATCAACTGACACTATTGATTTTGTAAATAATTTTTCAAAACACGTTAAAATACTTGGATCCTACTGGAAATTGGAGGAATTTTCTCACTTTGGTTTCCAACAGAAATAGTTTTGAATTAAGATTTTTGTTGTTCCCTTGTGAGACATAGGCGTTACTGACTAGCATGTATTGCCTGTTCCTAATTGCCCTTGAGAGGGTGGTTTTGAACTGCTGCAGTCCATGTGCTGTAGGTTGATCCATGATGCCATAAAGGAGGGAATTCCAGGATTTTGACCCAGCAACAGTGAAGGAACAAATATAGTTCAGTCATGATGGTGAGTGCCTTGGAGGATAACTTGCAGGTTCTGGTTGTCCCATGTATCTGCTGCCCTTGTACTTTTCTAGTTGGAAGTGATCATGGGTTTGGAAGGTACTGTTTCATGATTTTTGCATTTCTGCAGTTCAGTTTGTAGATAGTAGCAACATTGTGTACTGAGCATCACTGATTTGAGGGACTGGATGTTTCTGGTGTGCTGCTTTGTCCTGGATGGTGTCAAGCTGCTTCATTGTTGTTGGAGCTGCACCTGTCCATGCTCGTGGGATGTATTCCATCACACACCTGACTTGAAGATGGTGAGAGGGGGAGTCAGGAGGTGAGTTAATTGCTACAATATTCCAAACCTTTGACCTGTGTTGTAGCCACGATGTTTACATGGCAAGTCCAGTGAGCTTCTGATCAGTGGTAACCACAGGATGTTGATACCTAGGGATTCAGTAATAATAACACGGTTGAATGTTAAAGGGCCATTTTAGATAGTCAGTCATTGCCTGACGTTTGTGTGGCATGAATGTTACTTGTCGGCCCAAGTCTGGATATTGTCCAAATCTTGTTGCATTTGAATGTGGACTGCTTCAGTATCTGTGTGGTTGTGCAATCACCATTTGCAATGTTCAGCATCAGCGAACATCACTACTTTTGACCTTGTGATTAGAGAAAGGTTATTGAAGCAGCTGAATTGGTTGGGCCGAGGACACTACCCTGTAGAACCTCAGCAGAGATGTTTTGGCGCTGATATGAACTGTCTCCAAAAAAGGTAAAGACTGGCCCAGCCTCTTTGACATGCTGTGATTTTTAAGGTGTCTCTGGTAGAGGACAGGAATGACTGGGAGGCTGTATTGTCTGTCTGCTTTGTGTCATCCACTCTCGTTTAAAAGGATTTGCCGATTCTCACAATTTCAGACTGCGATCATGTCACTGAGCAATTATTTACTTCCAGGCTGTTGACAACAGGTCTCTCTTTGAGCACTTCATGGAAGAAGAAACATGAGCACATCTTGTCCTGCTCTATGGTCTGGCCCCTGGATCTGAAAATTATCTTAGTGTTTTTGGCTCTTGACAATTCCACATCTTTTTTTCAAGATTTCCCTGGACCTCAACAAGAGAACCTCCTTGATGCCAACCTGCATTGTCTGCAGCAGGAGCTAGTTCTTTATGCTTTTCTAGAGTTTTGATAACTTTTTTCATCACTTCTGTCACCTTCTGAGTGCTTTTGTTGAAGATGAAGAACCTCTTGATGTTTCCCACTAGTTTGCTGGAGACTCTCAGGGATTTCAGTCCTCTAACGTTTTTGGGCAACTGAGAATGGACTACAATATTTTCTGGGGTCAAAAATTTCATATTCAATTTGCATATTTTAGGTCTACTTCAGTATTACACTATGAAATTTCTAATAGTATTGTCATTCTGCGAAGAGTGATCAATTGACCTTTTTAAGATTTTGGTTATTTCTATTGTAATGACAATTTATATGAAACGTAGTGACAATTGTTTCAGTTGTCTTAATTCCTGTTTGGTTTATCTTATGGTGATCCTGATTATGAAAGAACAATGTTTTATCATGCAAAGTTAGCTACTTGAACTTTTTGGAGAGACCAATGCAGCTATCTCAGGGATGTACATTTAAGAGCCATATAGTGTTTGGCCTCTATATTTCAGAAGTTGAGAATGGTACATAGCCTTATTTTTGAAAGAGTAGAAGATACTTTTCTTTTCCCAATGAGTGATTACTATGACTCCATTCAGTTCTTGAACTGGTCAGTGAGTTTTTCTGAGTTGATATTCAGAACACTGATAACTTAAGATCAGTCATGTTCCCTGTCCTTTTATTTGAGATTGCATGAACTGTTGCTATCGTCAACTGCGTTCTAAAATTCCTTCCCTACAGGTCTTCATCTCCACCTTGCTTCCTTTTAAGGAACTTCTTTAAAACCTACACCTTCAATCATCTTTTGTCACTTGCTGTAATATTTCCTAAGATGGCTCTGTCATGTTTTGTTTTATAGTGCTGTGTGGAAGTGCCTTTTGGATACTTCAGTATGTTAAAAGATCCCAGTTGTTGTTGAGGTCCAGGGAAATGTGCATAATAGCTGTGGAGCCATGATCGTGGTACATTTTCTGGGGTGCTCAAAGTTAAGACAACTGACTTCTGTGCCAACTTGGGAGGCTGAAGTATTCTCGGAGTTCCATCTTTGGCCATCTAATAATAATTGTTTTTTGGTGGAATGACCATAAAGGGATTCAACAGTATGAGAGGCAGTAGTTGAGTTAGTGCTAATTACAGTCTTTTAAGTAACGGGAGCACTGTTTTGTCAGCGTTCCAGTTGTTGACCTTGATGTTATGGTTTCTAACACTGAAAACTTTGTAAAGGTAAATTTTTCAGCTCTGTGAAGAGGCAGTTTAATATTACATTTCTGGCATTGGAGATCTGATGAAGTGAGGTCAACCACTGAATTTTTTTAATTGTGGTCATGGAAGATGCTGAGGTGGATTGGTTTGAGTTTTATATAAATAAGAGACATTCTGAAAATTCAGCTAATGGAGCGACTGGAAATTTTGAGTTTTTTTTTGACTGGATGTCTTACTTCAATTTCTATCGAGTCTGTTCCTCTATCAAGGAGATTATCTGATCTCCACTCTGTCTCAACTTAACTTTCCTGCCTTTGCCCCATGTCATTGATTCCCATATTGATTGAGAATTTGTCTATCTCAGCCTTTTAATATCCTTAATGACCCAGCCTTGACAGCCCTCCATGGTAAAGTATTCCCTAGATAGACAGACATTCTCCTCTGTGTTTTTAATGGGTAATCTTAGTCGAGATTGATCTCTAGACTTTCCCATAAGGGGAAGCAATCTTTCAGCATCTACCCTGTCAAATCCCCGAAGAATCACGTATCATTTAATAAGATTGCCATTATTCTTCTACACTACAGTGAGTAACAAACCCAAACTACTCCCTCTTCTCATGAGAAAATCCATCCATACCTGGAATTAACTCCGTCAACCATCTTCCCGTGTCTGTGTGGGTTTCCTCTGGGTGCTCAGGTTTCTTCCCATAATCCCAAGATGTGCACTTTAGGTGAATTGGCCATGCAAAGTTGCCCATAGTGTTAGGTATGAGTCAGGAGTAAATGTAGGGGAATGGGTTACTCTTCAGAAGGTCACTACTATCAAACCGGCAGACAAGGGAGGCGCGGTGGTAGTTTGGCACACCGATCTTTACATTGAGGCTAAACGCTAGCTCGCGGCACCTTCTCCTACTGCCCCCTTGACCATGACCCTACCTCCCACCACCAAACCATCATCTCCCAGACCATCCATAACCTCATCACCTCAGGGGATCTCCCATCCACCGCCTCCAACCTCATAGTCCCACAGCCCCGCACTGCCCGTTTCTACCTCCTGTCCAAAATCCACAAACCTGACTGCCCCGGCCGACCCATTGTCTCAGCCTGTTCCTGCCCCACCGAACTCATCGCTGCATACCTCGACATGGTCCTGTCCCCCTTAGTCCAAGAACTCCCCACCTCCGTTCGGGACAACACCCACGTCCTCCACCTCCTCCATGATTTTCGCTTCCCTGGTCCCCAATGCCTTATCTTCACCATGGACATCCAGTCCCTATACACCTCCATTCTCCCATCATGAAGGCCTCAAAGCCCTCTGCTTCTTCCTTTCCCGCCGACCCAACCAGTACCCTTCCACTGACACCCTCCTTCGACTGACTGAACTGGTCCTCACTCTGAACAACTTCTCCTTCCAATCCTCCCACTTCCTCCAAACCAAAGGAGTAGCCATGGGCACCCGCATGGGCCCCAGCTATGCCTGCCTCTTCGTAGGATATCTGGAACAGTCCATCTTCCGCAGCTACACTGGCACCACCCCCCACCGTTTTCCTCCGCTACATCGATGACGTTTGTGTGGCATGAATGTTACTTGTCGGCCCAAGTCTGGATATTGTCCAAATCTTGTTGCATTTGAATGTGGACCGCTTCAGTATCTGTGTGGTTGTGCAATCACCATTTGCAATGTTCAGCTACATCGATGACTATATCGGCGCTACCTCGTGCTCCCACGAGAAGGTTGAACAGTTCATCCACTTTACTAACGCCTTCCACCCGGACCGTCTGACTCCTCCCTCCTCTTCCTAGACCTCTCCATTTCTATCTCGGGCGACCGACTCAACACGGACATTCACTATAAACCGACTGACTCCCACAGCTACCTAGATTACACCTCCTCCCACTCTTTCCCTCTATAAAAACGCCATCCCATATTCCCAATTCCTTCGCCTCCGTCGCATCCGCTCCCAGGCGGATCAATTCCAATACCGAACAACTCAGATGGCCTCCTTCTTCAAAGACCGCAGTTTCCCCTCTGACGTGGTTGATGATGCTCTCCACTGCATCTCCTCCGCCCTTGAACTCCGCCCCTCCAATCGCCACCAGGACAGAACCCACCTTATCTCCGTCCCAACCCTCTGACTCCGCACTGCCTTCTTGACCTGCAGTCTTCTTCCTGACCTCTCCACCCCCACCCCCTCTCCGGCCTATCACCCTCACCTTAATCTCTTTCCACTTATCGCATTCCCAGCGCCCCTCCCCCAAGTCCCTCCTCCCTACCTTTTATCTTCGCCTGCTTGGCACACCCTCCTGAGGAAGGCTTATGCCCAAAACGTCAATTCTCCTCCTTGGATGCTGCCTGACCTGCTGCGCTTTTCCAGCAACACATTTTTCAGCTCTCATCTCCAGCATCTGCAGTGCTCACTTTTTCTCCTGGAAGGTCAGTGTGGACTTGTTGAGCCGAAGGGCCTGTTTCCACACTGTAGGGAATCTAATCTAATTAACCTTCGCTGGACTGTATGCAATGCCAGTAAATCTTTAGACAAGGGAACCAAAGCTTGTCACTATATACCAACTGTGGCCTGACTTGTTAAAACAATTCATGCCTATTTTTATGCACCATTCTTAATTTCGAGCAAAACAACATCATTATTTTCCAATAAAGTAGTCAAATTGTAACACTTCCCACATTTTCTTTTTTTTTTTGCAACTTCGGCAACATATTATTTGCCATTTTCATGGTTATTGTATAGCTAGTCAAAACATTTAAAACATTTTTTTTTGCCTAATCATCAGGGGAAGAAGTAAAGTAAGGGGTCTTTTTGTTAATACCACCATAAAATTGCACTGTTGAATTTTATTTTTGTGTTTCTGGAAATTGGTGGGTTTGTGTAAAATTTGAAGTAGAACTAATGAATAGACAATGTCTGCAGTAAAAAGCCCTCCCTTTTTTTTTGGTTGATTTAGTTCAACTTCTGTCCCTCATCAATGGTAATCTTAGAAATTGAATAAAGACAGTTATATGGAAAGGATGTTACATTATGAACAGGAAGATGCTGTGGGTTGTTATGATCGGGGACAGAATAAGTGGCTGTAAGGTTAAAATGTTTGACAACATGTGTAAAGGTTCTTAAGTCTGCAACCTTATTTAACTTGGTTATTAATGCTGACATTAATTATTATACTCTACTTTTGAAATTAGCAAACATGAAGAGATTTCTCATTCTCAACTAAAACTTGTTTGTTTTTCAGTATATCTTTGTGCCAATACGGCTCTAATGTTAAAAGAACTTATTCAGGTCGAAGTCTAACTCGTGGAAAGTCTCTGACCTCTGTTTGACATCTGTTATGCTATCATAGTTTGAGATCTGGGGCCAGTCACATTTGCAACAATACAAGTCCACACTGACCTTCTGAAGAGTAACCCATTCCCCTACATTTACTCCTGACTCATGTACCTAACACTATGGGCAATTTTTTGCTGTACATGACCTTAGGAAGACCTACATCACTTCACAGTTTACGATACCCATTATTGCAGTATATGAAACGCACAGCGATCTGATAATGGCCATGTAATTTTTATTTTGTGATGCTCATTGAGCAAGAACCGACCTGCACTTTGTAATAGTGCCATGCGATTGTTTTTGCATCCGGTTGAGACAGCAGATGGAGTCTTAGTTAAACATTTTGCCATTGAGTGAACTCTTTTTTTTTCTCCCAGTACTACAGTCTTCCATTAATATCACAATGGAGTTTCTAGTTTGATTTTTCTGTATTGAAGTCTATGTTTTGGGACTTGCTTTATCAGAAAACCATAGGTTCAAGGGTTCTACAAATGCAATCATTGTTAACATCTGAACACAATTGAATGCTGCATGGCACATACAGTAGTCATTATTTTTAACCAGTCCTTAACCTGTTAAATTGGTTCCAAAGTGGACCATAACATTTTACTGCATGTCCTCACTCCTCCACAACATTTCAGGAGATATCACATAATTGGCTACCTAAAGATAAATAGATGGATCATAATACTACACTTTGCCTGTATTAAGTCTAACTGCATGCAAAATTACCACCATTGTGCACATTCCCTTCTCCCCCCAAAAAAGACTGATTTCTTTCTTAGGATCAACCAATTATGGTGTTTTACACCCTGTGCTTGTCCTCCACAATTAATCTACTTAGTTCGTTGTATTCATGAGCCCCACAGAATGCAGTTCAGAAACTAATTTCCACTACAGAATGGTCAGTTCAGACACCAACATCGAGATTGTACTTCGTGGACTCAATTTTTTCCATTCGATAGTGGAAGAACTTCAAATACTTGAGGGGATCCATTATGGTACCCTTCTTTGAACTTCCATGTTGCAAATGTTCCCTGGACTACCATACCGCCATGTCAGGCTGTTTAACTTTACAAACCTAAATCTTCTGAACTTGAATTTCCATGTATACCGAGCTTTTGCATGATTTCCATCTCTTCTAAAAACTGTCCAAATGCCTCTTAATGCTGAGCCTGTGCTGTGGAATTCAACTTCAAAGTTGTCATCACACTGCACTCCTCGTTCGCTACCACTACCCTGTAGCATCTGATGACCGTGTGTCATTAGATTAGATTCGATTCCCTACAGTGCGGAAACAGGCCCTTTAGTCCAACAAGTCCACACTGACCCTCAGAGTAACCCACAGACCCATTTCTCCTCTGACTCATGCACCTAGCACTATGGGCAATTTAGCATGGCCAATTCACCTGACCTGCACATAGAGTCATAGAGTTGTATAGCATGGAAACAGACCCTTTGGTCCAACCTGTCCATGCTGACCAGAAATCCCAACCCAATCTAGTTCCACCTGCCAGCACCCAGCCCATATCCCTCCAAACCCTTCCTATTCATATACCCATCCAGATACCTTTTAAATGTTGCAATTGTACCAGCCTCCACCACATCCTCTGGCAGCTCATTCTGTACACGTACCACCCTCTGCGTGAAAAAGTTACCCCGTAGGTCTCTTTTATATCTTTCCCGTCTCACCTTAAACCTATGCCCTCTAGTTCTGGACTCCCTGACCCCAGGGAAAAGACTTTGTCTATTTATCCTATCCATGCCCCTCATAATTTTGTCAACCTCTAAGGTCACCCCCCCCCCCCCCCCCCCCCCCCCCCCCTGCCTCCGACGCTCCGGGGAAAACAGCCCCAGCCTGTTCAGCCTCTCCCTATAGCTAAAATCCTCCAACCCTGGCAACATCCTTGTAAATCTTTTCTGAACCCTTTCAAGTTTCACAACATCTCTACAATAGGAAGGAGACCAGAATTGCACGTAATATTTCAGCAGTGGCCTAACCAATGTCCTGTATAGCCACAACATGACCTCCCAAGGATTGTGGGAGGAAACCGGAGCACCTGGAAGAAACCCACGCAGACACTGGGAGAATTGTGCAAACTCCACACAGACAGTTGCCCAAGGCTGGAATCTAACCAGGGACCCTGGTGCTGTGAGGCAGCAGTGCTAACCACTGAGCCACTGTGTTGCCCCTGTTGTAATGCTGTAGAAAATTCCACATGGGCCGATTTATGAATCTGGACTTGGACTCTGTGTGTACTTCGTTGATAACAAGGCGTGGATATTAAAACTATGTCCAAACCTATGGCGATGCTCTTTATCTGTGCATTTGGAGAAAAGAAAAGTCACCAGAAATGAAAACAAAAATTGTGCAAGGTAATGATTTAACCAAGGTGAAATGCTGTTCAGATACATAATTTTTGCTGAAAGAATGATAAATTATATGGACACTTTGCACCTGCTTCTCCTTTATACACCATAAAAATTTGGGAGCTCACATACAGACAGTTTCTTAGGTTGACTGACTGAAAGACACCCACCTTGCCCAACAACTTTTCTCCCTCTCAGAACTAGAATTATTGTGTTTATGCTTTCAAATTGGAAATCTCATTTACAAAAGAACACTTTACAAACAGTTTGTTTCCAAAAGAGCAGGTAGAAGCTTGTATTGTACATGTGATTCTTGATTTACAGCTCCATGGTTTTTTGCAAGAGAAAGAATGACCTTGCATTTATAAAGCAATTTTTCAGGGCCTCTAGTACTCCCAAAGCACTTAGACATCCATGGTGTGTCATCACTGTGATAAAGTGGGAAACACGACTGGCAGTTTTATATGCAACAAGATCCCAGAAACAGTAATGAGGTGATGACTAGGTAATCTGATTTATTATGTTGATTATTGAATTAATATTAGTTACCATAATAGAAAGATATGGTGCAGTTCACAGTTGTACCATGGGATCTCTTTATGTTTACTTCAGAGGGAAACTTCAATATAGAAGACTTGATTTGACTTCCAAAATACTGTAGTATGCCGAAACACTCAGCCTTTCTGTAGGATGCTCCAGTGTTGACTCCAATTTTACAAATATAAGGCAGAAAGAAAAGATTGAGTCTGGTACCAAAGTATTGTTCATGTTCACAATGTTGCCTTTGTGCCTACTTCTCTCTTTGAACAAACATACATTTTTACTCATTTTATACTCTGATTTTTAACTTTTTCGCTGTGCATCTAGCTTGTGGTAGCCACAAAGTTGTAGTTTGTATTCTTGGCACAAAATTCAGGTGTCTTAGAATGTCTTTGGTTTTGTGTCATGATCTAGAGGAGTAATTGGTAGGTCAGTACCTAATATACTATGTTGGAGGAGGTGATGGTGAGTTGCCTTCTTGAACTGCTGCAGTTCATCTGATGAACACTGCTAATATGAAGAGAATTCCACTATTTTGGAACAGTGACTTAACTTCGAGTAAGGATGATTGATTTGGACGAGAGCTTGCAATTTGTGGTGTTTGGTATGCATCTTTTGTATAGAGGTCATGGATTCAGAATGGGCGGTTCAAGGAGGTTTGGTGATTACTACATAAATGTCATTTACTGCTGCTGTTTGAGTGGGTTTCAGTCAATCTAAGTAATGATCTTTCTCTGTGCTCCCAATTTTTTTTATGTTCCATAAGGGAATGGCAGGTGCAAATTGGGCATGTTCATGTTGTGCTCATGGGAAGAAGGCTACACGTTTTTTTTTTGGGGTGTGAGCATGTCGTATCATTGTTTGAACAAAATGCTCAGTCTTGGAGAGATGGGGCTGAAACAAAACTGGGAATGATGGGTTTCAAATACAAATCCCTTGTACGTTTGAGGGAACAAACATTTTAGAGATGTGCAAGTATAGATATACCACAATTTCTCCTTGTAAGACATTGAATAAATTAACAACTGAAATCTAGTCTGACTATTTAGTTGTTGCTGCGTGAGGATGATGGTGTTGAAATTTGCTAACTTTTGTATAATTAGTTAGAATGCTTAGTTCCTCAATAAGCAATATTAACATTTTTTTTTCTGGCTCCACTTCCATTCTGTTTGATCCTGAAGAGGTCACCCCTCAATCAATCTGCCCATTACCATATAAAGTTGTGTTTTTATCAGCATGAACGAGTTTCATTTTTTGGTTTTTATTTTATCCTTTTTTTAAAATTTTGATGGAAACCAACGATATTTCTGAATGGATCTTGAGTCTTTACCTTTTAATTTCTTCAAACAATATCGTGAGTTGAGTAGGAGAAAGTGGGGACTGCAGATTGTGGTGAGTCAGAGTTGAATAGTGTTGTGCTGAAAAAGCACAGCAGGTCAGGCAACTTCCAAGGAGTAGGAGAATCATTGTTTTGGGCACAAGCTCTTCACCACACTCTCTCTCTTTTTTTGACAGGGAGTTGAGTGCTAACCATGGCTCAGTTAGTAGCACTCTTCCCTTTTGACTGCTAAGATTCTGGATTCAAGGTTGACCCTTTTATAAGGGAATGTTGCATTGTCAATGCACAGAGATGTTGGCTCTTGGATGATCTGTTAAAATTATGCTTTATATTCAAGAAGGTCACTGAAGTCCAGTTGCAGTAAATTAGTTTGTGGGCAAATTGGTCACTTGCTTTAACATTGCCTAGACTTCAAAAGACCTGTTCAGGTCTTAAAATGGGCTGAAATTTTGAGACTCTGGATTAGTGGTGCTGGAAGAGCACAGCTGCCTGACCTGCTGTGCTTTTCCAGCACCACTCTAATCTTAACTAATGTCCTGTACAGCTGCAACATGATCTTCCAACTCCTGTACTCAATACACTGACTAATAAAGGAAAGCATACCAAAGGCCGCCTTCACTATCCTATATAACCTATGACTGTACTTTGAAGGAGCAATGAACCTGCACTCCAAGGTCTCTGTTCAGCACTAGAAATAAAAATAGATTTTTCAGGGCAAGAGAAATTGTTTAGTTGTCAATTGTAACTTGGTATGCTGTTAGAAATCTTCAATCTTACTGATATTTCAAAAATTATTTTTTCCCCAGGTTTCTTAACGCAATTGATTTAAAAAGTGGAATGCATATTAAATAGCTTTTTTAAAATGATTTCTGCTGTGAGAATTTCAGTATACCCTGTGGAAAAGTGGGGCATCAACTAATATCATTCATTCCCTTTTTATCATGCATGTATTTTAATATAAATTTCTTAGGAAGAGCAAATGCTGAAACTTTCAGGATCATTACAATGGCAAAATTTAAGCCATTTAGCTATGTAATGTTATATTCAAAGCACCAACCTGAGGTAGTTGACCATTTTTAGCATATAACATGTATTTAAAGGAGATGATAAATCCTTAAAGGAGATAAATCCTTAGCAGTGTTTGACTGAGGAGCTAAGTGCATTATATCACCAAGTCTGAAGAAACATTTGAGATGACAGACTATTAAATATCTTTTTAAATATTTTTAGAAGTTGAAAAACATTATTTATAAGATTTTTGTAGGTCAATGTTTCCTCTTTTGTTTGCTGTTCTATTCCTACCTATCTGAACTAAGGTAACAACATGCGTTCTAGCAAAGAATCTTTTCCCAGGTGGATAATGAAAATGTTAAATACAGGATTTAAACCACTAAAATAGAGTCAGACCATTTGGCCCATTTGAGTCTGCGCTACCATTTGATCATTTGCTTCCCAACCACATTGTTTTGCCTCTCCCCTGCCATAACTCTTCTACCGCTTACCCATGAAGAGCCTATCTCTGTGTCTTATATGCACTCAATGACTTGACCTGCACTACCTTCTGTGGTAATGAGTTCCACAGATTTACCCAAGCTCCTCGTCATCTCAATTCTTTTTCTTTTCTTTTTCAAAGGTCATCCCTTAGGTGCAAACATCTTTTCCACGTGAACTCTATCCAGGCCTCCTTCTGTAAGTTTTGAAGAGATCTCCGCCCCTCTTCTTTTCTTCCCCCCCACTGTTTTTAAACTGCATGAAATACAGGCCCAGAGTTCTAAATTGTTCCTCTTGCAGCAAACAATTTATTCACAGCATAGTTCTTGTAAACCCCCTCTAAACTCCTTTCAACACGAGCACATCCGTCCTTGGATACAGGGCCCAAAACTGCTCCAAATGCAGTCTGACCAAAGCCTTAAACTCTGGTCCTAATGAGGTTATTTTAGCAGGGACCCTTTCCTTGTAGATGTCTATCTCCCAGATGAAACTGTACTCCAGTTTTAAATGGAGCCAAGCTTCCTTGAATACACCAAGAGTGAATTTATTAATTACTAAATTTAAGAAGTCGTAATGCAACATACAGATTGGAAGTAGAGAATAAAATCAAAAAGATTTTTAAAAAACCAACTTTTTTTTTAAGAGAATTGCATCAGTTTTTGTATTCTTTTGAAGAACAGACTCCCAAGTTGCAACTGTTATTAGATGGCACCAGTAGCATTGACATTGGCAGTTAAGTGGTGTGTCTTCAGATTCTTTGGTTTTGCAAATTGGTTAAAATTCCTTTTGAACTGGCTGCCACCACTTTGTGCAAAAGAGTGTTTTCTCTTTTTGTTTCACTCAGTATGCAGTGTTGTTTAAATGTCAGTTCCCTTAGTGTAATACATCTCTGCTCTTGTATTCTAGCCCTGTTGAAATGAATGCTAATGTAGCATTTGCCTTCCGAGCTATCTTATGAGCCTGCACGTCAGACCTAAGAATCCTGGACTGGGACTCCCAAGTGCTATGGTGCTTCAGATTTCTGAAGCCTTTCCCCGCGTAGAAAGTAGGTTATGCCTCTTCCTATCGAATTGCATAACTTCACACTTTCCCACATTGTATTCCATCTGTTACTTCTTTGCCAGTTGTCTCGCTGTCCAAGTCCTTCTGCAGCCTGCCTGTTTCCTCATCTGCAAACCTCACAACAATGCCCTCAGTTCCTTTGTCCAGATTGTTCATGTATAACGTGAATAGTTGTGGCCCCAACTCAGACTTGTGTGGAATTCCACTAAACACTGGCTGCCATCCTGAGAAAGACTGCTTTTATACCTCCTGTCTGTCTTCTGCCAGTCAGCTAATCTTCTACCCATATCACTCCCTTGTTCCTAACACCATGGGCTCTTATTTAGCAGCCTTCTGGAAATCCATATAGCTGAAGTCCACTGGTTCTCCTGTGTCTTGCTGGTTATGTCATCAAGGAATTTTGACGTTTATCAGGCATGGCCTTGCCTTGATAAAGCTCTGCTGGCTCAGCCTTATTTTACCATGCACTTCCAAATACTCCATAATCTCATCTTTTATGATTGACTCTGACTCAGATCTTTTGTTTTTGTAAGTATATTTGCAAAAACCATTTTTGACTTTACAAATTTTTGTAATATTTTCAATAACTTATGTATCAGTATAATAAAAATGCAAATTACAATACAACTACTGTCTACTAACTACTAACCTACCCTATAATACAAAACATAACACCAATAAATAAGTGACTAATAAGAACAAAAAAAACACTAGTGTCCGGAGTCGTGTCTTTCTCTCTTTCCCCCCCCCCCCCACAAAGGACTCCGCAAACCTAACCACCCTGGTTAAATGCATGCCCTAGTTAAGATAGCAGACAGATCTGTTACATGAATAACTCAAAGGGCTGTCATGCCTTTAAAAAAGAAAGAAAGGTCTGTTGTGTGGTGCACCATATTTGTGAAAAAATCCAAGGGAATGTGCTCCATAATTAATTTCCACCATCCCAACAAGCCCATTGGGTTCTCGGGCACCCAATTCATCAGAATAATCTTCTGAGCACAGTAAGTAATAATATATAGTTTCTTCCCATGCCTATCTAAAGATAAATTTGGTAGACCTAGGAGGAGAGATATCAGGTTTACTTTACTTCAGTCCTCAATACTCTCCCTATTGCTCCAATAAAAGAGTCTTCATCACCCGGACACGCCTTGGCATGCTCATTTGCCACTGGGCAGTGGGGATCTCCAGTGGAGGGATCTCTAAGCGGGAGTCCTCCCCCTTTTTTTCTTGGGGATTTGAAGTGGAGGATGCTGCATGCGGCAGTACCTTGCAACTGCAAACTGCGGTGGTTCACTGACTCCCGGCCCAACTGCTTGTTCTGTGGCATCCGTGGACCATGTATATATTGGGTGTGGGCGTTTGTACTCCCTTTTTTGATTTCCTTAAAAACCTTCTCCTGTTTTTGGTTGCACTTCTTCAGTCCCATGCTCCTGATCTTTATGGAGGGAAGGTAGGTCAGAGGACCTCCTCAATTCTGCTCCTGGGCCTGGCCAAACCGCCCATAAACCCAGGCAGCGGGCTGTGAAGGCGTGTGTTATGGCTGATTGCCTGCCCCTCTTCCGCAGTTATGTCAGAGCCTGGGTGTCCCTGGAGAAGGAGCACATGGTGTCCACAAACACCTTCGAGATTTTCAGGGTAAGGTGGGCACTGCAGAGAGTGAAGTGTATTATTTTACACTCCAACTCTATTTTGGATTAATCCCTGCCCTCCCCTTCACTGTTTGATCACTCAGCATTGCCCTCTGAGAAGGGCACTGCTTGTCACTGGCCACCCTGGTGTTTCCTTTATTCTTGGTGGTGGAAGTTGAATAAAGGTTTGTACACCTCTTGTCTTTCACTGTGTCTCTGAACTGCATGCATATGAAAAAGACACTGAGCCTGTGGCATGTCCAGAAGCAATGGGTAAGAGCACCTAGATTTAGTTTACCTTTGGGGCACATTGGCAAAATTTAAAAAAAAAGGGGCATCTCCAGACAGTCCGGTGTCAACTAAACCCTGTGCAGAACCTTTAACTGCATAACAATTAAAAATTACAAATGGAGATCTTTTGCACGTTCTCCCATATGTCCTCCCACATTGCAGAAGAGATCTCCACTCCTAGTTCTTGCTCCCAAATCTCTCTCAACCGATTAATATTCTGCCAGGCCCTACCACCCAGCAGGCAATAGAGGGCACTAACAGAAAGGGTGCTGTGACACGTAGCACCAACCCCTCTGTATTTGCCTTGTATGGCTTCCTGAGAAGCGTCGTTGTCTTCTGGATGAAATCCCTAACCTGAAATGATTGGAAAAGGTCTCTCCTGGGCAAAAGACATCACAAACTCCCCTCAAACAAGTCTCCTGAACTGGAAACACACTCGCTGCCCAAATTTTTAACCCTGAGTCCCTCATCCCTGGTTGGAACCCCGGCATACCAACTATTGGAGAGAGTGGTGAAGTCTCAGCCTTCACTCTGAAGCATTACCCTCCATGCCTTAACTGTACTATTAACAATGGGGTTCTGGCAGTGGTCCATAACTGTCCTAATCTTAACTGTGAACAACAGGTTAATAAGCAGGCACTTTGCCTGGGAAGCCTCAATATCCAGTTAGATTGAGTCTGGATCAGTACCTGTCCAGTTGCGTGCACAGGATAGCATGGAACTGAATTAATACCTCCTGATGTCTGGGAAATCAATTCCTTCCCATTGTTGCGGCAATTGCAACTTAGTAAATTTGAGGGGCCGCTCATGACACCAGACGAGGAAACTAAACCAAACCCATAAGTTTCCCCAACATTGACCTGGGAAACAACATAGGGAGCATATGCATAGGATAAAGCAAACGAGGGAGGACATTCATCTTAAGGGCTATTTGGCCGAACCGCGAAATTGGAAGAGCCTCCTATCTCTGAAGATCTTGCCTAATATTGTTGAGCAGGCCAATATTATTGAGTAAATTTAGGCCAAAATAACCAATCAAAACATGGAGGTAATAATGATCGCTCGGTGTCAGTGACCACTTGAAGGTGGCCAGAGGTTCCCTTTTAACCTCTGGCGCTTCCTTGAGGTCCCCCAAAGGCATAGCCTCTGACTTTGCAAAGTTGATCTTATCCTGAATTAGCCCCAAAGAATTAATACTTTGTATCAGATGGGGTATGGACGTCAGGGGTTCGATTTTAAAAACAGAAGGACATCACCTGCATACAGTGTAATCTTGTGTACCCTTGATCCCACTTCTGGACCGGTTATGTGGACGTTCTGACGAATGGCCTCTGCCAGTGGCTCTACCACCAACATAAACAATAGTGGTGAGGGGGTCAGTCTTGCCAACACCCCTACCAATCCTAAAATTTCCAGGTTTCACCCTGATGATGATGTCTGCGGCCAGAGGGTAGCGAGATAAAACCTCCACCCACCCAGCAAAGACCCCGCCCGATCCAAACTACTCTAGGACGTAAAAGAGAGATAGCTATTCCACCTGGTCAGTTGCTTTCTCTGCATCTAAGGAAATCATCAACCCCTGGATCGATCGTTGCTGACATGCTTAGGTCATATTCAGCAACCTTCTAATATTATTAGAAGAACTACAGCCCCTGGTAAAACCTGTCTGGTCCTCTTTGACAATATAGGGCAACAGCTTTTCCGATCTCTGTGCCAAAATCTTAGACAGAATCTTGAATTGTGAGTTTAATAGAGAGGTGGGGGCACAATCCTCAGGAACCTTCCCCTTCTTAAGAATTAAGGAAATATTAGCTTCTCTCAAAGATGGTGGTCGGCATTCAAGCATATTGGAGTGATTATACATTTCCAGCATCAGCCCTGACAGAATCCCTATAAACTCCTTGTAAAAATCACCTGGGAGACCATCAGGGTCAGGCAGTTTCCCACCCTGAAGTTGCCTATCTGCCTCCTGTATTTCCTGAACTGTCAAGGGGGTATTAAGGAGAGAGACCTATTTCAGGGTTACCTTCGGGAAGTCCAGGCTCTTTTTAAAAAAAAAAGTTTCCATCTTGGCCCTCCTATCCTCTCAACCTTCAGACCGATACAGTTCAGAGTAAAAACTCTGAAAGCCTCGTTTAATCCTTTTGGCATTGTATGTAAGGACCCTGGATTGGGAAGCACACTTTTTCCTAGTTCAGCTAAATACTTCCCTGGCCTATCCCCATACTCGACCAGCCTTTGTCTAGCAAAAGCAAGTTCTTTCTTTGCAGATTGTGTCAGTATTGAATTCAAGGCAGCCTGTGATCCGCTGTGGCTTGGTCACCAAAGGTCTTGCAAAATGTGCCCCCTTAGTGGCTTCAGCTGCATCTCGAGTAGACACTGCTGTTCGTCCTTCTTTCGTTTCTGGCTAGCTGAATAGGAAATAGCTGATCCCCGAGCAAAGGCCTTAGCGGTCTCCCATAGTATAGATGGATACTAGCTGTTCCTGAGTTGATAGTCAAGAATTCCTGAAACTCCTTGAAAAGGTATTCCACAAATTTGGAATCTTTTTAAGGAGAAAAAGATCCAGATGCCAGTGCCGCAAACCTAGCCCCTCACTCTTGGCCTTAACTTCCAAATATACTGCCATATGATCAGAGGTAGCTATGCTTCCAATTTTACAACCCATAATCGAATCCAAAAGGGTCGAGGGAACCAAAAAAACTCAATCCTTGTGTGATATTTATGTGGGCTTGAATAAAAGGTGAAGTCCCTGCCGGTAGGGTGAAGACCTCTCCAAATGTCCACCAGCCCCAACACCTCGCTTAAGTCAACCACCTGCTTGGCCTGTGAAGAAACTGTTGGTGGCCCACTAGATATCCTGTCCACTGTTGGATCCAAAAGGCAATTGAAATCCCCTGCTATAATAATGTGCCATGTTCCAAAAGCACTCAACTTACAAAAAGTACTAATTAAAAATTTGAGGGGATGCGCCAGAGGACAGTAGACATTTAAAATACTGCGTTCCTCCCCATGTATCAGGGCCTTAAGCATCACAAACCGCCCTTGCTCACCTTTCGCCTCCTCTAATAATGTGAACGGAAGATTTTTCTGGATAAGTATCGCCACTCCCTACTTTTAGTAGTAAAGGATGAAAAGAATACCCAATCATAACCCCCTGTTGTAACTTCAGGTGTTCCCCATCCTCCAGATCAGTTTCCTGCAACAGGACAATGTTAACCCTTTCCCTCTTCAGGCTAGAAAATGCTTTTTTTTTCTTTTCAAGAGGCGATTAACGTTCCTTGATGTTCCAGGTGCACCATTTAAGAGATCCTTGAACACCCGGGTGGCAAACCTTGCTTGCAGTGTGCCAAGCACAAGTAAATGGAGACTCATAAAGTTGCAAAGTTGTGTATACACAAACAGCTCTATCATAACTGCAAACAACTATTGCTACCAAAAAACTGCAAAGAAAACCAACTGTAACCTTGAACGGAAGAGTTCTGCCCCCCCCCCAATAGGGGACACTCACCCTACCCATCCCCTTCTGCACAGCTCCTTCAGGCCCAGAACTGCTTTAGGAAAAAACAAGTAAATAAACAAGGAAATTATCCTTAAGTCAACAAAAGATGACAGTCGAGAAAAAGTTTTTTAAAAAAAAGGGTAAACTACCAAGGGCCCCCACAAAATTTCCCCAAGATAATATTCTGTTATAAAAATATTGCAGGAACAACATAGGAACTTGCACTTGTTTTCTGATCTGGAACTTTCTTGAACCTCAGCAGTTTTGGAAAATGTAATCCAGGATATCAACCATCATATTAGCCACTTCTTTTAAGACAACGAAGGAAAGAGGGTAAAAAAGGGAAAACACAGGGAAAGAAGGAAAAGATAATCAACATTAACTGTGTTCTTCAGACCAATCTGTCTATTTTTGAAGTGTCGACAAAATTCTTGGCTTTTTCTGCCAAGTCAAACGTACAAACTGAGTCCTTGTGGCTGAAACGGAGCACCATGTGGTCCTCATGGAGTACTGGATGCCCAGGTTATTCAGTTTCTTTTTAACTTCATTGAATGACTTCCTCTTTTGAATTACAGCTGCTGAAAAATCCTGGAAAAACATGATTTTTGACCCCTTGTGCAGCAGTGCCTGTGAATCTTTCCTCAGTAATCTGGAGGTTTCTGTCACTCTTTGCTTGTCCCTGTATGTGAGGAAGTGCACGAGGACTGGGTGGGGGTGCTGTACCGGCCCAGACCTGCGCATGACCACCTGATAAGCCCTTTCAATGTGCAGCCATTCGGATTCAATTTGAAGGCCCAGGAACTGTGGCAGCCATTGTTCAAAGAAACTGACTGGCTGCCCACCTTCTTCACCCTCCGAGAGCCCAACAATCCGAAGATTCATCCTTCGACCTGATCTTGCAAAGCCCACACTTCCTGCTCTAGTACCTGGACGAGGACTCGATCGCTGTTTCAGAGGCTATGGTGCAACTCTCCACCACCTCCACCTGCTCCCCAAGGCCCTGGAGCTCCCGTTCAAGCTTCTGCAACATGGACGTGATGGACCTGGGCATGGATCTCCTTGATCGCACCCTCAACCTTTGTGGTAAGTCTCACCATCGCCGCTGCTAATTCCTGAGAATCTGTCAGGTCCCCTGGGGGTTTGGGAGAGGATGCTGCTGTGGCCTTTGACGTGCCCAGTGCTACAGGGGAGTCCTCCTTGCTGCTGTTAGCTCACTCGTTTTCCTTTTGGTATCCTGCCCATTCCAAATTGTCAACGAATATGTGTTCTTCAAGATTTAAAATTTAATAATTCCCCATGTAAGCTGAACAGGGATGGTAAAAACATGAATATGCCTTGGCTGTTAGGCAGAGCTGTCCATGGCAGTTCTACTGAATCACTGCCATCTTGCCAAGCCCCACTCTCAAATCTTATTAGTGACTGAAGTCAGGCTAACTAGAGTTTGGTTTCTTGTCTTCTGCTTCCCTCCCTCCTTAAACAGGGATGTTACATGACTGTTTTTTAGCCAAAAAACATATGGCTATACATAAGTGATAAGTCAGAAGATTAGACAGACAATTTTTTTTTTGAAAACAAGTAAGCAGTGATTTAATATGAGGGAAAAATTGGAGTTCAAGACAAAGCTAGTTAGAAATACAAAAAACAAATGGTAAGAGCTTTAAAAGCAATTTGGAAAGAACAAATGAGCATCAGCTTGATAGAATGTGAATCTAACAAATTTAATGATGGAAAATAAGGGGATGATAGATGAGTTGAACAGGTATTTTGCATCAGACTTCCCTGTGGAGGATAAATAACATGTCAGAATAACTGTAAATAAGGGAGTGAGGAGCTCAAGAAAATTACGATTGCCAGGGAATTTGAACAAAATGTTTGTGCTATGGGCTGACAATACCTGGGGCCTGATGAACTTAGTCTAAGGATCTTAAAAGAAGTGGCTAATATAATGGTTCATGTCCTGGATTACATTTTCCAAAACTGTTGAGGTTCAAGAAAGGTTCCATTAGATCAGAAAATAACAAGTGCAAGTCCCTTTCTTCAAAAGGGAAGGAGACTGGAGGCATGAAACGATGGGCCAGTTAGCTTAATAGGGGTAATCTTGAAGATGTTAGCAGTTATATTTAAGATGTTGTTGCAGCAGGGCACTTAATGCTTAATTCAAGGCAACCATGTGGAGTCGATTTTTTTTTTGTTTGTGTGAGAAAGGGAAATAATGTTTTTAATCTGTCTACTGGAGTTATTTGAAGAGGTAACATGATATGAATAAATGGGAACTGGTGGGTGTACATGGATTTCTACAAGGCATTAGAAAGGTGTCATGGAAAATGTTATGCTGGACTATCAAATGGAAGAGAAGGACAACTGGCGAGTGAACAGGAAGGAGTGATTGGAAATGGGTAATTTTTCAGGTTGGCCATATGTAACAGATGGTGTGACATGCTGTTGCAACCATAAAAAGTTGAAGGCACTCAAATCCTGGGTGAAGTTTCCTAATTTATCCCAGACTGGATACTCCAAATTGTTAATCTTCTAGGTAAGAAGGGGTGAATTAGCTCCCTTGGCTTATTTATTGACTTGCCCCTCTGTTGGCTCTCTTGAGGTTAGTTTAATAAGGATCATTTCTTCGTGTTTACCTATCTCAGACTGAAATTACCTTGTCTTATAAATGGAACCAAACTTAACCAGGCTTTCTTGATTTAACAAGACAAAACATGAGAAGTAGTAACAGAATACACAGATGTTAAATAGGGAATAAGTCCAAAAAGATGGAATTAAAAACGCAGAACAATTTTTGTTTGATGTTTGAAGAACGAGCATGAAAACGTTTCAACTATTATTGGATGGCAACAGTAGCATGGACATTGGCAGTTGAGTGGTCAGTCTTGAGATTCTTGGTTTTGCATGTTGGTTAAAATTATTATCGAACTGGCTACCTGCACTCAGTGGAAGATAGTGATTGCTTTTTCCTTTTACTCGCTATGAAGTGTTGTCTAAATGCCTGTTCTCAAAGTTGTGACCCTTGAAGTTAACAACACACACAGGTTAATGTTGCAGTCAATTTTAAACCTCTTTCTTTTATATTCCTGGATGGTAAAACAGATGTGTTGGCAAGAGGCGATTTTGTAAAATCCTGGAGCAGTCCAGGTCTGGCAGCATCTCTGCAGAGAGCAACAGATTACTTGCGTTTCAAGTCCAGTGACCCTTTGTCAGAAAATAGCTTGGAAATCACTCTTCACTTTGTCCTCTGCCTCGTAATCCCCACAACATAACTATCATAAATTGACACCTTTCCCAGCTATTTTTAGTGCTGACCAAGGGCCACTGGACTCGCGTGTTCTTTCTGCAGATCCTTCCAGACATGCTCAGTTTCTCCAGCACTTTTTTTCCCTTCATTATCTCCTCTCCTCTTCCAAGTATTTTCTGTGTTTGAACTTGGCCTGACACTGAACAAATGTGATATTGCAATGGCTTCACACGGGCAGGACAGTGACTGAATTTATAGCTCTGGAGTGTTTCTTCCTCCTGTTGCAATTCATAATTCACGTTCTTTAAAGAACAAACACATGTTGCATTTAAAAAAAAATTAACAAGTGTCTGTAAGCACTTGGGGGTTCTGATCTATAATTGTAACGTTGCTTCTATGTAATGAACAGTCCCTATTGTCATGCAAAGGCTGGGGGAGAAATAAACATGTTTGAGTACATATTTCTTTCATCTGTCCTTCATTCTGTCCCTCTTATTGGGTCTAAGTTCTGGACAGTTTCTTGGCAACATTAGTAATTTTAAGTGATTATAGTTGAAAAAACAAGTTATATTGGATGTTTTGGATCATCGTACAAACTTTTTTCTACAAAAATTTAATGGATTATTACAGACTGCAGTGTCTGTACCCATTTTGGACAAACATCTCTTTGTAAGGCAATAATAAACTAAGGATTTCATTTATTTGCTGTGGAGTGTAGCTTCAATGTTTGTTTTAATATTATGGAAAAGTATAGGATACTTGATTGATATCTCTATTTGGGATTAGTCTTCCTTCTGAATGGGCTACTTCAAATACCTGGTTATAGTTGGGAGCTGCAAGTACAAGCTTGCATATGAAAAATGGCCTTCAAGTTTTCAAAAGTTCCCTGGCATTCCTCAGTCCATACTAGCTGTGCTTTTTTTCTGTAGCAGGTCCATCAGTGGCTTTGGTCCAAATTTCAGCACAAACTTTCAAAAGAACTTTACATTCCCATCTCTTATTGAGTGCTGCCAGCCATTTTAAAAGGAATCGAGACAAAGGCATTTTGATCAAACCACAAAAGCAAGAATCTTGACATGAACTGCCAATGTAAATGCGACTAGTGCCTTCTAACAATGGCTACAATACCTTCGTACAGGCTCTTCATGAACAATTCAGAAACTGAGCGATAGTCTTTTTTTAAAAGGTTTTTTGGAATTGCTTCTTAGTATTTTGTGTGTTATTTTTGCTCGTGTTTAGCACTTAATAAACCTGCTTTATTGTTCATTTCAAGAAGGTTGACTCCTTTTTGATTGAAACCCAAGGAAATGGGTATACACAAGGAAAAGTTTCTTTTTCTTTAATCTTTTTGCTATAATCTGAGGGTGGGGTGAATGACCAAGGGAACCAGTTCATCCCTCCTCACCCAAAAAGTTTGATTTGAAGTGTCTTTCTGAAACTGTAGCAAATGAAAAAACCTCATCTGGGATCTGGGCATAAATGCAGTTATGTAAATTTAGTTTGACGAAGAGATTGTAAGTATAGTTGTTAATTATATCTTCAAAAGGAAGTTGTGAGGACCCAAAAAAGCTCCATAGGGTTAGATTAAGTAAGTGGGCAAAAACCTAAAAGATGGGATTATATTGTGGGGAAATATGAAATTGTCATGTGAAATATTTGAAGGAGGAATTTTAAAACCATTACAAATAATGAGGTTGGAGAGCCCTGAGATGTCGAAGAATCTCATGTGCTATTTCAAAATCACAAAATTCAACAACATGCTGGTACAGCATGTAACCAGGAAAGCAAATAGAATATTTGTGAGGGGAATTTAGTTCCCAAGTAGGAATGTTGAGCTGCAGTTATAAAGGGCATTGAGCCCACATCTAGAGTGCTGTACACAGTATTTGTTTCCTTTTTAAAAAAAAGTACAAATTCATTGGAAGCAGCTCTGAGAAGATTTACCAGACAAACACTTGGAATTGGTGGTTTACGAACAAAGGTTGGACAGACAAGACTTGCATCCAAATAAGTTTAGAAGAGCAAGAGATGACTTTATTGAAATTTACAATATCATGGGGAGTCTTGATACGATAGATGTATAATATTCTGTAGTGTGTGTGTATTTAACAACATCCTCTCTCTTCAATCACCAATCCAAATGCTATCATCTCTGAGTCCTCTAGACTCTATCCTTGATTGCTGTTTGATTGAAACTACCCGAACCACAGGGTCTGCTTATACATAGATATTAACTTTTTTACACTCTGACCACCATTCTTACCTTTTCAGTTGTTTGTGTTGTCAAACTGCGTGTTGGTCATGGCTTTGTGCATCTTTATTGAAGCCATTTTCTTCAGCCTGTAGTGTTGATACTTCTCACTAATGTTACCCTCCTCTGGTCTGCATCTCTCATGTAGATTCTCCCTCAGCCATTGTGTACTTTATGGCCATATGGTTCAATTGCCCCTGCTTGTTATACATCTGTCATCCCACTATCTGGCAGTGTCTTTTGAATTTCATCTAAAAACCTCTTCAGTACAAAATCCCTTCCCTTCCCTTTTTTGTTTTGGACTCTACCCCTTCCTTTTCCTTTGCTTTCAAAACACTTGTGCTGTTCAATCCTTTTATCCCTTTCTTGAACCCCACCCTCTCTTCTGTCCTCTTCCCAAAATGACATGCAATTTGATTCTGTATTATATTTGGTGATTTTAGGATAGATGGCAACTCTGTGAAGGAGGTAGGTTTTAAGAAACAAATTAACTGCAGACAGTGTTTGAGGGAATTCAGTGTGTAGCACCCCAGCTGACAATGTTGACTGATCTCGGGGAGTTGATAATGAAATGTTGAGTTCTTTTTCTCCTGAGATTCCTTAAACACTTGATGCAACAGCTACATGCCAACTTACGTGAACAAGCAAAATTTACTAAGCACAGTTCAGTACAAGCTTTGGAGAAAGCCTGAACACCTTTGCCATGCTTGCGAGTTGTGTCCAAGGGTTTGACTCTGGAGGAATCTTTTAATACACGCCTCTCAGGGCCTACAGGGTCGTGGCAAAAGCTCTCTCTGAACAAAAGAAACTGTCCTTCCTTTATACCAAATCTTTACATCACAGCTAGTAATCCTCACAAGACAACCCCCAATCAGTCCCTCACAGTCACATGCTACGTAAGACAATGCAGTGTAACCATAGGGGAGTAGTTAAATTCCAACTGCAATGTTCTTTTATTGATCTCTGAGTAGGGGATGAAAATGTAAATGGGCTGTTGAATGGCAAGGAAATAACCATTTAAGTTTATGTACATTCTACTTGTCGAACAAAGGCATCCCACTTTGCCCCAGGGGCATTCAGTTTCTTGCAGGTGAGTGTAGCAAATTAACTCTTTAATATCACTGAGGTGTGAGACTTTGGAGTGGTTTAAAATGATGAATGAGAGCCATGTTCATAGCAAGTACAAGATGGGAAATTGGCTACAAGAACATGGTTTCCTTTTAGATTTGCCTCTTCCAAAGGCAGGAATGAGCTGAGGCAAGGATGAAATCAATGAAAGTAGGTTACCTTAGTACTGGAGCAGATAAATGTTTGGAAACTTCTCTGGAGTTGAAATGTGATACCAAAGTTTTGAATGTTCTAGTTCAGCCTCGACAGGTGCCAGGGAGCACATGTGGATTGGCTTGGGAATGCAGGTTTTTTTTAAACGAGGCACTGAAGATGAGGGCTTCAGTCTCTGCACCATTTAGTTGGAAGAAATTTAGTCCAGAGCTATATTGGGCAAGTAGTGGGACAAATTAGAGACACTTGAGGTATGTAGTGATACTGAGAGAGCTTTTACTTCACTATTTTGTGTGTGTGGAGCCTGATGTGTGTTCAATTGTTGTTGACAAGGGGTAGAATATAGTTGAGAAATAGGATGGGTGGAGGTAAGGATAAATCTTTTTTGGGGGGGCCTCAAGAAGTAGTAATTCTGGACTAGGCAGCTGGAATATATTGTTTAATGTAATAGAATTGACACTGTGAACTCAGGGTAATATTAACTGAACAATAATACTTGACTGCTGAGGTGAGGATCTGACTCTACACCCAGACTATTATCAAGATTGCTTGCTTCCACCTCCTTGCACCTGACTTAGATTCAGCAGCAGATTAGGAAATCAGTCATCTGTGCCTTCCATCCTCCAGTTTAAGTAACTTTATAAAGACTTGGAGCTCGTTCAAATCTTTGTTCCTTACTGCTCACCAAGTATTGGTCAAGCAGTGCTCCTATTTGCATCTTCAGTTAGCTCACAGTCTGGTGTCTCACGTCAAAACATTTTTATCATTGTAGATCCGTCCATAGTCTTGTGTCTCTGTTATCTCAGTAACCTTTTGTAACTGAACACTGTTGGATAGTTGCTCTTCTCCAATTCTAGTGGTTGTGTTTACGATTGCCAAGATCCAAAACTTTAAATTTCCTTCTCTGCGTCTGTTTAACTGGTTTCAGTTAAGATGCATATTTAAGAGTTGACTGATCCAGATACATTTTAACCATGTCTTTTAAGCTTTGTGTTTTGTTTTAACCCCTAACCCTTTTTCCCCCTTTTCAAAAGTCTGCCTGTTCTGTGTTCTCCAAGTGGATCATTTAATTCTAAATGCCAAATGTTGCAGTTGTGTAGAGAATTCAGAGGGTGGTACGTTGAATTGAATTGTTAACAGAACAAGGTCATTTGGCTCACTGTGTCTGTCATTTCTCTGTAAGATTACTTGATCACTTAATGCTATTTCTTTGCATTTTCCCTGCAGCCCTACAATAATATGGGTGGGAGGGAAAGGGATAACCACTGACAAGGAATCACACCAATATAATGGCTACAAGAGCAGGTCAGAAACAGGGAACTTTGAGGCAATTTAACTTGCCTGATTCATAAAGCCTGCTTACTATTTACAAACCACAGTTAGGAGTGTGACAGAATACTCTTCACTTGCCTGCATAAGTGCACTCCAGCAACACTTAAGCTTGACCCCATCAAAGATTGAATTGAATGATTTATTATCCTGTGTATTTTACAGTGAATAACACTGCAATAGTGAAAAACTTTAACTATCACCACAATCCGATGGCATTTTGAATAGTTTAAGAATAAAAAGAGTAAGAAGATACAAGTTAACAAAAATCTATCTTCGTTTCGCTGCCTCCACCATGAGTTCTGAGCAGGCTGACCAGCGACACCTGCGATATTATCCATCCTTCACCTCAGAACCACCAACATAGGAGTTGCCACTCTCCTTAGGCGTTAGCTTTCTGAACATCAACATAAAGTGATCTGTGTAGGGAAATCACTCGAATTATGCCTCGGATAAACTTGCATCCTGTATACCCATGTTATTGAAGGGACCTTCCGACATTCCATCGTGTGTAATGTTGTAACTCCTCTTTTGTTAGCTCTCTTGGACCCTTTTTTTTTTGTATTCTCCTTCCAATTTTCCTCTCCATGTACAGGCATGCAAACTTTGTTTTACCCCTTGAACCTATTGAGGTCCTCCTTTTATAGCAATCTCAGGAGCAGTATTCTCAACAACTGTTATTTTGTCATTAACTGATTTTATTTTTAAACTGAGGACTGACCTCCATAATCTCCTTCCTGTCTTCCTCATCTGATCCACCAATTACGTTTTTTAGATTCTGTCAACTATACATCAATCATCATGTTCCGGATTGTCAGTTTACTGACTGTGTCACCAATGTTATTTTAGCTAATTGTGGAATTCAGGTTTTGATTGAGACTTGACTCTTGGATAGTGAAACCATGTTCTTTTATTAAAGATTGTCTACCTGGTTTTAGGACAGGCATCTACTGCGCACAATTGGCTGGATATGTGTGTGGCTGTAGTAGTGACGTCAAACCATCGGTTTTTGCACCTACTTATCAATTCAGATCATTGCTGCATTCTTGTCCTGACACTACTTTTGAAATTCATTTCTTCACCTGTGCACTTCCTAACCCCCCTATTTGTTGCCAAAATTTCTTGTTTCCTGTTTCGGACTGTGTACTGAAGAACTTGTCTCCTTGTTGATTGGAACATCCATCTTCGTTTCAATTTTCTTGGCATCTCACTTCAGATTTCACTGTTTTTCCCCCCTAAGTCTTGCTTTTATCTGGTATCTCTAAACCTGTAGTCCTTTTGAGTGCGCTGTATTCTGCAGCTTTTTAATCACTGACAAAGCCATCTCCTGAACGCGCTCATCACCAGATCCTCTGCATTTGCTCTTGGGGAGCAGCTTTCCACATGTAGATTACAACTGAAATTTTAATCTTCCAACTTTTGACCTTCGCCTTCATTAATTTGCTGAATGACATTCTCGTGTCAACGTATTGAGATCCTTGATTTTATGGAAACCATTGCTATCTCCTATATTATTTGTTAGCCTTGATATGCCCCCTCGCTGTGGTGCAGAATTAAAAATCCTGCACAACTGTTTCATTTCTCCATCAGCGTTTCCACTGGACCACATTGTTATGTTGGGCCTTATTTTCTTTCACCTAAAATGGCATTTTATGCCAGAATTATATGCAACATTGAAATATATCCCCCCAATTTAATTTCTTCATCGTTAGTTATCATAATAGAACAGTGTCCTTCCTCTTCCTCAAGAACAAATCTGAGAAATATACCTTCTGCTGCCTGCACATTTGTAGCATCTCACTTTTGTATGCTTGATAACTCAAACCTTCTCTTTATAGCCCTGAATTTATGTCTCTACCTTCTTTGTCAACTTCCTCATCAGAGCCAAAAGTGAGGACTACAAATGCTGGAAACCAGAGTTGTGTGTTGTTCTGGAAAAGCGCAGCAGGTCAAGCAGCATCTGAGGAGCAAGACAATTGATGTTTGGAGCAAGAGCCCTTCATCAGGCAATAGCATGCTGATGAAGGGGTCTTGTCCGAACTGTTGAATCTCCTGCTCCTCCGATGCTGCTTGACCTGCTGTGCTTTACCAGCACCACACTCGAGACTTCCTCATCAGAACCACCTGCATGATTCTATTGCCTTGACATGTTCTGGAAAGCAAGGGACACTATGTTATCATTGTGTCTTTAACACATACCCAACTCCTCCTGCTCATGCAAATCATTATTTGACTTACTACGTCTCTTTCTTAAATGTTGCAATGTATTGATGCCTTCCAAGTTCCTACTTGCTTTCCCTTTTTTGGGCACAGCATTTGAACAATCAGTTTTTTTTCCCCTCTTGTTCCTGCAGCAAACAACATGAATCAAAGTTTGGCATGATATTATGTGATTGAAATTGTGGTACTTTGTCTGTTTTTTGTTCAGTTTTGTGGGACAGCCCTTATGATTTTGCACTTTTTCCTGTCCAATTGCGTTTGGAGTAAATGCACAAGTTTCTTCCTCTGTACCCACTCACTTGGAATTCTTAATTATCTTTCTTCAATCTCCTCTTCCTCAGTCATGTTCTCCCCATCAGCCATAAGCAATGTTTTCCATGTGACATGTGTTAAGCTAACTGGCCTGTAGTTTTTTTCCTTTGCTTTATTCAAAAAAGGAGGTACAATTATGTTGTCTAATTCCTAATCTAAAGAAGCCTTGCCTGAATCAAATGAGCTTTGGAAAATTAAAACTAAGGCATCAATTATCTCACTAGCCATTTCGTTTAAAACCCTAGAATAAAATGCGACAGGACCTGTGGACTTGTCAGCTTGGAGTTCCACCAATTTACTCAGTACGATGCCCTGGTTACTAATTTTCTTTAAATTCCTCCTTTCTTCCAATTCCTGATGTACAGCTGTTCTTGGGATATTGTTTGCACCCTCTGTAGTGAAGATCAATGCAAAATATCTGTTGAATTCATCTGCTAGCTCTTTATCTTCAACACATGTTTTTCAAAACTGTGTTAACTTAGTTTCTTAAGATACTTATAAACAGATGTAAAATGCTTTATTTTATACTTTTGGCTAACTTGGTCTTGTATCATGGTTTTGCACTGCTTTATTAATCTTGTAGTTTGGACAGAATATTTAAAAAAGCAAATACAATCTTTTGACCTGCCATTTATCTTTGCACAACTATCTGTTTCTTTGAGTTGAATACAACTTTGACTTTTTTAGTTAAACACAGATGGTGGCCCTGTCCCTCAGAACTTTTCTTATTTATTGAAATATATCCTGCGCTTTCTACAACTTTCCCTTTTAAATTTTTGCCACTGCATCTTTATTGCCCTTAATTGCTGACTCTCTTTCAGTAACTGTGCTTTTATGCCCTCCATTGTCCTTATTTAAATTTTAAATTTTAAATTTGACCCTGCTCTCACTTAAACTGTTACAATGAGGTCAGTAATTTAATTCTGTCTTGTTGGTCAAAACCAGGTTATATAGTGTACTTTGCTGTTGAGTGGTATAAGATGCTAGTCTAAAAGATTGTCCCAAAAATATTCAATGAGTTTTTTTAACTCGATGGTTTTCACACCTGATTTTTAAAAAAAAAATTTTTCTTTTTCCTGTCTGTATGTAGATTTAAAATTCCCCATGATGATAGCTGTACAGTTCAGACAGGCTTCCACTATTTGTTCTTTGATACCCTGTCCTGCTGTATGGTTACTGTTTAGGGTCCTGTACACAGTTCCTTTTTAAGTAAACTCTTACCTTTTATTATTGTTTACCTCGATCTTGACTTTTGTTAATGGTTTCCAGAATTTAGACCATTTCCTCTATTGTGCTAATATCATCTTTAAAGAAAGAGCTATTCTTCTACCGTTTTTCTAGCCCCCTGTCATAGCGTTTGATACTCTGATCCCAATCTAGGTCATTCTCTAGCCATGTCAATTATGGCCACGAGATCACACTACTTAATCAAATTCTACTACGTGTTCATCTGTTTTGTTTTGCATGCTATATGTATTCAAATACACTGCATTAAGTTGTGCCCTTTTTATTGTTTTTGTAACCTCTTGTCTTATCTGCTGATTCTGTCTTAGATCTGAATTATTTGTCCCTTCCTATCACAGTCTATGGTTTTCCATATTAATTCCTTCCTCTGTTTCACTTACATTGTTTGATTTACCACAACTTCCCAAATCTGGTCCGTTACCTGCACTACTTAGCTTAAAATGTACTCTACTTCCCTAGTTATGTATTTGCAAGAACATCATTCTCTGTATGGATCATCAAGTGGTACACATCCCACTTTCCCAGCACTGGTTTAGGGCCCCACAGGAGTGGTTGAGCCACACGTGGGTCTCTAAATTTGTTTACCCAATGCCAATTTGCATGTGACTGTGATAATAATTCAGTGATTATTACCATTTTGAGGCTCTGCTTAATTTAGAGCTGACCCTGTAGTATTGGCTATGTTGAGCGTCTTTGCTAATTCTACCTACATCATAGGTGTGTCATTGAAAACGTTAAGTCCTGAAATCTGACAGTGGGTGCGCAATGTAGCTGTCTGGCCTCTTGATGTTTGCTGTGGAGAATGGTGTCAATCCCCCTGACAGTGCTGTCCTCTACTACCTTTTGGTTTCCCCTGCTTGGCAGGCTTCCTGTACCATGGTACCATGGTCAGTTAGCTCATCCATTCCAAAGGCCCCATTCTCATCAAAATAATTTGAGAAGCTCAAACCTGTTGGACAGTCATTAGAGATGTACAGCATGGAAACAGACCCTTCAGTCCAACTTGTCCATGCCAACCAGATATCCTAAATCAATCTAGTCCCATTTGCCAACACTTGTAAACCCATATTCCTGTAAACCCATCCTTCTCATATAATCATCCAGGTGTCTGTTAAATGTTGTAATTGTACCAGCCTCCACCACTTCCTCTGGCAGCTCATTCCATACATCATGCATCACCCTCTGCATGAAAAAGTTGTCCCTTTGGTCCCTTTTATATCTTTCCCCTCTGTTACGCCACAGAGGTGAACCCCTCTGTTCATTAAATCAAATACCCAGAAAAAGCTCATCCCTCCTCAATCTCTTAAAATATGTGACAGAGAACTCAGAAATTCCACTAGTTCAAGAAAATAACATCAATTTTTTCGAACTCAAAGTTAGCATTGAGCAACTACGCACAATTCTAACCCCCCTTCTCTTAACTGCTTATTATCTGCCTCCAAATGTGTAATGATATGCTGTTCCAATAAGACACATTAAAATTACATCAACTTAGTTTCAGCACCACACAGCCACGGTAGTCTTCTGTGTCTGTCTGCTTCCAACTGAAGATCTCCCTGGGTCGTCATCTTTCATTTTTACTGTAAGTCTTTTTCATATGAAAAGGTACCTTTTTAGATAGAGACTGATTCCTAATTTCTTGGAGAGCCAGAACTTAGTTCTCACTGCATTTCTGTCTTGATGGCAGTTGCTCTCTGACCAAGTTTCAAAACAACACCCCCAACATCGATTGTCACATTGGTTGGTTCGATGTTGGCAAAACAAAAACCCAATCAAGTTTGAATTTATAGTATCCTGGGGCAAAATTTAAACTGGTTAAATTTGATTTGTTGTCAAAACAACGTCCCAACCTCAGGTATCCATTTTGCAGCCAAAAGTTACATATTTTCAATTTTCCATTGCAGTCCAACTTGTCCATGCCAACCAGATATCCTAAATCAATCTAGTCCCATTTGCCAACACTTGTAAACCCATATCCAACCCATATGCCCCCACCCAACCCATACACACACCACACACACCCCAAAATCATTGTAAGTGGACTCAGCGGCACACCACTGGTCACAGGCCTCTAGTCTGAAAAGCAACCATCCTCCATCACCGTCTGTCTTCTACCGAGCCAGTTCTATATCCAAATGGGTAGTTCTCTCTGTATTCCATATGATCTAACCTTGCTAATCAGTCTACCATGGGGAACCTTGTCAAATGCGTTGCTGAGGTCTGTATAAATCATATCCGCCATTATGTCCTCATCAATCCTCTTTGTTACTTCTTCAAAAAAACTCAATCAGTTTCGTGATAAGTGACTTCCTGCGCGCAAAGCCATGCTGACTATCCTTGATCAGGCCTTGCCTTTCCAAATACATGTACATCCTGTCCCTCAGGATTCCCTCCAACAACTTGCCCACCACTGACATCAGGCTCACTGGTTTCTGGTTCCCTGGGTTCTCCTTATCACCTTTTTAAATAGTGGCACCATGTCAGAGGTTTGGAGGTTGGCTGACAACACACCTGTGACTATCGATAGTACGAATATCTCAGCAAGTAGCTCAGCAATCATTTCCCTAGCTTCCCACAGAGTTCTAGGGTACACCTGAACAGGTCCTATAGATGTATCCACCTTTGTGAGTTTTGAGACATCCAGCACCACCACCTCTGTAATATGGACATTTTTCAAGATGTCACCATCTAGTTGCCTACATGATGTATCTTCCATGTCCTTCTCCAAGATAAACGCTGACGCAAAATACTAGTTTAGTATCTCCCTCATCTTGCAGCTCCACACGTCGGCTGCCTTGCTGATGTTTTGAGGAGCCCTATCCCTTGCAGAGACTGATATTATTACACTCCTGCCTTCTGACCTGTTTCAGCTGTAGTCACACCCTCCCATCACAGATCACTGACTGTATCAGCCCACCCTGGTAACAAGGTAACTTTTTGCCCCCTCGATGCATTAGTGTCCTAAGTTCAGCCACCAGCTCACAAACAGAGTTGAAGCTGATTGAACTTGAAAGACTTAGACACTTAGTGCAGACATATTTGCCCTGGATTACAATTATATTCTTGATCTCCCACATAATGTAGCTCTGACATGCCACTTGCACTGCCATTTTTAATGAGATCTTAAAGGAAACAGTTGTTTAGTTGGTATTCACATTTTATCCTGTGTATAATGTGTTAACTTTACCATATTAACAATGTGAAAACTTGAAATTGGAATAGGTTCAATCAATTAACAGATGCTCACTCCTGATAAACTGATTTTGGTGTCAGGTCTGATATTTGGTTTAACTCTCCGCCACACACATTCCCTTTACTAATGCATGTTAGACTTTGTGATGTCAGCTTTTTTTTCTACGTCAAACTAACTGTCGACCCCTCTTCCCGATTTATATCAATGTGATGCTGACGACAGACCACGTGGCCCCAGCTGCTTCACTGCAATGCTGACTGCAGGCAACTTTGCCCAGCATAATGTTAGCATCTTTTTGTAATTTCCCAGAAAAATTTTGTCTAAATTCTTCCCATTCGTTGGTGATCTGTAGACGACACCCAGCAATGTAATGGTAACCCCTTTTTGTTCTGTCGCTCTAACGACATTGATTCTGTCCTTCAGCCCTCTGAGAGATCCTTTTACTCCAGTACTGAAATGCTCTACGTAACCAGTGCTGCCAACCCTCCCTTTTTCCACTGCCAAAGTTATTTGGATTATGAAGTTGTATCTCGTCGAGTTTCCCAATCTTTATCCCTTTTGTAAACCTCGGCTCATCCAAAACTCTTTTTCACCTTTGCACCAAGTCACACATGCATGTTGCTTCTCCTTCTCCTTGCTGACTAGCCTGTTGGTCATTTTGTCAGAACTAAAACTTTTATTCTGTCCTGGATAATCCATGTTTTCCCTAACTTTGTAATTTTCTCTTGTCTTGCAAGCCTCTTTGTTTCCCTTCACCTACCTATCTTTTTTTTTTGTTCCTTTTGACCTTGGCTTGCTATGCAGCCTCCTATCCCTAAATGTCTCTTGTGCCACACTCCTTTGTCCCGCTGAAACTGGTCTTAAAACCCTTCTTTTTGACCAAGTCTTTGTTTGCCTTTCTGACATCATCATCTTTTGGCTTGCTATCCATTTATTATCTGCTTTTAAGAAGCACAGTGGGACAATTTTAATTTTAAAAATGCTATTGAAATCTTTTTTAATTTGTGGTCTAGTTCTGAATATTGATCAAAGGTTTTCTTCTGTTTGCAGATTTGCTGATGTGGAAGTGGTCAGGCTTTTTGTAAACTTGACTGTTTCAAATATAGAATCTCCAATTACATTTCACTTAAGCAGTTTTAGATTTGAAAGACTCAGGATTTGTCTCCTCAGATTCTGCCAAACTTGCATTTCTTCAGCAACTTCTGTTTTTATTTCCTTGCCTTTTTGCTGTCTATTGGTGCACATAATTGGATATCTTTTAATAGTTGGATTAACTGTGATATTCACCATGATTACACAATGACAAAACTCTGACGTGAAGAGTGACTACCTGGACAAATTACGGAATGCAACTAGTTTTCATCTATCTGCTTTGCAGAAAGAACCTGCTTTTAAGTTAGAACAAAGGGGAATTTTTTAGGATAGACTGAAGTTCAGGAAGAGAGCAAGTCCAAAGTTCCTGTCTGATTGATGTCTGTGAGAAAATCTGAAGATTGCAATCTCTTCCAAGGAAACTGGTCAGCTCCAAAGCTGAACAATGGGTGAAATATTGGATTTGTGAAGTCCTTGACTTGAGCATAGTTGTGTTGCCACCTGAAATATTTAGCTTCAAATGGCTGTTGTGAAAATACTTGCTCTCCTATAGTTGCAGATTAGGAGATGTGAGCTCCATCTATAAATGGAAAAGCAGTAAATTTGACCTGGTCAGTATTTCTGAAGCATTCCTTCTTGACTAGCTTGGCATCATATGGCAGTCTTGTGCATGTAGGGAGCAATATTTATTTTCATATCCCGTGTAAACTTTCCATCAAATTGCGTGTCGACACTAGTCAAGTGCAAATTTATGTTTGCAGCTGAGTAGAATCAGTCAACCTTACTGAAGTTTGTAGATTTTACTGAGGTTCCAGGTAAAGGATCTTATTTTTTTCAGAGGATAAAAGAGGATGAGGAATTTATTCAGAAGGGGAATAAAATATTGCAGGATACGAGACTTTAACCAAATTTGTTTAGTCTCTCAACATGTTGGAATATGACATGGTCTTTTTGATAACGTTCCTGTGAAATACCTGTTTCTTCTGTTAAAGGCAGTTATATAAATGGACTTTGCTGATCTAATCATAATTTAAGTCTAACTTTTTTATCTAACTTGTTGGTGGAAAAATGACTAGTTTTTAATGTGAGGTACTGTATTGTGATAAATATTATACTGTTTATAAATTGAGGACATGAATATTGGCAGAAATTCCACGTAAAATCTGTCATAAAAATACATGGCTGAGGCATTCTCAAGATTGAAGCTCCACTGCCATTATAATATGCTACAGTGGAGGTCTTCTGGCACATAACCAGAAACTTGAGGTTTGAGTCAGATTTCAGGCTTTGATAGCCATTGAAGGGGCATTTCTGGCATGGTCAAACACAGGTTGAACATCAATCTGTGAAATCTTGCTTTATATGCCCATATTAGGTGGTAACAATGAGCTCGTGGTCAACCAGAACTATGTGGTAGCAACAGTGAAACAGCATGCTCATGTTAATAGACTTCATTGACAAGCTATTGTGGCAAGTTCTTGTTACAAGTGACTTCCAGAGAGAGAGAAAACACGCCATGAAAATGAAGGGGGAAATCCAGAATCCAGAAGAATTTGAACATTTGCTTTCGATTCAGACAAGCTCAACAGAGAGCCCACTGTGATTTGAGAATTCCTATTTGTCTAACTTGTCACAGGCTGTCCAGTGGTTTTCCAAGTGAATACTAAATATGTAAAATCTGAAAAATGGATTGGAGAATTGCATTCTGAAGAGGTTCAACTTGTGCTAATATTATTGAAGTTCTTGCACAAGCGAGAACCATCAGGAACATTTAACAGAGCTTATGACGTAATTAGAGATTCTGTATTCTAATACTGTATTGATTGCTAGTCCCCCAAATATCAAAAGATTTACAAGGATGTTGCCAGGGTTGGAAGATTTGAGTTATAAGGAGAGGCTGAACAAGCTGGGGCTGTTTTCCCTGGAACATCGGAGGCTGAGGGGTGACCTTAGAGAGGTTTACAAAATTATGATGGACATGGATAGGATAAATAGACAAAGTCTTTTCCCTGGGGTGGGGGAGTCCAGAACTAGAGGGCATAGGTTTAGGGTGAGACCGGAAAGATATAAAAGACACCTAAGGAGCAACTTTTTCACAGAGAGGGTGGTACGTGTATGGAGGAAGTGGTAAAGGCTGGTACAATTGCAACATTTTAAGAGGCATTTGGATGGGTATGTGAATAAGAAGGGTTTGGAGGGATATGGGCCAGGTGCTGGCAGGTGGGACTAGATTGGATTGGAATAACTGGCCGGCATGGATGGGTTGTTTCTGTGCTGTACATCTCAATGACTCTATAAATACTTAAATTGATAAAGCAATATGTATCTTCAGTACAGATGTTAGAGCTGTCAGTTGTGTAGTTGAATGTGGGATTACCAAATGCCTTGTGTGCATTTCATGACCCTCAAATTACTTTTGAGCCAGTTACATTCATTATGTTGTATCAAGCACTAACGAAGTGTGAAATCTCTCAAACATGGTGCTGAAAACTAAACTGTACTATTTAATGTTTGGTTATTGCATTGCATGACTTACTGTTGTGACCTAAAATTTTGGAGGATAAAAAGAATACAGACAAATTGTTGATACGTATTGACAGCTAGGGATCTTGGAGTAGATATTTTTAGGTCATGTTGCAATGTGTTTTCTTTAAATCACCCTGGTCAGGCATGTTATGAAACACCTCTGGAGCAGGCCAGACTTGACACTAGGACTTCTGGCCCAGAAGTAGGGAAGTTGTCAATATACCTCAAGACCCTTTGAAGGGACTCTGTTAATATGTATTATATCACTCCTGGAGCAGGTTGGATTTAAATCCAGGCCTTCTGTTTGATGGTGAGGCAGTATCTGTGCTCCACAAGAGCCCTCTGGGGCTTCTAATGCTTTCTAAATCAACCTGGTCAGATATCTTTTCCGATACGTATGGAGCAGTTAGGGCTGGCATGTTGGCCTCTTGGCTTAGAGATATGGATGTTACCATCTCGCCATAAGAACCGTCAGTAGTTTCTAATCATGCTGTTAAGAGATAATATAATACACCTCTCTGGAGCAAGTGGGTCTTGAACTTTGGCCTCCTGGCTCAGAACTAGAGACACTACTTCTACCACAAGCCCTAGGTCTCCGGTGTCTGCTTTGGATTAGCCTGACCGCAATCGACTGAGACCATGCTTGATAGATAGCTGGGTGCAAATTGATGCTTTTGGTCTCCTTGGATATCCTACCAATTGCTTAATATGGAAGAGTAATGTAGATATTGTGTTGTAATGATTGCATCCTTGAAGCTGAACCAAGACTTTGACATTACTTCCTGTCTAGTGTGCATGATTTCTGACAAGATTAATTGGATTGTATCTAGGAACTTGAACCTCAAGTTGGTTTTATTGTCTTTGCCTCAAGTTGAGCAATGAACTTAATTACAGAGCTGTTTCTTGTATCACCAAGAACATCTGGACTCTGGTAAATAAGAGAAGTGGAAAAAGGCATTTGGTATGCTTTCTTTTACTGGTCAGTACATCGAGAATAGGAGTTGGGAGGCCATATTGTGGTTGTACAGGACATTTGGTTAGGCCACTGTCAGAACATCATGTGCAATTCTGCTCTCTTCCTATCAGACAGATGTTGTGAAGCTTGAAAGGATTCAGAAAAGATCTACAAGGATGTTGCCAAGGTTGGAGGGTTCAAACTATCTAGAGAGGCTGATGGATGACCTTCTTGAGATTTATAAAATCCTGAGGGGCCTCGAGAGGGTTATTAAATAAGGTCGTTTCTTTGGAGTGGCGAAGTACAGAACTAGAGGCCATAGGTTTATGGTGAGAGGAACAGGATTTAAAGGGGGCTTGAGGGCCAACTTTTTCATGCAGAGGATGGTGCATGTATGGAATGAGCTGCCAGAGGAAGTGGTGGAGGCTGGTATAATTACAGCATTTTTAAAAAAACTATTTTTATTGAAAAATAGACTTTTAAAATACTACAATAAATATAACACAATACGATTTAAAACAATACAAAGAAAGAACACCAAAAAAAACCAAACCACCCTCCTCTACAATATATATATAAAAAGAACCCAACTACTTAACTAAATAAATAGTAACTAACAACAAACTAATAAATAATAATACAACTCAGCCAAGCAAGATGCTACCTCTCTAATATTGAGAGTATTAATTTTCACCTGTTCATATGTTTGCACTTCCCTGTCTTTGGGTATTGTTGTCCCATATTTTCCCCCCTTTATGTGAAGCAAAATGCTTGGAGACACCGTATAGTTTTACCTCATTCATCATTATTCTGGGCCCTGGAGGGAGAGAGAACTCTTGCCCATGTGCACAGAGACATGAGTTCATGGTCTTCTCTGGAACAGCAGTTTCTCAATGAACAATGTAGTCATTTTTACAGGGAGGAACATCCAGACAAGGCAACATACATATTGATCGGGTGACTGTTAAAATTAGTGAGTATCAATAGCAGAGACTGAGCCCTTTTACTTTGTTCTTAACCTTGTTAACTGGATTCAAAAAAGGATACTTGCAACCTTTTTTGTTAGTTGACCATGCATACTGAATGCTTCCAAATTTGTTAAATGGCTGTGCAGACGAACCTTGATTTATCCAAATATCAATTATCCGAATTTCGGGTTAACCGAAGGGGACCTTGGGGTCCTGATAGAAACATGACATCAAAGAGCTGTTTCAACCCTGATCACGTCTTTTGTTTACAGGCATAATGATTAAAAATGAATAATGATTAATATTTTCCTGCTCACTGAAATGCTGCTGAGGACAGTCCAGGCACTGTCTCTAAATGACTCGCCTTCTGCCCCCTCTCTCTCTCCCCCTGCACTTTCCCTGGAGTTCTACTTAGGGATGAACCCTAAACACCCCTTCCCCAGATATTCTCTACATTTTTGTCCTGGGGTGTGGGGTGGATGGGGTTGGGGGCTTGCAGGGAGTGGGAGCAAGGGTATGTTGCTGCCTAGTTTCCTGAACGGGAAGCAGATTTGCCAGAAAACTCCGAGCCTCCAGAGGAAATCAATGAACTAAATAATCAATTATCCAAACAAAATAGTGCCCACTCACCTTGCTCAGATGATCAAAGTTCCTCTGTACATAATGACTGCTTTTCCACCTTGTTAACCCATTACCCTTGCCTCAAGCATCTCATTGTTAACTAAGTTCTGATTTGATCAGAGTCATGCTCAACTGAACCTCTTGTTTCACAAAACTCAGAACTTAACTCCTTTTTTTTCCCTGCTTGCATATACCCTATGCACATTCTTAATTGGACTCGTAAAGCACAATCATTACAGCTACTGAAAGGCCCTTACTAGTGTGGCAGACAAATGTGTCCAGGTAGTCTAAAAAGATCTGCCACGTCCTATAGACATTCGCAGTACCATACTTGTGAGAAAATCGAAGGGGATATGCTCCATAGTAATCTTTGGCCAACCCGACAGGCCTGGGGGATTTTCGGATACCCAACCTAACGAGATAACTCTTTGTTCGGCAGAAAGTGAGGACGTTGAAAAGTTTTATTTTCTTATACGTACCTACAGGGAACATACTGCAGGCCAAGAAGGAGAGATCGGGTCCTTCTCCAACCTTACTCCCAAAATCCCCTCCATTTCACCTGCCATAGCGATCTAGTATGTTTGAAGCCTACCACTGGACCGGAGACAATGAGTAAGAGTGCCCATGCCAACTTTACACTAGGGATATGTCGAAGGTACCCCCAGTTTAAATTTTGACAGATGATCTAGAGCCAAGTGGAGAATCTTCAACTGTGAAGCCTGGGTCCTATTGCAAATTGATATGTTTCTGGCATTGTCCCAAATATTTTCCCATTTTCTGAGGAGACCTTAATGCCTAGTCCTCTGTCCCACAATTACAGCATTTAAAAGGCATCTGAACAGGTATATGAATAGGAAAGATTTAGAGGGATGTGGGCCAGGTGCTGGCAAATGGGACTAGATTAGGTAAGGATATCCGGTTGTCCTGGGCGAGCTGAACTGAAGGGTCTGTTTCCATGCTGTATATCTCAACGACTCCTATGACTGGTGGTTGAACAAACTGTGGTGCTATGCTTGGTTTGCTAGCACAAATGAAAAATGTGCTAATGCTAGGAAGTTGAGATTATAACAGAAAATGTTGGAAATATTCATGCCAGGCTGCATCTGTGGAGAGAGAAACAGTCCATGTTGATAATCTTGAATTTCTTGCAGTTCTGATGCATTAAATATTTAAGTAAATAAAGGATGAAAGAATCAAAAGAGGGGAGTGAGTGAAGCTTGAAAGGTGGCTGAGATTAAATGATGAGTTGGTGCAGAATTAAAGGGAGTGCCAGTGTGGGAAGTGAAGAATCAAAAGGCATGTCCAGAGGAGATGTGTGCCAGAATATTGAACAGCTATAATAAAAAAAAAACAAAATGGGAAGAAAATTACTGTCAATTTACAAAGAAAAGGGGTACAAAATGGGGACAAAGATTATAGTCTGGAATTGTTGAACTTTGTGAGTGCTGAATACTGTGAAGTATCCAAACAAAATAAAATCTGCTGTTAAACTTAATTTGAGTTTGATTGGAATTGGTGGAGGCTAAGCACAGAGGAGAATGAAAATGGCAGCTGTGCAGAAGCTCAAGGTCATGTTTGTGGTGGGTGTTCAATAAGGCGGTTTTCCAGTGCATTTAGCCTCCACGTAGAGAAGACCATATTGTGAGTAGTGAAAACAGTACACAAAATTGCAAGAAGTACATGTAAATTATTGTTTCACCGAGAAGGAGCTTACAGGTTGAGAAAAGAGGTAAACTGAACGGTGTTGCATCTCTAATGCTAGCATGAACTGGTGCTGTGGAATGAGGAATGAACCAGTGTATCATTTGAAGCATTAGTCTGTTTGTTGTCAATTTTTTATTTTTTGCTTACAAAAGGAGGTTTTTACAAGATTGTTTTTACCTCCTCAAGATGTAACTTTTTTTCTCTTGCTCCATTTACCATGCCTCTTTGACCTGCACCAACCTCATGTATCATTTAACCTTTTCCCCTCTCCAATCCACCATTCACCTTCCCTTTTTTTTTGGAATTCTACTCTTGCTATTCTTACTTAAATTTAAAATCTTGCAACAGTTTCCATCCTTTCCCAGTTCAATCGAGGATCGTAAGTTGAAGTGTTAACTTTATTTCTCTCCCTTCAAATCTGCATGATATTCAAGTATTTGCAACCATTCTGCTTGTCTTTGAATTCGTAGTATTGTAGACATGAAGCATTGGCGGTTAACCTTTTTGTCATGATGTTTTAACTCCGTTGTCAATTTAGGTTCAACCTTTTAGATATTCAAATTTTAGTATATTTTAATCATCATTTACCAACTTGGAACCATGTCTATGAAATTCTGACAACTCGCATGTAGAATATCAACATTAAGCGGACAAGCACTGTAAGGGAAATAATGTAAGAATTGAGTTGTTAGAGTGCAGAAGGTTATCATTCAATCTGTTGCATATACACTTGCTCAGAGAATGAGCAATTGACCTGATGCCTCCCTGCATTCTCCCCACAGCCTTGCATGTTTTTCCTTGCAGATAAATTTAATTCTCTTGAATGTCTTGATTGAACCTGCTTCTGAAGACACAAAAGGCTTCCTTTTACAGACATTTGCTCTGCCAGTTTCAAATATTTGTTTATGTGTACACCCAGAACCTTCTGCTTCTGCAACCCCTTTAAATTTGCACCCTTTTTATTCATCTTTCTCATGTTCTTCCCACTAAAATGAATCACTCCACATTTCTGTGATGAAGTTCGTCTGTCACTTATCTTCTCATTTGACCGGCAGTTTGAAATCTTTGGAAAAAACTGAACAAATCTGGTTGCATTTCTGGAGAGAAATCAGAGCTAATGTTTTGGGTCCTTCTTCAGAACTGATAACCAGGAAAAGAGCTGAAGGTGGTGGTGGAGTAAAGAAGTAAATGATAAGTGGAGATGGAGCCTCGAGGGAGTGTAATTACAGTTAGACAGATATTTTTAAACCAGTGAAACAGAAAAACTGGTAATGGGGACTACAAGTAGGTGAGAATGGGTTAGCTACCCTTCCATCGACACACTCATTCGTTTGGCCGAACTGGTCCTCACCCGTAACAATTTCTCCTTTGAATCCTCCCACTTCCTCCAGACCAAAGAGGTAACCATGGGCACACGTATGGACCCCAGCTATGCCTATCTCTTTGTTGGGTACGTAGAGCAGTTGATCTTCCGTAATTACTCCGGCACCACTCCCCACCTCTTCCTCCGCTCCGTTGATGACTGCATTGGCGCCACCTTGTGCTCCCGCGAGGAGGTTGAACAATTTATCAACTTCACCAACACATTCCACCCTGACCTTTAAATTTACCTGGACCATCTCTGACACTTCCTTCCCCTTCCTGGACCTGTCCATCTCCATTAATGACGACCGACTTGACACTGACATTTTTTACAAACCCACCGACTCCCACAGCTACCTGGATTATACCTCTTCCCACCCTACCTCTTGCAAAAATACCATCCCGTATTCCCAATTCCTCTGTCTCCGCCTCTGCCGGATCTGCTCCCAGGAGGACCAGTTCCACCACAGAACACACCAGATGGCCTCCTTATTTAGAGACCGCAATTTCCCTTCCCACGTGGTTAAAGATGCCCTCCAACGCATCTCGTCCACATCCCGCACCTCCGTCCTCAGACCCCACCCCTCCAAACGTAACAAGGACAGAACGCCCCTGGTGCTCACATTCCACCCTACCAACCTTCGCATAAACCAAATCATCTGCCGACATTTCCGCCACTTCCAAACAGACCCCACCACCAGGGATATATTTCCCTCCCCACTCCTTTCCGCCTTCCGCAAAGACCGTTCCCTCCGTGACTACCTGGTCAGGACCACGCCCCCCCCTTACAACCCACCCTCCAATCCTGGCACCTTCCCCTGCCACCGCAGGAACTGTAAAACCTGCGCCCACACCTCCTCCCTCACCTCTATCCAAGGCCCTAAAGGAGCCTTCCACATCCATCAAAGTTTTACTTGCACATCCACTAATATCATTTATTGTATCTGTTGCTCCCGATGCGGTCTCCTCTTCATTGGGGAAACTGGGCGCCTCCTAGCAGAGTGCTTTAGGAAACATCTCCGGGACACCCGCACCAATCAACCTCACCGCCCTGTGGCCCAGCATTTCAACACCCCCTCCCTCTCTGCCGAGGACATGGAGGACCTGGGCCTCCTTCACCGCCGGTCTCTCACCACCAGACGCCTGGAGGAAGAACGCCTCATCTTCCGCCTTGGAACACTTTAACCCCAGGGCATCAATGTGGACTTCAACAGCTTCCTCATTTTCCCCTTCCCCCACCTCACCCTAATTCTAAACTTCCAACTCAGCACTTTCTCCATGACTTGTCCGCACTTGTCCTACATGCCTATCTCCTTTTCCGCCTATCTCCTTTTTCCACTTATCCACTCCACCCTCTCCTCCCTGACCTATCACCTTCATCCCCTCCCCCACTCACCCATTGTACTCTATGCTACTTTCTCCCCACCCCCACCACCCTCTAGCTTATCTCTCCACGCTTCAGGCTCACTGCCTTTATTCCTGATGAAGGGCTTTTGCCCGAAACGTTGATTTCGAAGCTCCTTGGATGCTGCCTGAACTGCTGTGCTCTTCCAGCACCACTAATCCAGAATCTGGTTTCCAGCATCTGCAGCCATTGTTTTTACCTAGCTATGCCATGTGATAACAGGACCAGGGGTTTGGGGTTTGGGGTTGGTAAAGGGCACTGACAAAGGTTTTTATGTCCTCAAATAGTTGAACTTGGTATTGAGTCCTGACTGCTGTGGGATCCCGAGTAGCAAATGGATTCTTTTCTTTTGGCTTGTCCTAAGCCAACAAGCCTGTGACAAGATGTTGACCAGGGATAAGGTGGTATGTGGAAGTGGCAGTTAACTGGAAGTTACTCTTTTGTCGACAAGATATTCTGCAAAGCAGTCAACCAGTCAACCAGTATGAACAGCAAATACAATAGATTAGAATGAGTCAAGTGCAGGTAAATTTCTGCTTCACCTGGAAGGTGTGTCTGGAGTGGAGAGCGTGGTGCAGCACAGCACAACAGTTCAGGTAGCATCCGAGGAGCAGGAAAATCGACGTTTCGGGCAAAAGCCCTTTGGTCAAGGCTCACTGAGGAGGGAGGAAATAAATGTGCTGGTGTTGCACCTTCTGGGATTGCAAGAGGTGTTGTTTGACGATGCAATGGACCAGACCAGATCCTCTCAAAAAATGTGACGAAGATAGCCTAGACGTTAACTTTTTCTCCCTTACTTTAAAGGGAAATGTTGGGTGCTTTGTTGCAGATGAATTTGGATTGGTCTGACTACTAGACATTAAGTGAAACACCATTTATTCCAGCATTACAGTTAAAATAAAACAAGAATATGAAATAACTTAACCCTAATGGAAACTAATGGAATAATAGACTAAGTACCTATTACTAATTAACTGTTCCAATATGGTAACATTACATAAACACCTCCTCTTTTGGCAAAAAAAGACAAATTCAGAAAATTGGCTTGCATGCAGTTCAGCAACCCAGGAAGAGAACTTCGGCTTTTGACTGTAATTGAGAGAGGGCAAAAAATACTTTTCACTTCAAGATCCCAATAGCAACTGCGGCTGAAAATTACAAATCCCTGATTCTGTGGGTGGGAGCTTGACCGTGCCCATTCAGGCTGCTTCTACTGTTGCATCTTTTTAGAAGTAAAAGCACTGAAGGCTTCACAAGACCACGATCTTCTCATAGACTGCTTGGCACCTGTCCTTTTGCGCACTCTCTCTCATGTTCACCTGCCATCACTCCCTCTCTCGCTTCTGCTTGCCTGCTGAAGGAAATCAGGTCATAATGCACCTTTTGCAGCTACAGCATTGTCACTAAGGGGTGGAGGAGTGGACTAAGGTGTGGCAGAAGGACAGCCCCTGCAGAATGTTGATTAGGGAAGAGAGGGGAATGTGTCTAGTAATGGCATCCTGCCACAGGTAGTGGAAATAGTGGCTTATGGGTTTTTTGGATGTGACTGCTTTTGGGTTGGAAAGTCAAGACCAGGGGATCTTATCAGTGTTGTTGGGAGCTAAGAGAAAGGGCATGGGCAGAATTGTGGGAAATGGGTTGGAATCAGCTGAGGGCCCTTTGAAGCAGGTTGAGGAAGAAAGGCATTTTTAACACCCACCATTCCCCCTCTCAGGGAGGTTCTTATCATCATTGCAACAGGTATGATGGAGATGGAGAAGCTGGGAGAATGAAATTAAGTCTTCACAGGATTTAGACTCCAGGTAACCAGAATTGTTTGGTTTCTAGTGGATACCAGTGGTCAGCCTCTCCCCAGAAATGGAAACCCAGATGTCGAGGAAGGGAAAAGACCGCGATGAACCAGATGTTGGTGTGAGGAGGGTGGAAATTGGAAGTGAGATTGATAAATTTTTCAATTCCAGAAAAGCAAGTGAACCAGCACCCATTATGTCATTGATGTACAGGAGAAAGTTGTGGGGTGCGACCTGAACAGGGTTGTAACCAGCAATATTCCATACATCCCCAAAGGGAAGACGTAACTAGAACCCATGTGGGTACCTGTGGCCGCACTCTTGATCTGAAGAAAGGAGAAGTTGTTTGGAGTGAGCGAGTGCTTGACCAGGTGGAGGAGGGTGATAGTGATTGTGGGTGGTTTGTGCCTTTTTGATCCAGGAATAAATAGACAAGCTTTGAAATCATCCTGATTTGGGATGGATGTGTGAAGGGATCACCTGTCCATGGTGAAAAGGCAGTGACTGCTACCTGCGAACAAGAAATTCTGAAACTGACGCCAACTGTTGGGGAATTACTGATGAAATGGGTTGGGACTGAACAAGGGGAGAAAAATTGAGTACCTAGGTCTTCAATTTCCATCCACCAGCATCGTACAGTGAAAGGATCAGAAGCCACCAGCTCTGCCAGCAGGCATAGATTCTCCTTTTCTCCCTTGTTAGCATTTTGCAGGACCCTTGCCCTCTTGCATACCCTAGTTAATTCCTCCTCCATTCATAAGACTGATTACAGAAGGTGAAACATCTGCCCTTTTTACTTCCTCCTTCCTCACTCTTCCAAGGCTCCAGCCACACCTAATAGGAGAAGCAGCAATTTATCTGCACTTGGCCCAATTTACTTTGCTCACAATATGGTCTGTATTTTTGGGACACAAAACGTAGACATCTCAATCACTTTGCAGAACACCTGCATTCTGTCCACAAAAGTGACCTTGATCTTCTAGTTGTTTGCCACCTGAATGCACCACAGTATTCCCTGGCCAACATCTGTCTTGGAACAACTGTAGTGCTCCAGCAAGGCTCAGTGCAAGCTGGAAGAATAGCATCTTGTTTTCTGCTTGGGGACCCTGTACCTTTTCAGGACTCCATATTGAGTTCAATAATTTAAGGGCCTGAATTCTTCTTTCCATGGCCCACCCACATCCCTGGCCTATCCACACTGGCTGCTTTCAGCATGACCAACCCACTTTGACATGCTTATGGTCCTCATTATCATCATTTGTCCTTACCTGGCTTAGCGTTATTCTTCAGTTTTCATCTGCGTAACTGTCTCGCTGTTGTGCTGTGTCTGTCTGTCTCTGTTGTCCACTGGGCTCTACCTCCACCTTTCACTTAGTCTTTTACCTCTACTCTCTGTCATCAGCGTGTATACCACATTTTCCTGGCTGAAGTGTCATTGGACCCAAACCATTAGCACTGCTTTCTTTCCATAAATGCTGCCAGACCTACTCAGTTCCTCCAGCAATTTGTGTTATTGCTTTAGACTTGCGTTAGCTGCACTTCTTTTCTTTTATTATCACAAGCTTCCAGGGTTGGACTGATGAATGGCAAGTAACACTGATAGCATACAAGTGCCAAGGAATTACTGTATGTATAAAAGAGAGAATTTAATAACTGCACCTTGATGTTCAAAGGCATTATTGTCACTGAATTACCCACTATCAAAATGCTATAGATTATCATTGATTACAAATTGAATGGGGTCAATATTTAAATAAGGTGGCTACAAGATTAAAATATCTGCAGTTAGAAATTCACTTCTGTATTCCCAATGTCTATCCACTATCTACATGGTACAAATAAACAGTGTGATGGAATTCTTTCCATTTATCTTGTCGTTCTGTTTTCCTCCTCAGTCGAAGCAAAACGCTCCGAGACACAATATAGTTTTAGCTCCTTCATCTTTATTCCAGGCCCTAGAGGGAGTGAGAACGATCGCCCATGTGTACAGGGACATGGGTTCTCAGTCTTCTCTCTTGAACAACAGTTTCTTAATTCCAATACCGAACAACCCAGGTGGTCTCTTTCTTCAAAGACCGCAATTTCCCCTCAGATGTGGTTGACGATGCTCTCCACCACATCTCCTCCACTTCCTGCTCCTCCGCCCTTGAACCCTGCCCCTCCAATCGCCACCAGGACAGAACCCCACTGGTCCTCGCCTACCACCCCACCAACCTCCAGATACATCGGATCATCCCATTTCCGCCACCTCCAAACCAACCCCACATCAAGCATATATTTCCCTCCCCTCCCTATCAGCTTTCCGGAAAGACGACTCCCTCGTCAGGTCCACACCCCCCACCAACCCAACCTCCACTCCCGGCACCTTCCCTTGCAACCGCAAGAAATACAAAACTTGCGCCCACACCTCGCCCCTCAATTCCCTCCAAGGCCCCAAGGGATCCTTCCATATCCGCCACAAATTCACCTGCACCTCCACACACATCATTTACTGCATCCGCTGCACCCGATGTGGCCTCCTCTATATTGGGGAGACAGGCTGCCTACTTGCAGAACATTTCAGAGAACATCTCTGGGGCACCCGGACCAACCCATCCAACCGCTCTATGGCTCAACACTTTAACTCCCCCTCCCAGTCTGCCAAGGACATCCAGGTCCTTGGCCTCCTCCATTTCCAGACCATGGCAACACGACACCTGGAGGAAGAGTGCCTCATCTTCTGCCTAGGAACTCTCCAACCACAAGGGATGAACTCAGATTTCTCCAGCTTCCTAATTTTCCCCCCCCCCCCCACCTTGATTTTGTCCCAACCCTCTGACTCTGCACCACCTTCTTGAGCTGCAATCTTCTTCCCGACCTCTCCGCCCCACCCTCTCTCTGGCCTATCACCCTCACCTTAATCCCCTTCCACTGATCGCATTCCCAATGAGTCCCTCCTCCCTACCTTTTATTTTAGCCGACTTGGTACACCCTCCTCATCCCTGAAGAAGGGCTTATTCCCGAAACGTCGATTCTCCTGCTCCTTGGATGCTGCCTGACCCGCTGTGCTTTTCCAGCAACACATTTTTCAGATCTGATCTCCAGCATCTGCAGTCCTCACTTTTCTCCTATCCCTAATCATTACTTGCCTTTCCAAATACATGTACATCCTGTCCCTCAGGATTCCCTCCCAACAATTTGTCCACCTTCAATGTCCAGCTCACTTGTCAATAGTTCCCTGGCCGGTCCTTACCTTTCTTAAATAGTGGTACCACGTTAGCCAGCCTTCGGTCTTCTGGCAACTCAACTCTGACTCTGGATGATACAAATATCTCAGCAAAGGGCCCAGCAAGCACTTCTCTAACTTCTGGCAGAGTTCTCAGGACAACCTGATCAGGACCTGGGGATTTGTCCACCTTTTTATGCGTTTCAAGGCATCCAGCACTTCCTTCTTGATAATATGGGCATGTTTCAAGCTGTCACCATCTATTTCCCTACATTCTATATCTTACATGTCCTTCTCCACAGTAAAAACTGATACAAAATATTTGTTTACCATCTTCCCCCATCTCCTGCTGCTCCACACACAGGTCGCTTTTTTGATCTTTTGAGGGGCAATATTCTCTCCCTAGTTAACGTTTTGTCCTTAAATGTGTTTAGAAAATGCCTTTGGATTTTACTTAACCCTATTTACCAAATATTTCTCATGTCCCCTTTTTGCCCTCATTTCTCTCTACAAGTATACTCCTACTTCCTTTATACTCTTCTATGGATTCACTCGCTCTATCCTGCCTATACCTGACATATGCTTCCTTCTTTTTCTTAACCAAACCTCAATTTCTTTTGTCATCCAGCATTCCCAACACCTACCAGCCTTTTCTTTTCAACCTATTAGGAATATACTGTCTCTGAACTTTTGTTAATTCATTTCTGAAGGCTTCCCATTTTCCAGCTGCCCCTTCTACCTGCCAACATCTGCCTCCAATCAGCTTTTGATTGTTTTTGCCTAATACTGTCAAAATTGGCCTTTCTCCAATTTAGAACTTCAACTTTTAGATCTGGTCTATCCTTTTCCATTGTTTTAAAACAAATCGAATTATGGTCGCTGGCCCCAAAGTGCTCCCCCACTGACACCTCAGTCACCTTCCCTGCCTTACTTCCCAAGAGTAGGTCAGGTTTTGCACCTTTTCTAGTAGATACATCCACATGCTGACTCAAAGTTTTCTTGCACATACTTAACAAATTCCTCTCCATCTAAACCCTTAACATTATGGCAGTCCCAGTTTATGTTTGGAAAATTTAAAATTCTCTACAATAACCACCCTGGTGTTCTTACAGATGACTGAAATCTCCTTACACATTTGTTTCTTAATTTCCCTCTGACTATTCGGAGGTCTAAATACAATCCCAATAAGATGATCATCCCTTTCTTATTTCTCATTTCGAACTAAATAACTTCGCTGGATGTATTTCCAGGAATAACCTCCCTAAGGACTGCTGTAACGCTATCCCTTAGCAAAAATGCCACTCCCCCTCCTCTCTTGCCTACCTTTCTGTCCTTCCTGTAGCATTTGGATCCTGAAACATGAAGCTGCCAATCATGTCTATCCCTGAGCTATGTTTCTGTAATTGCTATGATAGCCCAATCCCATGTCCCTAACCATGCCCTGAGTTCATCTGCCTTCCCTGTTAGGTTTCTTGCATTGGCAAATTAAACTGCATTAATTTCAGTCTTGACTCACTACTTTTCTCAATTGTACCAGTCTCCGATTGATTGAGGAACTGACCACCCATGATCAGCTATGATGGGCTGGGCACATCATCTGCATGATTAACATGAAACTTAGCAAGTGGGTGCTCTACTCCCCACCCTCAAAACGGCAGGCAATCCCCAGGTGGTCAGAGAAAGCCCTTCAGTGATATCCACAAGGCCTCACTGGCCAAGTGTGGCATTGCCGCAGACAACTGGGAATCACTGGCACAGCAATCATAAATAGCACTTTGTTCTGTCATCTAAACCTCACAAATACCAAAGCAGGTAGCAGCGTTACGAATTTTCACCAGTCAAGGTGCAGTACAGCACATAAAGACAAAATTATTAAGACTTCATGCTTTTCATTTTTAACAACTGTATTGGATGTATTCTAATATAAGCCAAGCATTTGCAATTTTTCTGGTAGTGGTTTGGTGGTTACGTTATTTTCCCAGAGTAAGGAGACGTATTACATGATTTTAAAAATTGAGGCTCTGACTTGTCACAAAAACCATTCTGTTGTGCTGGAAAATTTCATTGGGCTTGCCACAGATGTCAAAAGATTTGCGTACAGCAATGAGGGTCAAAATAATTTGGCCTGAGCAGTTGTGAAATCTAAAGGCCTGATATTGATTTTATTGCAATAGATAGCATTTCTCTCAAGACTCTGGGAAAGTGGAAAAGCACAAAGTGAGGGAGGTGTCCGAACAATCGCTAACTGAGTACAACTGAACACTGAAAAAATCAAAAGATAAACAAGAAGATTGAGCATGGTTTTGTCAAAGGCACATCCGCTATACTGGAGCTATTGAATGAGTACTATGCATTGTAGATAAAGGGGAGCCTGTAGACAAATTTTACTTGGATTTCCAGAAACTAGCTGATAAACTGTCAGCAAATGTAATTGTAAAACTTAAAGCTTACACTATATAGGAAGTGGGTAATATATTAGCATGAATAGAAGAATGGTTGACTAGCAAAAACAAAGTATGCGTAATGGTTCTCAATCTGTGGGTTCTCAATCCCACAGCGGTCTGTACTCGGCTCAACTTTGTACAATTTACATCAATGACTTAGATGAACAAAGTGAAACCATTGTAGCTAAAGCCACAGATGACAGCAAGATTGGCAGCAATGAATTTGCAGACAAATGTATTTGGATTGAGTGAGTGGACAGATGGAGTATAGGCACAAGGAAATGAAAAGTTGTTCGCTTTGGTAGGAAGAATCAAAGTACGTAACTGTGGAATTTAAAGATTCAGAAAGATTTCAGTGTTTTGGGGATGAGGCAGAAGAACTTAGCACCAGGTTTATAATCAAGAAGGCGAATGGGATCCTCTCCCTTTCTACAAGGGTAATTCATTCTAAAACTAAGGTTGTTGTGCTTGAATTATTGAGGAAATTAGTGAGACCATATCTTAAACAGTGTGGAGTTTTGATTTCCTTATTTGAGGAAGTATGTAACTGCATTAGTTGTGGCTCAGGAGCTTTACTGAAATTACATTTGGAATGAGTGGACTTCTTTTTAATCAGAATTAATTGGACTGGCTGGGTTTGTTTCCACTGGAAGTTTAAAGGTGTGAGGAGTGACTTGATTGGAGTGAGCAAGATCTCAAATGCTCTTGACCAGGTGGATGTGGAAAGACTGCTTCGTCTTGTGAATCCGTCCCAAACCATTTAAAAATGAGTACAGAGGTGAAGAGAATTTTTTGCCTCTGTTGCAGGTCTTCAGAACTCGGTCATGAAATATATCTGGATAGATATCTTGTTCTGCAAGGGAATTTAAAATATTATGGATGGTGGTGATATTAGGCTGAGGGGGGTGGTGATGAAGAGGCAGTATGAAATGTGATACTCAAAATAGATCAGCCTTAATCTGTTGAAAGGCAGAGCCAGCTTGAGGGACCAAATAGTCCACTTGTGTTCTCATTTCATGTACTAATTTGAAATTTGGAAGAGAGAGGAGGAGCTAGTCATCAAATACCTAAAAGACAGGCTGAAGCTGTGCTTAGAGTCATTTGCAGCCAGCGAAGAACTATATCTGCACCAAAGTATTTACAGCTTGAGCAACTTGGGCTCTGGGTCACTAAGCTGCAATCCAAGCTACAGATGTAGTGGGGTAACAAACAGAAAGAAAGTTACATGGATACTTGGTCTCCCTCCCATTCCCCCAGGTTGAGTTGAATTTGAAAGTTGGTCAATGTTTGTGGATGAGATGGTGTGACTCGAGTCATGCAGCAATGGGAATCCAGCTGCTCAGAAGACTCTATCCTCAACTTTGACCAATAGATACAAAGATAATTGTTATCTATGTGGATGCGGACATGGACAGGTACTGCAAGGTGGATGAGCCAAGTGACCATGGTGTCTGATGCCTTTCAAGTGGGTGCAATGAAAAGAAATGTGGTATTGATTTGAGACAGTACAGCCAAGGGGGGGAGAGGGAGGGGGGGAGAGGGAGGGGGGGGGGGGCGGGGGGGGCGGGGGGGATGATATGTTGTCTGCACCTAGGAGTTCTGAACTTTATGCTGTGTCCAATGCTGAATAAGATGAAGGATATTTCATCACCTCTAGAGAGGAAAATGGAGAAGAAAGGGATACACTCAGTTGCAGTGGTCCACGTAGGAACAACTAACACATCAAACTAGGAACAAGGTTCTGATGAGAGGGTTGAAGTTAGGTTCCAAAAATGAAATTTTCAATGGCCTTTTTGTCTTTATTGCTAGGGGACAGAAGCTTGAAAGTAGTTTGCCAAAGTTTTATGTGGAGCTTTGGTGAGACCCTATGTGGAGTACTGTGTGCCACTTTGTCTCCATATTTGTGTTTTTTTGTACAGGCCCTTCGGTCCTCTGTTGCGCCACCCTGTCATTCTAATCTGAATCCCATCCCACCTACACTATTTTATCTACGTCCATATGCCTGTTCAATGACGACTTAAATGCACTTAAAGTTGGCGAATCTACTACCGTTGCAGGCAAAGCATTCCATACCCTTACTATTCTGAGTAAAGAAACTACCTCTGACATCTGTCTTATACCTATCTCCCCTCACTTTAAAGTTGTGTCCTCTCGTGTTTGCCATTCCCATACTTTGAAAAAGGCTCTTCCTGTTCATCCTATCTAATCCTCTGATTATCTTGTATGTCTCTATTAAGTCACCTCTCAACCTTTTTCTCTCTAACGAGAACAGCCTCAAGGCCCTCCGCCTTTCCTCGTAAGACATTCCTTCCATACCAGGCAACATCCTAGTAAATCTCCTCTGCACCCTTTCCAAAGCTTCCACATCCTCCTTATAATGTGGTGACCAGAACTGTACACAATACTCCAAGTGTGGCCGTAGCAGAGCTTTGTACAGCTGCAGCATAACCTCCTGATTCCTGCACTCAATCCCTCTATTAATAAAGGCCAAAACACTCTATGCCTTCTTAACAAACCTGTCAATCTGGGTGGCAACTTTCAGGAATCTGTGTACATGGACACCAAGATCTCTCTGTTCATCTGCACTCCCAAGAATCTTACCATTAGCCCAGTACTTTGCATTCTGATTACTCTGTCCAAAGTGTATCACCTCACACTTGTCCGCATTAAACTCCATTTGCCACCTCAGCCCAGCTCTGCATCCTATCTGTCTCTCTGCAACCTACTACATCCTTCGTCACTATCCACAACTCCACCGACCTTCGTGTCATCTGCAAATTTACTTACCCACCCTTCTAAGCCCTCATCCAGGTCATTTATAAAAATGACGAACAGCAGTGGACCCAACACACCGACCCTTGCGGTACGCGGCTAGTAACTGGACACCAAGATGAACATGTTCCATCAACTACAGTCCTCTGTTTTCTTTCAGCAAGCCAATTACTGATCTAAACTGCTATGTCTCCCACAATCCCATTCTTCCGCATTTTGTATAATAGCCTACTGTGGGGAATCTTATCGAACGTCTTGCTGAAATCCATGTATACCACATCAACCGGTTTACTCTCATCTACCTGTTTGGTCACTTAGTCAAAAAAGTCAATAAGAATTGTTAGGCACGACCTACCCTTCACAAAACTGTGCTGACTGTCGCTGATTGTTCTTTACTAGATGGTTATAAATCCTATCTCTTATAACCTTTTCCAACACTTTACCAACAACTGAAGTGAGACTCACTGCTCTGTAATTACCAGGGTTGTCTCTACTACCCTTTTTGAACAAGGGAACCACATTTGCTATCCTCCAGTCATCAGGCACTATTCCTATAGACAATGATGATTTGAAGATCAATGCCAAAGGCTTGGCAATCTCTTCCCTTGCTTCCCAGAGGATCCTAAGATAGATCCCATCCGGCCCAGGGGACCTGTCTATTTTCACATTCCGCAGTATTTCCGATACCTCTTCCTTGTGAACCTCAATCTCTTCTAGTTTAGATGCAAGTATCTCTGTATCTTCCTCGCCAACATTTTCATTATCTATAGTGAACACTGTTGAAAAATATTTATTTAGTGCTTCCCCTATCTCATCTGACCCCACACACCACTTCCCACTATTATCCTTGATTGGCCCTACTTTAACGCTCGTAATTCTTTTATTCCTATGATTCCTATGTTAACCCTGATCCTATCCGCCAACAACTTATCCTGGCTCTTCTGAGCTCTCTTTTTAGGTCTTTCCTGACTTCCTTGTAACCCCCAAGCGCCCTAACTGAGTTTTCACATTTTGTCCGAACATAAGCCTCCTCCTCCACCTCATCCTCCACCACCACCACCTCCACCACCACCACCACCACCACCCCCTTAGTAAACCGCGGACAACATGTTCTATATCCTCCTCCCTGCCCGACAGGTACATACGTATCTAGGACACACAGGAGCTTTTCCCTGAATAAGCTCCACATTTGTAATGTGCTCATTCCCTGCAGTCTCCTTCCCCATTCTATGCTTCCTAAACCTTTCCCAATCGCATCGTAATTTCCCTTCCCCAAGCTGTAACTCTTGATCGGTGGAGTACACCTATCCCTTTCCATCACTAAAGTAAACCTGACAGAATTGTGATCACTGTCTCCAAAGTGCTCACCTACTTCCAAATCTAACACCTGGCGAGGCTCGTTACCCAGTACTATATCTAAAGTGACTTCGCCCCTTGTAGGCCTATCTACATACTGTATCAGGAAGCCCTTCTGCACACACTGGGTACAGGAAGGGTATGCATAGTTGAGAGTCAAGTGTTACAGTTGAGTGTGTGTTATGATGAGTACACTGGGCCTATACTATAAAATTGAGGATAAGAGGTGATTTCATGAAATCTACAAGAATCTAAAAACAAGTTTGAGAGAGCAGATATTTGAAAAGTTGTTTATGCAGGCTTAGTTAAAAAGAAAACAAATTTCACTAATTAAAGTATCTAATGGCTAAATGGAATAGCTCAAATACTGTCACTCACTCACAGATCATGACATTGATAACCTGGTCAAAAGGTCAAATGAACATTCATCTAAGGCACAAATTGTAAAATCTCATGGCACTGTATTTTTGCGAGCCAATGATTTACCTGCTAATTTACAGCCACTTGGAGTAATTATAATGACAGCAAACAGAGATGACATATGAAAATACAGGTCAAAATTAATAGAAGCAACATTTCAACATATTTTCTTGGATCAAATTTTGCAAAACTAAAATAATCTTGAATATATCATGTTTGTTTACTTCGTAAAAAATATTTGGAATTAGATTTCTATTTTTACCTGTTGATTACAGATGTACTGAAATGTTATAGCCTGGGAGCACAACTGAATTCCCAGTTAATCCATGAAATAGACCCTAATTTTACTACTAATTTAGTTTGAGGAATAAGACCGTAGCTAATTTTCCACTCTCCAACCAAGGACATCTGCTAAATGTTGCTGCCTTACCAGTGTTCTAGCTAGGATCACCTAACTGCATACAAACTTGGCCGAAGACCAGTGAATTTTCAAGACTGTGAGATTTAGAAATCATTTTTAATGCAGTCAGAAGTGTTTCTTTATGCCTTTTAATGTAATATTACACTTCCATTCATCATTTTTTCTGTAGCAGAGCACCCAGCTTTTCTGGGAATTTCAAATGAATCCATGTTAAACTTCCTGAGAAGCTGAGTAATTGGGTAACATTTTAATCACATTTTCAGTTCTACCAACCAATGTATGGATAGGAGATAATGAGAACTGCAGATGCTGGGCAGTAAAAATTGATAAAGACTGGAAAAAGCAAAGCAGGTCAAGCTGTATCAAGAAAAAGGTAATTCGATGTTTCTGGTCAGAACCTTTCATCAGGATTGGGAGAGGGGATAGGAGCTGCAAAATAAGTAGAGGGAGAGGTGGTGTCATCCCATTTCCGCCTCAGTTGAAGCAAAACGCTCTGAGACAGTGTAGTTTTACTTCCTTCACTTTTTACTCTGGGCCCTGGAGGGAGAGAAAACGATTGTCCATGTGCAAATGGATGACAGTTCATGGTCTTCTCTGGAAAGCAGTTTCTCAATGCACCTATTAGTCATTTTACAGGGAGGAACATCCGGATAAGGCAACATACATATCGATCGGGTGACCTTTTCCACCTATCCACTCCGTCCTCTCCTCCCTGAACTATCACCTTCATCCCCTCCCCCACTCACCCATTGTACGCTATGCTACTTTCTACCCTTCCCCACCCCCACCCTCTTCTAGCTTATCTCTCCATGCTTCAGGCTCACTGCCTTTAATTCCTGATGAAGGGCTTTTGCCCGAAACATCGATTTCGAAGCTCCTTGGATGCTGCCCAAACTGTTGTGCTCTTCCAGCACCACTAATCCAGAATCTGGTTTCCAGCATCTGCAGTCATTGTATTACCTCAATGGGTGAATGGGCTGAAGTGTGGTAGATGGAGTTTAATTTAGATTAATGCGAGGTGCTGCATTTTGGAATAACAAATCAGAGCAGGACTTAATGGTAAGGTCCTAGGGAGTATTGCTGAACAAAGAGACCTTGGAGTGCAGGTTCATACTTCCTTGAAAGTGGAGTCGCAGGTAGATCGGATAGTAAAAAAGGCATTTGGTATGCTTTGCTTTATTGATCAGCGCGTTGAATACAGGAGTTGTGAGCTGTACAGGACATTGGTTTGGTCACCTTTGGAATATTGCGTGCAATTCTGGTTTCCTTCCTTTTTGAAAAGATGTTGTGATACTTAAAACGGTTCTGTAAAGATTTGGAATGATGTTGCCAGGGTTGGAGGTTTTGAGTAATAGGGAGGGGCTGAATAGGCTGGGGGTGTTTTCCTTGGAGGGGAGGCTGAGGGGTGACCTTAAAGAGGTTTACAAAATTTGAGGGGCATGGATAGGATAAATAGACAAAGTCTTTTCCCTGGGATCTGGGAGTCCAGAACTAGAGGCGTAGGTTTAAGGTGAGATGGGAAAGATATAAAAGGGACCTAAAAGGGTGACTTTTTCACACTGTGGGTGGTGAATGAATGGAATGAGCTGCCAGAGGATGTTGTGGAGGCTGGTACACTTACAACACAGCACGGTGGCTCAGTGGTTCGCACTGCTGCCTCACAGCACCAAGGTCCCGGGTTCAATTCCAGCCTCGGGCGACTGTCTGTGTGGAGTTTGCACATTTTCTCCGTGTCTGTGTGAGTTTCCTCTGGGTGCTCTAGTTTCCTCCCTCAGTCCAAAGATGTGCAGATCAGGTGAATTGGCCATTCTAAATTGCCTGTAGAGTTATGTGCATTAGTTCGGGGAATGGGTCTGGGTGGGTTACTCTTCAGAGGGTCAATGTGGACTGGCTGGGGTGAAGGGCCTGTTTCCACACTGTAGGGAACCTAATCTAATCTAATCTAATCTACAACATTTAAAAGGCATCTGGATGGGTAAATGAACAGGAAGTGTTTTGAGGGAGATGGGCCAAGTGTTTGCAAATGGGACTATATTAGGTTTGGATATTGGTCGGCATGGATAAGTTGGACTGAAGGGTCTGTTTTTATGCTGTACGTATCTATGACTCTTATAACTTTAATCTAGTGGGTACACTAACTGTCATTTCAGTGCCATTGATGGTGAGCAATACACCAATACGTGCAAAGCAGTTCAGGTGAATTAACTCTTAAAAGGTGGGAAAATTGTTGCTCCTGTGATGTACCTTGGAAGATGTTAAGGAAATAATTCTTTTTTAAGTTAAAAAAAATCACATAACACTGAGTTATCGTTCAACAAGTTTATTAAAACCTCATCTAAAAAGAAAAACTCATGCTCCTGAAAATATTCCATTATGTCAGTAAGACAACAAGAAAAGACAACTTCCATTTTGTCATGATCTAGACTTGCAGAATGAAAACAGCGAGTTCCTTCATGCAATGATAAAATTAATCATTGCTGTTCCTCAATTCACTGGAGGTCCAGTTTCAAATTTTACCTGTAGTTTGCAAATTGATGCCACTTAGGTTTAAATGGCTTTTGGGGTTAAGCATTCAGTCAGGACATACTGACAAGGCTTGTATTCTCTCAAATGTAAATTATTAAGAAGAGATCCAAGTGTTTAATAACACAGAAGCAGGTTTATCAGAAAGATGGAAATTAATTTCTGTGGTCAGAGAGATCAGAGCAAAACAACAGGTATTCTTTTAAAATTAGATGTAAGCTGCGCTGAGCTGGTATCAGAAAGCACTCCTCATACAAAGTATTGGACATCTGAAAGTACTTCCTCCAAAATGGTGTTGAGCCTTGATCAACTGAAGATGCACAAACTGAGGTTTGGTAGCATCCTTGCCTAACAAAATCAAAGGGCTGCAAAAACAAAAGGTGGTTTGACAGAATTAAAATGCTGATCAGCAAAGATACAGATCCAAGGCTGCAAAAATTTACATGTATCCCTATATTTAACAAGCTAACTGCCAACATCTCAATGCAAATCTTGACTCCAGCTGGAAAGATGGCTTGGTGAGCACATGATCAAGCCTGGTTGTTGTGACCAACATAGACAAGCAGATTTCTGATAATCTCAACAGAAGTTTGTGGAGAAGTACTGAATGACTGAAAACACTGTGTGCAAAAGGAGGAATGATTCCAGACTTGTCGGGGGGGAAACAAAACTGAATATAATAAATAAAGCCATTCTTCCACAGATCCTATTCTTAATCTGACAAAAGAAGATAGATGACCGTTGTGCCCTGGGCTCCCTCCAACAGTTTTTTTTCCCTAGCAAATCTTGAGTAAAATGTTGATAGCATGCTGTGAACAGTATGTTTGGAGCATTATCACTGTTTGACTGCCCTGTTTCTGTGTTATTACACAACTATTAAATAAAACTGAGTTCAGCCTCATGTGACTAGCTTCCAGCTTCCATAAAGTCAGATGCCAATAACAAATCTTACTTGTAAGCCAACCTTCCTGCTTGCTGATTTTCAAAAATTAGCAGTGATCTTTTTGCTCAATCAAAGCTTCCCAAATCTTGTGATCTGCTATGCCAGAAAATAACATTTTAGAAATGAGTAATTTGATCTGTTAAATGTGCCCATCAAATCCAAAAATCACCCTCTTCTAATAACTAAAAGGTAAAAGTAAAATACCAATCAATAAACAATCTTGATACAGAATACAAGTGCACAAATGAGGACAAAACACCACACTCCCTGACCCTCTTGAGACACATTCATATGCTTCAGCTTTCCATCTTGTTCCATCCAGACTTTGCATTTTCTTTTTAAAATGTTCAGCATTGCCCCAGTAAATTCAAAACCTGAGGAAGTTACATGATTTTAAATGCTAAAATACATTGTTTACGAAAAGGATTTGGCACTTCAGCTTCAAAACTACACCAAGTGAGTATACATGGTTTAGCAGCTGCAGTTTGTGACCAAAGTGACATCACAAGGAGGTGATGGGTTGATTGGATCATGATATCGAGAATACTTTCTTGGAAGAAGGGGTTGATTGAGAAACAAGAAAAAGTACAAGACCAGTAAATAAGCAAGAAAAGAATGGTAAAAGGAAATAAAGTTTCACACTAATGAAGATTAAGCATGGTGACACAGGTCACTCAATTGGAATGCTTTGTACTGTGTGGGAAGTCATGGACCCTACCAGGTTTTAGATGATTACATGCACAGTGTTTCCAGCTTCAGAAACCTAGATTTCATTTTAGAATTATTTTATTTTTCTAGTAGTTCTGAACGTAGCTTTTCCTGCTGTCAAAATTGGGAGGGTGCACCCTGCAAAGAAAAAGGAACAGCAAGATGCTATAGTAGCTAGATATCGGATGCTTGTTTTGTGGATTAAAAACTCCGAGTCACTGATTAGTCTGGTCAGGTTGCACCTATCAGAAAGCTGATCTTGAGTTGAGCTCTTCTGAAAGCACAACACATGGTATCATTTTGTCTGGACTCACTGGCTTTTTTTTTAAAAAAAGACCTGTTATTTGCATCATGTTTCATTGTATAATAAAGGTTTAAAAAAAACAAAGCTATGTCCATTTATCTCATTTTCAATTCATGCTGTAAAGTGAAAAGATGTAGCCTTTGCAACATTTCAGAAAATGACATGCACAGTACGTGTTTCAACTCAACAGAATAGGTAACAGCATTTTTCGATTCATTTCACTACAAAGCCCTGTCTAGACTTGCCTGGTCTAAAATCAAAGCCTGGGCGTTAACAGTCAATCATGAACTGGTTTCTGCTTGATGACAGCACCTGTACTAGGGTCAGTTTACCAATCAAATTAACAACATTTGCTTTTCAAACTGGCTTTCCATCTTCTCTCTGTTCTTGACCATTGTTCTGATAAGCACAAGGCAAACCGCTTGCAAGAAACCAATAAATTTCAAAACCCTAAAAGTTTGACTCCCAAATTTAAATTCTGCTCTAGTCATTTGAATAACGCTTAACAAATTCTACAGTTCCACCAATAAGAAATCGCATTCATCATGAAGATGGCCGAAATATTACCTTTATGCTATCGTGCATGAGAAATCAGCTGTTATTTGTACCAGACCAATCTTCAACAAAACAGGTAACTGAATACCAATACCAGAAGCATCATCAAGCAGGAAAAATGTTGAATTTTCAGTCTACTGGATAATATAATTTTCTCGTGCTCTCAAGAACACTTCTTGAAAGTATAACCTGCAGAATTACAGCCTTTACATCAAGCAGTCTACACTCCAAGAACATATAGCTGAAAAAGAGCAAAACATATTTTTCTGCTTACTTTCACAGCCACATGAAAATTCATTCTATTTTGTCTAATTCCATTTCAAAACTGTGAGCTGTTACACATATTTTATCCTCCTGTCTCAATTGCAATTTATAAGTTTGCCGATGACACCACCATAGTCGGTCGAATCTCAGATGGCGACGAAACAGATTACAGACAGGAGGTGAAAGACCTGAAAAAAATGATGCAGTGAGAACAACTTAGCGCTCAATGTCGGCAAAACCAAGGAACTCATTGTTGACTTTTGGCAGGACATCACTCATGCTCTCCTACAAATTAACCGCACAGAGGTGGAACGAGTGGAGATTGTCAAGCTCCTGGGAGTGGTCATCAACAACAAGCTTTCTTGGACTCTTCTTGTGGATGCAGTGGTTAGAAAGGCCCAACAATGTCTCTTCTCAGGCAGCTGAGAAAATTTGGCATGACCGTGAATACCCTAGGCATCTTTTTATAGGTGTGTCATCGAGGGCTTTCTATCTGGATATATTTCTACCTGGTATGGTAACTATCATTCAAGAACGGAGACTGTTACAATCACCAAGGCCAACCTCCAATCTATAGGATCCATCTACCAGGCCCACTGTCAAGGAAAGGCTGCCAGCGTTCTCCAAAGATCCATCTCACCCTGGCAATGTTTTCCTACGGCCTCTACCATCGGGGAGAAGGTACAGAAGCCTGAACACACGCACCAGCCGATTTTGCAACGGTTTCTACCCTATGTTGTTAGAATACTGAATGGACTCTCAAACTCGTAATATTTGCCTGGACCTGTGTTTTTGTTTTTGCCACTGTTTACCTTTTATTTACTTTAGCTACTTAATTATGTGATCTGCCTGTATTGCCTGCAAGACAAAGCTTTTCACTGTGCCTCTTCAGTAGAAATCCACTATGGTAGGAAGCTCTTGCTGTTATTCCTCTGAATAAACTTTAAATAATAAACAATGAGGATAAATTTTGCTTGCCACAAAAACATGACAATAAGAAGGACTTTTGCTTCTAGTTCTGTACCAACACTGTTCCATGGCTTACATTTCGTTGTCTACTATGTGAAAGCTACTTTCATTTTGCATCTGCCAGACTCCTATTATGGAGTCACCCACTTGCATTGTTCGAAAGTTCTTTCTCCAGTTTACAATTATTTTCTAAAGCAAGTCACCTGCAGATTCTCTCAATATGTGTACTGCACTTAACTATTTTCCATGGCACCTAATTTGGTGAGAAGCTTGTCAGCTATTGTTAGAACACAGCAGTGAATCCTTAAATTAATTAAACCAAACACCCAGAAGAGGTCACTTCTCCTCGTAATCTGTTGAAATATGACTGACTGACTGAACTCCCAAATTCCACTATTTAAAGAAAATAGTATCAATTTATTCTTTAATTCTAAAAGTGAACATTAAACAGCAACTCTAAGCCCACCTTTCTCTTAACTGCTTATTACCTGTCTCCAACTCTGTAACAATATGCTGTTCCAATAAAGCAATTATTAAATCACATCAATTTAATTTCAAAACCACACAACCACTGTCATCTCCAGTGTCTGTCTTCCGGCTGAAGATCTCCCTGGGTTGTCGTCTTTTTACTGTGATTATGTTTCATATGAAAAAGATACCTTGGATGGAGAGTGTTTCCTAATTTCTTGGGATCTGTGTTCTTGGCAGTTGCTCTGCCTGATTTTCAAAATGTCTGCCTTTTTTATATCCTCAACATCGATCGTCTCATTGGTTTGATCTTGGCAAAACAATAAATTTAAACTCGATTGGGTTTTAGTATCCTGGAGGATAATGTAAACTGATTAGTTCAATTTCAATAGTTGTCACAACAGTAACCAACTTAGGTTTCCATTTCACGGCCAAGTGTTACGTATTTTCAATTTTCCAGTACACTCTGGGACTGCCATATAATCATATACACAGGTACTTGTAAGCTCTCCGTGCAGAACAGCATTCATTCTCTCTTAAAGACACAGTCCATGCCTTCAATTTCATACATTTTTAAATATTAGTTTTTCAAATGTTACGTGTAGCTTTTTCACCATATGCCATATTGTTGTCATTTTTATTCATTAAATCCTTCTGGAATATTTGCCAGCTCAGTACGCATATTATACAATTGGCCTAGGAACTTGATAGTTCTTGCTGAATGTCATTGTCTTAATTTTGCCACCAACCAGTCCTGTTCCTCGGGACCATCATCAATAAATGTCAGCTGGTAAGAGTCTGAGGTTTTTTTAAACGTTCCAAGTGATTGTAAGTGAATCTTATTACGCTGCTATTTTTGATTGGTACTGTAATTACTCAATCAAAATCTATTAGCTCATATCAAATCAGGCTCAAATGGTCAGTATTCCATGAATTTTCTGAGTCCATGTCTTGTATAAAAGCCTATCATTCTGCATACAAGGCACTCAAATGTGCAGGAGGGAAAGAAAAACTAATTGCAGTGTTGCAGGAGGACGATCGCAAAGGATGCAAAACAAGTTTGGATTCCAGCCGTAGGCTAACGAGAAAGGATATCTCCAATGGGAAAAGATTCCTGGCATGCACTACCTATGCCAGGTGTTTGGTAATTCAGTCTGGTTATTCAGGTTATAATCAACACACCATTTAAAAAATCTATCTCCACATGGTTCCTTTCATAAAAAGTGCTACCAAAAAGTGTGTTCATGAGTATGAGATTCAGCTTCTCACTACCACTGATTTTTGTCATAAGCAAAATTTATCTCCATTATCTGGCAATTCCCATAGAACACTCCTTGTCCATGTCTCTGCAATTTTGTTGATGAAATTCTTCTGTTCACATGATGTATCAGTGTTGAAATACTAAACCTATTTACCAAGTCAATAAAATATTCAAATTTTATTTGAATAAAATAAAAAGGGGGGGTGGGGGGCAGAACCAGATGGTGAGTAGCTTGGAGAGAAACTTGCAGGTTATGGCGCTCCCATTTGTCTGTTTTAAGCTGGGAGTCGTCATTGATTATGAAGATGCTGTCTCAGGATCTTCAGTCAATTTCTGCACTGCAGCTTGTGGATAATACACACTGCTGCTACTAAGCATCAGTAGAATAGGGAATGGAAGCTTGTAAATGTGAAATGAATTAAATGGGCTCCTTTGTCCTGGATGGTGTTCAAGCTTCTTGAGTGTTCTTGGAGCTTCTCCCATCCAGACAAGTGTGGAGTTTTCCATTACACTCTTGACTTGTCAATGATGGGTAGAGTTTGGGGAACCAGGAGGTGACTTAGTCAATGCAGTATTCCTGGCCTCTGACCTGCTCTTGTAGCTACTGCACTTACATGACAAGAAGGTAGCTCACCACCAATTTTTCAAGGGTAACTAGGACAGGCAATAAATGCTACACCCACATATCACAAATGAATAAAACAAAAGTTCCATGGAACAAAGGGACCTTGGGCATTATTGTCCATAGATCTCAAGGCAGAAGGGCACATCAATAGGTTAGTGAAAAAGATAAATTGGGCACTTACATTTATCAACTGAGGCACAGATTACAAACGCAGGGAAGTCATGATGGAGTTGTATCAAACTTTAGATCACAGCTAGAGTACAGTGTGCGGTTCTGGTTGCCATATTACAGGTAGGATGTGATTGCACTCGAGTGAGAATGTGTATAGGGATATGGGCAGGCAGGGAAAGAGTTATGTTCTAAATTTTGTGAAGCAAGAGGTTCATGACCCCGATCAGATAAAAACTTAGTTAATAATGGGATGCTGGTGGCAAGGGTAATGGGTTAACAAGGTGGAAAAGCATTCATTATGTTGAGCCATTTCACAATATTGGAAACATTTAATATGTACGGTCAATTTAACAAGGTGAAAAGTATTCATTATGTGAAGCCAGTTAAGGTTAAGAACATTCATTGTGTAACAGCAGATGGCTTAATCTCTATTATTGACACTTGCTGATTGTAATGGTCACCTAATCAATATCCACAAGCTGCCTTATCTGGATGCTCTTCCCTGTAAGTGACTATATATTTCTTAAGAAACTGCTGTTCCAGAGAAGACAGTGCACTCACATCCATGTGCACATGGGTGAACGTTCTTTCTCCCTGAAGGTCGAGGTTTATTCCGCTCTTTGGGACTTGATCGGCCAGGACCTGCTGGAGGTGTATGTCAGTATGCTCCGGGCAGGTACCATGAGTGAATCCATGAGGAAAGGCATCATCACCCTCGTCTACAAGCGGAAGGGGGAGAGGGAGGAAATTAGAAATTGGAGACCGATCTCACTGTTAAATGCAGACTACAAAATCCTGTCAAAGGTCATCGCCAACCGGGTCAGGTCTGCTCTGGGATCGGTGATCCACCCGGACCAAACCTGTGCTGTACCGGGCAGGAAGATCTCTGAGAGTCTCGCACTCCTCAGGGATACGATCGCCTACGTGCAGGACAGGGGGGTGGACACCTGCCTCATCAGCCTGGACCAGGAGAAAGCCTTTGACAGGATATCGCATACATATATGAGGGATGTCCTCTCCAAAATGGGCTTTGGGGAGGGAATCGGAAATTGGATCAGACTGCTCTACACCAACATTGTCAGTGCAGTCTCAATCAATGGGTGGGAATCAGATAGCTTCCCTGTAAGATCTGGAGTCAGGCAGGGATGCCCCCTCTCACCCGCCTTGTTTGTGTGTTGCATAGAGCCATTTGCCGAATCCATCAGGAAGGATGCGAGCCTGAGAGGGGTGACTATTCCTGGCAGCGGGGGCCTGCAGGTTAAGGCCTCCCTGTACATGGATGACGTCGCTGTTTTCTGCTCGGATCCGCTGTCCGTGCACAGACTCGTGTGCATCTGCGACCAGTTCGAACGGGCCTCGGGGGCCAAGGTAAACCGAGGCAAGAGCGAGGCCATGCTCTTCGGGAACTGGGCCGACCAATCCTCTATCCCCTTCACCGTCAGGACTGACCACCTGAAGGTGCTGGGTATTTGGTTCGGGGGGGCTGGGGCGTGCGCCAAGACCTGGGAGGAGCGGATCAGAAAGATGAGACAGAAACTAGGCAGATGGGGGCAACGGTCGCTCTCCATCGCGGGAAAAAACCTGGTCATCAGGTGTGAGGTCCTCTCAGTATTGCTATATGTGGCACAGGTCTGGCCTATCCCCAGGACCTGTGCCGCCGCAGTCACCCGGGCCATCTTCCAATTCATTTGGAGATCAAAGATGGACCGGGTCCGAAGAGACTCAATGTACAAAGACCGGTGCAATGGGGGAAAAAACACGCCCAATGCCACCCTCACCCTGATGGCCACCTTTGTGTGTGGCTGCATCAAGCTGTGCGTGGATCCCCGGTACGCAAACACCAAGTGTCACTACGTACTGAGGTTCTACCTGTCCCCGGTGTTGCGAAGGATGGGCCTGGCCTCGCTGCCGCGGAACGCTCCGAGTAGTTGGACCGTTCCGTATCACCTGTCCTTCGTGGAGAAATTTATGAGGAAAAACACCTTTGACCACAAGTCCATCAGGAAGTGGTCAGCACGTAGCGTCCTTGAGACCCTTCGGGAAAAGGAGAGGGCGGATCCTGTCGAGCGGTTCCCTGAGCAGACTGTCAAAGCCATTTGGCAGAATGCCTCATCGCCAGAACTTTCCAACAAGCACCAAGACGTGGCTTGGCTGGTGGTGAGAAGGGCTCTGCCTGTGAGATCCTTTATGCACGCCCGGACTCTCTGCCGCACCGCACGCTGCCCTCGAAGTGGCTGCGGGGGGGACGAGACTGTCACACACCTCCTTCTGGAATGTGCCTATGCAGAGGAAGTCTGGAGAGGAATGCAGTGGTGCTTGTCGAGGTTCGTCCCGAGCAGCGCCGTGACGCGGGACTCCGTGCTCTACGGCCTGTTCCCCGGGACTCACACCGAGACGAACATTAACTGCGCCTGGAGGATCATCAACTCGGTGAAGGACGCTCTCTGGGCGGTCCGAAACCTGTTGATCTTCCAGCTGAAGGAGTTGACCCCGACCGAGTGTTGCAGACTGGCACATTCCAAGGTCCAAGACTACGTGTTGAGGGACGCGCTGAAGCTTGGGGCAGCTGCCGCCAAGGCGCGGTGGGGAAAGACCACCGTGTAAGATCGGCCTGCCGAAAGAAGAACAGGGGGCCCATACAGACGTTTTTTTGGGCTCTGCTGATGCCTCAGCCAAATATATGTATATATACAAGATTGAAAAAATGCACAGGATTGTAAAGGACCAGAATAAAGTCGAATCTGTGTTTGTAAATATGGACATATGTATGGCATGATCCAATGTACAGACCATCAAATCATTTATGAATAAAGTATATTTTTGAAATAAAAAAAAACGTTCTTTCTCCCTGAAGGGCCTGGAATAAAGATGGAGGTAAAACTACACTGTCTCTAAGCATTTTGCTTCAATTAAGGGGCGGGGGGGGGCAGAAGATGTGATGACCGGAGAACATGCAGAGTAGATTAACCACCATACTGCCTGGGGTGGAAAATTCAAGTTATGAGGAAAGGTTGGATAGGTTGGGTTTTCTTTGGAGCAGAAAAGAGTAAGGGATGATCTGATACATAATACGACATCATGAGGAGCACGGACAGAGTGGATAAGGAGCAGCTGCTTCCTTTATTTGAAGGTTTAGTCACAAAGGGGCATGGGGTCAAGGGAATGGGCAAGAATTTTTTTTAAGGGGGTGTGGGAGGGAGGACAAACCTTTTCACCCACAAGATGGTGACTGTCTGCGATGTGCTGCCTGGGAGGGTGGTAGAGTTGCATCATGTAGTTTAAATGGGATTAGGTTGATGGTCAACTGTTTCCCACATCAGTGCAGACTCGATGGGCCAAAGGGCCTCTTCTGCACTCCTCGATTCTATAATCGAACACTAAAATGTTCCAACATGGCAAATTGCAGATTAGCTGATTTTTCCAAAAGTAGTTGCCTCCGTCTGCTTCGTGAAGTTTCATTTATGTCAAGAAGAAGTTGACTCAACAGTACAAGTGTCTATCTAAAAATGGACTATACTTACTTGAGTATCTTGCATGCATTTACAACTGTCTTTGGTAGCTTCTGTATTATCAATACAAACCTAAAGCAGCACTTTTAAAAGGCTAATCTTGTGTAGATCCTCACCCTAGTTAACAAAGTAACATTTTAACCAATCTGTCTGACATATTGTTGGAAACACAGCCCTATCCAACAAAGCACCATTGAAGGAATATCTGCCAAAATGTTCACTTTAGTACTAAACTCCTCTTCACTACAGAATATTACAGTACTACAGAAAGTTCATGGGATGCAAAACATTATGGGCTGCTGCCACAGCTTCCAAATTTCTTCAGCACTTTGCAATTTTTTTAAGGATTGTCAACCTGAAATATTAACGTTTTCCCTCCCCAGATGCTGCTGTAATAGCCAGATCCAAAGGTATTTTCCTTGTTTTACTATTAATTTTATCCACCTGTTATAATGACACTTGTGTCCAATACCTGAACTATTTCCATTGAGCCTTTTTATACTTTGTGACAGGACAGTTCATTTCAGTAGCTAAAAGTAAACACTTCTGGCATTTATTTTAAGGCAGTAGATATCTGATCCAATAACATTGCTTTCTCAGAAAACTAAGCACCAATTAGCACCAGTTTGCTGTTCATATCACTCTAGCACAATTCAGCCATCGAAATACTGACACAGCTCTAGTATCCCAAAATTGAATTTTGACATCTTTTAATAAAAATTTATTAAGGTCCATGACATATTTTTCCATGGAATCTCAAATTTTGATCATGCATCATAGGCATTTAACAGGAAGTTTTTCTTTTATGTTCAACCAAGGAAACCAAAGAGCAACTGCAAACTTTGATCACTGATCACTAATCATTTGGAAAGCAGACGTCTCAACACATATTTTACTTCTGATTTTGCTTTGAGTAGGAAGCAACAACTACAATGCCTTGACTTTTCTTTGGTATAATCTTAACCAAATCTTCATTTATTCTACTGGTCATGTGGTTCACATTCCAAGAACATGAGACGTAAATCTTACACTACAAACTAAAAACTTGCCTTTACCATTTTCCACAATTGTCATGCAAAATTTAATTTAATGACTGGATTTAAAAAGAAAACTAACTACATCCTTCCATTTTTACTTGGTCATAGGATGTGTGAAGGCCAGTACAAAACCAGCATTTAATCCCCTTCCAAAGGATGTCGTGGGTTACAGAGGGACATGGATAAGCTGCAGAGCTGGGCTGAGAGGTGACAAATGGAGATTAATGTGGAGGCGTGTGAGGTGATTCACTTTGGAAGGTCGAACAGGAATACAGAATACTGGGCTGATGGTATGATTGTTGGTTGTGTGGATGAGCAGAAAGATCTGTGTTCATGTATGTAAATCCCTGAAAATTGCCATCCAGGTTGATAAAGTTGTTAAGAAGGCATAGGCGTTGTTAGTTTTTATTTGTAGAGGGATTGACTTTCAGAGCCACGAGGTCATTCTGCAGTTGTACAAAACTCTGGTGCGACTGCACTTGGAGTATTGCATACAGTTCTGGACACTGTGTTATAGAAAGGATGTGGAAGGTTCGAAAAGGGTGCAGTGGAGATTAACCAGGATGTTACCTGATATGGAGGGCAGTTCTTATGAGGAAAGACAGAGGGATTTAAGGCTGTTTTTGTTAGAGAGAAGGTTGAGAGGTGACTTAATGAGACATGTACAATAATCAGAGGGTTGGATATGGTGTACAGTGAGAGCCTTTTTCCTCGGATGGTGATGGCTAGCACAAGGGGACAAAGCTTTAAATTGAGGGATGATCGATATAGGACAAATGTCAGAGATAGGTTCTTTACTCCGAGTATTAAGGGTGTGGAATGGCCTGCCTGCAAGAGGATAAAAACAATGACTGCAGATGCTGAAAACCAAATACTGGATTAGTGGTGCTGGAAGAGCACAGCAGTTCAGGCAGCATCCAACGAGCAGCGAAATCGACGTTTCGGGCAAAAGCCCTTCATCAGGGCTTTTGCCCGAAATGTCGATTTTCGCTGCTCGTTGGATGCTGCCTGAACTGCTGTGCTCTTCCAGCACCACTAATCCAGTGCCTGCAAGAGGAGTAGACTCTCCAACTTTAAGGGCATTTAAATGGTAATTGGATAGACATATGGATGAAAATGGAATAGTGTCAGTTAGATGGGCTTCAGATTGGTTTCACAGGTCGATGCAACATCGAGGGTCCAATGGCCTGTACTGCATGGTTATGTTCTATGTTCTATCCCTAACTATCCATGACAAGGCGGTGAGCCATCTTCTACTCCTCCTGAGAAGCTGGTACATTCAGAGTATTCAGAGTGGGGAGTTGCAGGATATCCAGTTGCAGTGACAAATGGTGATATTGTTCCAAGTGAGAAAGACCCCCAAGACCAGAAGAAATAGTAACAGCCGTAGCTATCCAACTCCTTGAGCCTTCTTTGCCTTTCATAGGATCATTGCTGATCTGACATTTATCACATCAATTTTTCTTGCCTTAACCTGGTGACTCTCACTTCCCCTACTGATTAAGAACTTAACTCAACCTTAAATACACACTGGAAAAAGCAAATTACTGCAGATACTGGAATCTGAAACCAAAAGAGAAAATGCTGGAAAATCTCAGCAGGTCTGGCAGCATCTGTAAGGAGAGAAAAGAGCTGACATTTCAAGTCAAACTGACCCTTTGTCAAAGCTGAAAAAAAGGGAGAAATAGGGAGGTATTTATACAAGGTTGAGAGAAGGTGAGTAATGGTTCCAGAAGTAAAGGTAGCAATAAAGAGGTGATAATGACAGTGCACAGAGAGATTATAGGGAGATTAGGAGCTATAAATGACCAAGGCTGAAGCCAGTACTATGTGACAAAATATGTGGGGGATGGGGGGGGGAAGTGGGTGAAACAGACAAAATGGAAAACAGGGGAGAAGGGTAGCAAAGGGGGAAGAGACGAGGAAAAGGGTGATGAGAGAGTGGGGAGCGAGAAAAAGGGAGACAATCAAGAAATAAGAGGTACCGAACAGTGGGGGGAAAAAAAAGGTAAATAAAATTATGGAGCAGAATGAAAACAGAGGGGTCGAGATGGGATAATCATCGGAAGTTGTTGACTTCAATGTTGCGACTGGCAGGCTGTAACATGTCTAGTCAGAAGATAAGATGCTGTTCTTCCAGTTTGCATTGAGCTTCACTGGAACATTGCAGCAGGCCAAGGACAGACATGTGGGCATGGGAGCAGGATTGTGTGTTGAAGTGGCAAGCCACAGGAAGGTCTGGGACCTGATTGCGTACAGACCGAAGGCGCTCAGCAAAGCGATCACCCAGTCGGCGTTTTGTTCCTCTGATATAGAGGAGACCACATCGGGAGCAACGAATGCAATAGACCAAATTGAAAGAGGTACAAGTGAAACACTGCTTAATCTGAAATGAGTGCTTGGGGCCTTGGATAGTGAGCGTGGAAGAGGTAAAGGGGCAGATGTTATACCTGCGATTGCATGGGAAGGTGCTGTGTGTGATGGGAGCGGTGTTAGGTGTGATGGAGGAGTGGACTAGGTTGTCCCGGAGGGAACGATCTCTGCGGAATGCAGGCAGGGGGAGGGAAGGGAAGATGTGTTTAGTGGTGGCGTTGTGTTTGAATTGGCGAAACTGGCGGAAGATTATTCTTTGCATGTGAAGGTTGGTGGGGTGAAAGGTGAGAACAAGAGGGACCCTATCCTTGTTCTGGGAGGGGAGGGAGGGGGTGAGGGTCACGGCACAGGAGATGGACCGCACGCTGTTGAGAGCCCTGTCAACGACTGAAGGTGGGAAGCCACGGTTGGAGAAGAAGGAGCACATATTAAGAGCACCACTTTAAGGACTCTGTGTTCTCGGCTCTGTGTGGCAAGTTTCAGAGACACTCAATTCTCATAAGAAATTCTTCCTCAATTTTAAATTGGCACCCCTTTATTATGAGGCTATCCCCTCTCGTCACAGACTTTCCCATGAAGTGAAACATGTCCTCAGCATTTACCCTGTCAACCCCCAAAGAATCCTATATGCTTCAATAATATTATTTCTCATTATTCTGACTGTCAAAGAGTAGAGTCCTAACCTGTTCAGCCTTTGCTCACTGGACAGTCCCTCTATTCGGAGTTTCATCTGACTGAAGCTCCTCTGAATTGCCTCCAATGGAATGACATCTTTTCTTGAATAAAGGGAAACAACTTGTTCACAGCACTCTAGATGTGGTCTCACTTGCACTTGCATTTTGTACAGTTGAGGTAAGACTTGCTTACTCTTGTACTCCAAACCCTTTGAAAGAAGGGCCAATGTTCCATTTGCCTTCCTGATAACCTATGGCATCTTTATGCCAGCTTTGTATTTGATGAGCAAGGACCCCTAAGTTCTTCAGCTTTTGTACATGTTCTTCATTTAGATGCTGTTCATTTGTTCTCCCTAAAATGACCTTCACCTATTGTTCCACAGTAAACAGTTGCATCCAAGCACTGATCCCTGTGGAACCCCAGCGGTTACATGTTACCAACCTGGAAACAAAAAACCCTCATTCCCACTCTGTTTCCTCTCTATTAGGCAATCATCTATCCCCAACAACGTCCTACCACCAATAGTATGGAATCTTATTTTTATGACTTAGCCTTTGAGATACTTGTTAAGTGCCTTCTGGTAGTCCAAACACAACAAATCTACTGGTTCCCCTTTATCCACTCTGGTTGAGACTTCCTCAAAAAACAAATAAATTGTATGAATTGTAACTTCGAAAGTGATCTCACAGATGCTGATATTCTCATGCAACTACACCTTTAATCTTACAGGTAGTAGAAGTTTGGGGGTTTGGAAAATGGATATTACAAGAGCATTCTAAAGGGTATTCCATCGCATTCTGGAACTGTATCTTGTAGATCGTAGACAAGGGAGACTACCTAGCTGAGGAATTTTGATCAGTTCTTGTAACCACTGTATTGGTATGAGAAGTCCAGTCAAGTTTCTGGTCAAGGGTAACCTTTAGGATGTTGATGCTGGTGGATTCAGCAATTATGGGTATAGTCAATGCCAGGGGGAGAAATGTTACTTACCATTGATCAGCCCAAGCCTGAAATGTTTCCTTGTCTTACTGTATGCAGGCATGAACAACCTCACTCTCAGTTGTGAACAACATGTGCAGTCACCAGTTTGATCCATATTTCTTCCCTGATTATACAAGAACGACCGTTGGAAGATGCTCATGTTGTCGTGCCTAGTACGTGACTGAGAAACCTCTGCACTGATGTCCTGGGGCTGTGAAGACTGGTCTCCAAGCACCATACCTATCTTCCTTTGTGTCCAGTATGACTCCAACCAGTTGAGGGTTTTTCTCCTGATTATCATTGACTTCAAACTTTACTAGGGCTCCTAAATAACAAATTCAACTGCAACACACGTGCAAAGATTAGTCCTTGTGTTTTCAAATTCAGCTTTTAAAAAAAATCTTTTGACGAAGGCTTTGAAGAATGCAGAAGTTGTATGGTCCTGGCAGAGCAGAGACTGATCAATGTGTTGCTGAGTAAATAAATGCTGCTTCATCGCAACCATTCTCTGGTATGATGGTATGTTCCAAAAAATCAGATTGAGGAAAGATGCAAATACAGTCTATTCTTCTTACACTGTATAAACTATTATTTATAGAGATCACATAACAAAGATGTGATTCAAAACTAAATGGAGATTGTGTCTTTACCTTCAAACTGGACAATCGATAATGGACCTTAATGTCTCATTGCAAAAAACAAATCAACTGAATAAGCTTGGAAGCATTGAGAAGTAACCAGAACAAAAAAGGAATGGTGGCATACTGATTGGTGGGCACTATAGAAGTAATTAATTTTGAAGATTGGTTCTTGGGGAAGTAAGAAATAAAACATGAGTGTATAACACAGTTATGAGTCATATTATTGTGGTTGTATATGAAAGAATCAAATAAAACTAAGTGTTATAACTGAATATAACTGAAATCCTGTTGCTTCAAACTAATTTGTTCTTGATTCTTTTAATCTACCTGTTCAAACTCATTATGACGCTTCTAGGACAGGTGGGACTTGAACACAAATTTCCACCCCACAAGTCGAGAGGCTACCACTGCACCAAAGACTGATGTTGATAGAACCTAACTGGACTGCATTATTTGTGAATAACCTTTTCAGGTTTACTACATCGTAAATTTATTCAATGTTACTGGAAAATAGAGAGAGATGTGCATGAAACTGAATAGCTCCAGTTCACCAAATATTCTAGATTCTTCATCCGAATCAAGGAGTCAATCATATGCTGTCTTCCACATATGCTCTCCAATATTTTAGTACCGAGGCCTATAACATGGTACTTCAGGTCAATCTCATCTTCGATGTGAGATTCAAAATCAGACAGCAGCCTGAAGATTTTATCTCCAATTCTGTCCTCCAAACATTTCACATGATTATAATATTTTTAAAAGCTGAGTACATACGGATACCTCAAGAATCAGAATGATTTCTCTTCCTAAAGTCAGTTCCTCGGCAACTGTTCAATGAACCATAGCTATGCATATGCTATGATTTTTTTTTAAGCATGGATAGGGTAAGGAAGCAGTCTTCAAGTTGATCTGAGTTGGATTAAAATTTAAGCTCTTGATGTTAATCTGAACCATAGGGTAATCATATGGATAACTGGGATACTTAGAGTCATAGAGATGTACAGCATGGAAGCAGACCCTTCGGTCCAACTTGTCCATTCTGAGCAGATATCCTGAACTAATCTAGTCCCTTTTGCCAGCACTTCTTTTTTTTTAGAAAGCAAATGTTTTTCAGCAGTCCATTCTCAACAGCAATTCTCCGTTCCAAACCAAATGAGAAAAATAAAAGAAAAATTGTGAGGATCTCAACAGTAGTTAATTGAAAAGTCGAAAGAAGGGATCGATGAGGCCAATGCTGTTGATATGGTGTACATGGATTTCCAAAGGCATTTATTGCAGTGCCACCTCAAAAGACTTGAGCAAAATCACAGGTCTTGAAGTAAAAGAGTCCGAGCAACATGGATATTAAATTGTCTCCTGTCACTCAGAGAGGTGGTCAATGGATGTTTCGAGCTAGAAGAAAAGTTTGTTTTGAGAATTCTCGAGTGATTGCTGCTGACACCCTTGCTCTTCCCATTATAGATTGATGACCAAGACCTTGAAGGACATGTCATGATTTCAAAATTGGCAAATGGTATCACGAACTGCGGATAAGGTGGTGGTGAGCAGTTTGGTTGAACCCTTATAGTCTTTTGATTGTAGGTGCACCCAGAATGATGATATCCAGGTACGTCCAGGCATGAGTAGTGCTAAATGTTACGCAATCTTGGACAAATATCTCCACTTCTAACATCATGATGACGAGATGGTCATTGATGTGATAGCTGAAGATAGTTAAATTGAGGACACTACCCTGAGCAACTCATTCAGAGATAGTTTGGAGCTGATCTCCAATAGCCACAATCATCTTCCTCTGTGCAGATATGACTCCAAATTGTGGAGAGTTTGCCCCGATTCACATTGATTCCTGTTCTGTGAGGGCTCCTTGATGTCACTTGAACTAATGTTGCTCTGATGATGTCAAGGCTTGTTAAGCTTACCTCTGAAATTCAGTGTTTCTGTCTATCTAAAAACTAAGGTTGGAAGGAGATCAGGAGTTGAGTGGCTCTGGCAGAACCCAAATTGGGCATCAGTCAATAGGTTATTGCTGAGCAGGTGATGCTGATAGCACAATTGATACTTTCCATTACTTCACTTATCAGGAGTACATTGATGGAGCGGTAATTTGTCAGGATGGATTTGTCCTGCTTTTTGTCAACCGGGCATACCTGGGCAGTTTTCCACATTGTCAGGTAAATGCCAGTATTGCAGCTGTATTCAAAGAACTTTGCTTGGGGAGTGGCAAATTCTGGAGCACAAGTCTTCATTATTGCTGCAATGTTGTCAGGACTCATAGCTTTTGCAGTATCCAGTGCCTCCAACCATTTCTTGATATTAAGTTGCCTGAGGACTGGTGTCTATAATGTTGGGAGCCACTGGAAAAGGACGAGGTGGATCAACCACTGGGCGCGGTGACTAAAGATTACTGCAAATACTTCAGCCTTATCTTTTGTGCTGATGTGTTGGCTGTTCCATTAGTCAGATGGGGATATTTGTGGAACTTCCTCCTCTGTTGAGTTCTCCACCATCATTTACTATTGGATGTAGCAGGACTGCAGAGCTTAAATCTAACCTGTTTGTTTTGGGATCCCTGAGCTCTGCTTTTGCTGTTTTGGCTTACAAGTAGCCCTGTTTGGTCGCTTCATTAGATTGACACCTCATTTATTGGTACACTTGATGATAGTCTTGGTCTTCTCTTCTGTACTGTCCATTGAACCAGGCTTGATCCCTTGGCTTGATGGTAATGGTTGAATGGACGGGGGTTGTGGGGGGAAGCAGATATCTCAACACCTGAGTTTGTGGATTTTGCTGGAGTACATTTCTGCTGCAGTTAATGGTCCACAATGCCATATGGATGCCCTGACCTGAGTTGCTACATCTGTCACAATCTGTCCCATTTACCATGGTGATAGTGCCACCCAACATGATGGAGGCTGGACTTCATCCCCACAAGGACAGTGCAGTGGTTGCTGTTAGCAATAGTGTAATGGACAGATGCATCTGCAGGCAGCAGATTGTTAAGGAAGAAGTGAAGTAAGTTTTTCTTCTGGTTCTCCTTACCTGCCACAGAACCATTTAACAGCTGTGTCCTTATAAGGCCTGTTGGGGTGGAATGACTAAATGAATCATTCGACACTTTCGAAGTCCACTTTCAGCATCAAAGATTGTATGAAAATTATACGAGTGGGAAGCAAACTTGGTTGGGGGGGGAGTGGGGCAGGCTGGTCAAAGGCTCCTTCTGTGACTGAAGGAAGCACATAAACTTGTACATTTTTTCAGCCCGCCTTTGGCAATTACAGAGTAATCATGTTATTAATTAATTACATAAATAGCTGAAAATATGTTGCTGGAAAAGCGCAGCAGGTCAGGCAGCATCCAAGGAGCAGGAGAATCGACGTTTTGGGTATGAGCCCTTCTTCAGGAGGGCCTCTCCTGCTACTTGGATGCTGCCTGACCTCCTGCGCTTTTCCAGCAACACATTTTCAGCTCTGATCTTCAGCAATGGAGTCCTCACTTTCTCCTAATTACACAAATGCCAATCATAGTCATACAGCACAGAAATACACTCATTGCATGTGCTGACCAGACATCCCATTCTGACCTAGCCCCATTTGTCAGCATTTGGCCCATATCCCTCTAAACAGTTCGTATTCAAATAGCCATCCAGATGTCCTTTTAGCTGTAACTGTACCCAACTCCTCCACTTCCTCTGGTTGCTCATTCCATAGATGCATCACCTTCTGAGAAAAAGTTGCCCCTTGAGTTGTTTTTAAATCTTCCCCTCTCACCTTAAACCTATGCCCGTCTAGTTTTGGACTCCTCTGCCCTGGGGATAAGACCTTGGTTATTCACCCGCCATAATTTTATAACTCTCTAGAAGATTACCCCTCAGTCTCTGATGCTCCAGGGAAAACAGCTCCAGGCTATTCAGTCTCTCTCTGTAACTCAAACCTTTCAGTCTCAGCAACAGCCTTGTATTATTTTAACCCTCAAGTCTTTCCCTAGTTTGTTGTACCAAAATGCAACATTTCAAATATATCTGAATTAAAGTCTGTCTGCCTTTCCTTGACCCATTTGATCAAGGTCGCAATGTACTCTGAGATAATCTTCTTCACTGTTCATACGCCACCTATTTTGGTGATATCTGTAAACTTAGTAACCGTGCCTCTTATACTTACATCCAGATTATTTGTATAAATGACGAAAACCAGTGGATCCAGCACTGATTCTTGTGGCACACCACTGGTTACAGGCCTCCAGTCCTAAAAGCAACCCAATGTCTCCTTCCTTCGAGCCAATTTTGTATCCAATGTGATCTAACCTGACTTAACTAGTCTACCATGCGGCATCTTGTTGAGTGCTTTGCTGAAGTCCATATATAACTATACTAAGACATCTACTCTGCCTTTTTCAATCTTCTCTCTTTTTTATTTAAAGAATACTGAAGTCTCTGAGAAACTATATCCCACGCACAAAGTTATGTTGACACTCCTTAATTAGTCATTGCCTTTCCAAATGCACGTGAATCTTGTCCCTTATATTCTCCTGCAACAACTTAGCCAATACTCACACAAGGCTCACCAGTCTATAGTTCCCTGGCTTTTCCTTAGACTATTTCTTAAATACTGGCACCTTATTCGCCAACTTCCTGACTTCTGGCACCTCATGCATGGCTGCACCTGATGCAAATATCTCAGAAGGGGCCAAACAATCTCTTCTCTAGCTTCCCACGAAGGTTTGAGGAACAGCTGATCAGGTTCTGGGGATTTATCTACCGTTTGTGTTTTAAGAACTCCAGCGCCCTGTGTTGTGTAGGATGAACTACTTTCAAGATGTGACTGTTTACTTCCCCAAGTTCTCTAGCATTCACACCCTTCTCCATAGTGAAATGTATCTTCCCCCATTTCGTGTGGTTCCACACATAGTTGGCCACATTGAACTTTAAGGAGCCTTATTCTCTCCCTACTTATAGTTTTACCATTAATGTATTTATAGGATCTCCTTTGGATTTTCCTTAACTCTATTATAGTCATAGTCATAATCATAGAGATGTACAGCGCAGAAACAGACCCTTTGGTACAACCCGTCCATGCCGATCAGATATCCCAACTCAATCTAGTCCCACCTGCCAGCACCCAAAGCTATCTCATATCCCTTTTTTGATGTCCTGATTCCCTCTTAAGTATACTCTGTGATGATACAATAGCCCTGTTTTTTTTCAATGAAGAAAGGTTGAGACAGAGGTACTGAGCAATCAACTTCACAGCCTATGAAGTCAACAGCTTGTGAGGTCTTGAAATTCTTTTCTAAAGTTAGAACAATAGAAGCAGCCTGAATATAAGGTGTCAAGAATCAGAATTTTTAGTGGTAGTTTTTCACTGACAGTTGCAGAGGTCTTGAAGCTGGGTTTGGAAGCTGTAGTAATCTTTCCCTGCTACTGTATGAGTTTTCTCTTGATGTGGAGGTGCTGGTGTCGGACTGGGGTGGACAAAGTTAAAAATCACACAACACTAGGTTATAGTCCAACGGGTTCATTTGGAAGTACTAGCTTTCGGAGCACTGCTGCTCAAGGTAGCTGATGAAGAAGCAGTGCTCCGAAGGCTAGTACTTCCAAATAAACCTGTTGGACTTTAACCTGGTGTTGTGAGTTTTAACTTTTTCTTTTGATGTTTTTCCTCCTGGACTGGAAAATTGCATGTGAAGCCATCTATTTTACTGAACTTGTCTTTGCCAAGAGTGCGTTTATGTCATGTTATTATATTGAAACAGATATTGTTGAGTAGTTAAATAATGTACTATTCATGTTAATTTTTCCAATAGACTTGTCAGTCCAACTTTTTCTTCCTTTCGTTGTACTTTGACTAGTGTGCAAATAAAGACTGATAGTTTGACAAGTTGAATTGCATGGGGAATGCAATGCCTGGCACTTGCCTTTAAAATTAGAAAAAGTTAAGGTCTAGGCTATCTTCTTAATATATATTTTGCGGGAGCTTGGTCTGGTCCATAACAACTCTTAGTGCTCTTTATACTCTAAGTATTCACTCAATCCCAGCTGTCTATAACTTGTGTATGCCCACTTTTTCTTGACCAGAGCCTCAATTTCTCTATTCATCCAGCATTCCCTGTATCTACCAGTATTGCCCTTCATATTAACAGGAACATATTGTCTCTGAACTCCTGTTATCTCATTTTTAAAGGTCTCCCAGTTTGCAACTATCCCTTTTAGCTGTAAACAGCAGCCTCCCTCAATCAACTTTTGAAAGTTCCTATCTAGTACCATCAAAGTTAGCCATACTTCAATTTAGACCTTTTAACTTTTCGATCAGTTCTATCCTTTTCCATAGCCATTTTGAACTAAGAGCATTATGATCACTTGTACCAGAGTACTCCTCGACTGACATCTGATTCACTTGCCATGCCTTATTTCCCAAGGAAACGTCAGGTATTGCTCTTTCTCTTGTTGGTTTATGCATATATTGAAAAAGAGAATTTTCTTGCACTTACATCAAATTAATTATGTGACTGTATGGTCTTTGGGCAGCCTTATGGGCAACACTAAGTCTTCCATGATCTCATGATGTTTACCAGATACCCTTGTCTCTACCCTTGGGGCTTTCACAATGCATGTTGTATTTAATCACATTCTAATGCTCTTGACTTCTGCGCCTCTAATTCAGTCCTCCCTGAGAGCAGAGTGGGGCCCTGTCTACTGTCTATGGCTGTCTTATCCAGAGGATTTTAAGTGGCATCTTTTTAAAGTTTATTGTGTGTGTTTTTTAAAGGGAATTATGTATGCATATCAAAATTTCTAAGTGATTATCTGGGATTGACTGAAGTAAACCTATTTATGATAGGTCTTGCTTCAAATCAGCTACGTAAGGGATTCTTCTATCAGCATACTGAAGGGTAGCTTATCCAGCTATGTCTCTATTTAAAAAAGGTGCAGCTGTGTGTTTGCAACAGGAACCTTTATGTGCAATCGTAATCTTGTTACCTTGGATACATTCTGTCCACAAAGCTGTAATTGTCATTAACTTGTGGTTTACTTGAATACTACACTAAATAAGCTATTTTAAGTCAACTGAGAACCACTTTCGGCTATCTTGTGCTGCTTTCAGCCATGGACAGCTCCAGCAAGGCATGACTGACTTGATTAGTAGTGCTGCTGATGAGCCACTCTTGATGGTGGACACTCATCTCACATGCCCAGAGTACGTTTCTCAACCTTGTCACCCTCACAGTTCCGCACATAGTTGGTCTATCTAGCTTGTCCTATAGAATAACTACATCGAGGCTCACAGCTATGTGTTGCCTTCTTTTAGCAGTTTGATAATTTATTTTTCTTTGTCCAGACTTTAAATGTGAAATACAGTAAGACTATTGATCAGATAATGTGTTTTATAGGAACTGTTTGAGTTAATTATTTTCTGCATTGTCTATAATCTCCAATTTTTCTCAATGCCCTACAGTTAAATCTTTCTGGCTCTCACTGCCATGATATTAGCAACAAACTGTCTGTCTGTTTTAACCAAAATATGTTTTTGAGCTTATGGTCATATTTAAGCTTCAGATTTTACATTGCTGTTCAAAATACTTCTCTGCAGCTGAGTTTGATTTTTCTCTTTTTTGAAAGTCAGACTGTTAAAATGCAGCATGAAGCCTAGTTTATTTCCTTACATTACTTTAGGCATGTAAAGGAGGATGACAAGCCCCAGATTTCAGAATTAGCTTTTCATTCAACTGGGTAGCTTGGACATGATCATATTTTGTGTTACTTGCTGATTCTCAGAAATTACTAGGAAATTACATTTGTATGAAGGCTATCTCCTGGCTCAAGGTCAAATATTATTGAATGTTGGTCATGCTTGCGAATCATGTTCAGTTTAGCTTTGTAGATATAAAAACCTACGAACTAATATTATAATTTAGCTTTGTGTCTCAATTTTTTATACATGGAAAGTCAAAATCAAGTATGGTGCTTCAATGAAATGGGCCCAGAGGCCAGGGATAATTGGACTATGACTTACAATACCATTGTTTCCATTGTGTTAGGATCATAAATCAGTTATCACATTTTCATGGTTGATCTACATAAGGATAATCTGTTCACTTCAGCTTGCTTAATTGCTCGGTCCCCAGCAAGTATTTAAGAAAAACTGCCAGTGACAATACTTAACCAATAGAAGAACTGGTCATTGTTTTATGATCATGTTCTTGTATCTGTTGCCATTGGAATTAAGGGTTGACTGATGACCATGAAACCACTGTCAATTGTTGGAAAAACCTATTTGGTTCACTCATGTCCTTTTGGGAAGGAAATCTGTGATCCTTACCAGGTCTGGCCTATACGTGATTCCAGAGCCACAACAATGTGGTTGACTCTCAACTGCCCTCTGAAATGGCTGAGCAAGCCACTCAGTTGTATCAGCCACAAGAAAGTCACAACAAAGAAATGAAACCAGGTGGACCACCTAGCATCGACCTTGGAACCAGAAAAGGCAATGGCAAAAACACAAACAGCCCTGTTGACCATGCAAAGTCGTCCTTACCATCATCTGGGGGATAATGCTGAAATTGGGATTGCTGTCTCACAGATTAGTCAAGCAACAGCCTGACATAGTCATTCTTACAGAATCATACCTTTATTGATAATGCCCCAGACACCAGCATGACCATCCCTGGATATGTCCTGTCCCACCAGCAGGATAGACCCAGTAGAGGTAGTGGCACAGTGGTATGCAGTAGGGAGGAAGTTGACCTGGGAGTCTTTGTATTAAGTTAGTCCTTGTATTAGTCCTTTTCCCGACGTTTCGCATGTGAGATGCAATTTGCACATACCAACTTCAGCAAACAGTTAAAGTTTGCTAAAGCTTATACAAGCTAGGTGACCCCCTTTGACCCCCCTCGCAGGTGTGCAAGGCTGAGTCAAAGTGAGGCCCTGAACAAAGAAAACACATCCCCTTTATACAGGCCAGTTGACTATGCTTACAGATACTCTGGCCACTCCCCCACAGTCGCATGCCACTCATGGCAACCCCAAGTTACTCACCGGCACCAATTACGTACAGTCACCAGTTACCCAGGTACAATGGCAGAATGAGGTCATCCTCGGTCATAATGCTAATGCCCTAATCCTACTAAGTTGTTACGCAGACAATTTCCTGACTCAGTGGTTCCCAAGACAATGCAGGTGCTGCATACCGAGCTTGAAGGGATGGCCAGAAAGCATTTCTAGCTGGAAGAGATTTTCTGATAGTTTTAACTTGGTAATAGCAGTGGAGTAGTAGCAAAGGATGTCTAAATAAAGTGTGAATTACAATGGATGGTCATCCGTATTCTTGCATGATTGTCGTCCCTGCTCACATCCAGCATGCTCACTCAGTGCAGTTTAACTCTTGAATATTACATAAATGTCCAGAGAGAGATTCCAAGTTAATCTTTTAACATTATACTTGATACTGACTCTGGACCCCATGAAGTCTCATGGCTTCAGGTTAAACATGGGCAAGGAAATCTTTTACTGGTTACCATGTACCATCCTCATTCAGCTGATGAATCAGTACTCCTCCACATTAAACAACACTTGGAGGAAGCTCTGAAGGTGCAAAATGTAGTCTGGTGGATTTCAGTGTCCACCACCAGGAATGGCTCGGCAGCCACATTACTGATTGAGCTGGTTGGGTCCAAAAGGGTAAAACTACTAGGCTGGCTCTACGGCAGGTTGTGAAGGAACCGACAAGAGGGAAAGAAGCATCTGTCCATGACAGTTTAGGTAAAAGTGACCACTGCACTGTTCTTGTGGAAATGAAGTACCACCTTCACGTTGAGAATAACCTCCATTTAGTTTTGTGCCATGACCACTGTGCTAAATGGGATAACTTTGAATCAATGTAGCAGCTCAAGACTTTGTGTCGATGAGACGCTGTGGGCCATCAACAGCAGCAGAACTGTACTCCAGCACAATCTGCAATCTCATGGCCTGGCATATCCTCCACTCAACCATTATCATCAAGCTAGGGGATCAACCCTGGCTCTTTGAAGAGTGCAGGAGAGCATGCCAGGAGCAGCATCAGGCATACCCAAAAATGAGGTGTCAACCAAACAAGACTGTGTGCGCGCCACAGCAGCATAAATAACAAGTGTTAAACAGACTAAACGATCCCACAACCAATGGATCAGATTAAGCTCTGTAGTTCAGCTGCATCCAGTCATGAATGGTGGTGGACAATTAAACAAGGCTCCACAAATATCCCCATCCTCAATGATGGAGCAACCCAGCGCATCAGTGCAAACAACAAGGTTGATGCATTTGCAACAATCTTCAGTCAGAAGTGCAAAGTGAATGATCCATCTCTGGCTCCTCCAATGGTCCCCAGCATATGGATGCCAGTCTCCAGCCAATTGGATTCACTCCATGTGATATCAAGAAACGACTAGAGGTACTGGATGCTGCAAAGGCAATGGGCCCTGATAACGTTTCAGCAATAGTATTGAAGACGTGTGCTGCAGAACTTACCGGTCCCCTAGCCAAGCTCTTCTAGTACCGTTACAACACTGGCATCCATCCAAAAATGTGGAAAGTTGCGCAGGTATGTCCTGTACATGAAAGGTAGGACAAATCCAACCTGGCCAATTTCTGCCCAAACAGTCTACACTCCATCAGTAAAGTGATGGAAGGGGTCATCAACAGTTGTATTAAGAAACACCTACTCTGCAACAATAGACAGTGATGCCCAGTTTGGGTTCTGCCAGGGCCACTCAGCTCCTGACCTCATTACAGGCTTGGTTTAAAGATGGGCAAAAGAGTTGAATTCCAGAGGTGAAGTGTGAGAGACCGCCCTTGATACCAAGGCTGCATTTGACAGAATATGGAATCAATGGGTATCGAGGAGCAAACACTCCGCTCGTTAGAGTCATACCTGGCACAAAGGAAGATGGTTATAGAGGGTCAGTCACCTCAGCTCCAGGACATCTCTGCAGGAGTCCCTCAGGGTAGTGTCCTTGGCCCAAACAACTTCAGCTGCTCGATCAATGACCTTCCCTTTTGTCATAACATCAGAAGTGGGGATGTTTGCCAATGGTTGCACAGTGATCAGCACCATTCACGACTCCTCAGGTACTGCAGTAGTCAGTGCTCAAATGCAACAAGAGCTGGACAAAATCCAGGCTTTGGCCAACAAGTGGCAAGCAACATTCACGTCACATCAATGCCAGACGGTGACCATCACCGATAAGAGACACTCTAACCACTGCCCCATGACATTCAATGGTATTGCCATAACTGAATCCTCCACTGTCAACCTCCTTGGGTTACCATTGACCAGAAACTCATCTGGACTCACCACATAAACATGGTGGCTACAAGAGCAGGTCAGAGACAAGGGATACTGTGATGAGTAAGTGACCTTCTGACACCCCAAAGTCTATCCACCATCTACAAGGCACAAGTCAGGAGTGTGTTGGAATACTCCCCACTTGCCTGGATGGGTGCAACTCCAACAACACTCAAACTTGACACCATCCAAGCAACCTGCTTGATTGGCACCACATGAACAAACATTTAATCCTTCCACCACTGGTGCTCAGTCGCAGCAGTGTGTACTATCTACAAGATGTACTGCAGAAATTCACCAAAGATACTCAGACAGCACCTTCCAAACCCACGACCGCTTCCGTCTAGAAGGACACGGACAGCAGGTACTTGGAAACACTACCATCTGCAAGTTTCCCTCCAAGCCACTCACCACTTTGACTTTGGAAATACTCCTCTGTTCCTTCACAGTTGTATCAAAATCCTGAAGTTCCATCCCTACCAGCAATGTGGGTCAACAATGCAGGAAGTGGACTGCAGCGATTCAAGAAGGCAGCTGACCACCACCTTCTCGAAGGAGATAGGGTTGGGTTATCAATGCTCGCTAGTCAGCGACACCCAAGTCCGACAAATAAGAATAAAAAAAATCCCACTGCTTTGGAGTAGCTACAGAAATGAAATGCTGTTTAAATTTATGTGGTGTGTTGCCACTCATTGATGTTTTGTACATAGAATTATCAACCTTCTCCTGTGTAAGGTGTAAGTTAGTCATTTTGGTTATTCTTGTGTTAATAATTAAATGGCTTTCAAACACACGTGTGCTTCAACTTGTTCTGGTATATTGATAGCCACATCCAATCCAGTTGCTTTCTATCTGACAATCGGTGGATGTGAGATTTAGCAGCGCTAAACTGTCCATCTGGGTTTGGGTTAGAATAGGAACTAGTGCTAGGATCTAGCAGTGCCTTCACTGCTGCAGAAATTTTTTAGCAGGGGCACTTTATACCCTAAGGTTTGCAGTATTATGAAAGGAGAACCGAAGAGATGCCATGGTGGATTTAGTTTGCAATCAGACAACAGGGGGAGGTGAAGGTCAAGGATCTGATACATTGTGCAGATCCTGGCTCTGTCAGTAAGAGTTTTTAAAATTTTTGAGTTCATCACTGCAAATACTTGTTTAATTATGATTGGTTCTTGGAAATTTTCTGTATTTTAAATATCAGAGCTGATAACATATTTTACCCTCTTTCACTGGGATTGGAAAAAAACACAACACTTTTCAATTAAAAGAAAATTGTTTGTGAAGTTCAGGCAGCATCTGTTTTTAAATGGACAAGAGAGGTCGTATTTGTACCCTCTGTAAATGATTAGCCTTACTGTCAAAGTTGTGCTCATCGAGGCATTACCTAAAGTTATTATCCAACTAGAAGTCTCAAAGCTTTGTGGATTTAAAACAAAGGGCTCACTTTATCAGATTAATCATTTCTCATTACATAATAAATAATACTTGACTAATGTACAGCAGCTGTGTAAATAATGACTGAAGTCAACAATTGGAGTTTGCTTTTTTTTAGTCTGGTTTCACTTTTTATTTCTTGCTATAAGATACGTTTTCTTCAGGTAAAACATGAGATAATAGGTTTTCTTTAAATATTTATTTCTTATCCTCTTTGAATCAAATGGTTCTAATGCTTAAAAACTAAAATATTATTACCCAGGAATAAGTCATGCTTATTTCCTGTTTAAAAAGGGAATTAATAAACTCTTCAAACACACAAGCTTCCATCTCATACTGTCTAGAATTAGTGTTGTCTGTTAAGCTGCACAGAAATTTAATGTAGAGAAAGAGATTTATTTGGACCACCGTGTCTGCCTAGGCTGTTTTGAAAGGGCCATTGAGTAATTTGACTATTGTCCATAATCCTGTAGGTTCTACATTATCATCTAATCTATTTTATTTCCTTTCAAAATTATTTATGAAATCCACTTCCAACTTTTTTTTTGAAGAGACCAGTCCAGATCCCAACATCTATATCAGTAAAAACATTATTGTTGTCTTCTGTTTATATTTACTGCTCATGATTTTCAATCTGATGTTTCTAGTTTTTCACACACTTCATTTAATTGAGTCTCATGTATTTTTTCTGCTTTTATTGCTCCAGGAACTTGCCTTTTTGAATAAGTGAGCATCTTATGCAAGCATCTAATCTTGGTATTTAAGTGAACTTCTCGTAATATGTCCCAAGATGGCAAACTGAACAAAGTTTCTATTGATCACGAGTTACCTTAATGTTCCACAGTCTTCAAATAAGAGTATTTTGATGTATCATGTAAGCCCAACCATCTTCATCAAAGATGTTCCCTTCATCATAAGGCCAGGAATGTGGGGATATTTCCTGATGATTGCATGCTGTTGAGGACCATTCATGGCACCTGAGACACTGAAACAGTCTGAGTCCAAAAGCTGCAAGACTTGAACACTATTTAGGCTTGGGCAGACAAGCGGCAATGAACATTTCATGCCACACAAATGCCAGGCGATGAACATTTCTAATAGATAACAATCTAACCACTACACTGTGACATGCAATTGTATTACCACCACTGAAACCCTCACTATCAACATCCATTGCAAGTGGTGGAATTTGAATTCCGAAAAGAAAATATGTAAGAGTCTAATGATGACCATAAATTGATTGTCAATATCAGAAAGATCAATGTGCTTACCTGGTGTGATCTTTATCTGACTCCAGACCCACAGCAATGTGGTTGACTCTTCACTACCCTTTAGGCAATTAAGAATGGACAATAGATGCTGGCCTTGCCTATAATGCCCACATGTGAGTGAATTTAGGAATAAATATCAACCCATTGACTTGTCATAATGTTAGTTTTATGACATCTCTTCATCTGACGATGTACCAGTATCAATAAGTTTGTTTTACTAATGCTCACATTTTTCTCCATGTTAAACTTGTTCATTTTTTTTTGTCAAAATTAGTGCTTTAATTAATGTTGGCTTGCTTTACTTGTCGTAACAAACTTTGTGACTAAGATCAGCACTTAATGCCCATCCTTGATTTGACTTTGACTTTAAGTATCATTGGGCTGTTGCTTGGAATCGCTGCTGTGACGTTCTTTTTGTTGAGATTCTTACACCTTGATGCAACTGCACTACGCCAACTTTTGTGAGCAGCCAAAATTTGTTAAGCAAGTACAAGCTTTTGGAAGAACCTTTAATACTCTTCACAATGCTTGTGAGGCTGTGTCAAGAGAGTGCTTCTAACCAAGATGGGTGGCACGGTGGCACAGTGGTTAGCACTGCTGCCTCACAGCGCCAGAGACCCGGGTTCAATTCCTGCCTCAGGCAACTGTCTGTGTGGAGTTTGTGCATTCTCCCCGTGTCTGCGTGGGTTTCCTCCGGGTGCTCCGGTTTCCTCCCACAGTCCAAAAATGTGCAGGTTAGGTGAATTGGCCATGCTAAATTGCCCATAGTGTTAGGTGAAGGGGTAAATATAGGGGAATGGGTGGGTTGCTCTTCGGAGGGTTGGTGTGGACTTGTTGGGCCGAAGGGCCTGTTTCCACACTGTAAGTAATCTAATCTTCTCTAAACCAAGTTCTTTCATTATACAAAATTTTAAATCACAGTCAGTAATGCCCACATAACCTCTAGCCACTTCCCCCATAGTCACACGCTGCTCGAGAAATAATGTGATTTAGATCATTCCTTAACGGCAAGATCTGGTGTAAATTTTTAAAAAAACTGCAGGGGGTGGTTAGAATCTTATCTACAGTGTTGTTAGTGATTCTGAATAGCAGGAGATGGCAATGTAAATTTTTAATGTTCTACCTGCAAGACAGAGAAACATACCACCCTCTACCTGAGACATTCAATTTCTTGCAGGTCAGCAGAACAAATTAACTCTTTAACATTTTAGCGGCAATCTATATGATGCAGTATGTTCATGGAACTGTTGTGAAGTTACTTGACGATCCATTGATAATAGGGAGGAAACCGATTTGCTTGCTTGTCAGGAATGTTTGTGATTTGGAGGGAAAATTGTAGCTGTATCTGCTTTTCTTTCTCCTGTTCTTGGTGATAAAGGTTATGTTTGGGAGGTGCTATTGAAGGGGTTTTGGTGATTTAATTCCATGCATATGGTAGATGGTGCCAATGGTAGAGAGAATGAATGTTTAAGATAAAGGGTGGGGCACTTTGTTCTATCTGTTGTCAAATTTATTGAGTGTTGTTGGAACTGTGCTCACCCATTGATTGCTAACTTGCATCTTACAGATGAAAGGCTGGCTTTGTAATTTACAGGACAAGTTACTCATTGCAGAGTACCCAGCCTCTGACCTACTCTTGTAATAGTATTTAGACATTTTGTCCAATTACGATTTTGACCATTGTGGCATCCTGGTTGTAGCTAGAGGGAAATTCAGCAATAAAAATGTTAAGTAAGGTATGCCTTCTTTTGTTGGGGTTGGTCATTGCCTGGCAAATTTGATATGAGTGTTTCATGCTACTTTTCAGCTAAAGCCAGAGTGTTGTCCTGGTGCTTCAGTATCTGAGGATTTGTGAATGATGCCATGCACTGTGCAGCTACCCAGGACCATTGTCAATTTTGACCTGATGACAGAGGGATGGTCATCAATGAAGTAGCTGAACATTTGTACTGGGACATGACCTGCATTATTACCTAGTAAATGCTGTCTGATTGTATTGTCAAAGACGTGCCCTCAGTGAGAATGGACTGCTGGTGAAGTAATTGGCAAGATGGAATTGAAACTAATTTTTTGTGGATAGGATATTCTTAGGTAACTTTCCATTCTATTGCTTAGATGCTAGTGTTGTAGTTGACTGGAACAGTTTGATGAAAGGCACAGCTGGTAATGGTGCACATATCTGCACAAGTACAGCTGGGATCTTGTCACATCCTGTATTCCTTGGTGTATCCAGTGTGCTTGGTTGTTCTGGGATAACATATTGTGCGGACTGAATTAAGTTGGCTAAAAACTGACTAACATGCTACTCCTGCTATTCAGGTCTGAATTGTAGTGAAAGAATGATGTCATTTTTAGTTAGGCATGGTACTACTTGTGGAATATTGTCCTGCACTTGACTTTTCCTAGAACCGAATTGATCCCCTGGCCTGCTGGTAATGGTGAAGTAACAGGTATGCCAGTTACCTGTTACTTGTCAGTTACCTGTTACCAGTCATCTTGTGAGATAAGAGATTGGTGGGAATACTCTTCCACAGGGTGCTTTTGCCTAGCAGTGCCTTGTGGATATTTTAAACTGCTGGATCTGGTTTTAATTTATTCCATTTACCAAGATAGTAGTACCACACATGATAGCTAGTGTTCTCGCTGTGAAGATCAGCCTCTTGTTTCTGTTTTGACAACATTGGAGGTGTAGTGGATAGCGAAGTATAACAGGATTTTGGTCAGATGGGCCAGTGGGCTGAGGAGTGGCAGATGGCATTTAATTTAGATAAATGTGAGGTGCTGCATTTGGGAAAGGCAAACCAGGGCAGGGCTGAGACACTTCATGGTAAGGTCCTAGGGAATGTTTCTAAACAAAGAGACCTTGGAGTGCAGTTTCATAGTTCCTTGAAAGTGGAGTCACAGGTAGACAGGATATGAAAGTTCCGTTAGGTATGCTTTCCTTTATTGGTCAGAGCATTGAGTACAGGAGTTGGGAGGTCATGTGGCGGCTCTACAGGACACTGGTTAGGCCCCTTTTGGAATATTGTGTGCAATTATGGTTTTCCTCCTACTTGAACGATGTGAAATCTGAAAGGGTTCAGAAAGGGTTGACAAGGATGTTACCGGGGTTGGAGCGTTTTGAGCAATAGGGAGAGGCTGAATAGGCTGGCGCTGTTTTCTTTGGAGCGTCAGAGGCTGAGGGATGACCTTATAGAGGTTTATAAAATCATGAGGGACATGGATAGGATAAATGGACAAGGTATTTGCCCTGGGGTTGGGGAGTCCAGAACTAGAGGGCATAGGTTTTTGGTGACACGGGAAAAATTTAAAAGAGATCTATGGGATAACTTTTTCTTGCAGAGGCTGGTGTGTGTTTGGAATGAGCTGCCAGAGGAAGTGGTCAAGGCTCATACATCTACAACAAAAGGTGATTATTTGATGATTATTTGGATGATTATTTGAAATGGAAGGGTTGAGATGGATATGGCCAAGTGCTAACAAATGGGACTAGATCAGTTTAGGATGTCTGGTTTGCATGGACGAGTTGACCAAAGGATTTGTTTCCTTGCTGTACGTCTTATCTCTGTTACTGTATGACTATTCAGTTATGTGTACCAATGCTGTCATTGACAACTGCATCTGCAACAGGTTGTGCTGGATTGAATAGGTCTTTTTTTGTGTTTGTTCTTTCACTATCAGCTGCATGCCCAGTTAGACGACCTGTATGTTAAATTTGTTTGTAAGGTTGGGTAATTTGGCCTGCCAGCAACACCCACATCCCAATTTCCTCAAAGGCCGTTAAGTGGCTGCCACATTACTGTCGGTCTGGAGTCACAAGTCGGCTAGACCAGATGAGGATGACAACTTCCTTCCCTCATGGACAGTGATGAACCAATGCCAACAATTAGTATTGATTTCACGGTCACTATCAGATTCGTAATTCCAGATTTTTAAAAAAAAATTGAACTTCTGCTATTTGCCATGGAGCATTACCTTGGTCGCCAGTGATAATACTACCATGCCACTCGCTCCCTTTCAGCATTCAGTTCACAAGTGTGCTACCAAGCCACTATTAGTGATGGACATTGAAGACATTGACCCAAAGTGCATTCCAGGATCTTGCTGTTCTTGGTTCACTTTCCACTTAGTGTTCAGCATGGGCATGGAAGAGTATTGATTACAATTACAACAAGATGGGAGGAATACCGTTTTTCTTTCATGTCATGACTCCATTTATGTTGTGATCTGCTAAGTTCTTTTATCTAGCTGCTGAAATGGTCAAATGTATGTTTTTTCTGGAGTTGGAATAAAAGTATCCACCAACTAGATTGCTTTAGTAAGTGCACGATTATGATTTTGTTATGAAGCTTATTCGACAAAGGTGCAAAACCAGTTAACGTACCCAATTTGTGAAATGAAAATGTAATTGTTTACTCTCAACAATCCAAAACACTGATGTTCACGCATGCATTCATGCATACACGGTGAACAGAAATATAAGGATTCCTCTCTGCAGGTTGACCTGCAAAATAGCACTTGGCCAAAAAGTCCTAATTTTCGAAGACAAAAAAAAATATGGTTTGAGATGTTTAGATGGCTGTCCGTGTGACATTCTTGCATAGATGGATGTAATTGAACATGTTTTGTAGTTGCTAGAGATGCAGTTCCAGTCATTCAGGAAATTGGCCAAGTCTTGCCAAGGCTTCTCGTGTGAGACCAGAGCTCCAAGTAGTACACTGAACTCAGGGCAAGGTTGTTTTCCAGAAACGGGAGAGCTGCACTGGGCAACTTTGTTTCAGTAAGCTTCTTCCCAACTGAAAATCTCAACACACACCTAATTGGAAACTGGTACCCAGTGGTCATAAACTCAGGTAGGTGATCCTGAATAGACATGTAGTAAACCTAGCACAAGACTTGGAACTACTAAGAGACTTTTTAATTTCACAGGTTATCTCTGTTACCCTTAAACAAAAGAATATTGTTGGCTCTTCTCCAGTCCTCTGGGACCCCTCCTGTGACTAAAGAGGATACCAATGTTTTGTCCAAGGCGCCAACAATTTGGTCCATTAGAACCATTTGATTCAAAGAGGGACTTGGGGGAGGGGCGTTGCACCTTCCCCTGCAACCGCAAGAAATGCAAAACTTGCGTCCACACCTTCCCCCCCTTACTTCCCTCCAAGGCCCCAAGGGATCCTTCCATATCTGCCACAAATTCACCTGCACCTCCACATACATCATTTACTGCATCCGCTGCACCTGATGTGGCCTCCTCCTATATTGGGGAGACAGGCCATCTACTTGTGGAAAGTTTCTGAGAACAATTCTGAGGCACCCGCACCAACCAACCCAACCATCCCGTGGCTCAACATTTCAACTCCCCCTCCCACTCCACCAAGGACATGCAGGTCCTTGGACTCCTCCGTCGTCAGACCATAACAGCACGATGGCTGGAGGAAGAGCGCCTCATTTTCCGCCTAGGAACCTTCCAACCACAAGGGATGAACTCAGATTTCTCCAGTTTCCTCATTTCCCCTCCCCCCACCTTGTCTCAGTCCCAACCCTCGAACTCAGCACCACCTTCCTAACCTGCAATCATCTTCCTGACCTCTCCGCGCCCCCACCCCCCACTCCTCCAGCCTATCACCCTCACCTTGACCTCCTTCCACCTATCACATTTCCAACGCCCCTCCCCCAAGTCCCTCCTCCCTACCTTTTATCTTAGCCTGCTTGGCACACTCTCCTCATTCCTGAAGAAGGGCTCATGCCCAAAACGTCGATTCTTCTGCTCCTCGGATGCTGCCTGACCTGCTGCGCTTTTCCAGCAACACATTTTCAGCTCTGATCTCCAGCATCTGCAGTCCTCACTTTCTCCTAAAAGGCATTTCATGGTCCCTTTAAACCTTCCTAAATCCTTGTTTGAGTTTTTTTCTGCCAGCTTTGTATTCTTCAAGCGCTCTGTCTGTCTTTGGTTTCTTGAACCTTACATATGCCTCCCCAATCTTTTCAACTAATATCGCAATTTTTCTTGTCATCCAAGGTTCCTGAATCTTACTATTTTCATCCTCCATTTTCAGAAAAACGCACTAGTTCTGAAGTCTAATCAACTGGCCTTTAAAAGGTTCCCACATAGCAGATGTGGGTTTGCCCTCAAACAAACCCTGTCTACATTTCCCCAAACCTTGCCTATTATTGTAAAATTTTGTCAGTTTAACTTCATGGTTTAGAAATAATAAGCAGGGATGTCATTCATGAGTTGCTTGGGTAAATGTGGATCAATTAAGCAAAGTTAGCACAGATTTGTTAAGGCAAAGTGGGTTTTAACCAACTTGCTTGAGTTCTCTGCAATATTTGAAAAGGTAGATGAGGGTGATGATTGATATATATACATACATATGACTTTCAGGCATTTTGATAAAGCGTCTCATAATACTTGTGATATTAGAGCTCTTGGAATAAAAGAGACAGTAGCAACATTGAGACAAAATTGATTGAGTGACAGGAAACAGATGGTTGGCTCTCCATAGTAGAATAATATATGCAGTGTAACTTCCCAGGGATCAATGTTAGAACAATGCTTTTCTCGACATATATTTAAGGCTTGGACTTTGTACAGTACATGATTTAAAAATTTTTGAATGATTCAAAATCTGAAGGTATTCTCAAGTGTCTGGAAGATAACGATTAAATATTAAGAAGTTGCTGAAATAGTGGCTAAGTGGCCAATGATATTTAATGCAGATAAGTGTGCAGTGTTGAGATTTGGTTTCACTTGGACCAATGAGGAGAGGTAAGGGTGCAGAAGCAGAGGAATCTGTGGACATGTGCACAAACTGTTGAAAGTGGTAAGGCAAGTTGGAAAAGTGGTGATTGAAGCATAAATCCAAGGATCCCGTTAGTAGTGGTCACGAATAAAACAGTAAAGAATTTATGCTAAAGTTGTACAAAACATTTGGCTGGTCTTGACTGAATTAATGTGCCCAGTTCTGGTTGCCACACTTTAGGAACAATGTGAAGGCATTTAGAAAGGGTGCAGCAAAGCATCAAAAGAATAGTTCTTGATATGAAATAGTTTAGTTATATGGTTATGTTGGAGAAGCTGATCTGTTGTCCTTGGTTCAGAGGAGACGGTAATAGAAGTGCTAAATATCATGGGAGCCCAGAGTGGGCTTAAGATGCAGGCTTAAGAACATGGGCAGCAGAAGAAATGATATCATGAAAATGCAGCTCATCGTTAGAATGCACTCCTGAGAGTGTACTGGAAGTATTTCCACTTGTGGCTTTGAAAAGACAATAGTTAATCAGTTGTGCAATTTCACTTGCATGTATGAGAGAGTAGGAGCCCAGGTGAGTTGTTGTCTCTCAGAGACTGCATGTAGATTTTGATTAGATTAGATTCCCGACAATGTGGAAACAGGCCCTTCGGCCCAACAAGTCCACACCGACCCTCCGAAGAGTAACCCACCTCCCTCTGACTAATGCATCTAACACTAGGGGCAATCTAGCATGGCCAATTCACCTAACCTGCATATCTTTGGATTGTGGGAGGAAACCGGAGCACCTGGAGGAAACCTACGCAGACACTGGGAGAATGTGCAAATGCCACACAGTCAGTCTTCCAAGGCTGGAATCGAACCAGGGACCCTGCCGGTGTGAGGCATCAGTGCTAACCACTGGGGGGGCTGAAATATGAATAGTGTGAAGACCATATCAATTTTGTGAAATAGCATAGATATATACTAAGCTGCTTATTTGGTGCATAAACATTGAAATGAATCTGCTGAACCAAATAACCATTTTCTATCTTGAAATTGTAGACTATCTTGAAATTGCATGTTACTGTTTGCTGTCTTTGGATTCAAAATGGAAAATATAACCGAGGAACTTCTCGACTTCTGGAGTTAGATATGTTAATTCGGCTTTTTTTTTAAAGATTTGCTTTATTTTGCCAAGTAAAGTATTGGGTGTTAACATTTAAAAATAATTTGTCAAACATGTCCAAACTTGGAAAGTTTAATACACGAACTCATGCTAGTATTTAGAATTTATTAAATGAACTACTTCTATGTTTAAATACTGTCTCAGGGAGATGATTTTGGAGATGCTGGTGTTGGACTGGGGTGTACAAAGTTAAAAATCACACAACACCAGGTTATAGTCCAATAGGTTTAATTGGAAGCGCACTAGCTTTCGGAGCGTCACTCCTTCATCAGGTGATAGTGGAGGACTCAATCCTAAAACACAATTTATAGCAAAAATTTACAGTGTGAAGTAACTGAAATTATACATTGAAAAATACCTTGATTGCCTGTTGAGTCTTTCATCTCTTTGAATACCATGATAGTTTCACTTCTTTCATGTGTAAATCACAAAACCTTTTTTTAAAAAGTTACAATCTCAAGTTAGCTGTAACAATGGGTGATAGCTAGACAATATATTGAAGGTGTTAACCCCCTGTGTTCTCTGTCTATGTCATGCTGTTCAGATTGATTCTAATCTAAAAAGTCAGATAATGGAGTTTTACATAAATTCATGCAGTTTTTGAGCAAAGTACAATCTAACTCTGTAACTACAAATTCACCCCAGAAAATGTATGTATGTGTGTGTGTGTGTCTGTCTGTCTGTGTTGGGGGTTGTGAGTTTACGTGTGTGTGTGGTGAGTGTAGAGTGTCTTAAGTCTGTGAGAGGGTGCATGTGGGAGTGTGTGTGCATGTCTGGGGTGGGGGATTGAGTGGCTGTGAGAGAGAGTTTATGTGTGTGTGCATGAGTGTAGAGTGGTCTAAGTTTCTGAGAGGATGTCTGTGGGAGTGTGTTATCTGTAAGGGTGTGTGTGTGGGTGTCTGTGTACATGTGTATCTGTGTGTATGTGTGTATAAGAGTGTGTGCATAGTGCAATGGTGGTCACCTGTAATGTGACATGAACCTAAGGTCCCAGTTGAGGCCCTCCCTATGGGTACCGAACTTAGCTATCAGCCTCTGCTTGGCCACCTTTTGCTGCTGCCTGTCCCGAGGTCTGCCTTGGAGGATGGCACCCGAAAGTCCAAGGTCGAATGTCCTGGAGCACTGAAGTGTTCCCCAACTGGGAGGGAACGTTCCTGTCTGTTGATTGTTGTGCCATTCATCCTTGTTGTAGCCTTTGCTCGGTTTCCCCAATGTACCATGCCCCAGGGCATCCTTGCCTGCAACGTATAAGATAGACAACATTGGCTGAGTCACATAAGTACCTGCCATGTACAAGGTGTAATGGTGGTATCTATGACCACACTCTGACACGTCTTGCAGTGCCTACCGTGACAAGGTTGTATGGAGTTGTCCTGAGAGCCAGGCAGGTAAAAACAATGACTGCAGATGCTGGAAACCACCACCAGGGATATATTTCCCTCCCCACCCCTTTCCGCCTTCCGCAAAGACCGTTCCCTCCGTGACTACCTGGTCAGGTCCACCCCCCCCCCCACCCCCCCCCCCACCCTCCTGTCCTGGCACCTTCCCTTGCCACCGCAGGAACTGTAAGACCTGCGCCCACACCTCTTCCCTCACCTCTATCCAAGGCCCTAAAGGAGCCTTCCACATCCATCAAAGTTTTACTTGCACATCCACTAATATCATTTATTGTATCCGTTGCTCCCAATGCGGTCTCCTCTACATTGGGGAGACTGGGCGCCTCCTAGCAGAGCACTTTAGGAAACATCTCCGGGACACCCGCACCAATCAACCACACCGCCCCGCGGCCCAACATTTCAACTCCCCCTCCCCCTCCCTCTCCGCCGAGGACATGGAGGTCCTGGGCCTCCTTCACCGCCGCTCCCTCACCACCAGACGCCTGGAGGAAGAACGCCTCATCTTCCACCTCGGAACACTTCAACCCCAGGGCATCGATGTGGACTTCAACAGTTTCCTCATTTCCCCTTCCCCCACCTCACCCTAGTTCCAAACTTCCAGCTCAGCACTGTCCCCATGACTTGTCCTACCCGCCTATCTCCTTTTCCACCTATCCACTCCTATCCACTCCACCCTTTCCTCCCTGACCTATCACTTTCATCCCCTCTCCCACTCACCTATTGTACTCTATGCTACTTTCTCCCCACCCCCACCACCCTCTAGCTTATCTCTCCACGCTTCAGGCTCTCTGCCTTTATTCCTGATGAAGGACTTTTGCCCGAAATGTCGATTTCGCTGCTCCTTGGATGCTGCCTGAGCTGCTGAGAGCCGGGCAGCTTGCTATGAACTGTGATCTGTTTTGAGGTTTGGCGGTTGTTTAAAGGCATGTAGTGGAGATGTGAGGAAGGTCTTGGTGAGGTGCTCATCCTCATTGATAATGTGTTGCAGGTCACGAAGAACATGGCGTAGTTTTTCAGCTCCTGGGAAATACTGAAAAATGAAGGGTACTCTGTTGGTTGCAGCACTTGTCTGTTTCCTGAGGAGGTCATTACAGTTCCTTGCTGTGGCACGTTGGAACTGGCGGTCGATGAGTTGGGCATCGTACCCTGTTCTTGTAAGGGCATCCCTGAGTACTTCAGGTGCCCGTCACGTTCCTCCTCATCTGAGCAGATCCAGTGTATATTTAGGGCTTGTCCATAGGGGATGGCTGTTTTAATATGTTCTGGGTGGAAGCTGGAGAAGTGTAGCATTGTGAGGTTTTCTGTGGGTTTGCGGTAAGAGTGTGGTGCTGAGGTATCCACCTCAAAACCAATCACAACATTGCCATCAAACCAGCAGATAAAGGAGGAGCACCACACTCTACTGATCAAAACATGAACTTCTAGAGTTAATTTTGAAAATGTTGTATAGCTTTTAAAGCATATTTGTGTTAATTATTAGAGTCATAGAGATGTACAGCACAGAAACAGACCCTTTGGTCCAACTGGTTCATGCCGACCAGATATCCCAACCCAACCTAGTCCCAGCACCTAGTCCATGTCCCTCCAAACCATTCCTATTCATATACCCATTCAGATGCCTTTTAAATGTTGCAATTGTACCAGCGTCCACCATTTCCTCTGGCAGCTCATTCCATTCACGTACCACCCTCTGTGTGAAAAAGTTGCCCCTTAGGTCTCTTTTATATCTTTTCCCTCTCACCCTAAACCTGTGCCCTCTAGTTCTGGACTCGCCCATCCAGGGAAAAGACTTTGTCTATTTATCCTATTCGTGCTCCTCATAATTTTATAAACCTCTATAAGTTCACCCCTCAGCCTCTGGTGCTTCAGGGAAAACAGCCCTAGCCTATTCAACCTCTCCCGATAGCTCAAATCCTACAACCAGCAACATCCTTGTAAATCTTGTCTGAACCCTTTCAAGCTTCACAACATTCTTCCAATAGGAGGAGACACCAGAATTGCACGCAATATTCCAACAGTGGCCTAACCAGTATCCTGTATAGCCGCAACATGACCTCCCAACCCCTTTACTGAATACTCTGACTGATAAAGGAAAGCATACCAAATGCAGCCTTCACTACCCTATCTACCTGCGACTCCACTTTCAAGGAGCTATGAACCTGCACTCCAAGGTCTCTTTGTTCAGCAACACTCCCTAGGACCTTACCATTAAGTGTATAAGTCCTGCTAAGATCTGCTTTCCCAAAATGCAGCACCTCACATTTATCTAAATTAAACTTCATTTGCCACTTCTCAGACAAAATCTTTTACCTGGGGTGGAGGAGTACAGAACTAGTGGGCATAGATTTAGGGTGAGAGGGAATTAATTTAAAAGGGACCAAAGGGACAAGTTTTTCATGCAGACAGTGGTATGTGTATGGAATGAACTGGCAGAGGAAGTGGTGGAGGTTGGTACAATTTCTACTGTAAACAACTGATAAAGTAAAATGGAGACAACATTCCCCCTGGGCCAAGGGTGCTACATGGACAGCACAAACTACACAATTATACACTGCATAAAGTGCATAAGACATCTAAAACATGCAAGTTATAGTGTAATAGAAGAATTATAAATAATAGACATTTTTCTGGCAGCAATTCAAAGTCATGCAAAGAATTTCGGATGGAAAAGTGTCTGATCGTACTGTGTTAAGGAGCCTGATGGCTTGGGGGGAGGGGGGGAGAAACAGTTGCACAGTCTGGCCATGAGGGACATATGCTCCGTTATCTTGTGCCAGATAGCAGGAGGGAGAAGAATTTGATTGAGGGGTGTTTGTGTTCTTCTACAATGCTCTTAGCCCTTTGGATGCAGCGTGAGGTGTCAATGTCTGATGGAGGGAATAGAGACCCCAATGATCTTCTCAGCTGTCCTAAATATCCGTTGTAGGGTCTTGGGACCTGAGATGGTACAATTCCCTAACGATGCAGCAGCTCAGGGTACTTACAATGAACCCTGTGTAGAATGTGGTGAGGATGCAGGATGGAGTGGACTTTCCACAACCTGCATAGAATGTAGAGATGCTGCTGAGCTTTCTTGACTATGCAGCTGATGTGGAGGGTCTAAGTGAGATTGTCCACCAGGTGTACACTAAGAAATTTGGTGCTTTTCACGATTTCCCCGGGGAGCTGTCAATGTTTAGCGGAGAGTGATTGCTCTGTTCCATGCTGAAATCAACAACCATCTTTTGCATCTTGTACATGTTCAGAGATAGGTTGTTGGCTCTGCACCAATCCAGTAGTCACTGCACCTCCTGTCTGTATGCTGACTCATCGTTCATGCTGATGAGACCCACTGCAGTCGTATCATCAGCGAACTTGATGATGTGATTCAACCTGTGCATCACTGCACAGTCGTGTGTCAACAGGGTGAACAGCAGTGCACTGAGAACACAGCCTTGTGGTGCCTCCATGCTCCGTGATGGTGTTGATGATGCTGTACCCAATCCGGACTGACTGAAGTCTGCCAGTCAGGAAATCTGAGATCCAGTTACAATGGGAGCTTTTTAGGCCCAGCAGACTCAGCTTTCCAATCAGGTGCTGAGGAATGACAGTGTTAAATACAGAACTGAAGTCTATGAACAGTAGTTTGATGTCGGTGTCCTTCTTCAGGTGGGTGAGGGCCAGATGAAGGGCGGTGGAAATAAAATAACCTGTTGAGCGGTTTGGTCAATTGATGAACTGCAGGGTGTCCAGGGAAGAGGGCAGCAGGGCCTTATAATGCTTCATCACAAGCCTCTCGAAGCACTTCATGATGGTTTAAGCACAACAGGAGGGTAGTCGTTGAGACAGAATGTTGAAGACTTCCTTGTCACGGGGTTGGAACTACGGTGCAGCTCAGGGAGATGTTTAAGGTATCCGTGAGAACATCTGCCAGTGTGTCAGAGCATCCACTGACCACTCTGCCAGGGATGTTATCTGGTCCAGCAGCCTTACATGGATTGACCCTGCATAGGGTTTTTCTCATGTTGGCCATGGTAAGACACAGCACCTGGTTATTGGGTGGGATGGACTTCCTTGTTGCCATGTCATTTTGTGTCTCAAACCATGCTGAAAAGTTGTTCAGCTCATCCAGGAGGCATCACCAGCAGACGATGCTGTTTTGTGTTGGGTCATGCTCTGGATGCCCTTCCACATGCTGCTCATATTGCCGCTGGTTAGGAGCTCTGGCTGGAAGGACTGAATTCAGTTATGATATCTGGTCGACCCAGACGATTTGGACCGAAGGGTCTGTCTCTGTGCTGTACATCTCTTATGACTCTGTGACTGTATTTACTTCATTTTGTCATTAGATTAGATTAGATTAGATTACTTACAGCGTGGAAGAAGGCCCTTCGGCCCAACAAGTCCACACCGACCCGCCGAAGCTCACCCACCCACACCCATTCCCCTACATTTACCCTGCAGCTAACACTATGGGCAATTTAGCATAGCCAATTCACCTAACCTGCACATTTTTGGACTGTGGGAGGAAACTGGAGCACCCGGAGGAAACCCACGCAGACACTGGGAGAATGTGCAAACTCCACACAGTCAGTCGCCTGAGGCAGGAATTGAACCCGGGTCTCTGGCACTGTGAGGCGGCAGTGCTAACTACCTTATATTGCTTATATTGACAGCGCAGTAACAATATTATGATGTTATCAGCCTTAATAAAGTAATATGAATTTTTTTTAAGAAGGAAGTTAGTTGAATATTTCCTCATTGTATCTTGTGTTCCTCCATATATGTTCTTTCACTGGACACAAATCTCCCCTTATCTCCCAATAGATAAGGAAATCTTAATTTAGCTTTCAGGTGCCCCGTCACTTGCATAGCAATGTTCCTCCACACAGGATCATTGTTATGTAAGTAGTTGGGCACCTGAAAGCTAAATTAAGATCTACGTTCATTGCCTTTGGAGATGAGTAGTGGTTTGTATCTGGTGAAAGAACATTTAGTTTCTTAGCTACTTGCAAAGGATAGATACTTTGTTTAATTATGTATTGTAAAATATACTTTATTTCTAAAATAATGTCTCCTTCTTTCAGATTCTTTCAGGGTAGATGTTTGTTTTGTCCAAACTTGAACTCTCCAAATCCACATCCATCCTTTTTGCAACTGCTTGTTTGAAAGACTTCATCTGAAATATCAGTTGCTGTAATGGAGCTGAAAAATTTCGATCCCAAATGAGAGTATCCATAACTGTGACTACAGTATGTTTTTCCTTATTGATCTTGTTCCAGTGGAGGTGTGGAGGAGTATGCTGTTGCTGGTTTCTCATTCCTCTGTGGGTCACTACATAAAATAAAAGTATTCTTTCCAGCAACCAAGATGACCAATTAAATATCTTGTCTATGGAAGATTTTAAACACAAGATATATCAACCTGGTTTCTAAATAAGAATGTTGGTTCGTTGTCAAAACAAAACTCACACAATAAAAGTGCAATAATTGGTCAATACTGAGAATCAGTAATTTAGAAGCTTAAATGCTTATACATTTTAAAAATCTCCAGAACACACAAATGCACACAAACAGGCACAATGTGTATATACATGCGCTATCTTTTTACAGGGAAAAAAAAATCTTTTTAGCCCACAGGTTATTCTTGAAGGCAAAGGGAAAATGTGTAAGATGTTCTAGAGACTGTTTGCAGTGATGTTCTGGTACATCGGATAAAATCATTAATCATGCACAATCGCCTCTGAAATCTTGCAGTCACTGAATTTTCCAGAATCAAGCTATCTTGATGTTCTTTCACTCTTCCAAAAGAACATGCAGTTTTCAATCTGATCTGATGTAATATGTTTTCAGTTCACAAATGGGAGAGATCAGCTGGACAAATTATTCTTATCTGGTTTGCTTCCAATTCTGTTATTTGTTAGCATTCCTCCAGCATAACTAAATGAAAGAAGTACATCTCCAAGCTCATCACTGTTAACAAACAACCTCAGTCAGGCCTACGACAAATGAAATAGTAATCACTACTCATTGGTTTCTCAGAAGTCTTGCTTTTTTTAAAAAGTGTCATTGTCCACAGTGAACTTGGAGAGTTTTAAAGAAACTAGTCTAGGTATGTCCACAAAATAAATTCCTTTTTATACAATCCATCAAAACCTATGTATCCAAATTGTGTTAAATGTAAAATGTTTTTGCAACATCCTCTTTGACGTTTATGCAACCTCTTGATACGTGGGCTGTGCCATCCCTCTCCAACTTAGTTCCCCTAATCTGACTCGGTGGGATTGCGTTTAACTGATTTCACTGTTAGCTTTACAGTTGTAGCTGAAGAGTATCTACCAATGGCTTCTGTTCTGTCCTAGAACTGATATTTCGAGAGCATCTCTGCCCCTTGGTCTTTGATCCCCTGCTCTTCCTGATTTATATACAGCCCCTAGGTGACAGCATCTAAATATCTGGGTCAAACGCAACCGGTTTATTGAGTGATTATATCTGTTGCTACATCTCTACCGGTTTTGTTGACATGTTTGCTGTGTCTGTTATTAGACTGTTGATCAAGTCTAGGATCAGCCGCAGTTTTTCCCAATTAAAATATGAATGTTATAAACCTTGGAACTGATTTTTCCCTATTAGCAGTCTTAGGTTGGGCAACAATATTCAAAATATTGTTTTCTTATTTTTCTGGAGCTTCCAATTATTTCTCTTCTGAATTGCAGAAGTTTTTATAACATGGCTGCCCTCTGGCCCTGGCTCAATGCATATGCTGCTGCAATGTGCAGTGATTTTGTCATGTCAAAAACATTAATGGTTTCATTGATGTTCTGGCCCCCTCTCCCATATTCATGCTCTGTAAACTTTTGCCCATTGAATATTTGCGTAATTCCTATTCGTTCTTGTTCACTGCTGCTCTTGTCCTTGCCCCATTGGGAAGTCCCTTGTAGTCAAGGATTACTTGTTTCAACACAAATTGAGTTCTTGGGTGCTGAAAGAGTCCAGTGCATGACCTGCAACCTCTGTCACAGTGGTTGAGCAACTAGGAGGGTGGCATATCTAGGATCTCTTGATGCTTGACTTGAGCAAGCTGTTGGCCATGAGTTGTGAGGAATACAAATCTTTCCCAGTAGCTTACCCTCCACTTAGGGTGGTCAGAAGCCAGGATTTCCTAGGTGTTGTTGGGTACTTTTTCAAGGAGACTTTGAAATCCTCTATCCTCTTTGGATTTGCTTGCCATTGTTAAAGCTGACCAGCATTGATCTCAGCCCTCCAATGCTTCAAACATAAAATTATTATTTTACATACTTAAATTCTTTCATGCCATGAGTTATTCAATATTATAAATAGAGGCATAGCAAGCAATAGCAAGTTATGCCGGATGTTATGAAACATTGGTTTTATGTCTGCAGTATTGTGTTCAATTCTGCACTGTGCATTTTAGGAAGGATGTGGAAACTTTGGAGAGAGTGGTTGCAGGGATGAGGGGCAGCATTAACGCAGAGATTAGAAAAGATGATGTTCTCTTCAAAGAAGAGAATGTAAAGAGGAAATTGGATTCGTGTCAAAGTCATGAGGTGTGTGAACTAAGAAGACGGGAGGTTTCGCTGCTAAGTATTGTTACTGGAAATGTGCTTTTTTTGTTTCAATGTTTGTCTCATTGTCACCCTGTTTTTGTCCTGTGTCATGCCATTTGTTATTTAATCACTACCGCCTTTCAATTTATTGTCGATCTTATCCCAAATCCTCCACCTTTTTTTTGGTTTAATTTTGCACAGCATAAAGGCTATGCAGTTCAACCAAAACAACAGTTGCATAAGGGTTGATAAATTCCTGAGACCTGATCAAGTATATCACAGGACATTGTGGAAAGTTAGGAAAGAAATTGTCAGGCACCTAGTGGAGATGTTTGTATTATTGACAGCCACGAGCGAGGTGCTGGAAGACTGGAGGGTAGCTAATCTTGTGCCATTATTTAAGGCTGCAAAGAAAAAAACAGAACTACAGGCCAGTGAACCTAATGGGGAATTTGTTGAAGAGAATTATGAAAGGCATAATTAGGGATAATCAAGATGGGTTTCTGTGTGGGTAATTGTGTCTCACTAATTTGAGTTTTTTGAAGAGGTGACGAAGACAGATGAAAGCAGAGTAGAAGACATTGTCTACATGAACTTCAGCAAGGCATGTGACACAGTTCCATGGTTAGTAAAGTTAGATCACATGGGATGCAGGGAAAGTGAGCCAATTGAATACAAAATTAGCTTTAAAGTAGGAGACAGAGTGGCAGTAGAGGGTTCTTTTTCAGACTAAATATTGGCATAGGGACAAGTTTGTTTATGGTTTATCGAAATGTAAGTTTCAGGTTTTCTCGAACTCTCAGTTCGACATAATTGAGCAGATGAATCTTGGTTGTAGGGCTATTTTATGTGACAATCTTTCATTCACGTGTATGTTAATATTTTTAAGGAGACTTGTTTGAACTTTACATGAGAGTCAGCAGCTTTTATGGTTAAAGGTTTCAAGTGGAGGTTATTCATTAAGTCCAGGCTTTAAGGAACCCCAGAAAAATTGGGGTGAAAAATGTTTTCCTTCTCATCGAGAAGGACAAGGGCAGTAGATACATCGGAACACCACTACCTGCAAGTTTCCCTGTCGACCACTAACATCCTGGCTTGGAGAGGTGTTGCTGTTCTTTCACTGTTGCTGAGTCAAAATCCTGGAACTCGCTTCCTAATTGTTAGTCTCCTTAAGCAAATAGATTCCAGTGGTTCAAGAAGTCAACCCATCCCCATCTTTTCCAGGGCAATTAGTGATGGGCAATAAATGGTGACTCAATCAACAATGCCAGCATCCCAAGGATGAATGGAAAACAAATTAGAAGGAACAAAAATTTAGGGAGGCTGTGGGAAAGGGGATCTTTGGGGGAAAAAAAAACAATCATTTGGTGAAATCAAATGGAATTTCTGAACCCTCCTTGCAGAAATTAAAATCAGGAAAAGTTATTGGAGAAGAACTGGAAAATAATATGCAGTAGCTCTGAAGAAATACCGTTTAAGTAGTTGTGGGAATTTGTGGCATTGTGAAACATTTTGGAGTCTTTGACTAATAATGGGTAGAAGGAAACCCAAGGTTTGAACTCTCTTGAAATTTTTGGTTTGCATTTGTTACTTGCCAATCTACTCAATGAGGATTCTTTCAGAATTGAAGGAATTCTGGAAGGTCAAAGCCCAAGTGTTATCTGTAACTATTTTGATAATCCTAGGATGCAGGCCGTGAAGTTGAGGTGATTTATAATTTTTAAATCTCCATTTTGTTTAAGTTGCTTTATGGATGGAAATCTACTTGTGGCTGTCCTCAGCTGGTCTGTTTTCCATGATTGCCTATAAACGAGCTTGCTGTGAAAAAGGTTTTTTGATGTAGGTTTGCTCACTGAGCTGGAAGGTTCACTTTCAGACGTTTCGGCACCATACTAGGTAACACCTTCCATGAGCCTCCGGACGAAGCACTGCTGATGTTTCCTGTTTTATGTTTGGGTTTCTTTGGGTTGGTTATGTCATTACCTGTTCTTTTTCTCAGGTGGTGGTGGTGGTAAATGGGGTCCAAGTCAATGTCTTTGTTAATAGAGTTCTGGTTGGAATGCCACAAAAGAGGAAGAAAACAACAACAAACTGCCATTCCTAGATGTCACAGTAGAGCAAACAGCCAATGGGGAACTTCAATCCAGCGTGTCCTAGAAGACAACACATATGGACTAAATATTGAACTACAGAAGCAATCAGCCCAATATCCACAAACGAAGCTGCATCAGAACATTATTTCAATGAGTCACCACGCACTGCAGCACAGGGGAACTATGTAGAGCAGAGGAAAATCACCTAAACAGTGTATTTAAAAAGAGTGGGTACACAATGAACACACTCTGCCGATTTCTCAGCAACGAACCCAAACAAGCAGACAAAACACGTCCTGAAACTCTAGCCACTCTCCCCTACATCAAAGACATCTCGGAAATGACTGTCAGACTACTCAGACCCCTTGGCATCATGGTAACCCACAAACCCACCAACACACTAAAACAGTAGCTAATGAACTTGAAAGACCCTATTCAGACAACAAGCAAAGCTAAGAACATTTAGAAAATACCATGCAAGGACTGTAACAAACACTACATTGGACAAACAGGCAGAAAACTGGCCACAGGGTACATGAACATGAACTAGCCACAAAATGACATGACCCTCTCACTAGTATCCTTACATACAGATAAGGAAGGACACCACTTCGACTGGGACAGCACATCCATCCTAGGACAAGCCAAACACAGACATGCATGAGAATTTCTAGAAGTGTGGCATTCCAACTGGAACTCTGTGTCAACAGCCACATTGACTTGGGACCCATTTACCAGCCCCTGAGAAAAAGAACAGGAAATGATATCACCAATTCAAAGAAACCCAAACATGGAAAGCAGGCAACATCAGCAGTGCTTCGTCCGGAGGCTCACTGATGATGTTACCGAGTATGGTGACAAAATGTCTGAAAATGAACCTTCCAGCTCAGCGAGCAAACCTACATCCAGAACCTCAACCTGAGCTACAAATCTTTTCAAAACGCGGATGGAATATTTTGGATCTTCATATTGAGATTTTTACAAGTTGTTGTCTGTTGTATTAATGGGTTTATATTCTTGTTATTTTTCTTGGTAATCAAGTTTTATGTTGCTGTGTTAGAGGTACATAGGTTGTGAATATTTTCACTCACTGGCCATCATGTTAACAAAATCACACATGTACAACGTGCAGTTTATCAAGCTGTTTTCTAATCCACTTCGTCCAGTATTACCATCAGTTGAATCAGAACATCTTTGACTTCATAGTAGGGCTGCAAAATTTTTTTAATGCAGTTATAAGCCTACTGGTGATGTTGAAGCATGGAAGGTGCCACTTGCTGTATCCTGCATGACGCAAGGCAACAGAAGGAATGTGCGCAAAGGGACTGTGTCTGTGCTTGTGAAGAGATTTGAAGCAACAAGAAGATCATGTAATGGGTGTTTATTAGCTAATGCAATGAATGCTAAAATTAATGTACAGTTAGACAGTAAAGCCTCTGAGTCACGCCTAAAACAAAATGTTTTAGGAAGCAAGATTGGTCCGGTTCTGGCACAATTTAAGAAGTTGGTCAGTAAATTGAAGCAGAAATGCTCTTGAGTGATTTGTGCTTGGGCAAAGTTAGTTGAAGCACTGGTTTGCTGGAAGAGTTGCAATGTGTTCTGCTGACCGTACGCACCAAGATTTACTTTGCCCTGATGTCAATGCAAGAGGATAGTTGGATGGATTTCTTTTTAATGCATGTCTTTCATAAGTCTTAAAGGTAAGCTTATTTGGTCAACTAGTTTTTAAAAAAAATGGCGGAATCATCAGCCTTATGGAAAGCACATCCTGCACCATGTGGTAACTTACACTCCTGGGCAACTCCATTGATCGGGTATCCATTCAACTGGACAACCTTCATCTCCAGGTTTCTGAACCTAAACTGGCAGATGGTGTCACGGCAATTGATCTGCGAGTCTGCATGTTTATATGGATTGCACTTTTCTGGATGTGTCATTCTGCAGGTTCAGGGTATGCAGGCAGGTAGCTAGGGAGAGGGTGACTGCCAGGCTGATGGTATGGGAACCCCCAGAGCATGGTTACTAGAGGTGAGAGGAATGATTTTTTTGGGGATTTCATGAAATCATTCATGGATGTGGGCATCACTGGCTGGCCAATATTTATTGCCAATCCCTAGTTGCCTTCAACGGTCGTACTACTGTAGTCTATATGCTGTGGGTAGATCCACGTTTTTAGGGAGGGAAGTTGAGGATTTTGACCCAGTGATAGTGAAGGAACGACAATATATTTCTGATTCTGTGTAACCTAAGTCTACAATACCATGCCTTGGGTGGCTCACTGTAAGGGAGGGTGGGAGAAAGATTGGGAGGGGAGAGATGTGGTAAGGTTGAACAGCCAGCAGAAATTTGGTCACTATGCCCATAACAAAGGTCTGAAGAGAAATGAGTACTTAAGGTAACAGTTTGCTAGTGCTGCTGGTGAGGGTTGAAACTGATTTGATAGGGATATAGCAACTGTGAGTTAATATTAGAAAAGATTAGTTTGCGTGAAACATTTGGAGAGCACGGAGTTAGCAACAGAGTAAAAAATAATGAAGTATTAAGTGGCTGGAGGGAAAGCAGGCAGGCCTCATGCTCTGCAAGGGATAATCCATAAAGGGGTAGAAAATTACCAAGACTCAGAACCCTTTGAGTGAAAAGACTTTTACTCTTTAAAAAAAAGCACCCTGTTATCGTAAGAATGCCTATCATGTTGAGCCTTTTTGAGATTTTGCTAATCAATCCCTTCAGAGATGGCGTTACACACTTTTGGAACAGGTTGGACTTGAACTGGACCTCTTGGCTCTGAGGTAATGGTGCTATCACTGCATCACAAAAGCTCCAAACCCCTTTTCATAATTTGGTTTTAATGGGATCGCAGTTCATTTTTATAACCTCTGGGGAGTCTATCATTATAGGGATCAGTGATAAAAGAAATAAGCCTCGAATGTAATGTCTTAACTACAGGTTTGTCCTTTTTTAAAAAAAGAGAGCACAATTCACTAACCATTGTTTCACCAAAGTCATATATACCTGTAACAAGACTCCTTTATTTACTCACATCAGTCCTCTTGCAGTACATTTCATGTTATTTACCTTTTTGTTTTACTTTTTGTCGAAGTATGCTAACTTAGTGTTCTTTGTCTGAGAGCATTGACGTCTCTCTCAACGTTTGCAAGTTACAGTTTTTAAAAGTATTGTTTTTGTGTTCTGAGTACCAGAGTGAATTACTTCACACATCCACATTATACTCCATCTGCCAATATCTCTTTGCAACCTCCGTCCTCCTTAAAACTTACTTTTCCACTTAACTTTGTACAAAGTCAGAGTTTTTATAGCATGTAAAAGACTCTGTTCCATTTGTCTGTGATGGTCATCAAGCAGCTATCTAATCTAATCTAACTGCTGTGGCAGTTTAAGCTCTTATTAAATATCTCTTGAGTGGTTCTTGCCTCTGTCGCCCTTTCAAGCAGAATGTTCCAGATGCACAGCACCTTGTGAGTGAAAGCATATTTCCTCTAAATGGTCTGCTCCTTAACTTAAAACTGTGTCCCATGGTTCTTCATCCCTCTCCCAAGGGGAAAGGTTTCTCCCTATCTACCTAAGCATACTCCATGTTACTTTGTATATCTCAATCGTGCCCCCTTCAGTCTTTTCTGCTTTTGGGAAAACAGCTGAATGGCTTCAGCCCAGGTGACATTCTGGTGCATCTCCTTCTCTTCTCTCTCGTGCATCCTCCCGATAGTGTGGTGACCAGAACTGCATGCACTACTGCACCTGTGGCCAAATTAACCCTATCTTGCTCCCGTATTTGCTGCCTTGGCTAATAAAGGCAAATATAATGCATCATCTTCTGCTATGTCTGCTACCTACAGTCAAACCCCACCACTAGAGATATATATTCCCTCCCCGACCGTTTCAGCATTCTGCAGAAGCCAATCCCTTTGCACCTCCCTTGTTAGGTCCATGCCCCCCATTAACTCACCCTCTACTCCTGCAAGTGATGTAAAACCTATGCCCACACCTCCCCCCTCACCTTCATTCAAGGCTGAAAGGATCCTTTCAAATCCGGTAGAGATTTTCCTGCATATCTGAACACCTCAACTATATCCATTGCTTTTGATGTGGTCTCCTCCACAATGGGGACACAGGATGCCAAATTGTGGAATGTTTGAGAGAACATCTTTGGGTGGGGACACACCAATCAACCACACCGCCCTGTGGCTGAACACTTCAACACCATCCCCCCATGCTGCCAAGGACATGCAAGTCCTGGGCCTCCACCTCTGCCAAATCCAAGCTACCTGACTCCTGGAGGAAGACCGCCTCCTCTTCTGCCCTGGGATCGTCTAACTACATGGGATCACCACTTTGATTGGGACAAAACACGCATCCTAGGATAAGTGAAGCAAAGAGACACACAAGAATTTCTGGAGGCTGACACTCCTGGAGGTCTAAACACATCGATTTAGACCCCGTCTATCTTCTCTTGAAAAAAAGAATGGGAAATGACATCACCTACCTTAAGACACCAAGACTTATAAATAGAGAGGCAGGACATACCACCAGTGCTTCGCCGGAGGCTCTCACTAATGTTGTTACCCAGTCCTGGTGACGAAACATCTGAAAACAAACCTTACAGTTCTGTGAGCTAATGTGCATCCATATCATCAATCTGAGCCACAAATCTTCTCAAAAATTGCTAACATGAAGTGTGTTTTCTCAACCACCATAGACTAATAAGACTCCTTAGTTTCTTGCATCTTAATAAGGATGGCAGCATAGTGAGCTAGCATGCTGCCCCAACATGTCACACTGTTGGTTTTCTGCAATGCCTTTTGGTCTGTTTAGCCAATCAACCTTTGCCAGCTCTCCTCAAACGTGTCAAAGTTAAATATTCTTGTTTGGGATTGGAATCACAGATGGCCTTTGACTTAGGAATGTCTGATCCACAAATGAGATCACATACAGGGGTGTATTAATATTAATTTTAAAGATGTAACAGGCAAACAGTTCCTCATTTGTGAACAGTTATTTCATATTATCCTGTTTTGTGTTCTGACTTGGAAATGTACTCGAGGGTGGAACTTGTTCGCAACCTGGAGATTGCTGTATTTTTAAAATGTGAAATGGAATTCAGCTGCGTTATGGTAATTCTTTCTTCGTCAATCTCTCTCTCAGTATGGGATTACTTATTAAACTGATCTCTGTTCACAATGCTAATCTGAAATAGTGTTATCCCAAGTAAATTTTGTGATCTGTTATTTCAAGAAACAATCTCAGAGCATTCCACAAACTCATCTTCTAGTCTCATTTCCAAGAAGGTTACATTTCCCAATTTTTTTTTTGATTTGAAGGTGCCGGTGTTGGATTGGTGTGGATAAAGTTGAAAATCACATAACAGTAGGGTATAGTCCAACAGGTTTATTTGTAAGTATATGTTTTTGGAGTGCTGCTCCTTCGGCAGGTAGTTAGATAGTGAGATAGTCAGGCACTAACTACCTGACAAAGGAGCAGCGCTCCAAAAGCTTCTAAATAACCTGATGTTGTGATTTTTACATTTACTTTGTTATAAATCAAAATGATTTGTTAATAAACACTGTGTCCAATAGTACAGCTTTGATGTACAGCTGATAAACTACTTCTCCAGTGCTTCCCACCTCTCTTATTCCTAATTTCCACCAATGCTGATTCTATTTTCTAATCTCTAAAATGAAATCATTTTCACCTTTTTTCTGTACTTTGGGGACTATTTCTTTTCTTCCATTCTATTTCTTTTTGACATGTGTAACTTGGTATATTTATTTCCCAGCCTTGATCATTTTGTAACCATGTTATTGTAAAGGGCATTAGATGTTAACTGTTTCTCTACATTTATACCTGCTGCACCCACAAATCACAAAGAGAATTTTTAAAACTATACTTCTACATATTTTTAAAATAAACTTTTGCTGTATTTAACATGTCTGCTGATGACTGCAGATTGGCTGGTTCTGGATGTTTCCAGCAATGACTGGACAAAACCTAATCTCTCTCTCTGCAATTTCACATCAACTATTACATGAACATGACAATGAAACCCACACAAGGGGAGCAACAAACATTGCGTATTTGGTGCTAAGAGCCCATGGTTGTCTCCTATAGCATGTAATGGTTTTTGATCTGAGAAATGGAAATCACCTCGTGATTGTGAAATATCGAGGAACTCTGTCGCATGTTTGAAGGTTCTGTTTTTGAACAGCTTTAATTATACGACTCTGAGCTCTTCACTGTTTTCTAATAGCAGCAAAATACTGTGCATGATGGAACAGGTCTGGTGGCATTGATAGAGACAAATACTGTTAATACTTTCAGTCCAGTGACAACGTGTGAGGATGTATTAGACTAAAAATGTTAACACTGTTTTGCCCTGCATCAATGCTGCCAGACTTAGTAAGTGTCTCCAGCACTTCGTGGTTGTACTTTTCTCAGTTTGCTTTTTATTATCAGAAAACAAGAAGTGCTCCAGACTCTCTCATAACCTGTCTCTAACGTCAGCCTCTCTTGAAACCTGACTACTCCCAATTTTTAATTTTCTGTAATCTTTCTTCCTTGTATGTTTGTGTCTGTGTTGTAAAAATTATCCCCCATGTTTTGAATGCATGATTTAACATCCTGTCTTGGTATCCAAAAGAATTTATTACAGACCATTTACAGTTGGACTCAACAGAGGCCTTGGGGTGATCCTCCACCACCTATTTCAAAAGGAAAATAAATGAGAAAAGTATTACATGTCAGCTAAAAACTTAGTTAAAATGTCTGCTGATGACCACAGATTGGCTGCTTCTCGATGTTCCCAACAATTCCTGGACACAAGCTGACTCCTCTCTCTCTCTGGAATTTTGCACCTCTTAGAGTACTGCTTGTACATATGCTCAGAAGTAAATTTTTAGCTGCATCCCAACCTCCTGCTATGCTCCTATTAGGAATATGGACATTTTAGGGCGGAAGGACAAATACTGATTTATTAGTGGTTTTCACTTCCTTCGGACCAGTATGAAAACCCAATAACAAGTTAATCTAAGTTAGGACAACAACACTAGTTGAAATTGTGTTCATTGCTGCGATTAGACTGTATAATGCACATGAAGCAGCAATGTGCTTGATGTGAGGCTGAAAAAAAGCATGCTTTATTTTTGTTCCTGAGATCTGAAGTTTTGCTGGTCTGTATGTCAAGCCACTGTTTCAAGATCAAATAGGGAAACTTCTGGAGGGCTTTTGAAATGCAGTGAAAATTATTGTTGGCATAATTTGTTGTTTGGTCCTGTCCACTTGACTCAAGTGGGTTATGTCAATCATGTAATGTGGAGGCAGGTTTGAGAACAAAACTTGGTACATATGGCAGGCTTCCTTCCATGAAGGGCATGAGTTAATTCTTCAGATGATAACGACTAGCAGCATTTACAGTTATTTTTCTTAGACTGAGGTGCAATTGAAGTTTTAAATTTTTTGCATCAAGTCTGGCTGATCTGGATTGAGGCCAAAAACCTTTTGGGTTGCTTTTATTCCTGGCTTGGTGGTGGTATATGGATTATCCCTGACAGCTTAATAACAACGCCTGTACTTACCTGAAGTATTCTCTAAAGTAGGTTTCTTCATCTGTAGACTTAATTTCTCCAGCTAACTTGAGCTGAGGAGGCAATGATAATGAGGTACTGTCTCAATAGTTGTTGAAGTTTCAACAGCACTGTTGCTTGTGTTTTTTTTCTTGGTTTAAGGTTTGGAAATGTGCTATGTTAGAAATGTTAAATTTTAAAAGGAAATGCATTTGCATGGGTTTAAATGATAAAACCTGTGATCCTTCAGATATAATTTTATATTAACGTTTTGCAGTTTCTGTGTTCACAAGAAGAATAAAGAATTCGTTGCTTTTTCTCAAATGGCTTAACAAAACATCTACCCCAGTTATAATGGTGATGATTTTGTTTATGTGAGCCAACTTGGGGATTCACTGGGAGTATATTCATGGAATTAGGATGCCTGGGTTTGATTGAAAGATTTTCTTTTGAATCCCTGAACGATGAAGGAGTTGGAGGGCACTGCCTTCTGTTTTCTGTTGAACAGAAAAAAAAAAGTCAAATGCCAAAAGGAAGAGCGGAACTAAAAACAATGACCACTAGAGAAACTAATCAGGCTAAAGACTGCTAATTCCTCTGAACCTGATCAGATGCACTCGAAATAATAAAAGTAGCAGCTGGTTAGACTTTGGCAAGAAGGTTTTTGTGAAGCTGAATTTTATTTAAGTGAAGAAAGACTGCCAAGCACTACAGCACAGTGATTTGGGAGTCTTTGCACATGAGTCACAAAGTACAAGTTCAGGTACTGTGGAATGCAAATGGAATTTTGGTATTTCAAAAAAACTGCAGTATAAAATTAGCCAAGTGTAGCTCATACCACAGAATGCGCATGTCAGAAAATGGGGAAAAAGCAGGAAGGTGGAGTTGAGGATTAGCAGTTCAACCGTGATCTAATTGATTGGAGGAGCAGACCTGATGGTCTAAGTGGTCTACTTTTGCATATTGTTTAAAAAAACACTTGGCAGTTAAACTGATTTTACAGCAGGAAATTGTGAAGGGAAATTTTTTTGTCTTGGATTAGATTAGGTGTTATATTTACACTTGTCTGGAGGACTTAGCTTATGAAGGATTGTGGGAAAGGAATTATTTCAAGTTTTGTGGACATAACTGGATCATTCTTGTTTTAAAATGGGTCATTGAGCATTCACTGTGCATGTTGGTGTATTTTGTTTTAAATCAGGCTTCTTAGAAATCATACAATTGATCATAATTGCTTCCTTTGTTGTAGACACTTTTGGGGTTGCTTTTGAAAAGAGACTCTTTGGATAGATGGTTCTTTTGTTTTGAGCTAGAAGGAAGCCTGCTAAGAACAAGCTGAGTTGGAGGAAAGCTTGCTAAAATTAACTGATGTTTCCCATTTCTGAAATTAAACTGCTCTCCTTCATATTTAGGGTAAAATGTACTATTTCTTCTGAAAATATTGAAAGAACATCTGAAGATGATATTTCCTGGGGTAAGCTGGTCTGCTGGTATGTAAGTAACCATTGCCAACTGTTGTAAACCCATCTGGTTCACTCATGTCCTTTAGGAATGGAAATCAATCAATCTTACTTGATCTGGCCTGTGAGTGACTCCAGACACCACAGTAATGTAATGTCTCTTTAATTGTGATCTGGGTAAGTAGAGATCGATAAATGTTATCCCAGCCATTGATACCCACGTTCTATGGCCAAAATAAAACAAGCAATGACATACAAGCAAATAAATACAAGACCCAGCTATTGATTGGAGGAGCAGCTTCTTACTATTTTTGTTCTATTGAACATATGGGTTTCCACCCGTTTTGTCTTGCCCATGAATGTATGCTGCTCCCGTATATTTTGAGCATTGGTCTTGCTAGGTAACCTTGGAGGGAAAATAAAGCCAGCTATTACGACACACTGTAAACCCCTGTGTTAAATTAAAATTGACACACAGAGGAGCTCACCTCACAGCGTAATCTGTTAAATTTTGAGAGATAAAGGACTATCCCAAAGAAATATTTAACATCAAAATGAACAATTTTATTGTTTAAATCCAACAGAAAATATTAAAACCAACAACCATTTACAACTCCTTTCTCTCAAACCTAACTTTTACCTCCCATTTTACCATACTGGTCCGATTTAAAAACCCTGATGAAGATTTACAAAAAAAATCACATTTCAAAACCAGTTAGCTTTGTTGATTATTCTTTGTAGCTTCTCCTCTGTAGATTTTTCTCTAGGTCGGCTTTGATGTTCTGCTGCACAAACTGGTTGTAGACAGGTACCTTTTCAGAGAGCTCTTCAGCTTGCAGTCTATTTGTTGGTGTCCTTAGCAGTTCTCCCCCTAACTGTTCAGTATCTGGTTTTATACCCCAAACATTGGATCATTTAACTGGTCTGATGTCATCCCAAACATCAAAATACAAATTCAATTGGATTTTGATATCTCGGGCATAATTTAAACAGATTGGAGCGAATTTGAATTTGCTGTGTTCCACAGCAACACAACACCCATTTGTTTCAATCTGGTGTTGCAGTTTCACTTTGCTTAGGGCTCTGTGCTTTTAGTCAGTCCTTGTTAGCTTTTCAACTCTCCTAAAGGTACTGTACACCTCCACACCTTCATAACACAGCCCATGAACTGACCAGGGTTTATTTTCTCATTGTGACAGTGCAGATGTCTTCCTGTGGTTAAGATGCTTGTACTGCTTAAGCAAGTTTTCAAAAGAATATCTAGAGCACAATAAACTTTTCATCAGGTCCAAGAATTAATTCATCCAAAGAATGGTGGTAATAGCGCAGTTTGGAATCCATGATGGTTATGTTTTGGAAATTGATTGGTTTGGGGACTTTGATTCTGTCCAGATTGACATAATGAGCGTAAATCACACATTTAAGGAGAATTTTATTGTAGTTTAAACATATTCTCCTTTAGCTGTTGTTCAGCAATTCTGCTTGTGTTTGAGTTTGGACTTGTCATATGAAACTGACCAAATCTTTTATTGCCCTGAGATTTTAACAACATCTTCCCCAGCAGTCTCTTTAATTTTTTCCCCCGAAGTGGTTTAATTGTCTTTTAAAGAAGGTTGAGTATTAAAATTATTGAAGGATTGTTTGCATAAAAATATTTTTCAGATTTATAAACAATTGCAAAATTATTTATCTTCTGCCTCGGACAATTAATGCATCTACGTATTTTTTTTTTCTCTCCTCGTGCTTGAATTTTACTTTTGCAGGCCTGCACTGGCAAAATTGCATTGAGGGAGCGAATTCTTAGAATAACTTAGGCTTCATCTAGTTTGTGCTACACCCTCCACACAAAAAAATTTGAGTGACAAGCAGAACGAAAACCTGAAGTGTGGTGAATAGTGGGGTTGGCAATTGTTCTTTAGAGGCAGTGCTACTTTTCTAATAAAATGACTGTGTGTTTCAGGTACTGCACATTTTTTAGTATTCTTTGATCAGGTTTCAGGTGGCTTTGTTTCAAGAAGAACTCTTTGCATGCGTTTAGGCATGTCTGCCTTGAAGGAGCCTTTCAAGATTTTCTTTCCCTGACAGTAGCTGCTGTTAGGTTCCCTTCTTGCATCTTACACGCTTGATGCAACTACAATATGCCAACTTCTGTGAACAGCCAAAATTTATGGAAGCAAGTCCAAGTTTTTGGAGGACCACTTAACACCCTTCGCAATGCTTGCAGAGCATGTCAAGTGAGACTCCCTGAACAAGGGAACTGTCCTCCCTTTATACAGGATTTTACATCACAGTCAGTCATGCACGCAAGACACAACCTCCTGCCACTCCCCCATAGTCACATGCCACCCAAAACCAATATAAATTGTTTTGAGAGATAATCTAAATAATGTATGTTTAGGTTATTCCTTGAACCAGATTGATTGTCACATCCTGTCTGCAAGACAGAAAAACACACCTTCCCAGGACATCTGATTTCTTTCTTGTCAGCAGAACAAATTAACCCTTTAACATCTCAGCCCTTCCTCTGGATTCCTGATGCTGCCTGATCTGCTGTGCTTTTCCAGGAACACACTCTCATCTCTGATCTCCAGCATCTGCAGATCTCACTGTCTCCATGTATGCAGCAAAACCTGGATAATCTTTCAGGCTAGGGCTGAAAAATGGCAGCTATTATTGCCACCCCACAAGTGCTAGGAAATTACTGTCTCACTGACAAGAAAGTGTAACCATCTCCCATGGACTTCCTCAGTATTACATCAATGATTCCTGATCATTGACTAGATCAACTAAAACCTGCATAAGTACAGAGATAACAAGAGCAGGCTGCAGTGAATGAATCACCTCTAGACTCCCAGAGCCTTGCCATCATGTACACTGCTATGATAGAATATTGCTGATTTATCTGCAAGTACAACTTGAACAACACTGAAAAAACTAGGTGCCATCTAATACAAAGCAACAAGAATAAATAGTCATTTGGTAGAATAGGCCTTGAGCACTGCTGAAACAAAATGTGTTCCCTGAGCTTTTCATTGTGCACTCTTCAGGACAATTTGTCAGGAATACTAAAGTAAAGGGAATATTACAATTGTGCCACTGCTGAATTGGTTGCCAAATGACCTCTTATTGTCATTTTTGTTATCATGGAGCATAGGCCACCTAAAAGGTTGACCATTAACTGCCAGACTCTGAATTTTAATCCAGACCAGTTCACCGTGTGGTTAAGGCATTACCCAAAGAATGACACAATACATCTGCATGTTCTTTGTGTCTACAAAGACCTATTGTTTCTTAGATTCATAAGTGAGCCACATTACACTGCGAGTGCAAGAAGTAACGCTAAATGTAATACAGAACTAGCTGTGTCGCTAACCAAGATGTTCCAGTCCAGCTACAACATTAGCACCCCCCTTACAAATGCAAAATTGCCCAGGAATGTTGTGTCAGTTATAAAACAGAGCAAATATAAACTGGTCTTTTAGTGTCCAACTAATCTACTCTTTATCTTTACTGAAGTGATTGATGGGATCATCAACAGTGTTGTCAGCAGCACTCGCATAAGAATAACAAACTCACTGATGCTCAGTTTGGATTTCATCAGGACCACTTCACCTGACATTATTACCAACTTTGGTCCAAGTGTAGACATGAGCTGAACTCCAAGATGGAAGTGACTGCCTTTGAAATAAAGTTTACATTTGACAGAGTATGACATCAAGGAATCTGAATTGCATGGGTTTCATCTGGGTACTCCAATTTCCTCCCACAATCCAAAGATGTGAAGTTTAGATGAATTGGCCATGCTACATTGCCCATAGTGATCAGGGATATGTCGGTTAGGTGCATTACTGAGGGGTAAATGTAGCGTGCTAGGGGAATGGGTCTGGGTGGGATACTCTTCGGAGGGTTGCTGTGGACCCAATGGACCTGTTTCCACACTGTAGGGATTCTATGATTCTTTGAATTAAAACGTGGCTGATGTGAACTGGGGAAAGCTCTCTTGTTACACCAAGCATGAAGGAAGATGAGTTGTTGGCGGAGAATGAGCTCAGTGTGGGACATCACTGCAGGAATTCCTCAGGGTTGACCCAATCATTATCATCTGCTTCAGCAATGACTTTCCCTCCAGTTTAGGGTCAGGAGGCAATTTATTTGCTTATTACGCACAATATTCATTACCTTTCTGAAGCAATCAGTGTCATGCAGTGGTCATGCAACAAGACTTGGATAAGATCTAAGCTTGGGCTGATAAGCGCCATGTAACACTGGGACTAAACAAATGGCAAGCATTGGCCATCACCGACTAGTGTGAATCTAACCGTTGTGACTTGAATCGGAATGGTATTGCCATTGCTGAACTTTCCACTGTCAATGTCCTGGATGGGGAAGGGAGGCAAGGTGTTGTCATCGACTAGAAAATTAACTGGATCACCCTCAAATTATTTAAAGTACCTAGATTCTAACTGTTGCTTATTTTAAAGGCAAATAAGAATGCCATGTTCCAGATGCAATGTGACTGATCAAATTCTTCAGCGTTAAGCAAAAACACAACTTATTTAAGCACTTTGTTTCTTTTGTTTGTATTTTAACTAAAACTTAACTGTGGATAATTTAACAGAATAATAGATGGAGCAACCATTACTAATTAACTGTTCCAATATAGTAACATCCCATAAACACCTCCTTGGCAACAAAGGCAACTTCAGAAAAATAGATTTGTCTAACGGGTAACCTAGCTTCTAGCTGTAATGGAGAGAGAGAAAAGATAGTTTCTACTACTTCAAGCACACAGCAGCAACTGTTTAAAGCTAAATCAAAAATTTAAAAATAACACTAGAAATCCTGGTTTGAGAGAGCTGGCCACACCCATCTAGGCTGCCTCCATTGTTTTAACTTTTAAAAAAAAAATCCAAGGCCTCTCAAGCTGTTTACCTTTATGGTTTTGGTCGACTGCTTGGTGCCTCTGCCTTACAACCGGTCTTCAAAAAAAAGCCAGCACAAAATAACCTCTTCAAGCCACAACATTGCCACAATGGGACTAGCTGGATAACTCTTTCAGGAGCTGGTACAGATGTGATGGACCAAATGACCACCACCTGTACTGTAAATTTCTAAGATTTCTATGTGTTCCTGAGCAAGTAACATGGTGTGGATGAAGAAAATCTGGTGGATGTATAGGACTTGGATTTCTAGATGGCATTTGATATGCTGCCACCAATAGTATTGCAGAAAATCAGGGGTCATGGAATTGGTGGTAACCTTCGGATTGTAGATTGATGAACTAACTGGAAACGCATTAGACATAAATGGATCATTTTCTGTCTGGCAAGATATAATGAGTTGTGTGCCACAACAAGCAATGCTTAACTTATAAATTGTACATTAATATCTTGGATGAAGGTACCGAAGATATGCTTAGTAAATTTGCTGATGTCACAATGACAACAAGGAAAACAGTTTGTAAATTGGACATAAAGTGGCCACAAAGATTTAGAGAGGTTTGGTGAAATAGACAAGATCTGCAAATGGAGGATAATGTTGGAAAAATGTAAAATTGTCCATTTTTGGTAGGACGAATGAGTGTACAAGTGAAATGATAAGAGATGGTAGAACTTTCAGATGCAGTGGATGGTAGATGCTGTTGTCCATTGAGTCACAAAAGACTAATATGGCGATACATGAAGTGCTTAGGAAAGCTGATAGAATCATCTTGTTTATAGTGAGTTGAATTGAATTTAAAATTCAGGAAGTTATGCTTTACTTTCTGGGGCATTGGTGAGACAACATTATCGAATGCAGTGTGTTGTAGTAATCTCTCCCTTTAAGGAAGGATGTAAATGCATTGGAAGCAGTTCAGAGAAAGTTTACTAAGCCAATTCTTGCCATGGATAAGTTAACTTGGAGTATTATTTAGACCAGTTCAGCTTGTATCCGCTGGAGATAGAAGTTCGAAGAGACAATTTGATTGACTAATAGAAGATCCTGATGAACCTTCATAGATGTAGAAAGGATGATTATTCTTTTGGGAGAATTGGAAGTAGAGTTGATTTTTGAAAAGAAAATGTTGCTCATTTGTGACCAGAAGTGAGTAAAAATATTTTGTGAGAAAGTTGAGACTGAGAAATTGTCTTTTTCAAAAGGTAGTAGAAACAGAATCTTAGAATATTTTAAAGGCAGAGGCAGCCATGTTCTTAAGCATTGGGTTAAAAGGTGATTGGGGGTAAGCAGGAACATAGTTATCAGATGGACCATTATCCTGTGGATTGGCAGAGCAGGCTCAATGGGCTGAGTGTTTTTTTTTGTGCTCCCGACTTTTGTATGTTCACATGTATACCCTACACCAAATACATGGACACCCCCATATAGCATGCGTATATGCATTCCATACCAAACACACAAGTTGTGACTCAGGACAGGAATTGCTGCCAGTAAAGGTTGTTGAAAATGCACGAGCATCCTGTCCTGGTCAACCCATGTCAATACAATGGTCAAGAAAGAATAACGTCACCTCAACTTCCTCAATAGGCTAAGGAAATTCAGCATGTCCACAATGAATCCTACAATTTTTATTGATGCACTTTTGAAAGCAACCTGTCTGGTTGCATCACAGCTTGGTATGGCAACTGTTCTACAGAGGGCCATGAACACATCTCATTCCCATCATACAGATCAGCCTTCCATCCATGTCTATATCATCAAAGCCCGCTCCCTTTCCAATTATACTCTATTTCCCTCCTCTTCCAACAGGCAGAAAATATACAAGTTTGAATGTACATGCAAACAGATTTGAAGATCAAATTTTTCCCCACTGTTACCAGACTTTTGAACTACCTCTCATGTTAAATTTGACCTCTGTCTCTGTACCTTGTGACTATGCTTTCACTTTAAAAAAGGTTCTTTTGTCTTGGGTTTTTTTATGAAGAGAGGTTGTAAAGGCAGAAGTGTCAAATCAGCTATGACAGACAGCCTAAATAAACAACTTCAGAGGCCTGTACTTTTTGTTTTAAGGAGTTAGAACAATTGGAACAACTTGAATAGGAGTGGCCAGTTCTCACAGCTCAGACTTTCTAGTTTGCTTTTGCTTTAGCAATCAGAAGCTGTTTGGGATTCTAGAAAAGATGGAGCTTCTGTGAATGATTCCTAGTTGCTACTTACTCTGAAATCTCTCTTAATGTTGTTTTCTCCTGGATTGGAGAACTGCACTTAAGAATTTGTGTCTGAATTCACCTTGTTGCCAAGAAATGTGTGTATGGGGTATAACAAAATTGCAACAGTTAATTAGTAATAGGTAATGCATCTGTTATTCAGTGAAACTTTTCAATGGTTTGGTTACTTGAAATTCCTCTTTGTTTTGTTTTGTGTTTTAAGTATTGTGTTTAAATAAATTGTTTTGCATAAAGTCACATCACATCTGGAAGGTGCACTTGACATCTATCTTTTAAAATGAGCAAAAGTCAGGGTTGAGGCTCCTTTCTTAAAATATTTTGAGGGGTCTGGTTTGGTCCATATCTACCTTTTCTGTGGCTGTAACATTGTACTCTGTTCTGTTACCCTGATGCACTTTGTATGGTACAATCTACCTGATTATCACACAAAACAGTACTTTTCACTGTATCTTGGCACAAGTGACATGAATTTAGCAAACTCAAACCACTGGACTTAGTAAATGGGAGGATAAAATATAAAGGTAAAAAAGCTATGATGAACGGTTTGGCCCCAGCTTGACAATTGTGACCACTTCTCTGCACCACTTTAGGATGTATGTCATTGCTTTCCAGAGGATGTAGAGAACATTTACAAGAATATATTTATTCTCCCAGTAGTGGAACAAGCTAATTGGAGATTTAGTTGGGGTGTTCAAAATGTTTTAATTTTTGGTGGAACAACTGAGAAATTATTTCTGGTGACAAAGTGTTGGTAAATGACAGTTTAAAGTTGATTTACAGATTAGACATTGGCCAAATGGGGAAATTGTTTACCATGTAGTGAGGCATTGTGAACTGAAGTGCACTGCCTGAAAGGATTGTGGAAGCAAGGTGGGAAAGAGCTTTCAAAGAGGAGCTGGATAAATGCCTGCATGAAAAACACAAGGATTCTGGGTAATCCAAGACGGAGGATGGGATAAATTTCTGGCTGTAAAAGGCTGCTCTTTTTTTTGAGGTATTTTAGGTAGTGGCGGTGATTTGCCTCTAATTCCAGGAGCAGCTATGACTGTTTTATATGCTGGAGAGAGAAAGAAACCCACACTGCTGACTGACAGCACTGAACCTGCACAGTTACTGCCTTTACTGTTTGAATTCCTGTATCGCTGGACATTGGAGTGCAACGAGGAAAACTTAACAAGCAGGTTCCGATTTGAGAGGAACCTGTTTGGGAGCGGTCACGGCACAGAAACAGATAAGTGAATAGCTTTAAGTATATTGCTATAATCTACAAGAGTGAGTAGAATGGGTTCTTTCTTGATTATATGTTTTATTGACGGTATTAGGCAAGAACTTTCAAAAGCTGATTGGGGTCAGATGTTCGCAGGTAAAGGGACAGCTGGAAAGTGACATAACGAATTCAGGTGAAAGGAAAGGCTGGTAGGTATAGAAAATGCTGGATGACGAAAGAAATTGAAAGTTTGGTTAAGAAAAAGAAGGAAGCATATGTAAGTTAGAGACAGGATAGGTCAAGTGAATCCTTAGAGTATAAAGGCATTAGGATTATACTTAAGAGGAAAGTCAGGAGGGCAAAAAGGGGACAAGAGATAGCTTTGGCAAATAGAATTAAGGAGAATCCAAGGGGATTTTATAAATATATTTAAGGACAAAAGGGTAATTAGGGAGAGAATAGGGCCCCTCCAAGACCAATAAGGCGACCTATCTGTGGAGTTGGGGGAGATAGAAAACAAGTATTTTGCATCAGTGTTTACTGTGGAGGAGGGCAGGGAAGATATAAAATGTAGGGAAATAGATGGTAACATCTTGAAAAATGTCCATATTACAGAAGAGGAAGTGCTGGTTGTTTTGAAATGCATAAACGTGGATAAATCCCCAGGACTTGATCAGGTGTACCTTCGTACTATGTGGGAAGCTAGGTAAGTGATTACTAGGCCCCTTGCTGAGATACTTGTTTCATCGATAGTCACAAGTGAGGTGCTGGAAGATTGTCGGAAGGCTAACGTGGCACCACTATTTAAGAAAGGTGGTAAGGATAAGACCGAGAACTATAGACCGGTGAGCCTGATATCGGTGGTGAGCAAGTTGTTGGAGTTGAGAATGTGTATAGGGTATAGGAAGCTGATGCCCGAAACGTCGATTCTCCTGTTCCTTGGATGCTGCCTGACCTGCTGCGCTTTTCCAGCAACACATTTTCAGCTCTGATCTCCAGCATCTACAGTCCTCACTTTTTCCTTTAGGGTATAGGCAGGCAGGGAAAGAGTTAAGTTCTGAGTTTTGTGCAACAAGAGGTTCAGCTGAGCATGACTCAGACCAGATAAGAACTTAATTAGCATTGGGGTGCTGGAGGCAAGGGTAATGGGTTAACAAGGTGCAAAAGCAGTCATTATGTAGAGCCATTTAACAAGATGAGGTAGCATTCAATATGTCACATCAGTTAACAAGGTGAAAAGTATCCATTGGCAGTTATCTGGATTCATACAATGTATAACGGAAAAGGGTTCGGTCTCTGCTATTGATACTTGTTAATTACAATAGTTACCAATCAATATGTATGTTGCCTTATCTGGATGCTCCTCCCTGTGAAATGACTGTATTGTACATTGCGAAACTGCTGTTCCAGAGAACTCAGGCCCCTGTGCACATGGGCAATTGTTCTCTCTCCCTTCAGGGCCCGGAATAAAGATGAAGAAGGTAAAACTATACTGTGTTTCTGAGCGTTTTGCTTCGACTGGTGGGGTGGGAGTGAGATGATAATATTTGCGTAGTCGGCAGAATCCAAACAAATAGTTACGATTGGATGGTATCAGCGGCCACCCAGAACATTGGTGTTTCGAGATGGACGGACCTACAAGGTAAGATTTTAGTCCTTGGTCCCTCTCGATATTCCTATGTGCCGGAGACGATCCCCTCACTCAATCGCTCTCTGTTCTGCGATAATTAGCTCAGTCGAGAGATACAATTTTGCAAGAGCGCTAGCAGGCAGAGATTCGAGTCCTCTGTGCTGCAATTGGGGGTGGGGGTATGTGATTGAGGTTAGAATCCTCTTCGCGGCACTGGGGCTCAAGTCCCCTGGGGTGGGTTTGGTTGAAGTTCAAGTCCTCTGCGCGATACTGGGGTTCGAGTCTACTGGGTAGATTGATTTCAGGTTCAAGTCCTTTGCACCGTGCTGAGCTTTGAGCTCTCTGTGTTTAATTGGGGTTTGAGTTCTCTGTATTTCAGTGGGATTTGAGTCCCTGTGAGGAGTAAAGTGAGAAAGGAGTTAAAACCCCCTAGTGGTGAAATTTGAGGCTCTGCGAGTCTTTGTTCTAGGGAAGAGAGTGGCTTGGATTGCGGCGCCATGTGATCCGCAGCAATGGCTTTCTCTTTTTATTAGTGTAATTTCACTGAGGAGATGCAAATAAAAGAGAAGTGCTGAAATTAAGGTTGTACTCATACTTGGGTTGGAATAAAAGAACTACATGTAGATTGTGCCATGTTGAGATTGTTGTTTAAAAATTTTGATTTGTTAAATTACTGGTTCAGAAAATCCTTTTTTAAGTAACTGTTTTGTCTTGTTTGAATCAGGGTCTCAGTGTGTTTTGTGGGCTATGTAATGGGGCAGATTTTGTTTTTACATTGAAACTGTAAAACATTATATCCTTTTTAAAATTATCAAACTTGTAACCTTAAAATAAATTGAGTGCCTTGAGCCCCTGATGTGTTTGCAATCCTGCACTGCCTGTTTTTAAAAAGAAAATTGGGTCAAGTGATCGTGCTGTAGACAGATGAGAGTATTGTATTATAATATTTTTGCTGCTGTGTTTTTAATGCAGAGTGATCACAAAAGGAAGAGTGCATTTTTTGTTTGTTTAGTTAAGATTTTCGAGAGAACATTAGAACTTGAGGCTGAGCTGCATAAATTCTGTTAATTATCGTTAAGTCTTCATTGGACCCCTTCATATTGCAAATTCAAAGAATGTTGATCTCTACCAAAGTTGCCACTGTAATTTCAACTGTTTTATTTGGGAAGTTTCATTTGGAGACCATATTTTAAAATATTCAGTATTTGTTTCCCACGAAAATTTGAGATTTAAATCTGGACTGAAACTGCCTCTTCAATTGCTAAAGCACAGGAAACATTTTGTTGTTTTCTTGCTGTTCCAGACTTTTGAAATACTTATCCTGACACCTTTCATATTAGCCAAGTGTCAATTTGTAAAAGGCAAATAATTTTTGAATAACCTGAAAGGAGGCAACCGAGGATTTGATTTTAGGACTATTGATTGTTGTTTGTAATTGACTGAATTGTTTAGGCAGTACAATTTAGAAGTTTATAGATTGTATAAAACTTGATAATGTCATAAATAGTGAACAGAATAATAGACTTCAAGAATTCAGAGAAGGTTGAAATAGGCAGACACAATTTAGTGTAGTTAAATGTGTGACAGTCTTCATACTGATATCACCTTGGTAAGGAACGTATGAGAGAGGAAATGCAAAGATACTTTCAGCACTGAACATTGTCTCTAGAGTTTCTCCATTCACAGGTAAAGCATACCTTAGGACCACCTCCCACCCCTCCTCAACCTGATCCAATGGATTCAATCAGCTCCCTAGTCAAAAGTGAAGAAACTAGCAACAATGAAGAGGAGATCAGTACGCTTTTTGTCAGTGGCCTTCCTATGGACATTAAACCATGTGAGCTTTACCTTGCCTTTCGATCATTTAAGGGATATGAAGATTCACTGATTAAGCTAACATCACAACCTCCAGTTGGCTTTGTTACATTTAATGGCAGAGTGGGAGCAGATGCAGCAAAGAATGCTGCATTCACCTAGCCTGCAGCTGCAGCTGCTCCACTGCACGCTCAGATGTGCTGGTATCCTCCATCTGAAGCATCTCTGGAAGGACAGAAGTCTTGTCAGTGTTGTTAAGTATTTAACTGCCCTCATCCAAGAAATCAGATTTCTCTGAGGAATGATGCAAGAACAGACTGAATTTTGTTTTCAGGTTGGACTTTACTGAAGGAGGCTTTAGAGAACTGGCTTGTTTCCATTCGACTTGGGAGGGGATGGAGTGGTCACTACGGACTGTGGATTTAAGAACTTCACTGGTGACTCTTTTTTTCCACATGGGAGGATTCTTCAAACTCTAATTACTGTAACGGACTAGCAGTTTTTGTTGTTATAATCATGGTATGCTGTGTGTCAATAACTTGCTTAAATACTGGCTGTCAGAGTTTTATGAAAGCTGGTAGTACCATCTTGATGATTATCATGTGTTGATAAAAGGAGGGAATGAGAATGCATATCGGTTGTAAGTGGGCAGGGAAAGAGTTAACTTTTGTGAGGCAGGAAATTCAGCCGAGCTTGACTCAAATCAAGAGAGGTTTGTGAAGCAAGAGGTTCAGCTGAGCGTGACTCAGTTCAGATAAGAACTTACAGTTAACATTGAGGTGATGGATGCAAAGGTAATGGGTTAACAAGGTGGAAAAACATTCATTATGTAGAGATATTTAACAAGATGTGGTAGCATTTGGTATGTGAAGGCAGTTTAACAAGGTGAAAAGTATTCATTATGTGGAGTCTAATATTCATTGTGCAACAGCAGATGGCATAATCTTTACTATTAACATTATGATTGTAACGGTCACCCAATCAATATGTATGTTGCCTTATCTGGATGCTCCTCTTTGTAAAATGACTATATAGTGCATTAAGAAACTGCAGTCCCAGAGAAGACCATGAACTTATGTCAATGTGCACATGGGTGATCGTTCTCTTTCCCTCCAGGGCCCAGAATAATGGTGAAAGAGGTAAAACTACACTGTGTCTCTGAGTGTTTTGCTTTGACTGAGGCAGGAAATGGGAAGGCAGGTGATCACTTTCATGACAGTGACCACAATTCAGTTCTGTTTACTTTAGCAATGGAAAGGCATGAGGAAATACATCAGGACAAGATTGTAGCTGGGGGAAAAGCAATTATGATGTGATCAGGCAAGACCGAGGGTGCATCGGATGGGGAAGGACACTTCATGGGGTGGACACAATTGAAATTTGGAGCTGGTTCAAGGAACAGCTATTGTGTGTCCTTGATAAGTATGTACCTGTCCGGCAGGGAGGAAGTGGTTGAGTGAGAGAACCATTGTTTACCAACGAAGTTGAATTTCTTGTCAAGAAGTAGAAGGAGGCTTATGCTGAAAATGTGTTGCTGGAAAAGCGCAGCAGGTTAGGCAGCATCCAAGGAGCAGGAGAATCCACGTTTCTGGCATGAGCCCTTCTTCAGAAGCTCTCTTCCAAAATCTTGCAAGGATGCCTTCCTTGAAGAAGCTCTTTTCCAAGATCACTTTCTCCTAGAAGATTTTAATCTACTGCGAATCCTCTTGCAAGGATGCCTTCCTTGAAGAAGCTCTCTTTCAAAAGCTCCTTGGATGCTGCCTGACCTGCTGCTCTTTTCCAGCAACACATTTTCAGCTCTGATCTCCAGCATCTGCAGTCCTCACTTTCTCCTAGAAGGAGGCTTATGTAAAGATGTGACGTGAAGTGGGTGATTGAGAGTTACAAGTTAGCCAAGAAGGGCCTAAAGAGCCAGTAACAGACAGGAGATATCTTTGGCAGGCAGGATCAAGGAAAACCCCAAAGTTTTCTATAGGTATGTCAGGAGTAAAATAATAACTTGGATTAGATTAGGGGCCAGTCAAGGACAGTAGTGGGAAGTTGTGCGTGGAACTCAGAGGGAGGAGAGGTGCTGAATGAATATTTTTTCAGTATTCACGCAATAAAAGACAATTTTGTCAAGGAAAATACTGAGATACAGCCGATTAGACTAGACAGGTTTGGGGTTCATAAGGAGGTGTCAGCAATTCTAGAAAGTGTGAAAATATATGTCTCCTGGGCCCGATGGGATTTATCCTAGAATTCTCTGGCAAGCTAGGGAGGTCATTGCAGAGCCTTTGGCTTTGATTTTTATGTTGTCATTGTCGACAGGAATAGTGCCAGAAGACTGGATGATAGCAAATGTTGTCCCCTTGTTCAAGAAGGGGAGTAGAGACAATCCTGGTAATTGTAGACTAGTGAGCCTCAGTTCTTTTGTGGGCAAAGTTTTGGAAAGGAGTATAAGAAAGAGGAATAATTTGTTTAGGGCTAGTCAACACGGTTTTGTGAAGAGTAGTTTGCGCCTCACAATCCTTATTGAGTTCTTTAAGAGGATGACCAAATAGATGGATGAGGGTAAATCAGTTGATATGGTGTATATGGATATCAGTGCAGCATTTGATAAGATTCCCCACAGTAGGCTAATGCAGAAAATACGGAAGTATGGGACTGAGGGTGATTTAGTGGGTTGGATCAGAAATGGGCAAGCTGAAAGAAAACAGAGGTGATGGTTGATGGGAAATGTTCATTCTGGAGTTCAGTAACTAATGGTGTACCGCAAGGATCTGTTTTGGGGCCACTCTTGTTTGTCACTTTTTTCATGACTTGGATGAGGGGGTGAGAAGGATGGGTTCTAAAATTGCAGATAACACTAAAGTCGGTGGAATTGTGGACAGTGCGGAAGGATGTTGCAGGTTACAGAGGGACGTAGATAAGCTGCAAAGCTGGGCTGAGAGGTGGCAAATATAGTTGAATGCGGAAAAGTGTGAGGTGATTCACTTTGGAAGGAGTAACAGGAATACAGAGTACTTGGCGAATGGTAAGATTATTGGTTGTGTGGATGAGCAGAGAGAAATCAGATCCCTGAAAGTTGCCACCCAGATTTATAGGGTTGTTAAGAAACCATATGATGTGGTTCGCTTTTATTGGTAGAGGGATTGTGTTTCAAAGCCATGAGGTCATATTGCAGCTGTACACAACTCTGGCGTGGCTGCACTTGGACTACTGTGTACAGTTCTTGTTGCTGCATTATAGGGAGGATGTGGAAGCATTGGAAAGAGTGCAGAGGAGGTTTACTCGGATATTGCCTGGTATGGAGAAAAGGCTGAGAGACTTGAGGCTGTTTTTGTTGGGGAGAAGGTTAAGAGGTGACTTAACAAATGCAGACAAGATGATCAGAGGGTCAGGTGGACAGCGAGAGCCTTTTTCCTCAGATGGCAATGGCTTGCATGAGGGAACGTAGCTCTAAATTGAGGGGTGATAGATATAGGACAGATGTCAGAGGTACGTTCTTTACTCAGAGTAGTAAAGGATGGAATGCCCTGCCTGCCCGAAGCAAGAAGATTCCTTCATTGGCTTGATAGACGTGCACTGAAATTCTGCAGGGCAAACAAGAAGCAACTAATTATCAGAAACTGATTTTACAAGTCCATTAGTCACCAGCATCTCACATGGTAAGCATCCATGTCACAAGGGTAGAATGGTTGCAGTAGTATGCATTATAATTGAAGCCAACATTATTACTGATGAAGTCCGATCCCAGACTGAAACCAGGCATGATTGTTGGGCTTATTCTATTTTATGTTCATTTCTTTTATTAATTAACTTTTGTTTTACTGCAGCAAAATCTGCAGCGTTGCATACTTATGTTTCAGCAAGTACTGCTTAGTTCATTGTTTGATTTATTTTGATTTTAACAAACTCCCTATAACACAAATTCAAAGATTTTTAAACACACAAAAATATGATGCCAATAAATGCACATCACTACTTTATAAACTGAAAAGCAAAACTTTTCTTTTACACAAATCTGTACCCTGGTACAGTATTCAAAAACATATCTGGTATTGTACCCAAGACCACTCAAATACTTTAACCAGACTTTGTTTTTAACACCTTGATAGCTTCAAGTCATTTGTGACTTTAACATCAGCTCGAACAACAAATAAGTTCTTCCTGGAGCTGTTATGCACCTGGGCTTAAAAGTACTCAGCTTGAAGAAATTGCGTCAAGATTTAGTCTCCAATCAGAAGTTTTGGGATTATCAATAACTCTTCACTCTAATGCAATCTAATTTTGCTACATCCTTCCCCTCTCACGATCACTGGTCTATATGGCCATTTTCATCCAAGGCCTTCAAAGATTTGCCCAAAACTCGAAGCAAAACTTAAAATACATCACTCCCTTTCACCTACGGGTGCTTCTTTTCAGCTTAAAAATAACCTCGCATGACTTTCTAAACTGGAGTTTGTTTTGTTTCGTCTTAAAACCTTGCCAATATTAACAAAAAAAAACATTCATTCTCAAGCTTGGCTTCAAAAGATGTTTTAAATGAAATCCCTTGTGGCTAGGGAACGCTTACAAATTAACTTCAGTTATTCAACAAAACCCGTATCTGAATAACTCTAAACTCAAGAGCCCAAATTTGCAATACATAGTATTGAAAGCACATACATAATCTACCAGAAAACATTTTCACTTCCAATCATTATTCTGTTCCCTTTTGCAAAGCTCATGTGTATCTGGCTGCAACTTATTACATTCCAAATTATAACCATTTGCCATTGAAAGTATATATCTTTTAAATTAATTTATTCATGGAATGTGGACCTCACTAATTGGGCCAGCACATGCTGCCCATCTCTGATTACTTGAGAAGGTGGTGGTAGTGAGCAGCCTTCTTGAACTGATGCAGCTCAGTTGGTTGAGGTACACTCACAGTTCCTTAAGAGATGGAATTTTAAGATTCTGAGACAGCAACACTGAAAGAATGATATCTTTCCAATTCGGGATGGTGAGTGACTTGCAGAGGTACTTCTAAGTGTCAGCATTTCAATGTTCTTGTTGCTCTTGCCCTTCTAAGGGGTAGTGGCCCTGAGCTTGGAAGGTATTTTCTGCATTAGCCCATTGTGGGGAATCTTATCAGACATTTTACTGCAATTCATATACAACACATCAACTGCTTTACCCGTATCCACCTGTTTGGTCACCCTCTCAAAGAACTTGCTAAGGTTTATGAGGCACAACCTACGTTTCACAAAACCGTGTTGATAATAGGGAAGATACAAGAGTTCATTATCAAGGACTTTCCCACAGACCACTTAAGTAAACTGTGGTAGAATCAGATACAGTCAGTATGGATGTGCAAAAGGGAAATTGATGTTTGACAAATCTACTGGAATCCTTTGAGGATGTAACTCGTACAGTTGATTGGGGGAAGCCAGTGGTTGTAATTTATTTGGGCTTTGGGAAGGCTTTTGATAAAGTCCCGCAGAAGAGATTAATATGTAAAATTGAAGCACATGGGATTTGGATAGTATATTGAGGTGGATGAAAAATTGGTTAGCAGATGGAAAACGGCGGCACGGTGGCACAGTGGTTAGCACTGCTGCCTCACAGCGCCAGAGACCCGGGTTCAATTCCCGCCTCAGGCGACTGACTGTGTGGAGTTTGCACATTCTCCCCGTGTCTGCGTGGGTTTCCTCCGGGTGCTCCGGTTTCCTCCCACACTCCAAAGATGTGCAGGTCAGGTGAATTGGCCATGCTAAATTGCCCGTAGTATTAGGTAAGGGGTAGATGTAGGGGTATGGGTGGGTTGCGCTTCGGCGGGGCGGTGTGGACTTGTTGGGCCGAAGGGCCTGTTTCCACACTGTAAGTAATCTAATCTAATCTAATCTAAATGTGTAGTTTTCTGAATGCCAGGCATTGACTGGTGGGGTATCGCTGGGATCGGTCCCCAGCTATTCATAATATATGTTAATAATTTAGATGAGGGAACGAAATGTGATACCTTTCAAGTTTTCAGAAAACAGAGCTGAGTTGAAGGGTCAACTGTGAGGAGGATACAGAGGTATTGCAGTGTTTTTCTTTATGGAAAGGCGGATTGAGTGGACAACTGCATGCAACTTCAATGTGGGATATGTAAGGTTATCCGTATTGGTAGAAAAAATAGGATAGATTATTATTTGAAAGACTGTAAATTGAGAGAATGTTCAACAAGACCTGGATGTCCTTGTGCACCAGTCACTGAAAAGAATGTGCAAGGCAACCGGCAGTAAAGAAGGCAAACTATTCCTGGCTTTCTTAACAAGAGAGCGGCACAGTGGCACAGCAGTTAGCACTGCTGGCTCACAGCACCATGGACTCGGGTTCTATTCCAGCCTTGGGCGACTGTCTGCATGGAGTTTGCATGTTTGCACCGTGTCTGCGTGGGTTTCCTCCCACAGTCCAACTTTGGTAGATTAGTCATATGAAATGCAGGGTCATAGGGATATGGTAGATGGGTGGGTGTTTGGAGGATCAGTGTGGACTTGATGGGCTGAACGGCTACTTTGGCACTGTTGGGATTCTAAGATGATTTGAGTAGAGGAACAAGGGTACCTTGCTGCAGTTATACAGGACATTGGTGAGGCAACATCTAGAATATTGTGAGCAGTCTTGGTTTCTTTATCCGAGTAAGGATGCTTTTGCTATAGAGGAAATTAAATGAACGTTTACCAAATTGATTCCTGGAATGGAAGGTCTAACATATGACGAGGAGTTGTGTAAGTTAGGATTGTAGACATGTGGTTTAGAACAATGAAGGGGGAGCTTTCATAGAAACCTATACAATTCTAACAGGACTAAACCGGTTAGATGCAGGAAGAATGTTCCCGATGATGGCCAAATCCAGAATCAGGGGTCATATTTTCAGGGTAAGGCGTAAACCTTTTAGGACCGGAGATAAAACATTTCTTCCCCAGAGAATGATGAGCCTGTGGACATTACTATCACAAAGTAGTTGATGCCAAATCACACTGTTTTCAAGATGGAGGTAGATATAGCTCTTGTGGCTAACAGGATCAAGCAACTTGGGGGAAGGACAGGATTGGGATATTGAGCTCGATGATCAGCCATGATCACAATGAATGGCAGAGACTCAAGTGCTTGAATGGCTTATTCCTGCTTCTATTTTTGCATTTCTGTGTTGGTGAGGCAGAATACTGGACAGCAGATACTTATATTACTATTTAAAATGGCTATAAAGTTAAAACCTCCAACTTTATTTTGGCTTAATGGGAAATTTGCAAGAGGTTGAAATAAAAACTAACATCAGCCAACATTTGGGCCAATATGGTTATGGAACATATATTTGCAAAGATGCAATCTCATTTTTTCAATTTTTATTTATTCTTGCAAGGAAATGACCAGTCTGACAGATAAATGAAATGTATTAGATGTGTAACTTCACAACATGTGTGTTATGATCCTGCTCCACAGCTACTTGATGAAGAAGCAGTGCTCCGAAAGCTAGCACTTCCAAATAAACCTGTAGTGTTGTGAGATTTTTAACATTCTCTGATTAAATTCTGGTGGACAGTGTTCTCTGGCTGTTTTCATTTTGTACTCTAACAAAACATAAGTTCGCACATGCAAGTACAATGTGCCATCTAGTCTTAGAGGTAGCCTAAGACATGCCCTTATTACCTCGAAACCCAAGCATCCCAGTGCCCTCGTTGGTTGATCTCCCATGTTCAACTTTCTATAAACGGAAGTTATTCGAAATCTCTGCTGTTCATGTCCCATTTGCTCAAAACCCCTGTATTTGCTGTTAAAGCAACATTTAACTTTTAAATTCTCATCCTGCTCTTAAAATCCTTCTCGCTCCTCCGTCCTTAAAGTCTTTTGAAATATTTACTGTGCACTACTTGTATCTTTTGAGCAACCCAAATTTGTGTCACTGGATAGTTTGTTTGCGGAGCCAACTGTACCCTGAGAAATTTGGCAATACAGGTGTTGAGAAACAAGGAATTAGTTTCAAGTATTTGAGTCTGGGTGACGGAGCAGCTCAGAAACGTTATTGCCAAGAAATTACGGTATGTTAGCAAGGTGAAAATCTTGATATTTCTTTTCATTTGTTGTCAGAACAAACAGAGCTTCAAAATGTTCTGTCTTGTGGTTTTTATGTACTTTTAACGGGAATAAAATGAAAATTGGAACCCTATGTAAAACTTTGTCTTAGATTGACATGTAGTTTGTGGTACGTTTCAGATGAAGACGTTGAAGCTCCATCTGCCCTGTCAATTGGACATCAATGGTCTAATGATATCATCTTGTCGCGAAGCAGGGGAGATATCTCTGGTACTTTGGGCAATATTTATTCCTCCAGTAACAACACAAAAAGACTTTATCTTGTCATTATCATATTGCTGTTTTTGGGAGCTTACAGTGTAGAAGTTGGGACATTTCAACATGACAACATTCACTAAATTTCCAAAACAAATGTAGGGTATAGACAGGATAGATCGAGTGAATCCTTAGAAGAGTTCAAAGGAAGTAGGAGTATACTTAAGAGGGAATTCAGGAGGGCAAAAAGGGGACATGAGATAGCTTTGGCAAATAGAATTAATGAGTATTTTGCATCAGTATTTACTGTGGAAAAGGATATGGAAGATATAGACTGTAGGGAAATAGATGGTGACATCTTGCAAAATGTCCATATTACAGAGAAGGAAGTGCTGGGTGTCTTGAAATGCATAAAAATAGAAAAATCCCCAGGACCTGATCTGGTGTGCCCTCGAACTCTGTGGGAAGCTAGAGAAGTGATTGCTGGGCCTCATGCTGAGATATTTGTATCATTGATAGTCACAGGTGTGGTGCTGAAAAACTGGAGGTTGGCAAATGTGGTGCCACTGTTTAAGAAGGGTGGTAAAGACAAGCCAGGGAACTATAGACCAGTCAGCCCGACGTCGGTGGTGGGCAAGTTGTTGGAGGGAATCCTGAGGGACAGGGTGTACCTGTATTTGGAAAGTCAAGGACTGATTAGGGATAGTCAACATGGCTTTGTGTGCGGGAAATCATGTCTCACCACCTTGATTGAGTTGTTTGAGGAAGTAACAATGAAGATTGATTAGGGCAGAGAGGTAGATGTGATCTATATAGACTTCAGTAAGGCATTCGACAAAACTCCCCATGGCAGACTGATTAGCAAGGTTTAATGTCACTGAATACAGGGAGAACTATCCATTTGGATACAGAACTGGCTCAAAGATAGGAGACAGAGGGTGGTGGTGGAGGGTTGTTCTTCAGACTGGAGGCCTGTGACCAGTGGAGTGCCACAAGGATCGGTGCTGGGTCCACTACTTTTTGTCATGGATCTGAGCATAAGAGGTATAGTTAGTAAGTTTGCAGATGATACCAAACTTGGAGGTGTAGTGGACAGTGAAGAGGGTTATCTCAGATTACAACAGGATCTTGTCCAGATGGGCCAATGGGCTGAGACATGGCAGATGGAGTTTAATTCAGATAAATGCGAGATGCTGCATTTTGGGAAAGCAAATCTTAGCAGGACTTACGCACCTAATGGTAAGGTCCTAGGGAGTGTTGCTGAACAAAGAGACCTTGGAGTGCAGGTTCATAGCTCCTTGAAAGTGGAGTCACAGGTAGATAGGATAGTGAAGAAGGCGGTTTGGTATGCTTTCCTTTTATTATTCAGAGTATTGAGGACAGAAGTTGGGAAGTCATGTTGTTGCTGTACAGGACATTGGTTAGGCCACTGTTGGAATATTGCTTGCAATTCTGGTCTCCTTCCTATTGGAAAGATGTTGTGAAACTTGAAAGGGTTCAGAAAAGATTTACAAGGATGTTGCCAGGGTTGGAGGATTTGAGCTATAGAGAGAGCATGCACTGTTTTCCCTGGAGCGTCGAAGGCTGTGACCTTATAGAGATTTACAAAATTATGAGGGACATGGATAAGATAAATAGACAAAGTCTTTTCTCTGGGGTCGGGGAGTCCAGAACAAGAGGGCATAGGTTTAAGGTGAGAAGGGAAAGATATAAAAGAGACCTACGGGGCAACTTATTGACACAGAAGGTGGTACATGTTTGGAATGAGCTGCTAGAAGTAGTGGTGGAGGCTGGTACCATTGCAACATTTGAAAGGCATTTGGATGGGTATATGAAAAGGAAGGCTTTGGAGGAATATGGGCCGGGTGCTGGCAGGTGGGACGAGATTGGGTTGGGATATCTGGTCGGCATGGATGGGTTGGACCGAAGGGTCTGTTTCCATGCTGTATATCTCTGTCTCTATGACTCTTAAATACTTAATAGACTGCAAAATACTTTGACAGATCCAGTGGTTAGGGTAAAGTTGTGAAAGATGCTATACAAATGCATATCTATCTTGTTAACACCACCCTTGTAATATTAGGGTTTTGATTTGTGTCCTCAGCAATTTGATGTCATCTTTCAACCTTGAGGTTAGCTATAGTTTTGTCTGAATTAGACTAAAATTTTTGGTTATTTGGTTCGATTTTTACTTGCATTATTGATTCATCTGGCTTGTTCTTAAAGTAAAATTTTGATAGAGATTCCACTTGTAGAAAGCTTTAAGTTGACGCACATTATCCTTTAATTGTAATGCCTTGTATAAAATACTTTTGAGTATCATTGGCAAGTTGAAATGTAATCTGACTGGAGTGTCAGACTTGATTCAGTGGTCATGCTTTTACTTCTGGAGTGGGTTGTAAGTGTAACCTTCTGAAACTCGCATTTGACCTCTGTTCTGGCTGACACTCCTATGTAGTGTAGAGGCCATCTTTTCATTGAAACACTAAGCCAAGGCACCGCCTTGAATTTGATAGAAATTTAATAGGAATCTCCAGGTGTCTTGACCAACGTATATCTCTCATCCAAAATCACTAAAAAAAAATTAGTGTATCTGGTCATTGATCTCATTGCTGTTTGTTGGATCTTGCAGTCTGAAAACTAGCTCTTGTGTTTGGCTACATTGGAACACTGATTACATTTCAGTCGTAAAACAGTTGGTTGTAAAATGCTTGGAGATGTTCTCTTGTCATTAAAAACACTATATATCTCTAAATCTTTTCACTTTATTTACTGAAGATAATTTATCAGAATTTCCACACAAGGCTGAAAAACTGAAGTTTCTCCACTCTTTGCTCTGACTTTTATGTGAGCTATGGCTAATTTGGTACCAGAATCTCTTCTGCATAAAAAGGTTACATATAATGTTGGAGTTGGAGTCTTTCCGTTTTTTTTATTCCTTCATGGACGTGGGAGTCACTTGCTATGCTAGTGCATATAGCCCATCTCCAGTTGTTCTTGTAAAGATGATGAGTTGCCTTCTTAACTGCTGAACTCCATGTGCTGTAGGTAGACCCATAATGCCATTGGGGAGGAAGGTAATGCCATTGATTGGACCCACCACCACATATAGCCACCACCGATAATGCCAAATCGCCGCCAGAGCCATAAAGAACAAACTAATCCACCAGACCACCTCTGCTGAAACTACCATGCCCAGGAGGAATGGAATGGACCCACTGAGTTGCCTGTGCTGAAGCTGCAGTTGTCAGAGCCACAAGGAACAGACCAGATCCACCATGCTGCAGCCATTGCAACAGCCCTTCACAATCATCTTCATCCACTGCAGACACTCAGAAGATCAGATGAAGTTTAATATGAAGTATAAATGAAGAAATTTAAAAAATAATGTAGCCCCATGAGTGATTATTGCATGAAGTGAATTGAACTGGATGACGATCTCATCTGTGCTTGGGGACCTCCTAAAGTGGGCAAAGTTGGATCATCTGGCGAAAGATTGTTATAAATGCTTAAGTCTTACCTTTTAGTCCGTAGTGCTAGGCACCTCCATCCTTTTGAATGGAGGTATTTATGAACCTTCCACATGTCATGAATTGTTAATTGTCCACCATCATTCTTTACTGGAAGTAGTACAAGTGCAGAGCTTCGAGCTGATCCATTTTTGCTTAGCTCTGTCTATCAGTTGCTGCTTGTGGTGTTTTGGCACACAAGTAGTTTTATTTTGCAGCTTCACGAGCTTGAAATACCATTTTTAGGGATGTGTGATGCTGCTCCTGGCATATTGTCATGCACTTTCCTTTGAACCAGCATTGAATTGGTGGTATTGCTCGAGTGGAGCCATGCCAGACTTTGAGATTGTAGATGGTGTTAGAGTGTGATTCTGCAGCTGACAAGTCTGTTGTGCCTCATGTATGCTGAGTCTTTCACTGCTAGATCTATTCAAATTCTATCCCATTTAGCATCCGGATGGTGCCACACAACACAGAGGGTTTTCTCAATGTGAAGATGGAACTTGATTTCCACAAGGAATGTGCTCATAATCATTCCTACAGATAGGAATGGACAGATGGATTTGTGGCACCGGGTTGGTAAGGATAAAGTCAAGTATGTTTCTCCCCTTTGGATCCCTCACAACCAGCTGTGTTGTTGTCTTGTAATAATGTCCTTTAGGTCTCAACCAGCCCGTTCAGTAGTGCTGCTTTTGAGCCAGACTTGGTGGTGGACGTACAAATCTTCCATCCAGAGTACATTCGATACCTCGCTACCCATTGTGTTTCCTCCAAGTGATGCTTCAAATGGAGGAGTACTGATTGAGCTGAGAAAGGACAGCACGTGGTAATTTGATAGAGGTTTCTTTATTCGTGTTTGATGTAATGCAATGAAATTTATGGGGTCTGGAGTTGATATTGATGGCTCTTTGGAGAGCTCCCATCTGACTTTATACCACTCTGCCACCTCTGTTGCTGGGTCCGTACTGCCAATGGGATGGGGTGTGGTGGTGGTGGTGGTGTCTTGAGATCTTGTTTGATTCTTTTGTGCTGTTGCTTGGCTAGTCTGTGAGACAGCGCTTCCAATTTTGGCACTAACCCCCCAGATTTTCATCAGAAGAAGTTTTTTATTATTCATGCACAGACTTTGTCTGTACTTGGTAGAATTTATTGCCCATCCCAAATCACCCAGAGGACAGTTGAGTCAACCATATTGTTGTGGGTGTGGAGTCACATGACGGGCTGCTGTTTGTGGTGCCTCAGTGCATATCAAGTGGTCCTTCTCATGTCAATACTTTTCTGAGCCTTTCTAGCAATTAATTAAATTGTATGGCGTGCTAGAACTCAGCATTTAGTTCAATAACTTGAGAGCCTGATTCCATTCTTCCATGTTTTTTTACCCACACACACCCGCTCCTATTATGACATGGGAAGCTTTTAGTACATCCACCCATTCATAAGTACTGCTACACCCATTATGCATTCAGCACAGCGAAGCCATTTCTCATTCGTACTTCTGCTTATCTATTATTCACCTTTTCATCTGCCTTGGCCTGCTATTCATTGCCAGACCATAGCAACACGACAGCTGGAGGAAGAGCGCCTCATCTTCTACCTAGGAACCCTCCAACCACAAGGGATGAACTCCGATTTCTCCAGTTTCCTCATTTCCCCTCTCCCCACCTTGTCTCAGTCAAATCCCTTGAACTCAGCACCGCCTTCCTAACCTGCAATCTTCTTCCTGACCTCTCCGCCTCCACCCCCACTCCGGCCTATCACCCTCACCTTGACCTCCTTCCACCTATCACATTTCCAACGCTCCTCCCCCAAGTCCCTCCTCCCTACCTTTTATCTTAACCTGCTGGACACACTTTCCTCATTCCTGAAGAAGGGCTCATGCCCGAAACATCTATTCTCCTGTTCCTTGGATGCTCCCTGACCTGCTGTGCTTTTCCAGCAATACATTTTCAGCTGCTATTCAGTTGTTTACCTATGCAATTCGTCTCTCTGTCTGTCTGTCTGTCTGTCTCCCCCTGTCTGTCTGTGTCTCTCTTTTGCTCTCTGTCTGTCTGTTTCTCTCTCTCTCTCTCTCTCTCTCTCCCTGTCTGTCTGTCTCTCTCTCTCCCCACCGCACCCCCCCACTTCTCTCTCTCTCTCTCTCTCGCGCACACACACACACTTTCTCACTCACGCGCGCACACACACACACACTTTCTCACTCACACGCGCGCACACACGCACACACTTTCTCACTCTCACACACACACACACACACACTTTCTCACTCGCGCGCGCGCACGCACACACACACACACTTTCTCACTCTCACGCGCGCGCGCACGCACACACACACACACACTTTCTCACTCTCACACACGCACACCTTCAAACAGAGGGTTGCATTTCAGAATAGACATCTGTGACAACTGGTATGCCACAATGTTTGGTGCTGGGTCCACTCCTTTCTGTCATTTATACAAATGATTTGGATGCAAATTTAGGAGGGAGAGTTGGTAAAGATTAGAGGTATAGTGGATAGCAAAGAAGGTTATCTCTTACTACAAGGGGACCTTGATCAGATAGGCCCGAGGAGTGACAGATGGAGTTTAATTTAGATAAATGTGAGGTGCTGAATTTTGGAAAGGCAAATCAGGGCAGAACTTGCACACTTAATGGTAAGGTCCAAGGGAGTATTGCTGAACAAAGAGACCTTAGAGTACAGGTTCATAGCTTCTTGAAAGTGGAGTCCCAGGTAGATCGTGGAGAAGGCACATGATATGCTTTCCTGAATTGGTCAGTGCATTGAGTATAGGAGTTTGGGGGGGGTCATGTTACGACTATACAGGACATTGGTTTGACCACTTTTGGAATACTGCATTCAGTTCTGGTCTCCCTGCTCAATGAAGGATGCTGTGCAACTTGACAGGGTTCAAAAAAGATTTACAGGGATGTTGCCAGTGTTGGAGGGTTTGAGCTGTAGAGAGAGGCTGCATAGTCTGGGGCTGTTTTCCCTGGAGCATCGGAAGCTGAGGGGTGACCTTTATAAAGGTTTGTAAAGTCATGAGGGACATAGATAGCGTGAATAGCTATTTCTCTTTTCCCCAGGGTCGGGGAGTCCAAAACCAGAAAGCATAGGTTTAATGTGAGGGGGAAATTATTGAAAGGGACCGAAGGGGCAACTTTTCCTCTGGCAGCTCATTCCATACACTCACCACCCTCTGCATGAAAAAGTTGCACCTTAGGTCCCTTTTAAATCTTTTCCCTCTGACTTTAAAACCAATGCCCTCCAGTTTTGGACTCCCCTACCCTGGGAAAAAGATATTGTCTATTTACCCTATCCATGCCCTCATGATTCTTTTTCAATTTCTGTCCAGGCACCCCTCAGCCTCTGACACTCCAATGAAGATAGCCCCAGTCAATTCAGCCATTACCTGTAGCTCAAACCAACCCTGGCAACGTTCTTGTAAATTGCTTCTGAGCCCTTTCAAGTTTCATAATATCCATTCTTTTGGAGGAAGACCAGAATTGCCCACAGTAAACCAATAAAGGCAAGCATTCCAAATGCCACCATCACTATCCTGTATACTGCATCTCCACTTTCAAGGAACTATGAGCCTGCACTCCATTGTCTCTTTGTTCAGCTGCATTCCCCAGGACCTAGGCATTAAGTCTATATATTTTCTGCTTTGATTTGCTTTTCCAAAATGCAGCACCTCACGTTTATTTAAATTAAATTCCACATGCCACTCTTCAGCCGTTGGCCCATCTGATCAAGGTCCTGTTGTACTCTGAGGGAACCTTCTTCGCTGTCCACTGCACCACCAGTTTTGGTGTCTTCTGCAATCTTATTAATTGTACCTCCTATGTTCACATCCAAATCATTTATGTAAATGATGAAAAGCAGTGGATCCAGCACCGACCCTTGTGACACAACACTGGTCACAGGTCTCCAGTCTGAAAAGCATCCCTCCACCATTAACCTCTGTCTTCTACCTTTTGAGCCAGTTCTGTATCCAAATGGCTCATTCTTCCTATGTTCCATGTCATCTAACCTTGCTAACCAGTCTCCCATGAGGAACCTTGTCAAATGCCTTGCTGAAGTCCATGTAGATCACATCCATTGCTCTGCCCTCATCGATCTTGTTTGGTTTGTCCTGCTGTTTTTGAAATCTTGCAATTGTTGATAAAGGCCACTTAGCTAATTTTGCCCATTTCCTGAACGTGCGATACTCCAGTTATATTTGGGTTCAGCGTATCAGCTCATCTTATACTTGACTTCTCATTACTTCTTCAGCGAAAGTACTATTAACACTGAAGCATCCTTTTTGCTGTAACTTCATATACTTTTGAACCAGCAGTGATTCTACATTGTTTCAGGAGTGGTGAGATAAAGGTTGAATGTATGGCAAATATTGGCTCAAATCCAGGGATCTCTAATTCTAAATTCCAAATTGCAATGCCAGTTATCCAAAAGGAAAGTGTCTTTATTCCAGAGAACCATTCTTGGCCTTGGTTCATTCTTTTTGCCTTGCAGCTGTTGATTTTCTCAACCACTCCCACATATAAACTTTACGACATTGACCCATTTGACTTGACGAAAAATGTTATCTTCTTCAAAGTTTGGGAGAAGATTTGTAGCTCGGGTGCTAGTTGTTGTGGTTCTGTTCGCCGAGCTGGGAATTTGTCTTGCAAACGTTTCGTCCCCTGTCTAGGTGACATCCTCAGTGCTTGGGAGCCTCCCGTGAAGCGCTTCTGTGCTGTTTCCTCCGGCATTTATAGTGGCCTGTCTCTGCCGCTTCCGGTTGTCAGTTCGAGCTGTCCGCTGTAGTGGCCGGTATATTGGGTCCAGGTCGATGTGTTTGTTGATAGAGTCTGTGGATGAGTGCCATGCCTCTAGGAATTCCCTGGCTGTTCTCTGTTTGGCTTGTATGGTATATGGTAGTGTTGTCCCAGTCGAATTCATGTTGCTTGTCGTCTGTGTGTGTGGCTACTAAGGATAGCTGGTCGTGTCGTTTCGTGGCTAGTTGGTGTTCATGTGTATGGATCGTTAACTGTCTTCCTGTTTGTCCGATGTAGTGTTTTGTGCAGTCCTTGCATGGGATTTTGTACACTACATTAGTTTTGCTCATGTTGGGTATTGGGTCCTTTTGTTCCGGTGAGTTGTTGTCTGAGCATGGCTGTTGGTTTCTGTGCTATTATGAGTCCTAGTGGTCGCAGTAGTCTGGCTGTCAGTTCAGAAATGCTCCTGATGTATGGTAGTGTGGCTAGTCCTTTGGGTTGCGGCCTGTCCTCGTTCCGTTGTCTCTCCCTTAGGCATCTGTTGATGAAATTGCGAGGGTATCCGTTTTTGGCAAATACCTTGTATAGGTGTTCCTCTTCCTCTTTTTGCAGTTCTGGTGTGCTGCAGTGTGTTGTGGCCCTTTTGAATAGTGTCCTGATGCAACTTCGTTTGTGTTTGAACTATGAAAGCAACCACCCCAACAAACACAAACACCCTCGCGCGCTCTACCCCCCCTCGCGCGCTCTACCCCCCCTCGGCGCTCTACCCCCCCTCGCGCGCTCTACCCCCCCTCGCGCGCTCTACCCCCCCTCGCGCGCTCTACCCCCCCCTCGCGCGCTCTACCCCCCCTCGCGCGCTCTACCCCCCCCTCGCGCGCTCTACCCCCCCCTCGCGCGCTCTACCCCCCCTCGCGCGCTCTACCCCCCCTCGCGCGCTCTACCCCCCCTCGCGCGCTCTACCCCCCCTCGTGCGCTCTACCCCCCCCTCGTGCGCTCTACCCCCCCCTCGCGCGCTCTAACCCCCCCTCGCGCGCTCTACCCCCCCCTCGCGCGCTCTACCCCCCCCCTCGCGCGCTCTACCCCCCCCTCGCGCGCTCTACCCCCCCCTCGCGCGCTCTACCCCCCCCTCGCGCGCTCTACCCCCCCCTCGCGCGCTCTACCCCCCCCCTCGCGCGCTCTACCCCCCCCTCGCGCGCTCTACCCCCCCCTCGCGCGCTCTACCCCCCCCTCGCGCGCTCTACCCCCCCCTCGTGCGCTCTACCCCCCCCTCGCGCGCTCTACCCCCCCTCGCGCGCTCTACCCCCCTCGCGCGCTCTACCCCCCCTCGTGCGCTCTACCCCCCCTCGTGCGCTCTACCCCCCCCTCGTGCGCTCTACCCCCCCCTCGTGCGCTCTACCCCCCCCCTCGCGCGCTCTACCCCCCCCTCGCGCGCTCTACCCCCCCCCTCGCGCGCTCTACCCCCCCCTCGCGCGCTCTACCCCCCCCCTCGCGCGCTCTACCCCCCCCTCGCGCGCTCTACCCCCCCCTCGCGCGCTCTACCCCCCCCTCGCGCGCTCTACCCCCCCCTCGCGCGCTCTACCCCCCCTCGCGCGCTCTACCCCCCCTCGCGCGCTCTACCCCCCTCGCGCTCTCTTTACCCCCGTCTCTCTCTCTCTCTCTCTCTCTCTCTCTCTCTCTCTCTCTCTCTCTCTCTCTCTCTCTCTCTCTCTACTCCCGTCTTGCTCTTTACCCCCCTCCCCTCGCTCTCTGTGTGTCTACTATATCTCTCAGTCCGTCTGTGTCTCTCGCGCTCCCTCTCTGTCTCTCGCGCTCCCTCTCTGTCTCTCTCGCGCTCCCTCTCTGTCTCTCTCGCGCTCCCTCTCTGTCTCTCTCGCGCTCCCTCTCTGTCTCTCTCGCGCTCCCTCTCTGTCTCTCTCGCGCTCCCTCTCTGTCTCTCTCGCGCTCCCTCTCTGTCTCTCTCGCGCTCCCTCTCTGTCTCTCTCGCGCTCCCTCTCTGTCTCTCTCGCGCTCCCTCTCTGTCTCTCTCGCGCTCCCTCTCTGTCTCTCTCGCGCTCCCTCTCTGTCTCTCTCGCGTTCCCTCTCTGTCTCTCTCGCGCTCCCTCTCTGTCTCTCTCGCGCTCCCTCTCTGTCTCTCTCGCGCTCCCTCTCTGTCTCTCTCGCGCTCCCTCTCTGTCTCTCTCGCGCTCCCTCTCTGTCTCTCTCGCGCTCCCTCTCTGTCTCTCTCGCGCTCCCTCTCTGTCTCTCTCGCGCTCCCTCTCTGTCTCTCTCGCGCTCCCTCTCTGTCTCTCTCTCGCGCTCCCTCTCTCTCTCTCTCTCGCGCTCCCTCTCTCTCTCTCTCTCGCGCTCCCTCTCTCTCTCTCTCTCGCGCTCCCTCTCTCTCTCTCTCGCGCTCCCTCTCTCTCTCTCTCGCGCTCCCTCTCTCTCTCTCTCGCGCTCCCTCTCTCTCTCTCTCGCGCTCCCTCTCTCTCTCTCGCGCTCCCTCTCTCTCTCTCTCTCGCGCTCCCTCTCTCTCTCTCTGTCTCGCGCTCCCTCTCTCTCTCTCTGTCTCGCGCTCCCTCTCTCCCTCTCTCTCTCTGTCTCGCGCTCCCTCTCTCCCTCTCTCTCTCTGTCTCGCGCTCCCTCTCTCCCTCTCTCTCTCTGTCTCGCGCTCCCTCTCTCCCTCTCTCTCTCTGTCTCGCGCTCCCTCTCTCCCTCTCTCTCTCTGTCTCGCGCTCCCTCTCTCCCTCTCTCTCTCTGTCTCGCGCTCCCTCTCTCTCTCTGTCTCTCTGTCTCGCGCTCCCTCTCTCTCTCTGTCTCGCGCTCCCTCTCTCTCTCTGTCTCGCGCTCCCTCTCTCTCTCTGTCTCGCGCTCCCTCTCTCTCTCTGTCTCGCGCTCCCTCACTGCTGCGCTCTCTCTACCGCTGTGTCTCTCTCTCTGTGTCTCTCTCTCTGTGTCTCTCTCTCTGTGTCTCTCTCTCTGTGTCTCTCTCTCTGTGTGTCTCTCTCTGTGTCTCTCTCTCTGTGTGTCTCTCTCTCTGTGTCTCTCTCAGAAACTAAGCAGAATTTTCCATCTATAATGTTCTAAAAATATTTTAAGTCACAGTTTTATAATTCTAACCCTTTATGAAAGGGCTTGAAGGAGAGGCTGCTATTACATATTTAGGTCTGCATTGGCAGCAATACAGTATGAGAGGTTTTACATTTCCCAGCCCCTCTACACTATGAGTGAAGATCCTGGAAAACAACCTTTCTCTGTGATCCTTTTGCTCCTCTCTGCCACTCAGACTATTTTCCAAGGGGAGTGTGGCCTCATTTCTCCATTGAAGTGTACCATGACATTCTAACACTATTGAATATCACCTGTCAATGATATGCCCATTCTGCAAGTTCCCTTCTTGAGATTCTTACATGCCTGATGCAACTGCAATACGCCAATTTCTGTGAATATCCATGATTTATTTAAGCAAGTACAAGCTTTTGGAGGATCACTTAATACACAGTCCTCCCTTTACACAGGGTTTTCCATCAATCAGTCATGATGCAAGACACAACCCTCTACCACTCCCCCATAGTCACATGCCAACCAAAAGCCATGTAAAGTGATTAGATTATGTCTCAAAACAATGTGTGATTAGATCATTCCTTAAGACAGTGTGTGATTAGGTTATTCCTCAAACTGCAACATTTACAGAGTATGATTAGATAGTCACGTCCTGCCTGTAAGACAGAGACACTTTTTACATGTCAGCAGAACAAATTAACCCTTTAACATCTCATTCACTGTGAGAGATTTTTACATTTCCCAGCCCCTCTGTACACTGTGACTGAAGGTCCTCAACAGCAACTTTTCTCCATGACCTTTTTGTTCCTCTCTACCATTCAGACTGTTTTCCAAGGGGAGTGTGGCCTCCTTATTTCTCCTATTAAAGTATACCGTAATATTTTAACTCTGTTGAAAGTCACCTGCCAATGATATGCTCATTCTGAAAGTTTATTGCAGTTGATATTGTGTTTTAGTATTCTATGTTTCAGATATGAAGAAGAATTTTAAACTTAACAGGGAAAGGTGGACATATCTTATGCAAAGACAAACTTATTTATCTCCTGTAACAGCAAATCTGAAGTCTCATCTCAACTCTGATTCTTCTTTTTACTACCCGAATTATCTTGGGGGAGTTCAATTGTAATTTCTTTTAAGTTGTATTAAAACATGATTTTTGCCATAAGTCTCCGTATTTAGCGACGCTGATAACATACTGTGGCACAAAATTTATGAGCAAAGGGAGTGGTCAATAAAACGACTGGATTATATTGTAGGTAATGCTTAAGCATATTTGTCATTTTCTGTTACGTTGTGTACTTCAGTATAACAGAAAAGGACTTTTGAGTCTGTGGCTGCATGTTGTGCTGAATATCTGATCATTCTAAGATTGAGTTGACAAATCGGGTAAATATTAAAAGTTCAACATTTTAAAGTATCACAGTTTTCCTAATGATACAATGTTCCAAGTTTAATTTAACTTGACACATGTCTGATTGATCGACTTTACTGGCCAGAAGAAGCCATTTTGCGCTATGCCAGTTAGTAGCACTGACGAGTTAAAAGATTGTGAGTTGTAGTCAAGTCCAATTCAAGAGATTTAAGCACAGAATTGGATACACTACCAAGGTAATGTTTGTACTGTCCTTCAGATGAAATGTTCTGTTTGCTGTCTCAGGTGAACATTAAAGGTCCCCTCGCATTGTTGCTGGAAGAACCAATAAGTTATGTAGTCCAATATTTATCCTTTAGTTAATATCGTTAAACCAGATTATCATAATTTCCTCATTAATATCTGTGGTAGATGGTTTTGTTGGGAGCAGCTATGAGAATGGACAGACCTGTGAAGGAATTGGCTGCAGTGGTTTCAGAAAGTCTCGAGTCTCGAGGCTCTCCAAACCAGTTGAGAGCAATAATAGAAGTGTGTGAAATTTGTTTTTAAATCAAGTTTGAAAAAACAAGAAAGTCTAAGTATCATCTAAGTATACCTTTGCTACTATCATAAAAAAGCATTTGACTGATTGGTTAGTGAGTGTTTTTCTTGTTTTTCTCCCTGAGGTAGAGCTTCGGTTTGAACTAGGAGCCTGGACAGCAAATACCAATAAATATTGCCAAATTGGGTCATTATGTAACAATAATGGTTGTGATGTGCTGACAGTCTCCCTTCCTCTGGGCCAAAATGTCCGGTTGCAAGATCCATCTACCCCGGAGATATCAAAACATGTCCAAATAAATTAATGAAAAGTAATTATTTTAATGTGTAAAGACATGTGTCTGGTAAACAGGGGCTGCTGAGTTCTCAAGCTAAAATCTGGTTTCAAATCCCATCTGTGTCAGAGGTATGTCATAACATGTCTGAATAGGTTAATTAAAATAACTTTAAAAAATGCAAGGTTATTGCCTGGATTAATAACTGTAAATAAACCAAGCTTGTAAACCTTTTTAGTCGAAGAAAATGGCATATGAATGGCAGGGCAGGTGATGTGTTGTAGCTGTTACATATTGAGTTGATTTGATATCTGTATGATCCATAACAACATATCAGTAAATGTCTGCAGCTAGAGTTTATGACTTTGTATCTGAACTCTGGACAGTGTGACATTTCAGGGAATGTGAAAGTTACCTGAACACTTTATTGCAGGAAGCAGTTGCATATCTTATGTCAAATACTTAAATGAGAGTTCGGAGAATGTGACAAGTGAAGCAGATATGAGGATTCAAAAGGTGACATTGAAAGAGCCCTAAGATCTTGCACATCTCCAACAGCTTAGTAGTATTTGCAATCTGGAATATGGCAGATAAGAATAGGCAGGCATTTAAGGGACTGTCATATTTTTCATAAATATATTGAGAAAAGAAAAATTCGTGAAAGTGGAGGTACTGTTCATGACTAACTGAAGAACTTACAGATAGCAACAAATTGAAAGAAAATCTACGCAATTTGAAACTTCATGGTTGGCCAGAAGTTTAGGAAAGTGCTAGAAATCAACAAAAAAATGGGATTTTTTTCCTTTTCTTGTTAGGTGAGCAAGTGTGCACAAATTAATAAAACAGGTAGTTGGTGCTTCTATGGTTATATTAAATACGCAAGGAGTAGATAAAGAGAGTTTTACTGCCTTAGAGGATGAGACTTGGAATTGTGATGAGAAGTGAGATGACAAGAAGTTTAAACAAGTATTTTCTGATCTGCTCAAAACAGAGGTACTAAAAGCATATAATAATCATTAGTAAATGAAGGGTTCCAAGGGTGAAAGGAACATTGTGGGTGGGGAGAGACAGGAGAGGTATTCGGGAAAACTAATAAGAGGAAGAGCTGACTGATACTATAACTTGCATTACAGGATCTTGAAAAAAGTGGCTGCTGAGATTGTAGATGCATTCATGGTAATTTTATATAATTCCCTACTTTGTGGAACAGTCCCAGTGGGCATGAAAACTGCACATATAACTCTTTATTCAAATAAGCACGTCTCCATTTTGGGTTTGTACACTGGAAAGCAAGCCACGCTATTCCTTGAGTTATGACAAAGTTAAAGATTTTGAAGCAAATATACAAAATTCCCCAATTTACCCATTTTCAGACCCTGGTTCACAGATAGCACAGAAAAAGTTTCCATAATTAACTTAATAAACATAATTCCATAATAAACTTACCCTTACACACACATACAGAGAGACAAAGAAAATTTGGTTATTGGCGAAGCAGAATTGGAATGCATTTCAGTAGTTCCTATTCATGATGACCGTTGTGATTCTTATGCTGGCCAACATGTTACTGTTCAGTTGTCTTTCTCTGGATGCTTCCATTGTTTTGCAAGAGACACAAGGTAGCTGGTTCACATAAAAATGAAGGGTCTTTGACTGACTCATCAATTATTAGTCCCAGCTTATTACTACTGCTTAAAGAAAGATTTACTAGTTTTCTTCAGGTTTAAAAAAATGAGTTTTGACTGCAGAGAGTAAGCTTTTGTGCTAGTGGAGTTTGGAACAGTTCTGTCTCTTGATCCCTACTTCAAGCTGTTTATTTACTGGAGACCTAATGTCATTGTTACTGGCAGACAAAAGTCTTTTGTGATTGATAACTGGTCACTATTTCATGGTATCAACTTTTTGTTGCCACCCACCTGCATCTTTACACAATCCCACATATCCAATTCATGTCCTACCTCAACTTCAATTACTGTTTGTTCACAACAGCTGTTTACTTGATGCTTGCCATGACTGACAGCTTAGTAAAAACAAGGACTGCAGATGCTGGAAACCAGAGTTAAGATTAGAGTGGTGCTGGAAAAGCATAGCAGGTCAGGCAGCATCCGAGGAGCAGGAAGATCAATGTTTCAGGCAAAAGCTCTATTCCTGATGAAGGGCTTTTGCCAGAAACGTTGATTTTCCTGATCCTCGAATGCTGCCTGACCTGCTGTGCTTTTTTCAGCACCACTCTAATCATGACTGACAGCTTACTTGCTTTTCAGTTTATGTCGCAGACTTTTAAAATACCAGTTTCAACAGTTCTTTATGATTTCAATCCACAGTTGTAAAGCACACAAAAATACAAAGACATGGCATTTACAACATTACAAATAGAAGCAGGAATGGGCCATTATCTCCTCAAGCCTGCTCCACAAGTCAAAAAGAACTGATTGACTTTCCCTTCTTGTCTGCTTCCCATAATCCTTGATTCCCTTGTCCATCAAAAATCTGTCCAACTCAGTTTTGAATATATTGTACACATATTCCCCTTGCTTACTGGGGAAGAAAATTCTAAATACTAATGACTATCCGAGAGAGAGAGTATTCCTGCTCATTTCTGTCTTAAGATCCATTTATTTTCAACCGTACTCACTAGTTCTAGTTTCTCCCAGATTCTGAGCATCAAAGGGAGAGAAAGATGAGTAGGTGAAGAGATGCTTAATGCTAAGTGAAGAAAGGACAAAAAATTGATAATTGGGACCATAAGTAGGTAATTCCTCTGAGGCTTCCTGTCGGTTTCAGAATTTCTATTTCGTGGGCACTAGCTGCTTCGTCTCCACCATTGCAAAGCAATTCCATAATACATCTATCCCCATCAAGATGGTCTAGTGAAGGCTTTCCACTTCTCAGTATCAAAACCTAAATGTCTCCATTCACCACCATCCTCCTCTGCCTGTTTGAGCTTGTCCTCACTTTGAACAACTTGTTTAACTCCTTTCTCTTTGTCCAGATCAAAGTTATGGCCGTCGGTATCTGCATGTATCCCCATTATGCATCTCTCTTTGTGGGTTACATGTAATATTCCTTGTTCCAATCCTGCTCTGGTTTCTCCCCACAACTGTTTCTCCTGTACATCAATAACATTGTTGATGGTGCTTCCCCTTCTCATTTCGATTTGGAAAAGTTTATCTATTCTTCTTCCAATTTCCGCCCTAATCTCACCTTCACCTGGTCCATCTCTTGGATTCCTCCCTTCCCTTCCCTCCATGTCCCCATTTCCATTTCTGGGGATAGGCTGGCTACTGATACCCACTGACTACCACAGTTACCTTGGCTATACATTCCCATGCCATGATGATGCTGCTTCCAAAGGGCAGCCTCAGAAAGTTTATTCTTTTTCCTCCAACTAAGAATTCTCTGCTACTATGGTTAAGAGGCCCCTCTGCCTTCACACCTCTCTTCCCTCACACAGCAGGGAAGGATCCCCTCCTAGCCTTCACACTCCACCCGCTAGCATCCTCATCCAAAGGATTTAAGCTGTCATTTTCGCCACCACCAGCCACGTTCCCCTCCCCTTCCTCATCAACATTCTGTAGAGATTGTTTTCTCTGGAACATACTGGTTTGCTCCTCCTCCGCTCCCAGCACCTGCTCACACCCCCACAGCATCATTACCACCCTACCAATTTTTGATTATCCACAATTAACTTATTGATTAACCTTCCAACATTGAAGTCAAAATTATAAATTAACGGGTTTGACATTTGTGGTGACAAAGTTTTTTGGAAGTCCACTTGCTTGAGATGTTGGAGAGATTTAAGAAACAAGCATGGTTTAAGGATAAATGGCAATATAAACTTGGGGAACAAAGCATTTTTGTTGCAGTAGCAAAAATGTTGATCAAATTGAAAGCTGTTCTGCTTTGTTGACGAACCAATTGCTGTTCAAGGTTTTGGGTTTTTATTTTTGACTTCAAGGATTTGCAGTACTTTCCTCTTTCCTCTTTTGATTAGCGCATTATTGGCTTTCTTAGTTGCTTCTACTTAAAGTATTTACAATTTTCTTCATTTTGTCTTACCCATTACAGATATAGGTGTTTAATCTTAGAAAGGTGATCTTGGGTGGTATTTTGAAAACAACACTAATACAGTGTGATACTGCAGCCAATCCATGAAACAATTCAGATCAGTCAGGCATTCATAACTGTAAGGACAAAGAATATAAATAATATAATTTTCAGATCACATGGGGGCAGGATCTGCTTCAAGGAACTGCAATTAGAGTATTTATAAAGTTGAAATTCTAAGGTTTTCAAATCACCTTTCCTATATTCTTGGAACTACCTTGAACACTCAACGAGCAGTCCCTGGGGTTTGAGCAGGTTCTCTTCTGGAGTCTGTTTGCAAGTTGATTTATACACAAATCTGAACACTATGCGGCACAATGGAAAGCAGCTGTTTGTAGGTACAGGAATTGTTCATGTGTTGAATCTTTATAATTACGGGCACGTACAGGATTGCTTTTGTAAGTTGGACATTGGCAAGTTGCGGACCCTCTGTATGGACAATTCTGATAGGTTGGAATGAGGTACATTACGTTGATTCTTTTCGAAAACACGTATTTGGTTTAATGGTCTTTGTGTTATTTAAAATTTACACAGTTAACTTCTGACATTAAACCATTAGCAATTTGAAAGTAACTTTTCTGTAACCTAACACAATTTCATTGATATTACAAATATCATAATTAGAATATTACTCCTAGCAATGATGCATTACTGGTACTGGAACTGACAATAACCAGTTATCTCTTTTCAGTTAATGCTTACAGGATGTTGGGAACTTGCTGGAGTGAACAGACCTTAATTAAACTGATTTCATAACTATAACTCACTAACCTAGCAGTAAGTAAATGGGAGAATAATGTGGAGCCACCTAATATAAATTTTGTTACATATTTTTAGCTTTCAATAGTAGAAGTACTGAAGTATTGGAATCAATTATTAAGGAATTCATGCAGTATTTGTCAAATCTTAATTTAATTAAGCAGAGTAAGCATGGTTCCGTTAAAGGGAAATTGCGTATGATTAATTTATTCAAGATTGCCAAAGAAGTCCCAACCAGGGTAGGTAGTGGGGGACCAGTAGATGTGTTGTGTTTGGACTTCTAAAGGCATTCCACAAAATATTTCACAAAGTCTAAGTCATGTGCTAAGAGCCCACAGAGTTGGATATCATATATTGGCATGGAAAGAGAATGGGCTAAAGGGCAGAAAATTGCAAGTGAGGATAAAGGGTTCTTTGTTAGCTTAGTGACTTGTGGCGTGTGGGATTCCACAGCATCCATACTGGGACTGCATTTGTTTATGATCTGTATTAAACACTTGGAGGAAGGAAGTCAAAGTATGATAGCCAGATTTGGAGATGACACAAAGTAAGTGGAAGGGCAGGTTGCAAGAGAGATACTAACAGTTAAAGTGAGGTATTGATAGGTTAACTAAGTGGGCAAAATTGGCAAATGGAGTGTAATGTGGAAAAATGTGAAGTTCATCATTTTGAAAGGGTGAACAAAAGAACAAATTAATGTTTAAATGGACAAAAAATGTGGAGAGTGCAACATAAAGGGGTTTGGGTTACTTCTGCATGAATCACAGAAAACTAGCACGTAGTAACCACACAATCAGGAAGGCTAATGGAATGTTGGTCCTTATTTCAAAGGGCTTGGAATATAAGAGTAGTGAAGTCTTCCTGCAATTGTACAACGTGCTCTGGAGTACTAAGAGCAGTTTTGGTACGCTTATTCAAGGAATGATATCATTTCACTGGAGGCAGTTCAGGGAAGATTCACTCGGCTAATCCATGGTATGGGGGAATTGTCTTATGAGCAAAGGCTGAACAATTTAGGATTCTATTGACTGCAGTTTAGAAGAATGACATGTGATAGCATTGAAACAGAGTTCTTAAGGGGCTTGCCAGTGTAAATGCTGAGAGGACGTTTCCCCTCCATGGGAGAGTCTATGGTATAGACTCAGAGTAAAGATAGGATGACTCTACTCTGACGTTTGAGAATCTTAGAGTAAGAATCATACAACACAGAAACTTGTCCATGCCAACCAAGTTTCCCAAACCAAACCAGTCCCACTTACCTATGTTTGGCCCATATCCATCTCAACCTTGCCTATTCCTATACCTATCCAATGTATTTTAAATGTTGTAATGTTGTCCTCTGGCAATTTATTCCACATGTGAACCACTGTGTGAGATAATGTTGCCCCTCTGGTCCCTTTTAAAAATCTATCTTCTCTCAACTTTAAAAAAAAAATGCCTCCTAGTTTTGAACTCCCCTATCCTTGGGAAAAGACCTTTGTTATTCACCTTATCCATGACCCTCATTATTTTATAAACTTGTCTAAGGTCACCCCTGAACTTCCTATGCACCATGAAAAAAGTTCCTAGTTTATTTTTAGAAATCAAACCCTCTATTCCTGGTAACATCCTGGCAATTTTTTTCTGAACCTTTTCCATTTTAATAGTATCCTTCCTACAGCAGGGTGAGCAGAACTGTACACAGTACTCCAAAAATGGTGTGCTAAATGTCTTCTTAACCACTCTGTCCACATGTGATGCAACTTTCAAAGAATGTCGAGGAATTTCCAAGAAAAGTGGAAACTTGAATTCATGGACGAATGGAGCCAGTGGAGATTAACTAGACTAGGAATGAAGTGACCAAGTTTGTTAACGTGCGTGTTCAAATAACATGAAATCCAGTATCCATATTCTAATTGAATTTCATGGTCAACACAGTGGCTCAGTGGTTAGCACTGCTGCCTTAACAGTGCCAGAGACCTGTGTTCCCTTCCAGTGATTGACTGTCTGTGTGGAGTTTGCAGATTAGAGTCATAGAGTTGTATAGAATGGAAACGAACCATTTGGTCCAACTAGTTCATGGTGACCACGTTCCCAAACTAAGCTCGCCCCACTTAGCTACTTTGGTCTTATATCCCTCAACCTTTCCCATTCATACACCCATCCAAGTATCTTTAAATGTTGTACCTAGATCCTGCACTTCCTCTGGCAGTATATTCCATCCACTAAACATTCGGCTTTCAAAAAAAGTTGCCCCTTATTCTTTTTAAAACTTAATCTTCCCACCTTAAAAATATGCCCCCTAGTTATAAACTCTCCCGCTTGAGGGAAAAGACCCTTGTTATTCCCCTTATTTGTGACCCTTAGGATTTTATAATTCTCTGTATGATCACCCCTCAACCTCCTAAAAATGGAGAAAAAAGTCTTTGCCTATGCTTCTTATTTTTATAGCTCAAATCCTCCATTCCCAGCAATATCCTGGTACATCTTTTCTGAACCCTTGCCAGTTTAATAATTCCCTTCATATGGCAGGGTGACCAGAATAGTATACTGTACTCCAGAAGAGGCCTTACCAACATACTGTGCAACCTCAACCTGACATCCCAACTCCTACACTCAAAAGGTCTGAACAATGAAACCAAGCATGCTAAAATGCCTTCCTAGCAACCCTGTGACACAAATTTCAAAGAATTCTCAACTTGAACCCCTTGGGGGTCCCAAGGCAGAAGATGAGGCGTTCTTCCTCCAGGCGTCAGGTGGCTTGGATTTGGTGGTGGAGGAGGTCCAGGGCTTGCATGTCCTTTGTGGGATGGGCAGGGGACTTGAAGTGGTTGGCCACAGGGTGGTGGGGTTGTTTGTCCCAGAGATGTTCCCTGAAATGTTCTGCGAGCATGTAAACTAGGCTGATGATAATGCAACAAAGAGAATGCTACATTGGTGATGGTGTTGACTTTTGACTACTTAGTTTGCCAAGTACAATGCTAAAAAGAGATGAGGGACTTTTTTGGTGTTCTGTCTTGTATTTATTCAGTCACTGTCATCAAAACAGAATGATTATTTCATTGCATTTTGGAAACTTGGTGTTTGTAGTCTGGCACCTACATTTTTCAGTATAACAGCTGGGAAGTTATACTCCTGAATTGTGACTTGCTTTGTACTGTGTATAATTACATCTTTTTCCTTACTGTTAGCATTTTAAACTTCATTATTGAGACTCTCTGCAGTAGAAACCAGCTGCTCTTGAGGACCTGCAGGTCTTGTGCTGTTAAGTTCTGACTTGACATTGTTGTCAAAACTTCTTAAACTGACACAGAATATTGTTTAGGAACTTTTTTTATGAATGGACATGTTGGTTCCAGAGAGTACTTAAAAATGTGCATCTAAAGCAGTTAATTTCCATTTGGTAGTATTATTCTTGGTAGCATTTTTTAAGAAAAGATTTTTGCTCTCAGCGTGATTAGTCTGTAAGAGTTTGTTTACAGAGTAGTAGAGCTTCTGGAAAATATGTTATAGTTTTATCTGCTGTCAGTTATGTTATGTAATGCAATGCTTCACCATTACTTGTGTTGCAGAAACCAGTGGATTCCTTGTTCTGTTTGGGCTGTGCTAAAATCACAGTAAAAATATTAGAGAACATCAGATCATTTGTCATTTTATAAAGCTATTCATCTAAAATGCAGTTCAGATATTTGTGATCTCACTGTAGCCCTAAGTTTGATCAAGCCTTGCTCATTGTCTCATGCGGACTTTGTAAAGTGTTCAATGTGCGTGGGAAAAATGGTTGGCATGCACAGAATATGAATAGTGCTCAGATAAGAATAAAATTAAAGTGGTCGAGAAACCTTAGTAGACTTGATGCTTTTGAAATATAACTAGTGCAGAGTGGCAATCGGCAAAACACTTAATCTTGAATGGTGTAGTCAGAACCGAGAAAATAAATTATAATCATAATGCACAGATACAGTCCAATTTTGCTTTCAGCACTCTGTTCAGTTCTAATCATGGAGGCATGAAGAGGGTAGACAAAGGCTGGAAGCAATGCGAAGAGGAGCTACAAGGCTGATTCCTAATGTTAATAGTATGAATTCTGATGGAAGGATGGAGAGATTTTAGAAGCCTGTAAATTCATTAACAAAATTGACAAAGTAAATCTGGAACATAAATTTGAAATTTAATTTGGAGATCAAAGCAAGGGGACATTGGTTCAACTGATTAAATCCTAAATTCAGGACTGATTACTAGAAATTCTCTCAAACTGATCAATGCATGGAATAGACTTCTATATAGAGAAAAGGATTGAAAGAAGGGAAGTGTTGGCACAGTGGTATGCCAGAGATATATGCCAGAGATGCAGGTTCATGTTCTGGAGACACACATTTGAATCTCACCACAGCAGATGGTGAAATTTGAATTCTCTTAATAACTATTGGAACCGCAAAAGACTCATTTCACAATGGTTTACTGGGAATCTCATCTAAGGAGGACAGTTTCCTTTGTTAAAGGAAAAGGAACCAAATAGGATTTACGAGGAGAAAGTGAGGACTGCAGATGCTGGAGATCAGAGCTGAAAATGTGTTGCTGGAAAAGCGCAGCAGATCAGGCAGCATCCAAGGAACAGGAGAATCGACGTTTTGGGCATAAGCCCTTCTTCAGAAATTTACGTCAACCCACTGTGGATATCTGTCTGTCATTAATTTCATGCTTTCACTGAGTTTTGATTTCTTGGTGAGATTTAAACTTCGAACGTTGCATTGGGGTTCTGGATTAGATTAGATTAGATTACTTACAGAGTGGAAACTGGATTACCAGTCCTGTAACATTACCATTATGCTGCTGCTTCCCCTGACTTCAGCTTCACCCACCCATCTATTCCATCTGTTCATGACTGTAATGGTAGGAGTAACCAGTGCGCAATACTTGTGGATTCAAAGTCTGGTCCTCATGTTGAGGTTGACTTCCATTGTATCATGTAATACAATCACTGTGCTAAATGGGGTCAATTTTGAATGTGTCTAGCAGCTTGATTGGGCATCCTTAAAGTACTTCAGGTGTTCAGCAGAATCTTATTCAAACACACTTTCTTGGCCAATGCATTCCACACAACCCACTATCCTATTGCCACTAAGATAGTTACCAACCGTGGTTCAATTAAAAGTGCAGGACGATGTGCTGGGCATAGTAGTAGACGTACCATGGTAATGAGGTGTCAACCTAGTGAAACTGCAGCACTGCACTGCTTGGATGCCAAAAGGTGGAACCAGTATGTCATTGAGCTAAGCAGTTCCAATACCAATGGATCAGACCCAAGTATGTTGGTTCTCCCATATCCAATCATGAACAGGAGGAATAGGCTTCACAAATAACCTATCCTTGATGGGAGCCCAGTACATCAGTGCAAAAGACCACGCTGAATCAGAAGTGAATAAAACAGCCCATGTCTGTCAGAGGCAAGATCTGGACAAGATTGAGGCTTGGTCACATGAACATTCTACAAGCGGCAAACACTGGGTGTCTCCGATAGGAGAGAGTCTAACCATTCAAAGTCATTGTCATCACTGAATCTCCCACTGTCTACATCCTGGAAATTAATATTCACTAGAAACTCAATGGCTGCAGTTTCATATTCTGCTGCTGCAAGAGGAGTTCAGAAGCTGTGAATTCTGTGGAGAGCAACTCATTCCTGTCTCCCCTGTGCCCCCTGCCACTTGTAAGGCACAAGCCAGGAGTGTGATGGAATATTCTTCACTTGTCTAGATGTATAGCTCCAACAGCACTAAAGAAACTCAATGCCACCCAGGAAAAAGCAGTTCATTTTGTTGGCATCCCATTCATTACCATTAATGTTCATTTGCTTCACCACTGCCGTATAGTGGCAGCAGTGTGCTCAGTTTTCAAGGTAAACTGCGGTAAGTTACCGTGGCTCCTTAGCAGTTTCTCAATCTGTAACTGTTACCACCAAGAAGGACATTGGCAGCCATTTCAAGGAAGTGTTACGATCTGCAAATTCTACTCAAAGCCACACACCTTCCTGATTTGGAACAATATTGCTGCTCCATCATTTGCCAGGTCAAGATCCTGGAACCCATTTTCTAACACCTTAGGACTGCAACAAGGAAGCAACACATCACCACCTCTAAGGCAATCAAGAATGGGCAACAAATTCTGGCCTCACAAGTGATGGCCACATCCCACAAATGAATGGAAAAACAAGTAGGACTCATAAGAAACTATCTGAATGTTACATTGTGCAGCAAGGTTGTCAGATTTTGAGATTTCTGACAAATCTTGGTATACTGCTTCTTAAAAATATTGCTACTTAATTCTAAATTCACAAGATAACGAATAGTAAATGGAAATGACATTTCAATTCAAATCATGGTGATTTAATATTTAAGGGGGCTTTTCTGGACATTTGGTGCTGGAACAACACTTCTCCTTCAATTAACAAGCATCATTACGAGGTTAGGTTGGTGGATCCTAATCTTTCAAGTGCATATTGATAAACAGCTTACATTTGAAGTAGGAATGGAAAAAGGTGGGGAGACACTGTCTGGACTAAAGGGTAGTAAAATTCTGTTCATATTTATGATGACCTGGTGTGGCGTAGTATCTTGTATTCAATATTTTACATTCTTATGTGAAGACAAGAATTCAATATTTTACGTTCCTGTATGTTGATAAAAGTGAATCTGATGATGTGCAAGTAAGTGAATCAGCCTAGTGAGTTGTGCAGAACCTGTGTATCTCATTTATTAATCACTTGATCTGTCTTAATAAAGTAACAAGTGTTTGTGGAAAAGATAAGAATATCCTGTTTGAGTTACTAGAGGGTAATACTGTTACATCTCTGGTTATACTATCGTGCAAGTAAATGTCGAAACATAGGAGCAGGAGTAAGCCATTCATCCTTAAAATTTCACTGTTCAATAAGATCATGGTTGATCTGTTTGTGTCTCCAGTCCACCTTTCTGTCTACCCTTCCAAAAACCCTTTACTCCTTTGTCTGTCAAAAATCTGTTACAGCCTCCACTGGTTTCTGAGTAAGATTATTCCACAGACAGAAATTTTTTAAAAAATTCTCATCTTCATGTTAAGAGTATTTTTTTTATTAGAGTCATGCTGTTTTTATAGCTTCTAAAGAAACTCTTTGGCACATTGTGTCCATGCTGGTCATCATAATATCCATCTGTTGTAATCCTCTTTGCCAGCACTTGGCCCTTGGCTTTGTATGCTTGGGGGTTTCCATCTAAATACTACTAAAATGTCTTGCGGGCTCCCCCCTCTACCACCCTTTGTGGCAGTGACTTCCTGATATCCATCACACTTTTGGTGAAAACATTTTTCCTCAAATTCCTTCTAAACATCCCACATCTTATCTTAAAACTGTATCTCCTGGTTAGTGACCCGTCTACCAAAGGGAAAAGTGTCTCCCCATCTATCGTGTGCCTCAGTACTTTGTACATTTCATTCAGATGTCCCCTTTGGCTTTCTCCCTCTCGGGGAAAACAACTCCAGCCGAGTCAGCCTCTTTTCGTAGCTGTGTTGTTCCAGTACAGACAACATTCTGGTGAATCTCTTCTCTACCCACTCTAGTGCAATCACATCTTTCTTACAATATGGTGATCAGGACTGCACGTATTCATTCAGTTGTGGCCCAACTAACATTATGAATTGCTCCATCAAAACCTCCTTGCTCTTGTATCAGCCAAGGCATTGAATACACTTAACTTGGACTGGATCTTGCATGTTTCAATAAGATGAGCTTTGTTTCTAAACTGTATTGTATAATATAGATAAGGATGAGCAGTTAAACTGTTCAATGTTGTTTCTTGAGATAAGTTGTGCATTCTGGAAATTTGATGAATTAACCTCAGCTATTTCTAAGCAATTGTCTCTTCGTTTTCAAATAAGACGTCCAAACTGTAATTTAGATGTGGTCCAATCCATAAATGGCGTCATTCCACTTTTCTTCGTAATCATTGCTCTCTTTGCTTTCTAAATTTTGTGACTCGTGTTTTGAGGTACCAGGAACCCTCTAAACCTGAGTTTTAACTTTTTTTCTGGATATAAATAACACGTTGCTTTTCTGCTCCAACTAAAGTGGAAAACCGCACATTTTCCCACTTCTGGCAATTTTTCCCCCCCACACTCCCTTCAGATGCACGCATCTCTTAGTATATGCTCTATCTCATCTTGACAACTTACCTCACCTCCCAACCTTTCTTGGTGTCTTTCACAAATTTTGCTACCATATGTTTGGTCTCAGGTGGTCAACTTGCAGAGAAGTGAGACTCTTGGACAGTATATGTCAATGACTGATACCACTGTGCCAAGAGGATACTTTTTGCCAGACCGACAGTTGTAATCTTGACTTGATCTTTCTGTATAAATGAATTTGGGTGAGCCCAAAGACCTTCCATGTCTGTAATGATCCAGTAAAAAAAATTGTTTCTATCAAGCAATTTTAAAGCATGCACCTGAAATGCCACAGGTGTGAATTGATTTTTCTTTCAGTATTTGAGGTATGACGTGAAATTTTGTTTGTTTGATTTGCATTAATTAACATTTCATTTGTGTCTGCTCTTTAATTGTTAATTATTTTTCCATTTACTATTGTCAGGTTCAACAACAGGTACATCCCAAACTTGCCTCTACTGAGGATGCCTTGCAATACATTGAAGAGCTAATCCTACAATTGCTGAGCATGCTTTGTTTAGCCCAACCTCGTAGTGTTCAAGATGTGGAGGTAAGGTGATATCACGTTACAAGTGCTTGAATTGCATCGGGAGGTCCAATTCTTTCTCTTTGTAAACAATTTCATTTCGCATCCTTACTGATGTTCATTTTGCAGTGATGAACTTGTTTGGATAACCTTTCCATTTTATTTCATACGTTAGAACTTTTCTTCATTGTCTTTGCTTTTGGTTCAAAATTGTATAGTTCCCCTTTTCTTCATTTACCTTCCACGCCCCCAGGCTCAATCTATCATCTTTACACTATCATTGTTCTTTTTTGCTCCAACCATGCTGCCATTATTGATTTTCCCACCTTAGTTTCAAACTGACAGTCCTGCCTTCAGCATGGCACCCAATTCCCACACTAGTTGTTATTTCCCGTACCACTGACATCATGATGGAAGATGCAGCTAGGAATGAGCCAATATTGTTAAAGTTCCATCCTACAGTAAATGAAGATGAGGATAACAGAAGCACAAACAAGCATTTCAGCTGAAGCTGGGTGATCATAAAGGTGGATAGGCTAGACTTTGTAATGCACCATGACGTAAGTTTTGCAGCTTAGGTCAGGGCTGGACAGGATTGCAGTCTTTTCAGTTTTTCCTAAAATGATAACTAGGAAAGGGTAGAAACTGGTGGGGCTTTAAGTTGTCTAAGGTTGTAATCAGCATATATTGTTGAAACTGAGATTGTGGCTTTGGATGATGCGAAAAGCAAGCAAATAGGTAAGTTGAAGGCAAATATCTTAGAGGGAGTGCATGGGCAGTTGGAAACAGATGCTATTACGAAAGGTTCTTTGGATCCAACTTGGATAGGTTAGTGGTAATATTGGAAGCGGTGGGCATGGATGGGAGATAAGGATGGAAATTGGAGAGATTTTTAAATTAAATCTGCAACTAGATTGTTTATAACATTAAACATGGATCCTTTTCCTGATAAATTTATTTACAGAATGCAACATTATGTGCTGTGCACTGGTATTAACGTTTGGTCCCAGCCAGTAGTCTTTGTGTTTTCAATCAGTCTGTTCAGATATGATATGACACACACACATCTGGAGCAGCTAAGACTCAAACCTTCTGGTCCAGAAGTAGAGACATTACCACTTCACCACAAGACTCACCGACCGAAGTGAGTCTTCAAAAGTGACTCATACTACTTAGCCAAACATTTAACCTTCATCTATGTGGATATTTTCTAATCGACTGGTTCAGAGGTGTCACCACATGACTCTGGAGCAGGTGGCCCCTGAGCCTGGGCTTCTGACTCAGACGTAAGGACGCTACCACTGCAATATAGGAACCCCTGAATGTTTTCAATCGATCTATTTTGAGACACCTCTGGAGCAGGTAGGACTTCTGGCCCAGGGGTAGACACGCTACCAAAAGTAAATTCTAATTAGCCTATTCAGAATGCAATTGGATACTTCAGAGGAGGGTGAGATTTCAGTTCAGGCCTTAAGGCTCCAAGGTAACTACGCTAGAAATTTCCTAATTAACTTGTTCAGAGCTGTTATGACACACCTCTCGAGCAGTTGGGACTTGAACCCAGGGTCTCCTGGTTCAGAGATAGGGTAACTATCATTGCACCACAAAAGACTTTTTCACCTGAGTATCTTGTAAATCTAATTACATAGCTGTTAAAACACTTGGACCAACCTCCATTCAATAAGGATTGGAAAGTAAGCTGAGAGAACTGGGAAAGTGTAAGATTTACACCCTTGTTCATAAAGTTATAGATCCAACAGTTATAAATCAAGCTGTTGAAACTGTGCTGGGAAAGCTTTTAAATTAATATTTTAGCATCAGCTTACCGGTCATTTGGTCAAATCTGGACTCTTAAAGGGAAGTCAGCATAAATGTAAGGGCAAATTCTTGTGTTTAACTAACTTGGTTGAATTTCTTTATAACAGATTTGATGAGATGTGTGTTTTTTTGTAGTCTGTGGAATTACAAATGATATTAAAGTGCTGTGTGTCAAGCTTATCAGCAATTCGAAATCCATTTAATAACTACTGTTACTGTCTCTTTTATCTAGTTGACTGAGGGTTAGGAAACAGTAATGGTTAACAGTTAATTTTTAAACTTGAGGTTTCCAAGCACTGGTATTTTGACTGCTGTTCATCTCTGTTAATACCTGGACTTGGGAATGTAAAGCATAATTTGAAACATTTTGGATGATGATGCAAAACTTCGAATATTGTAAACTGAGAATTAGATGTTGGTAGACTTCAGTTGGGCTTGTGCTAGTGGAATGGGTGGATATGTTCGAGACAAATTTAATGTAGGGAAATGTGAAGTGTTTCATTTTTCTGGAAAGGAGGAGGAGAGTCAGTACAAATTGAAGAGGACCATTCCACAGTGAGTACAAGACTAGAAATACCTAGGCATGCATGTGCATGAGTCATTGAAGATAGCTGGGCAGTTTGAGAAAGTGTTTACAAAGACAGATTCCTCAGATTTATGAATAGAGGCATGGAGTTCAAAAGCATGTTATACTGAACCTTCATAAAACATTGGTTCATCCTGAACTGAAACATTGTGTCCATTTCAGGGCATTGAACTTGAGGAAAAATGTCAATGGTTTTGAGATGATGCAGAGAATTTTTGCAGGATGAAGGTCTTCAAATATATCCATGTAACCATGAAGAGAAGATTGAAAGAAGATTTTGTAGAGATATGCAAAATCATGAGAGGTTCAGATGGAGTGCATCAAGAGAAACTATTCCCATTTGCAAAAGATTTGAGAACCTGTAAGGACAGATTTTGTGACTGGCAAAAGCACCAAAAGTGACATGAGAAAATGTTTAACACAAGGTGATAAGGCTCAGGATTAGAATGTCTAAGTGTATAAGGCTGTTTCAATTGTGTATTTCAATAGAAAATTGAATGAGCATCTGAAGATGAAAAAGTATTTATGGGAATAGGACGCATGTAAGACTCGCTAAATTGCCCTATTGAGGAACTATCACAAACCGAATGAACCACATGGTCACTTGTTCTGTAAGCTAACTATGATGGAAAGTCTGAAGGAAGAAAGAGAAGGGGAAATCTTGACAATATTAAGATAGTGGTAGGTGGTCCATAGATAATTTTAAAAGTGATTTGAGAGGTGTGGAACAGATGAAATGCTCAAAGCAGGAAGTGGTGCCACTGAACTGGGCAGAGCAACCAAAATGTGACTTGTATTATGAAGGCCCGATCACCATTGATTTTTGTTATTATGAACCATTTCTGCTTTTTCCTATCTTAAGTAATTACTTGTATAAGTTATCATCTCAAATGCCAAATTAAGTTTGATTGAAACATTGTGACCTTTCATGAGGCTTGATTTCATTTTAGGACTTTAAGGCATTACAATTAATTACCCGTTTGTCTCCTTTTAATTATTTAAAATTAGGGTCTGTATAAAATACATTTGCATTGAACTGTTATTCTTTAATTTGCTGCTGCCTGAAATTCAATAAATCCAATATATTACCTTCTGCAGTATTTTCTAAGTCTCTGAATCAAGTACAGATTTTATTGAAATTTTCAAAGCTATACCATGTTATGTTTTGGGCTCATCGAAGTTCATGTGAAGCTACAAAGATTTCACTAGATGTATGGTTTCCACAGTTCATGATTGAAATGCACAGTAGCCTGCTTGCAATGAGAATTGCGTGATACAGTGATAAAAATCACACAACACCAGGTTATAGTCCAACAGGTTTAATTGGAAGCACACTAGCTTTCGGAACGACGCTCCTTCATCAGGTTTTTGCGATCAGGTGATCATCACAATCACCTGATGAAGGAGCGTCGCTCCAAAAGCTAGTGTGCTTCCAATTAAACCTGTTGGACTATAACCTGGTGTTGTGATTTTTAACTTTGTACACCCCAGTCCATCACCGGCATCTCCAAATCGTGATACAGTGAAGCTTGGACTTTGCTGAGGTCTCAGAAATTTTAACACCTCTAAAGCTATAATTATGTAGTATTCCTGGTTTAATCCAACAAATTGGTTAATTGCTCCACATATTAGTATTTAAAATGGCTCATACATCCAAGAAGAAACTTCTTATTTAAGAATACAGTTATTGGTACTAGAGCCAAACGTCCTTCTTGAAACTTGCCGCATCAGCATTTGAGTCAAAATGCCTCACCACTTCAGCATCAGTTGCGCATTTATTTTGACTGTATTTAACATTTATTTATTTCACAGATCAAATGCTTTCAGAATAATAGCAATTTATAGCACGTGAAACCTTCCAAATACTATATTGCTTAAGTTCTATCAACTTGTCATTTTTCCTCAGTTCTGTAAGATTTTCATTTTTTTTAAAAAGGAGTTACTGTATGTGCCATAATTAATGAATTTATCAGCGTTATTTGTATTTATTGTATCAATGCAGCACCTATAATAAAAGAGCAGACTGAATCCAAAGTCACAGTCTGGAGGCCACGCTTGCACTCTGGTTTATCCATTCGAACAAGATTGTATCTATTCTATATCATTTGTTCAGTCATCGCAGATAACAGTGCGATGTAAATATAATTCTCACGAGGTTGACTTTGAGCTTGATAGTATTTAGCAACATTGCTGAGAAAAGTCACTTTTGCCATGCACTCAATATAAAGTTCAAGAAGAAACCAACATTTATACTGCATGAGAGGAGACAGCTAATCGGTTGGCAAGTGGGCTCTGATGGGCAGAGGCATTGCAGCAGAGAATTTAACCATTAGTGCTGATTGCCAGTTCACAGTCAGGCGTTGTTTAAGTTTTAAATCAGACAGGTTGACCTGTCCTGAAGAGTACAAAATGAAAAGCTTTGACAGAATGTATTTTTTCAATAATAGTCATATTCTGTACTACCAAACGATTATTTAGCACTACTTGATCATTGGGCTTAAATGTTTCCTGTTTCTGTATTTGTTCGAGTCGAAATTATATCTGTCTGATTTTAGTGTTGTCACAGATTTGATCAATATTATTTAAATAGTGCAAGGAAATTTTCTTGAATCATCAAAGAACTGTCTTCTGGAGTATTCATGTGTAGGGGAGGATGGCTTGTTGAGATGCATATTCAAATTTTCAATTTGGTATTCTAAGTAAATTACTGGTACAATTTGAATATGTTAATAAATGTCAGTGTCTTGCAAGTGACTAATAACTGAAATTGCAGAATACAGCTTTATTCAAAATCTGTTTTTAGGAACGTGTGCAGAAATCATTTCCTCATCCAATTGACAAGTGGGCCATTGCTGATGCTCAGTCCGCCATAGAGAAACGTAAACGTAGAAATCCTCTTTTGTTGCCAGTTGACAAAATTCACCCTCTTCTAAAGGTAAGATTTGCATAATTAAATTTGATTTTTGAAACATTTATGTGGCAGTTAAATTTAATTAATGAGTGGGGAGTTTGTCTACCGATATTGCTGTTATGGCTACAATTTTCAGTGACCATCAGGCAATAATCCTTGAACAGTCCTCAATTATTTTGCCAGTATTTAGACTGCCCTAAAACTTTGGATTAAGTTTATACACATAGCTTGTCCCTTTGTAGAAATTCTGTTTGTTATCCATCACACTTTTGTCGACAAAATACAGATTCCACTATCTGGAGTTGTTGGGGCGTCCTACCCTGTTTGATCCAAAATCATATGCTGCAGGAAATGTGGACTTTATTGTATTTTTTCTTTGTCTCTGGACTGCTGTTCAGGATACCTGACCACTGGGCATAACCATTATAAGGGATTACAATCCCTTAAACACTCATCTTCCAGGGAAAGGGTAGAATTTATGAAATGTGTATGGTGACATTGAATATATCAAGCTAATTCTGTTGTATTCAGCCACAGGTGTTAGTTGTATTTTTGTTTCTGCATCAACCTCCATTCCCTCTTTCTGTACTATCTCAATGTTACCAAGACTGGAAGGTTTGAATTATAAGGACAGCCTCGATAGGCTAGAAGTGTACAAGGCTGAAGGGTGACCCTAGCAAGGTTTATAAAATCATGAGGGACATAGATCAAGTGAATAGCCAAGGTCTTTTCCCCAGGACAGTGGAGTCCAAAACTAGATAGCATAGGTTTCAGGTGAGAGGGAAAAGATTTAAAAGGGGCCTGAGGGGCAACTTTTTCATGCGGAGGGTGGTGCGGGTGTGGAATGAGCTGCCAGAGGAAGTGATAGTACAATTAGAATATTTAAAAGTCATTTTGACAAGTACTTGGATAGCTAAGATTTAGAGGGACATGTGCCAACTTCAGGCAAATGGGGCCAGTTCCGTTTCAAAAGCCTGGTCAGTTTGGGAAAGTTGGGTCAAAGGGCCTGTTTCTGTGCTGTATGACTGAAGAACTAAATTGATTTCCACATTGTCTTGAATTTTTCTGTTGTCTTTGGAAATGGAATACAGATGTTGTGACACGTAGGAAATATTTACTTTACAAATATTGAAGGTGGAATTTGCTCACCAACTTGTTGGAATGGGCATTGTTGCTCATTTGGCAGATGACACAGATAGATGGAGGGACAGGTGGTGTTGAGGAAGTGCGAAGGCTGCAGAAGAACCTGGAGGAGGGGGAGAAAACATTGGTAGATGAATTGCAATGTGGCCAAGTATGAGATTATGCACTTTGAAAGAAAGAAGTGGTGAAGACTCTCTTCTAAATTGGGATAGGCATCAGAAATCTGAAGCACAAAGGGGCTTAGGGATCCTTGTCTCTTAAGGTTTACATGCAGGTTCACTGGGCACTTAGGAAGGGAAAAGCAACGTTAGTATTCATTTCTGGAATACAAGAGCAGAGATATACTGCTGAGGCTGTAAAGGCTTTAGTCAAATCACGTTTGGAATGGTGTGAGCAGTTTTGGGCCCCGTATCTCCCAAACAATATTGGAGGGTGTCCAGAGGAGGTTACAAAAATGAAGGACTTGCCATTTGAGAGGCCTGGATAGAGTGGATGCAGAGAAAATGTTCCCAGTAGTAGACTCGACCACGACCTGAAGGCACAACTTCCGAGTGAAGAGCCAAGCCTTCAGAGCTGAGATGAGGAATTTCCTCAGCCAGCGAGTGGTTAATCTGTGGAATTCATTGTTGCAGAAAGTTGTGCAGGCCAAGTTCATGAGGTGTATTTAGGATGGAGTTAGGTCCTTGATTGGTAAAGGGACCAAGGGTTGCAGGGAGAAGACATGAGAATAGGGTTGAGAAACTTATCAGCCATGATTGAATAGCAGGGTATACTCAATAGGCCAAGTGGCCTAACTCTATCTTATGGTCTTATGGGATAATTTGCTCATTCGCAAAAGGTTGACCTAGCCGGGCAATGTCATTCCTGTGTCAAATACAAAACCTACCTGAGTGAAATGATGCGGTGATGAACATGCTTTACATTGGGCCCATCTTGAACGTATTCAGAAGGTATCCAATTTTGATGTGTCTGAATGTCATTTGTACAGAATCAAAATGCTGATATAGTCTATTTTGGTTCAGATACTCCATCTTAACTCTAATTTACTCCAGTCAATTAAATGTATTCTCGAATCAATCTGTCCAATGGAACAGGTGTGATTTGAAACCAGACTTCCTAGCTCAGAGGTAGGACTATGACCACTGTGCTCAAAAACCCTCAGGCAATGAAACATTTTTTTTAATCAACCTGTTTGAAGATTGTATTGCCCAGTTCTGGTGCAGGTGGGATTTGAACCTGGGTCTGTGGCTCCGAAGAAAGACACTACCATTCCAGTAATTGTTTACACTTCTCTCTGAAACCATTCTTTTGAACTCATTGCAGGGTCATTGTCACATAATACCAGTGATTCTGTTCTGAAGTGACTGGATTAGTGAGTTGACTCAAAGTATGCTGGAGGAAACAAAAGCTGAGGTGGTTCTGCCATTAGCTGAAGGTCAGAATGTAAGGCATAGGTTTCTTAAATGCAGCAATTGCACAGAAAGATGAATGATTCTGCAAGTGCAAGTAAAGGACTGTTACAAAAGAAAAGTGGCATTGTGGGTTCGTTATTTTGCCTTCAGTACAGAAAGATAAATGAAGCTGATGAAATAAGTGTGCTTTTATGACTGTTGGCAAGGTCAACATCTGAAAGACACATCCATTAGACGAGAGCATAAAGGAATGTTTTGGACATTAACTAGGCATTAAAGACAGTCCTGAATTTGTAACAGCCTTCATATAAGGTTGCATTATTGCTGCTGAGTTTGTCTGGGAATGGGAGAAATGTTTGTGGAGCAGGGTGCAGCAAACAGTTTCAGATACTAGGCATTGATATAGAATGTGCGACAGTCTTACAACTATGGTTATTCATCATTTCCCAGATTTTAAGGAATTCCAACCACCACCACTGCCAACACCTCACCTCTACATCGACTGAGCACTTAAAACTTAAATTTCTCACAACTCATACAACAGTTGAAACGTTTGGAACTCTTGTCCTGTTTTGAGATGTGCTCATATTAAGCTGACGACTACTAAAATCTGCCTCTAATGAAAAGTCATCAGTCTGAAGCACTAACTCACCTTCTCTCTCCACAGTGCCTGACTTACTGAGTATTTCCAGCAATTTGATCTGTATTTTGGGTATTCTAGTGGCTAGCCTGGGGAAGACTGCCTCCAGTCTTGTGCCCCACATGATCTCTAGGATCAGTCCACCTAGCAATTTCTCTCTTCATGGTGACAAGACCGTCATTACACTTTGAAGGGTAGGGATCTTGAACTGATCTGTTCCAAGAGAATGTGTAAAATAATTTAAAATTCTATTGGAAAACTAAAACATTTTAAGCAAAAAGAGCATTTTTCAAGTTAGATTTAGATTCAATAAATACAAACTAATTATGAAAATAAACTCCAAGGGATACCAGGAGAAGCTGTTAGTAGTTAACTTTGTTCTGGAGAAATGTCATTTTATGCACAAATGCTGCCTGGCCTGCTGAATTTCTCCAGCATTCTGTTTGTTTCAGATTCTCAACATCTGCAGTATTTTGCTTTTAATCACAGATTCTCTTGTTTATTGTCATCACTTATTTTTCTAAAATAGATGTAAAACTTAGGTAATTCTTTGTGAAGGTTAGTGGACATGAACCAATATATTCCAAAAAAAACATCAAGTTATTGTACCTTGAGGATTTTGTTTCTGCTCTTTGAATCTATTCCAGATCTAAACTGGTAATACTCTGAATTGAAGAATGAATGTTGAAAATCAGTTTGCTTTTTAAGTCCAATATTTGATTGTTATTTTGCTTAATCTTTCAGGAGGTTCTTGGTTACAAAGTCGACCATCAAGTTTCTGTTTACATTGTTGCAGTGTTGGAGTACATATCTGCTGACATACTTAAACTAGCAGGCAATTATGTACGAAACATACGGCACTATGAAATCACCCAACAAGACATTAAAGTGGCCATGTGCGCTGATAAGGCAAGAAAAAAATCCATTTTGTTTAGCGACTTTTTCTTTTAAAACTGTTTTACCAATATTTTTATTTACTCTTTCAAAATCACTCCTTTCACTGACAAGAAAGGAAATATGATTGGTTTGGTTCAAGGAAATCTCTTGCCTAGTTTGGAAACATCTTAATGCCAACTAGCAAATGCAATGTCTGCCCTTAGATTTCTACTCTCCTTACCATTCAAAAGACTAACCACTCCTTCTCAATGAAGCAGTAATTTATGGGCAATACTTTCAATCGTGTACTATATTCAAAGCTCAAAATGTGTGTCTCCAACATAGATTGGGTGACTGTTTTACAGAACATCTCCATTCAGTCCAAAAGCAAAACGCTGAGCTTCAGGTGGCCAGGTTTTCAAATTTTCTGCCTTGCTGTGATGTTTGCATTGCTACCCTCTGCACTGTCCCTGAGAAGCTTCATGTAAGATTCAAGAACAGCAACTCACCTTTCACTTCTACGCTTTATGGTCTTCTGAGCTCTATATTTAAGTTCAGCCATTTCAGACATTATGTCTACATTTTGCTTTTGATGTACACCTGCTCAAGATGCATCTTTTGCTTCTTTGTTTCTTTTTCTTGACCCATCTCATCACTTTTGCCCTGTAAGCTATGAACCATTGGTTTATTCAATCCCTGTTGACTTTCACCCTCTCATAAAACTTGCTTTGCCCTGTGTTTCTCCCTGCCGCTTACTCAAACCTATTATGTCTATAACATTTCCCAGTACTATGGAAATGTTAACTCTGTTTTTCTACACAGATGCTGCTCTAATTGTTGAGTACTTCTCGCTGATTTTGTTTTTATATTAATTAACAGAATCTGTTCTGAACTGCAGATAATGAGACCAGCTGTAATCAATCAGCTGTCTATACACTCTTGTTTTTTAACTTGCATCCCCAAAACAGTCTCAAATCAAATGGGCATGTGTTGAAATTAAAATGCAAAGGTGTCCAATTACATACTTTTCAGGACAAATCACAGTTTTATTTTTGGGATAAAAAAAATTGCAAGCTTTTCTCAAAGCATCAAAGGCCATCACACTAGCTGGAGAAATTTGAGCTTGACTGAAATACCAGGCAAACTTTTACAACCATATTTTTTATTGTAAATAAGGTATATAAATGCTTTTCTATTCTAAATGTTCTTAAATATTTGTATTTTGTTTTGAAATATGCTTTTTTGGACCTCAAAGCAATACTCCTTTGCCTCCAAGTTCCACTTTGAGCACATATAACACAATTAATACACTGCATTTAAAACCCAGTGATTGAAATAAACCGCAATAGTAATGACATAAAAGAAATTGAGTAAAAACACTATTCATCCAACCTTATCGTCTTTAGTGGCAAAGGCAAATCCCCTTTCATCCTTCCCACCCCAGCTTAATTCACAGACACAGGTGCCCAAACTTGGATCATTTGCCTGTTAAAGAAGCATATGGTCAATATTTTATGACCTCAAACTGAAGACACTGAAGAATGCATGACATCGTATCCAGATAAGTATGATCCAGAGATTAACATGCTTCCTTTTTTCTACTTTTCTTCTCCCCAACATTGGAGAAAGTGCATGTGCGACACATTGACTGAAGTTGTCAAGATATTGTCTCGTGTGTTTGTGAACCACACAGAATTGATTCAGTCTCTGGTCCATGCAGAGTTAGCTGATCTGAATTAGGCTAATAGCAACAATTTAAGCTGAAAGCTCCTATTTCTCTGTCTCAATGCCAAACCTAAAGGTTCAGTGGGTTGATTCCGTAGTTGAGCGGGTTGACTTATGAGGAGAGACTGAGTAGACTGGGATTATATTCATTGGAATTTAGAAGAATGAAGGGGGATCTGAGAGAAACATAAACCTATGAAGGGAATAGATAAGATAAAAGTAGAGAGAATGTTTCCACTGGCAGGTGAAACCAGAACAAGGGGGCATAGCCTCAAAATTAGGGGGAGCAGATTTAGGATTTAGATTAGCTATGATCTTATTGAATGGCGGAGCAGGCTTGAGGGGCCAGATGGCCTACTCCTGCTCCTAGTTCTTATGTGTTCAGTACAAGTTACTGCCTTGAAACGCACTCCAAAACCGGAAGGTATCTTTCTTTCCAATACCACTCTCTTGTTCTTTCCTACATACTGGGAGATTTCATGAAATGGCCGTGATAACTTAGTTTGACGTCTTCCATGTTCAACCTTATAGTATTTTATTTACATTGAACTAACCCATTTAAATTTGAGATTTTAATATTTCCTGTCCCTCGTTAGCTTTAACACTAACCATGAGAACATTTAATGCAGATGTGTAGATTTTCACCCCACCTTTGGCCAAAGCTGAAACTATGTAATCATGGAATACCTATGCCCTCTAAGTATCCTAAAACTTGATGTTTTACATTTTTTTAAGTGTGAAGTTTCAAGTTGTCAATGCTTGGTCTGTGTGTCGGTCTTTCCCCATGGCTTTGCAACTTGATTCTATTCATTCCGTGCAATGCTTCCTAGATTTATGTGACTACTGTCTGTACTTGTAGCAAGTAAGTGTTGTGACTACTGGAGACTCATCTTAAGATTTTATTGTATCAGTTGCTATTGTGTGTCAGGCTAAGGATGATATATCAACATGGAGTCAGCTACAGAGTTTAAAATCAAGCTCCTCTATTGTCCTTGGGTTTTATTCATCTTCTGATACACTAAAAACCCTTTTTATGCCAGATTGGTGAAGGGATAATCCCAAGATTGAAGCAAATGGAACACCTGTGTAATGTCAGTGTCGGACCTGAATCTGGTCTCAAATAAACCTGTAATGTTAAATTGAAGGCAACATTTCATTTGGAAAATTCTTTAAAGTTATCCTGAGGTAAATCTGATAGATCATTCATGCTAATCGTTCTCTAGATGGTCCTGAAAAAAGAACTGATGCTGTTTATGCGTGGAAACCTTTCATGTAATCTAGGGAGAGCTGCAGGAGTGCAATTGTGCTCAACTTGGCTCAACTTCTTTTAATTGGAAATTCAGCAATGTGTTTACTTTTTCTGTGTGTCAGTGCCTGAAAAATTCAAACCTTTCTGCTGTGCATTGTCAATTTTCTCCAGTTGAGCAGAATAGAAAATGAAAACAACAACCATGTTTTCTAGGTACTAATGGATATGTTTCATCAAGATGAGGAAGATCTAGGTGTGATTGAAGAGGAACCCATTGCAACTGGCGAGCAAACGTATTATGATTTAGTGAAGATGTACATGTCTGAGATTCGGCAGTATCTAAGGGAATTGAATCTCATCATCAAAGTCTTCAGAGAACCTTTTGTGTCAGATGTTAAGCTGTTTTCTGCAAATGTAAGTTGAAACTTAATAAATACCTTTTTTCAAATGTGCACATTTTCATAAATTGACCTGCTTTTATAATTCAAATCCCAGCCTTTTCCTACCCTTAGCTGAATTACATTGGCTAAAATGTTGTGCAATCTGTTTCAAAGTTTTTTGTTTATGCCTTATAATAGCCACATGTTGAAGTGTACATGCTCTGTTCCTCTCCTTTTGTGTACCCTTATAATTGTGTGAGTTAGATCTGAAACTAATTTTGCCACTGGATCTGTCCATTTTCAATTTCGCACATCCTCGATAGATTTTCTTACATGATGTAGAGATATTTAATTTTGGCAAACTAGAAACTTCACTCGGTTCTCCAAGTAAGAGAATAGTTCACCATGTAAGGTTTTTTTAAAAATTGCCTGTGTGAATTATGTTGTTGTTGTTGTTTGACAACTGGACAAGAAAAAAGCCTGTTTATTTTTTAACGTTCTATTTTCCCAAGCGTGTCCTTAAGAAGTAGGGTTATAGTCTTAATTTTAGATGTTTAAATCTTTTCTATTAAAGTAGAGAAAATATGCTTTTTTATTCAGTAATATTATGGAATGTGAAAAGCTGCATGTGCAGTATTTAGCACTAGATGGCAACATGTTTCCAAATGTGATTTTTAATCCTGAAAATATTAAGATGATTTCCATTTTATTGGGATGCTATAGCAGAGCATCTAAAAATCTATTTCATTGAGTTGTAATACAAATATTTCAACATAGAACAGGTTAAATACATTCTGCTGATTTAAGATTATACCTTTAGCTTTATAAGTTGTCCACAAGATCTTTCCTTACAGAAGTGTCTCGTCAGGTGGCATGACTAAATTTTTCACTATTTAGAAGTAGGTTGATTCTGTGAAATAGCAAGTTATTTCCACTGGAAAAATTGTTCTGAATAATGATAAACCTTTGGTCAGATGCTGTTGCTCTTTGGTGCTTAAATCCTTTGATAATAAACATAACCATTGCCTGTACTTTTAGTTTGCACTTTTTTTTGGTGATCTTGAGAAACTTTAGTTTCAAGATTTAATTGTTGTCTTCTCACAGGATGTAGAAACCATATTTAGTCGTATTGTGGATATCCACGAGTTGACTGTGAAGTTATTGGGCCTAATTGAAGACACTGTGGAAATGACAGATGAAGGTAGCCCTCATCCACTAGTGGGAAGCTGTTTTGAAGACTTAGCTGAAGTGAGTTGTAAGACCACAAAAAAGTACTTATCTGAATTTTTTAATGCATTTTTTACTAATAATTGTTTGATTTTCCCATTTTATCATAAAATCACATTTACTGAAAAGTGCAGTTTCTAAGTTAAAAATTTGATTTTTAACTTCGTATCAAAAGGAAGGAAATACATCTTAATTGGACTGTGGTTGTGTTGTATCATTTTGGAGTTGGCTTAGAAATGCCCATCAAATGGCCTCATCCTGTTCCTTTATGTTCTGTGATATAAGGATACTTTTAACTCCTAAAATGGCAAACCACTTGTATTGGGGTTTTTCTGATTTGCCTAATATCAGCATTACACTTAAGATAGGTTTTGTGAAGTGTTGCCTCTAGATCAGACCTGGAAATATATATTTTGTATTCTTCAGTTCATTGGAAGGTGAATTGAGCACAAGTAAATTTCAAAACTGATTAATTTCCTGGTGTATAGTCATACAGCACAGGACAAGGCTATTTGGTCCATCATGCTTGGGATAGCCAATTGAATAGAACTCGTTAATTGTTTTAATTCAGCTGGTCTTTCACAGCACCTCTGAAAATATTTACAAAGCCCATCATAACTACTGATCCTTTCCCTTCTCTGGTTCCTGTCTGAGGCTGATCCAGACAGTTTGTTCTCTTGCCATCCCTTTGATCCTGAGATGGGCTTCTGACAAGGTTCTCCATTGTCATGACTGCCAGTTTTCACCGCTATAGCATCACTTATCTCTGACTCTGTCTTAGCCTATCATATTTTGAAATTTTGTGCTGTCTGCCATCTTTGAAACTGTACCTAGGTCCAGGATGTGAATAAATGTTTCCAATGTCCTAATACCAACAGCCAGTGTCTCTTCCCTTTACATTTGCAAAACATTTTTCATCACTACTTTATTTTCTATCCCATAGTCACTTTTGTATCATGTAGCCACTGCCCACTGACTTAGAGTTGCTGGGCTTATTGCTCTTCACTTTTTGAACAGGAATGTAGCATTTGTAGTCCCGTTGCACCACATCCTTACTCCTAATTTAGGTGCCTTGAGTAAGTAGCTCCACTGTTGGGGGCTATGCTGGAAGCTATCTTGTCCTTAAACTATAGAATTTGCTCTCTAAACCGTACTAGCTTTCAACAATTGCTTCTGTCCTCAAAGTTATTTAGTAAAGCCACCCACTTTGACAAAATGTTCAGCCACCTACCCTAATATGACATTAAATGGCTTGGTGTCAAATTATGCTTCCTATCACTCTTGTAAAACTCTTTGGAACATCATTATTTTAAGGGTGTGTATTAGTGTAAGTTATTGTTGCTTTAATGCAGATTCACCAGTTATAAATACCGCTGGCAACACTAGTGTTAAAGGATAACGGTCTCTCATCTTCAATAATTAAATAGATTATGACATTTTGGACAAGGAAATATCTGTGCTTCCAGTCTTTAGTGGTTGTGAAGTTTTTAGAGCTTTCCATTCACTTTGGAAATTCAGATCACTGTTACTGCTCAGCTCCGCAGGTGTGCGGTCATGTGTGACAAACAGGCAACTGCTGGACAAGAAACAAATAGGCCATCTAATAGAGTAGTTCTTTTAAATTGATGTGCACCACACATCATTCTTTAACAAGACTGAGTAATGCAACAAGCAGGCCATGCATCATAAATAGAAATCAAAGGTACCTTTGCCTCAGACCCCTGTCTAACAAGGAATACTTGTTTCCAGATGACATAAGAACAGAAGCAAAAGGAGCAGGAATAAGCCACCTGGCCCCTCAAGCCTGCTCCACCATTCAGTAAGATCATGGTTGATCTTTTTCATGGATTCAGCTCCACGTAAGAGTCCACTCATCATCATCCTTAATTCCTTGACCGTTGAATAATCTATCTATCTTTGCCTTTAAAAAATCTTATGAAATGGTCTCAACTGCTTCACTGGACAGGGAATTCCACAGATTCACAGACCTACTCAGTCTGACCTCAGAAGCCACATCCCTCAATTCTGGAATCATCTGAGTGAATCTTCTCTGTACCACCTCCAGTGCCAGTATATCCTTCCTCAAGTAAGGAGATGAAAACTGTATGCACCATTTTATTAAGCCACGAAATGCTCACAAATTGCAACTCAGCCACAGTTGAAGCAGATATATGTCAGAATTTAATGATTCAATCTTAAAATCTCTTTGAAGCAAGGTAGATTTAATAGCTGCGTAAGCATTTCTGTTCTTAGTTTGCCCTCAGAAATGGACGGATCCAGAAATGATGAACATGTTTTTGTTTCAAAAGGATTATTAATTTGTAGGTTTAACATCTCCTTGACTTTATTTGTTTGTTTTTTTGTTCAAACATTGGCTATCAGATAAAAATTGGGAGCGTACTGTGTGCAGTATATAGAGTATTATGTGACCAGTAGCACGTAGAATAGTAAGAAGTAACAGCATAGAAGGCCTGGTCGGCTATTCAGGAAGATCACAACTGTCTAAAGTATGGCCTTAATTTCACTTTCCTGTAGATCTCCCAAACCTTCAACTTCCTTGCAGATCAAAAATCAAGTTGAACTCAACTTGTGAATTTATTCAATAATCCAATCTCCACTGCTTTAGGATAGAAAAGATTAACAAACCCAGAGAGAAAAAAAATTATTCTTCTTTTCAGTCTTGAATGGAAACTCCAGTTTGAGAAAACTGAGGAATCCGAAGCATCTAGTCCACGCCAGTTGCGGGGAAACCAAGGGAAGCAACATTCCCACTGAGGAACAAGAAGGAAGTGCAGCAACAACAGAGGACAACCTAAACATCCTGCTTACATGACTGTTCCACTGCCACTTTGATTGGACAGCCCTTTCATTAGTGACCTTTCCTATCTCAGCCTGCAGTCACGTATCAATTTGTGAATGCTGTGGGTATTCAAGAATAAACTCAAGGGCTGGGGTTAGTATTGAGAATAGGACTGGTAAACTCTACACAGTTGCCTGAAGTGAGTGGATATTGCATTCATTGCGACTGCCATGAAAATACTTGCAATGTCTTTTAACTGCCTGACAGCTGGAAATTTGGACAAGTAGTTAGTGACTAACAGAAAATTGGTGTGTATATGGTGCATAAATCTGAGAGATTTTGAATCATGAGATTGACATGATCATATGAAAGTGTAGAGTTCTTTTAGGTAAAAAAAAAACAGAAATTGGTGGAAAAACTTAGCAGGCCTGGTGGCATCTATGGAGAGAAAACAGAGTATCTTTGCCCATTGTCAGTTTAAATTCGTCATCTCACGATAAGCATGAATGGTGTTAGGGTCACAGAATGATGTGTTTCCTTCTTTGGCTACTCCACCTTAGTCAAAATAAGCTTACTGTTTCTCCAGGAATGTGGACTATCACACTTCAGTACTTAGGGACAATGGTGATGGTAGCCCTTTGGTCCACCAATCTGGTGGGGACGAAATGATTGCTGTTGTTCTGACCCAGGTATCCTGCTATAAGGAAGCAATTTTACTGCCATCAGAGTTAAGGTGGTAGTGGAATGGCTGCCTGCTTTTCACGTTTATTGGCTCTTTTTGGCTGTATTGGCTAACTTATAAAACGTAATAGTTTAATACAACTAAAAGTACTTCTTTACAGAGTACATTATACATCCTTGGATGCTTAACTCTCCAACTCAAGTGCTGGGCAAGTTTCACACTCATCCAAATTCCCCATTCAGTTCCTGATTGAACTAATGGGCCACATGACTCCTCCCTCAGAGATCATCTTTAATGGGGTCAACTACTACAAGGTTGATCACCATGTCTGTCCTCATTCTAAGCAACAATTGACTGTCTTATACCAGCTCTCTGCTACTGCTGGCGCCCAAGCTTGTCAGTTTAGATTGGGAACTCAACAGTGGCATCAATCTGGCAATGCCCACAGCAAAACCAAAGCTATTTTGATTTGATTCTAATAAATAAGTGTGATATATTCAACAACTGTATAGACAGATGGCTACAAAAATATATGTAGTCAAGACCATATGAGCCCATCTGTTTCAGGATAGGCATTTTGTTTATGTCCAGAGCACTCAGTCAGATTCAACATCAAGCTAGTATTTATCTCTGGCCACTCTGTCCTACTGTTTGTCAGGAAGACCAGAAAATTGGCAGAAGAACATGGAAGTTGAATGTGCAAGTGTTGATGTCAGAAAATATTGGGGAACTGAAACTTGAATACAAATGGTGGAGAACTGTGCAACAAACAGATGAAGGTGAATACCAGAAAATAACCCTCAAAGGTGTTCTAAAGGCAAGAGAGAGAGAGACACCACACCAAAGGAATTGTCTCAACTCCGGAAACTGAATCAAAATTTGCTTTTGTAGTGGCTATTGGTCTAAGTTGGAAATGACCACCAATAGGGATAAGACAACAAGTCTCACTTTTTGACTTCAAAACCTCCCCATTCACCTCGAGGTCGTGAGGTGACTTTATTGAAACAGATAAGTGATTGTATCTCCTCTTCCAAAAGATATACATCTGTCTGATCAGCAGCTTGAAGGCAGTAGGTGGATTGATCTTGTTATTGACAGCCTGACATAATGACTGGATCTTATGGGGTTAAAAAGTTAAAAAAATCACACAACACCAAGTTATAGTCCAACAGATTTACTTGGAAGCACTAGCTTTCAGAGCGCTGCTCCTTCATCAGATGGTTATGGAGAATGAGATTGTAAGGCACAGAAGTTATAGCAAAAGTTTACAGTGTATTGTAACTGAAATTATATATTGAAAAAGACGCGGAGTGTTTGTTCAGTCTCTCGTCTTTTAGAATGACCATGTTGGTTTCAGTTCTTTGATATGTAAATCGCAAAAGCTTTTTGAAAAGTTACATTCTCAAGTGCACTTTAACAATTGGTGTCATGTCAGCCCAGATAAGATATTGAAGGTTTAACTCCCTGTGAGGCTGTCTGTGCCACAATGGTCAGACTGATTCTAATCTAAAAAACTGATCTACAGAATCTTACATGGATACGTGCAATTTTTAAGCAAAGTAAAATGTAATTCTGCAAGTATAAATTCACCCACAAACTTATATGTGTATGTGTGCATGTGGATTTGTGTGTGTGTGTGTCGGAGGTTGGGGGGGTGCGGTGGTGGTGGTGGTGGTGGTGTTATGAGTGTATGTAAGAGGGTGTGTTTTTTTGTGAGAGTGCGATTCTAAAGGGGTTTAGGTCTATGTGTGAGCGTCTGATGTGTGCGTGTGTGTATGTAGGAAAAGCAGGGGTTTTTAAATTAGTTCAGAAATTTTTAGTTTCAGTTTCAAGGAGATGTGACTGAAGTCAGATGCAAGTATTGCCTCCCTCTCTTAGAGAGGGATATTGTTTAGAAAGGTGAAGGGATAAGATAACTGTCAGTGAATGAGTTTACTTTGTGAAACTGTCTGACCAAAAGTGTTTCTTAGAACTCTGCAGGTTATTAAAAAAAAATCAAGGAAGTATAAGCCCTCACTTCTGTGAGGATTGAAGTAATAAGTCTTCCTAGCTCACCAGACCAGAACTGGAAAAATATCAATTAAGCCAAACTTACAGATTGGATAGAGAAGGAAACTTTTTTTGGATTCTAGACAGCTGTGAAGTGATGATGAAGTATATGGGATTTTGTTTTGTATGTTTTGAAATATTTCAAACTGTTCTGTCAATAACTTGTTTTGTTTTGTTTTAATTTTTATTTCTTATGTGTAATAAACTTCAATTACTGTTAAACCCAAATCTGTAACCTTTTTTTGTTTCTATTTCATGGAAGACCATCACATTTCTAAAAGTTCAAAATATGCTCTATCAAGTCAGATTTGCCAGGCGGCACGGTGGCTCAGTGGTTAGTATTACTGCCTCAGTGCCAGGGACCTTAGTTCGATTCCACTTGTATGGATTTTGCACAATCTCCCCTTGTCTGTGTGGCTTTCCTCTGGGTGCTCCAGCTTTCTCCCACAGACTAAGTTGTCCTTCGTGTCCAAGGGTGTGTGGGTTAGTTGAGTTAGCCATGGGAAATGCAAGGTTACAGGGATAGGGGAGGGTAGTCAGCCTGGGTGGGATGCTTTTCGGAGGGTTGGTGTGGACCTTTGGGGCAAATGGCCTGCTTCCACACTGGAGAGATTCTCTGATTTCACTCTGGGATCTGATTTGTCCAGTAGTAACATCAGCTTGGATCATAACACGGGACCTTGGCTTGTTAGCATGCTAACTCTTGAAGCAGTAACACAACATCCCATTCTCCTACATAGATTTTTATTCTTTGTGCATATAATAATGTAATCATTATTTAGTAGCAAAACTACTTGCATACAAAAAAGATTGTAAAATTTATTACTTTAATACTCTCAATAATGTATAGATCGTTTTATAGTCATTCCCGATCTCATCATATTATAAGCTTGACATTTGGGTATTCTCGACTTATCTGTTGGTCAGCTGCTGTTGATCTGTGATTTGATATCATTGTGGTCTTCCTAATCTTCATTACCTGAGTGTACCTTTGTGTTCTAAACAGTTGCAGTACTGTCCTGTTCCCTGAGCTGGCTTCTGTCCCTCTGTTACACTTTCCAGTGTTGTGCCTTCAGAGAATTTAGGTTGATAACCCAGCTTGGAAACCTTTGCGAGTAACCATATAACCTGTAAAAGATACATATGAATTAGGTCATTCAGCATCTGCATGCTAGTCAAGCACCATGATCATCCTATCCTATTTTGGGGAGAAGTCCTGTATTGCTGAGAATTTGGACAGCTGATAGCTTGGCAGTGCTGTCCCACCCTGTCTTTGTGCCTGACCTCTCCTGACCACAATAAGCCGGCGGTGTAGCTCTTGGGTTTCACACAACAATAAGTACTTTAATAATGTGAGCTGTTAGTTTGGTGAGATTGTTTTATTTGGGATAATGTGGTGTGGCTGGTGCATGGCTGATGTTCCATTTGGAATATATGTCACTAAAACGTCTGGTCTGCATTTGCATTGTGGTTTATTGTTAGATATGCTCATCTTATTTGTACTGAAGTGACTGGATGTTGCATTCATTGTGTCTGCCTTGGAAGTACTTCAGATGTCTTTCAAATGTCTGACAGCTGGAAATTTGGAAAAGTAGTTCGTGATGAACAGAAGGTTGGTGTGTGTATGCTGCATAAATCTGAGATTTTGTACTACTAAACTGACATAATTGCTTAAGGATTTGCAGTTCTTTGTTTTTTAAAAAAAAGCAGAGATTGGTGGAAAAACTTAGCAGGTCAGGTGGTATCTATGCAGAGAAAACAGTGTCTGTGCCCATTGTCATTAATGTGGCTGTGACATTATTTCTTGGGGAAGAGCTTTAAGTACAAGCACTTGTTTGTCTATAAATGTTATGCCTTTTGAGATATCTAGTTCATCTGTATTCAAAAGCCACCTGAAAGTGTCTGATATCTCTTTAGTTGTGTCAGGCCATCCTTCTGTGATAACTTTCCATAGTGCCTTCACTTGTGGGTCGTTATTTCCTACTGAAGTTAATTGCATTTGTGCTGACCATAATTAATCAAACCAACTTTAGGTGCATCGACCACCTTGAGGTCCATTCTCTTTACTTGTCAGATTTGGTAATGTGATCAGTGTCAGAGGGAAGTATTCCAGTATCAAGTTTGTAGCAGTACATTGGAAGTCACTCCTTTTTGCTCTTACTCGAAGTGGTTACACTCTGCGTAATGCAATTGTTACAGGTTTGTGCTAAATCATTTTCAGTGGTTTGTGGTAAGTTTCTGCAGAGAACTATTACAAACCAGGTAGAATATATGGAAGTTTGTTATGCTAGAACAACTACTTCATGCTTCATTTTCATGCCCCATCGGGGTGGCATGGTGGCTCAGTGGCTAGCACTGCTGCCCCTCAACACCAGGGGCCCAGGTTCAATTCCAGCCTTGGGCAACTGTCTGTGTGGAGTTTGCACATTCTCCCCGTGTCTGCGTGGGTTTTCTCCGGTTTCGTCCCACAGTCCAAAAATGTGCATGTCAGGTTAATTGGCCATTCGACATTGCCCATCGTGTTAGGTGCTATTAGTCAGAGGGAAATGGGTCTGGGTGGGTTACTTTTCAGAGGGTCGGTGTGGACTTGTTGGCCGAAGGGCCTGTTTCCATTCTGTAGGGAATCTAATCTAATCTAATTGGATTGTGAGAAAGCAGTGATGCTGGAGATCACAGTTGAGAGTGTGGTGCTGGAAAAGCACAACAGTCAGGCATCATACGAGGAGAAGGAGAATCAGCGTTTTGAGCATGAGCCATTCATCTGTGCTTGCCTTTTAGATTTGGATTGGTTTTCCATTTTCTATGATGCATGGTCCTTGACCTTTGAGATGCATTGGCTTCCAGGATTGAATTTTTTTCTTTGGGTCATAGCCCTGTGGAACACACAATATTGCTACCAGTGTTCATTTGAGTGATTTGAACAGGTGTTGATGCTCTTCCTGCCATGCATAAGAATGTTTTTGTTGAGGAGCTCTTAATAATGATGCTTTCTACGTTTGCTTTGTATGGTGCTAGGAATTTAAAAGTTTGAGATTTCTTTGCAGCTCATTTCTGACCTTGTCTGGGTTGAGACAGATCCCATAATCTGTTTAAATAGAGCCAGAAAAGTTGATCTGACTTGCATTCATCTAGCACTACTTCTGGTTGAGTTCTCCTTGATGAGCTGGCACCATCAGTGAGTGTAGATTTTGGTTGTACTCTCCTTTTGGTTTTGTCCATCACTGCAGTATCATCAGAAATGCAAACACATCCAGGAATACTTTGCATAATACTAAGCTGCTGGACAACAGACCAAAAAGTGGGGGTGTCTGGAAGTGATAGCTTCGAAATGGTGTTCTGGCAGTAGTGATTAGATGACTTTGTTAAATGAACTGTCTAATATGTATGTTTGGCATCCAGTTGAGAAAAAAATTTGCCACCTTGAGGGATTTCTTTCGAGAAAGGTTTGGATGTCTTGAGTCAAAACATACCCTGATTGTGCTAAAGAAAGATAGCACAGAGAGTAAATCCTTTGATTCCATGAGCTCACGGCTTGCAATTTCTCCTACCTGCGCTTAAAAAAAAAAGCAACAACAAAATTCATCATCCACTCGCTAAAGTCATGTATCAGCGATTTTTAAACAATTTTTTAATGAGCTCCACATTTGTGAATTCCATCATTCACTGGGGTTCTCAGGCATGGAACCCTTGAGCTTAGAGGAATGATTGTAAAAGCACACAAACTGGTGCTGCTATGATGTAATCAACAGATTAAATCATTAGGATCCAGTTATCCCGCTTGCTGGTAAGCTTCTCCTGTAGGTGAACACTGCACTTTTTTTTATTCACTCATAAGATGTGGGCATTGTTGGCTGGCCAGCATTTATTGTGTGTTCTTGAGTTGCTCTTAAGAAGGTGGTGAGCTGCCATCTTCAACCACTGCAGTTCATGCATTTTTGGTGGACCCACAGTGCTGTTAGAGAGGTAATTCAAGAGTTTTGACCCAGCAGCTCTTTAGAACATAGAACAATACAGCACAGAACAGGCCCTTCGGCCCACGATGTTGTGCCGAACTTCTATCCTAGATTAAGCACCCATCCATGTACCTATCCAAATGCCGCTTAAAGGTCGCCAATGAATCTGACTCTACCACTCCCTCGGGCAGCGCATTCTATGCCCCCACCACTCTCTGGGTAAAGAACCCACCCCTGACATCTCCCCTATACCTTCCACCCTTCACCTTAAATTTATGTCCCCTTGTAACACTCTGTTGTACCCGGGGAAAAAGTTTCTGACTGTCTACTCTATCTATTCCGCTGATCATCTTATAAACCTCTATCAAGTCACCCCTCATCCTTCGCCGTTCCAACGAGAAAAGGCCGAGAACTCTCAACCTATCCTCGTACGACCTACTCTCCATTCCAGGCAACATCCTGGTAAATCTTCTCTGCACCCTCTCCAAAGCTTCCACATCTTTCCTAAAGTGAGGCGACCAGAACTGCACACAGTACTCCAAATGTGGCCTAACCAAAGTCCTGTACAGCTGCAACATCACCTCACGACTCTTGAATTCAATCCCTCTGCTAATGAACGATAATACTCCATAGGCCTTCTTACAAACTCTATCCACCTGAGTGGCAACCTTCAAAGATCTATGTACATAGACCCCAAGATCCCTCTGTTCCTCCACCTGACCAAGAACCCTACCATTAACCCTGTATTCCGCATTCTTATTTGTTCTTCCAAAATGGACACTTGGCAGGGTTGAACTCCATCTGCCACTCCTCAGCCCAGCTCTGCATCATATCTAAGTCCCTCTGCAGCCGGCAACAGCCCTCCTCACTGTCCACAACTCCACCTATCTTCGTATCATCTGCAAATTTACTGACCCACCCTTCGACTCCCTCATCTAAGTCATTAATAAAAATTACAAACAGCAGAGGACCCAGAACTGATCCCTGCGGAACTCCACTTGTAACTGGACTCCATGCTGAATATTTACCATCTACCACCACTCTCTGACTTCGACCGGTTAGCCAGTTTTCTATCCAATTGGCCAAATTTCCCTCTATCCCATGCCTCCTGACTTTCCGCATAAGCCTACCATGGGGAACCTTATCAAATGCCTTACTAAAATCCATGTGCACTACATCCACTGCTCTACCCTCATCCACATGCTTGGTCACCTCCTCGAAGAATTCAATAAGAATTCTTTAAAGAACAATGATAAATTTCCACAAGAGGATGAGGAGTGACTTGCAAAGGCACTTGTTAACTTTGTAGAATGATTGACAAAATTGTTTTCCCTGAGATGCAAGACATCTTCACATTTGAAGTTTCTATCGTGTTGAATTTGTCTAGGTACAATTGCTGCAAGTCCGGAATCAGTTCAACGTGCCGTTATTATCTTAATATTTTTGTGGATGCTGACAGTATTGAATTCCATGCGTGCATGCTGATAGCCGCTTGCCCTCTAATTTCCTTTCTGACTGTACAGGCCTCTGAGGTCCAAGCACTGCAGTGATTTCGAGAACTGGAAGTCAAAGCTGCAATCAGTGTACCGACACAGATCACTGTGCATAACCATAGAGCAACTGCATGCGCAAGTAACTTAGAGGATACTATATGCTTTATTTTGTGCTCTCCCTCCTGTCCTGCCACTATTCACTGATCTGTGCATATATGCATCCAGGTCTCTTTGCTTCTGATCTGCACCTCTAGATTTGTACCCTTTTTTGAAAATTATCTTTTAATGTTCTTACCAAAACGAATCACCTCTCTGCCTTGAAACACATCTGCCCAATCCACCTACTTGGGTATGTCCTTCTGGAGGTCTACATCATCTTCCTCACAGTTTATAATTCCTGAGTTTTGTGTTGTCTGCAAACTTTGGAATTGCCTTTTGCACACAGATGATCTACATTATTAATATATATGAGGAAAAACAAGAGTCTTGAGATCAGTCCCTGGGGAGCTCCATTACAAACCTTTCTCCAGCCTGAAAAACACTGATTGACCATTCCTTCTGTATTTCTTATCACTCGGCCAATTTTGTATCCATGTTGCTACTGACCATTTTATTCCATAACCAGTAACATTTCTCAAGTTTTTTTGTGCAGTACTGTATCAAATGCGTTCTGAAAGTCCCATGTACATCACATATAAACTTTACCCTAATCAAGCCTTTTGTGTTGCCTGATCCAATAACTCTACCAAATTAGTTAAACACGAGTTCCCTTTTAGGATCCTATTTGATGTTATTGCCAAGTCTCCTCTGGAGTTGGTGATCTACCCTGGTCAAACGTGTACCTTGTTATCAGGAAGGTCATAACCATGAATAGCTTGAGGCTGTATGCAGGACAGGGGGTAGTCACTTGCCTTATCAACTTGTACCAAGAGAATGCTTTTGAAACAAAATCTCACAATATGGACTCACTGTTCAAAATGTTTTGAGAAGCGAATTCACAAATAGATTAAACTGCCCAAGCAAATATAGTAACACAATTCCAATCACTGGGTCAGAATTGGAAAACTTTCTCATCAAATCTGGAGTCGAGTAAATCTGTCTTGTTTATGTGCTGCATCAAGTCTTTTGCCAAGTCCATCTGAAAGAATGCAGCCATGAGGGGGTAACAGTCTTGGGCAGTGGAGACACTCAGGCCAAAGCTTCCTGTACAGTCTGTCCTGAGAAATGTAATAGTTTCGTTCCTGTATGATCCCACATTATAAGAAAATCATGTAATAGCAGCACCATTTAAACCAATGGGACCGGAATTGCATTGTAACCAATGCAGGTAAGGAAAGTTGACATTCTACAAATAATGGTTTAAGTTCTTCAATCGAGTTACAGCCAATTTGCGTTGAAGAAACATGCGTTATAGCAGAACTGACTGCATTCATCAGATGTCTGTCATGAACCAAGTTTATGGACTGATCAGCGTTTGCAACCCTTACGACATTCCCTTGGCAACCCAATTAAATTATGACAGGAGCAAGGCCATGTTCTTTGGGAACTTGTTTGGCTGATCTGCTCTTCATCATTGAGTTAGATCACATGAAGGTACTGGTTTGATCGGAAGAACCAGCATGCACCAGAAACTGGAAGGAGCATATTACCAAGTAATAAACAAGTTGGGAAGTGAAATAATATGTTAAGAACCTGATCATTGGTTGTAAAGTGCTTTCGGTGTTAACGTATGTTGTCGGTCCGTCACATGCTCCTCTTCTGCACATTGTGTCACTAAGTCATTCTGCACTAAGTCAATCAAAAGTGGATTGTGTCCACATGAATATGATGTTTCAATCTCGAGATCAAGGCAAGGGAGTTAGAAACCAAACACCTATGCTCATTCTGATGATCACCTTTGTGTGTAATTCCATCAAACTGTGCCAAGATCTTTGGAGGACAAGTGTCAGCTTTATTTCACATCTTAGTCTCTGAAATCCTCTTTGCCATAGTCGTTTGTTTTCAATTGCAACTCTTGCTCACTGGTCTGAAATTTAGAACAGGAGATGTTTTTTTTTCCTATTGGAAGGCCATTCAAGTGTTCATTAAGTACTCTTAACCAAATTCCAAAGGCACAATTGTAATCTGACATGACACTTGAAATTTAGCTTGGTCCAAAACTGCTCTGGATAAAACTTTTGCTCTGACGTTCCCTGGAACTATCTTGTTCAATCCCGCCATTCTTCTCAAATATTCACTTTATCCTTAATCTCCTGTGGATTGTATTATAATTCTTAATCTTGTTTACAATTTCTCCATTATTGTACTTCTCCTATCTCCAACCGTGTCAGTCCTTTATTTCAGTTTATATTCATGGTGTTCAGAATCTGATTGTTATTTCCTCTTTGTTACCGTAAATGCCAGACTTTGAGCCATCATCTTGCTTTACTGTGGAATTTTCTTGCTATCTTCTCTCTCTTTCTATAACTTGACACTTTAAAAATCTTTTTTGACTATTTCCTCACCTCCTGACTGTTTGACTCTTCTAGTGTCCTTTGGTCTGTTGACATTTTATAATATTTAGTGTGTTATTAAACTTGTGTTATCATTTGGAAGCAAATGTTTGAAAATTTTACATTTTTAATTGCGCTGGGACTTGTTTTAAAATAACATAGGAAATTAAGGTGGTTGATTCTGTGCAGTTGTCTTTGAATTCTTGAGCTGTTTCAAATGCGTTCATCTAAATAAACTGAAGATAGACTACATTCATTCATGAATTGTTTGCTTCTGAATTAATCATCATCTCAAAGCTGCTCTTAGCTTGACTGATATCATCTGTTTGCAGATGTATTGCTTTGCCCAGAAATTGAATGCTTACTCTTCTTACTATAAATTTTACATGATCAGTGCAAAAATTCAAGTTAATTTCCAGATATATTGACAGGTACCTATGTCTGCTTTTTTCAGGAGTTAGCATTTGACCCATATGAGAACTATGCACAGGACATACTGCGGCCTGGCTTTCATGATCATTTTCTCAGCCTTTTATCAAAGCCAGGTGCTGCATTCTACTTGCAGGTGAGCATTTCGACAACTTAAATTCTGCTGCTTAGAAAGCAATTACAAATGTAATCTAGATTTTACATAACAAATTGATGGATTTAATTTCATTTCAGTCAATTGGTGAAGGTTTCAAGGAAGCTGTGCAATATGTTCTTCCTAGACTGTTACTGGCACCTGTTTACCATTGCCTGCACTATTTTGAACTTCTAAAGGTATGAATAGGAGCTATTGAATTTAGTTAAAATTTATCTTAATTGAAGAAAATGATCCACAACATACATATATATATATTATATATATATTACAATACTGTTGTGACAGACACATCATGAAATAACAAATGTAATTATTTACCAAAAAATTAATTACTCGTGTCTCAACTCTGGAGAACTGTTGCAAAACCATACAATAGACTAACAGCTTTCCATTCTACCACTGTAAGAAAAATAAAATGATAAAATATATGCGACAATTGGAGGGCCTTTATGGCACAGTGCTAATGTCCCTATCTCTGTGCTAGAAGACTCAGGTTCGAGTCTAACTACTCTCAAGGTATATTATAATAACTCTGAAAAAGTTAATTTGAAAATATCTGTGCTATAATTGATGCACTTGTTACAATTCCTCACCAGGAAGCTGTCTAAGTGGTCAGAAATTTGCTCAAAACTCTAAACGTATCATGATGTTGATCTTCCAGAATGTAATGTGGACCGCCTTTGCAGAATTTAGTATTACATGGTAAAGAAAACTCCAGAACAGGTACATGCTGGAACAGAGTTCTTTGGGACATCATTACTCACGTCGTTTGACTAGTTCGAGAACCTGGCATTATTTGCTCAGAACCTTACTTTACTTTGAAATTCAACTATGTGGCACTTCATCAAGATTTCTGAAATTTGATGTGAATTTTCTACATCCACAATAACCTGACATACTTGAAAGTAACTCTTAGGTTTGTTAAGCCTGGTCTTCCTTCCGAAGATCCGTGTTTCTTACTTATAAATTATTTTCGTAAAGTCTAGTAATTTCATAATTAACTAAAGATTCCAATATGGATGTTAAATTGCCTTAATTAGCTTTTGTTTTGAAAATAGGCATTCTGTTAGCTTCTCGTCAGATATTCAATGCATACCCACACTCAATTTCCCCAGACTTTTCTTTGTATTTTCCCATTCTCCTCAGGGGTCCAGTGGTCTCAACACGTCCTAATTTTTTGCTTGATTTACTATGTGTAATATTCTGTATTTAATTATGTATCTAATTTATTTTAACTGGAGATATACCTTTGCTTCAGTATTCTCCTTTCTTAAAGTTGTTATGAAATACTTGCATCCCATCAATTTCTAATAACTTACTTCTCCCTGAAAATCTCGGTTTCTACCACTCCTTGTTGAAGTCACTCCTTAAAATCAACCTCTTTGACCAAGCTTTTGATTGCTAGTCATAGAGTCACACAGCATGAAAACAGACCCTTCATTCTAAATTATCCAAGTGACCATCCCATTTCAGTGCTCTGACCAGTGGAGGCAAGCATGCAAAATGCTGCCTTCACCTTCCTGTCTACCTGTGATGGCACTTTCAAGGAACCATGTACCTGAAACCCCAAGTTTTGGTGAATTTACACAGTTCAGACTGCTGCTTCACCACAAATCACTGAAGAGAGAGTGATTGTTTGTGGATGTGGTGCCATTCAGCAGGTTGATTTATTTCTGATGATGTCAAGCTTCTTGAGTGTTATTGAAGCTGCACTCATCCAGAAAGGTGGGGAGTATTCTATTACACTCCTGATTTGTGCCTTACAGATGGTCAACAGGCTTTGGGGAGTCCAAAACTGAGTTACGCACTGCAATATTCCTAGCCAGTGATCTGTTCTTGTAGCTACTGTATTTATATGACAAGTCCAGTTGAGATTTAGGGCCAATGCTAACCCTAAGGATGCTGATAGTGGGGGATTTAGTGATGGTAACATCATTGAATGTCAAAGGGTAATGGTTAGAGTAGGTTGAAGTAATACCTGCCACATAGGAAGATGATTGTGGTTGCTGTGATCAGTCATCTCAGCTGCAGGACTACAGGAGTTCTTCAGGGTAGTGTCCCAGGTCCAATCATCTTCAGCTATTATATTAATGGCTTTTCCTCTGTCATTATGTCAGAAGTGGAAATGTTTGCAACTCCTCAGGTACTTGTTCTAAAACAACTAGACCTGGACAATATCCATGCTTTGGCTGACAAGTGACAATTAAAATTTGCACCCCAGAAATGCCAGGCAATGACCATCTCCAGTAAGAACCAATCTGTTATGCCATTGTGGCTTGGTATCAGATTTTGTCTTAATCCTATGAAGCAATTTGATGCATTTCTACTGACCTAAAGATATGTTTCTCCTCTGTTAAATCATTGTCCAAACCAGGAAGGAAGCTTATCTGATATTTTTCACTTGTGTTTTCACTGTTTATTTCTTCACTTTAAATACTTTATATGTACATTCCTTCTTTTCTTTTACATTTGGTAACTTGGCCATTTATCCCTTTTTATCTTTCTGCGTTCACAGGATAATGCAGCAGTCCTTCTATTTTCATTGGTGTCTAAACTCTATATATAAAGTATTCATTTTTAGTTTTTTTTATAGTGCTATTGTCATTTTTAAAACACCTTATTGTTAGCCAACTATCCTGCATTCCAATTTTTCTTCCCATTTGACCTCAGTACATTTCTCCATCTATTTCCGAAATCTGCCAACTTCTAATCAGGTGTCATTATAATTTTGTGTTGAGATTTTCCTCAATCTCATGTTATTAGGGCACTACCCCTAAAATGCTCACTCACATTCAAGGTACGATTGCGTCTATTTTATTACATGACAATATTTAGTAATTCTCTCTTTTTATGTCTATGAAAATAGGATCCTGTAGATAACTAAGCCTTATCAACTGACAGTGGGTAAATCCAGTGACTATTCAAACATACACCATTCTATTAATGTAAATAGTTTTACATTAAAGCTTCAGTAAGTGTGGCGATGGACCAACTTTTGAAAAAAGTGATAGAACCATGAAAAAGATGAGGGAGCATGTCTGTCCAAGAGTTCTTTACAAGATTTCTCATCAGGACCACTCAATCTGCTTTTTCCCCCCACAGTCTTCTCTGTTTCCAGTCAGCAATTGTGTTGGTTGCCAATCTAAATACTTCATAATTTTGAATACCATTTAAATTTCTCCTTGCTCATCTCTCAACCTAGTCTCTCATCAAGCAATCCAGTTTCTTCAGCCCTGATACAATTACCATAAATTTTCTTTGCATCCTTTCCAAAAGTGTTCCCCTGATCAAATTCACTAAAGATGATTTTGATATTCTGATTGTCAAAAAATAAAACAGGAATTTATGGCTAGATTCTGAATTTGACCAGAACAGAATTAAGCCATTTGCCATTTGGCACTTTCATTCGTCAATGATTCAACTTGGGTGGCACGGTGGCACAGTGGTTAGCACTGCTGCCTCACAGCGCCAGAGACCCAGGTTCAATTCCCGCCTCAGGCGACTGACTGTGTGGAGTTTACACGTTCTCCCCGTGTCTGCGTGGGTTTCCTCTGGGTGCTCCGGTTTCCTCCCACAGTCCAAAGATGTGCAGGTCAGGTGAATTGGCCATGCTAAATTGCCCGTAGTGTTAGGTAAGGGGTAAATGTAGGGGTATGGGTGGGTTGCACTTCAGCGGGGCTGTGTAGACTTGTTGGGCCGAAGGGCCTGTTTCCACACTGTATGTAATCTAATCTGAACTCCACATCAACACGTTTTCCCCATATCCCTCCTTAGCTATTGTTAACAAATACAGTCAGTTCTTCTATAACACAATGTTTGCATTCTTGTGCAACCCTGCATTATAGAAGTAGTGCTTACAGTGTTGGCAATGTAATCGTGTTACAGGCAACTCACATTTTAAAAGTTCGCTCTTTAGAAACCGCTTCCCCAATTCATCAATCACGTTACAGCGAAGTTGTGTTGACAAAACGCACTTTATAGCAGAATGACCTGTATATCAATTTGAGATTTATCATTAAAACATTGTCTTGCATCAATTACCATTTGCAGAGGAAATAAATACCAATGCCTATGGTAAGGGGAACATAAAGCTTTAGAACCCAATGAAGCAAAGTGTCAAATGGGGTACATCCTAAGATATTGAACGATGTAGCTTCTGAGATAATGGATGTGCTGGTAGTAATTTTCCAAGAATCTTTGGATGTTGGAAAAGTTGCAGAGGTTTAGAAAACTGCCAATATAACATCCTTATTCAAAAAAGGAAGGAAACAAAAAAACCATTATCTGTGGGCCATTGAACTTAGTGTCTTTTACTGGAAAAATATTAGCAGCTTAAAGGATACTATAGCAGAGCATTTAAAAATGCATAACTTTATCAAGCAAATCAGGATGGTTTCATGATGGGGATTTCATGCAAATTTTACCTAACAAGTTTTAGTGTTCTTTAGAGGATGTAACAAGCAAGATATATCAGGGGAGCCAGTGGCTATGATGTTTGGATTTTCAAAAGGTGTTTGATAAGGTACCACACATTGGGCTACTGAATAAAGTAAGAGCTCGTGGTGTTGAGGTCATATGAGTATAGATACAGTATTAGTTAACTAATAACCAAGTTGGAATAGGGATTATTTTCAGGATGGCAGCCTGTTAACTAGTAGACTGCCACAAGGATCCATGCTAAGGCCACAACTATTTACAATATATATAATTAATGATTTGCATGCGGAAAATGAATGTACTACAGCCAAGATTGCAGATGACACAAAATTAGATAGCGAGGCAACTACTGAGGATGGCAGAGTCTACAAAGGGGTTTAGACAGGTTATGTGAGTAGTTAAAAACTTGTCAGATGGAATATAAAGTGGAAAAATGTGAGGATCTGCATTTAACCTGGAAGAATAGGGGAGCCACATATTATTTAAATGGAGAAAGACTGGAAAATTGCTGTGTTGTGTAACGATAGTCCTAGAGATGTACAGCATGGAAACAGACCCTTCGGTCCAACTTGTCAGATATCCTAAATCAATCTAGTCACATTTGCCAGTGTTTGGCCCCATATCCCTCTACACCCTTCCTATTCATATAGCCATCCAGTTGTCTTTTAAATGTTGTGATTGCACCAGCTACCTCCACTTCCTCTGGCAGTCCACTCCATAACTACACCACCTTTTGTGTGAGAAAATTGCCCTTAGGTCTCTTTCAAATCTTTCCCCTCTCACCTTAAACCTATGCTGTCTAGTTTTGGACTCCCTCGCCCTGGGGAAAAAGACCTTGACAATTCACCCTCTCTATGCCCGTCATGATTTTAACAATTTCCATAAGGTTACCCCTCAACCTCTGACACTCCAGGGAAAATAGCCCCAGCCTATTCAGTCTCTCCTTCTAGCTCAACCCCCACCTCACAACATCTTTGTGAGTCTTTTCTGAATCCATTCAAGTTTGACAACATCCTTCCTATAGCAGGCAGACCAGAATTGAACACAGTATTTCAAAAGTGGTCTCAGCAATGTCCCGTTCAACTGCAACATGACCACCCAACTCCTTGACTCAACATACTGACCAATAAAGGCAGCGTATCAAGTGCTGCCTTCACTGTCCTGTCTATCTGCGACTCCACTTTCAAGGAACTATAAACGTGCACTCCAAGGTCTCTTTATTCAGCAACATTCCCCAAGACCTTGCCATTCAGTGTATAAGTCCTGTCCTGACTTGTCCTACCAAAATGTAGTGTCGCAAGTTCATCTAAATTAAAAGCCATCTGCCAGTCCTCAGTTCATCTGATCAAGATCCGTTGAACTCTGAGATAATCTGAGTCCATTACATCACTGATTTTGGTGTTATTTGCAAATTTAGTGACCATTACTTCTAAACTCACATTCAAAGCATTAATATAAATGTTGAAAATCAGTGGATCCAGCACTGATCCATGTGATATACCACTGGGCACAGCCCTCCGGTCAGAAAAACAGTCCTCCACCAGCACCATCCTCTGTTTCCTACCTTTTTGAGAGACTTATGCAAATATCATGAAAAGCTAGCATTCAAGTTCAGCGGGTAATTGGGCAGGCAAATGAAATGTTAGTTGTAATTTCAAGTGAATGTGAAAATAAGGACATCTTGTTAAAACAAAACCATACACTAATTAGACCACACCTAGAATACTGTGAAGGGGTTTTGGTTCCCTTACCAAAGGAAAAAAAACTGGCATTGGAGGCAGTCCAGAGAAGACAGACTCGGTTGATTTTGGCTATGGAGGAGCTGTTTTATGAGGAGAGGTTGAGTAGGCTAGGCCTGAATTCATTGGAGTTTAAAAGAATGAGAGGCAATCTTTTTAAAACATTTCAGATTCTTTGGAGGCTTAACACAGTAAAGGCTGCGATGTGGTTTCCCCTTGTGAGAGAGTCGAGACATGATGGGCCTAATCTCATGGTAAGAGGTCACCCAGTTTGAATAAAGATCGGAGGAATTTCCACCTTTGGATGGTGTGCAGTGAAGCTGTGAAATTTGTTACTGCAGAGGGCAGTCAAGGTTGGATTGTTAAACAAGGTGAAGGCTGTGATATACTTTATAATCAGTAAATGAATCAAAGGTTATGTGAAAAAGGCAGATCTGGCAGAGTTGATCCGATCAGCCACAATCTCAATGAATGGGAGAGCATACTCGGTGGTCTGAATGCCCTACTTCAGCTCTTACATCTTATTGTCTTGTGGTTTTCATGTGTAAAAGTATTTACTAATTTCTCTCCAAAAAGGCCCAACTCTGATGTTCAGGTAATCTAAGTTCTAAACTCTTCAACCAGCAGAAGTAGCTTCTACCAACACAGTTCCTGAATGTCTTAGCCCTCAATCAAATCATGTTTTGAATTTTGAAATTCCAGGGAATACAATCTTGGTTTGTCTAATCTGCCCATGTAATTTGACCATTGGAAGCCATAACATTATGATACACTTCTTCAAAGCTTATGTATTCCTTCTGAAGCTGTGGTATCCAGAAGTTATCCCAGTACAATAGATGGGGTCTAAGCAGAAGTGTGTGTTGCTGTGGAATAACTGAAACCTCTGCATTCTAAACTTCTGAAGATAAAGCCCCATATTTAGTTAGCATACATATTTTGTCTTGTCTCAGTTATTTACTCCCTTCCCTGCAGGATTTTAGCCCTTTGAGTGTATTAGTGCTGTATTAATACAGATTTTGTCGTTCAAAAGGTTATGTTTTATATATCCATACCTGAGGTTGGAGATAGTTTTGCAGTTCAGATGGGAGTTTTCTGTGTTCTCAAAGGTAATTTCCTTTGAGACATTTGGTTTATAATTAATTTTTCGATTTTATTGGCTAAGATGAATGTTGTGAATCCCAGAACACACTTTAAATAATAGGGAGTGCTGCCAGTGTCCTGATCAATTTTTTTTCAAGTACCTGGTCATTTTTAAAATTCCTGTTTGAGATTGCACTGCTGTAGAATGTCTGCTGTATTTGAGTGCACTACTACAAATTGCAACAATACTTCATTTTTGAAATACTTTCAATATGTTTAAGTGTAATGCATGCTTGAATTTATATAATTAATTGCATATACAGTATATTTTTACATGTTTGTACATTAGGAAAGTGTTGAAAGATGAAAATATTATAATGTACAACATAGCAGTTGTTTATGTAAGGTTTCAGTTCCTGAGGTGTACAGCATCTTCTGTTTGGAGCTGATTTAGTAAGAGTCATTGCTTATAACACATTGTAAGTTGGTGGACTTGTAAGTTCAATCTCTTGTTTGTTATTTACTGCTAATGAAGATATTATAATTTAGACAATAAAACTTGAGGAAATCTGTGTTATATACGCACTCATCACGGCTGTCTCTTTGGTAAGAATTTCACAGAGAAACGTTGTGAAACAAAAACTTTAAAAGCATCTCTTTGGAAGATGATCTGTTTTTGCATTGTAAATGAAAAATGTTGTTAACAAGTTGCAAAAACCTTCAATTCAGTGCAGAGTAATCTTTGGGAGAACTTCAAATCATGTGCCATGTTGTGGAATCTCTACATGTTATATACCCTTATGAGAAAAATACAAGAATCACTTCTGCAAGAAGTAGACATGCATCTTCTTTAAAATAAAAATAGTCTTTGCTGTTATTTAAATCATGCTGTTGTTTACCTTGTGAATTTCATAAATCTCCCTGCTCAGCATAATTGTGTCTTAAGAATATAAATTAGAAGCTGTGATAGGTCAATCAACCTTGAGCCTCTCTCCCATTCAATAAGATTTGGAGACTTTTACAGCACCGGTTGGCGCCATTTGGCCAAGTGTCTGCACCAGTCAAAAAAGATCTGACAAAACTATAAGGTTTGGTTTCTAGACCTGCAGGTTCTGCCAGTGCAAGTGAATATCTACAAACTGCTTAAGTGTTGAGTTTCTAACCCAGCAACCCTTTAGGTAATAAATTCCAGGCTCCCATTACTCTGAAAATAATTCTCCTCAACTGTCAACTTAGCCGTCTACCTCTTAGCATAAATCCATGCACCACCCCCCTCCAACCCTGTTCTGGGGCACAGCGGGAAAGGGTAAATGTTAACAGCGCCTACGTGATAGGAGACTCAGTAGTCAGAGGGACAGACAGGAGATTCTGCCGCAAACAAGGATCCAAAATGGTGTTATGTCTCCTAAGTGCCAGGGTCCAGGAGGTCTTGGAGCGGTTGCAGAATGTTCTCAAGGGTGACTATCCAGAAGTGCACATTGGCACAAATGACAGGTAGAAATAGGGAGGAGGTCCTGTGGAGTGATTATAGAGAGCTAGGAAAAAAGTCAAAAACCAGGACCTTGATGGTGGTAATCTCTAGATTAGTTCCAGTGCTATGTGCTAGTAAAGGTAAGAACAGGAGGATGTGGCAGATGAATGAGTAGCTAAAGAATTGTTGCAGGGGACAGGGATTCAAATTTTCAGATCATTGGGATCTTTTCTGGGGCAGTGGTGACCAGTTCAAGAGAGATGAGTTGCACCTGAACTGGAGGGGGACCAATGTCTTGGCGGTCAGGTTTGCTAGTGCTACAAGGGGAGGGTTTAAACTAGATTGATGGGGTGGGATCCTGAACAGCAGGGAGGCAAGTGCAAGGCTGGAAGAAAATACAGTAATCAGAAATACTACGTTGAAGAGATAGATCAGACTGGAACATGACAGGGAATGAGGAAAGTCTGTTGGATTAAATTGCATTGATTTCAGTGCAAGAAGGCTGATGAACTTGGTGTGGAAGGTACATGGGACTGGGATATTATAGCCAATATAGAGACATGGCTAAGGGAGGGACAGGACAGGCAGCCTCATGTGCCAGGGTACAGGTGTTTTAGGCGGGACAAAGGTGGCAGAAAGAAAGGAGGGGGAGTTGCATTTTTTTGATTAGGGCAAGTATCACAGCAGTAGTCAGAGATGAAATAACTGGAAGATCAACCAGTGAGGCTTTTTGGGTGGAGCTAAGAATTAAGAAGGGGGTGGTGATGTTATCATGCATGCACTATAGGCCCCAATGTCAATTAGAGGAACAAACATGCAAGGAGACTTGCAGGAGCAGTAGGGTTGTCTTAGTAGGGAATTTTAATTTTCCTAACATAGACTGGTACTGCCAGAGCATTAAAGGTTTAGATGGGGTGGAATTTGTGTGTTCGGGCGTTTCCTCAAGCAGTATATAGAGGGCCTGATTCGGGAAGGGGCAAAGCTTGACCTACTCTTGGGAAATGGAGCAGGACTGAAGTGACAGTGGGAGAGCACTTTGGGACCAGTGACCATAGTTCTATTAATTTTAAAGTAGTTATGGAGAAGGACAAAACTGGTCCACAGGTTCAAGTTCTAAATTGGAACAGGGTGAATTTTGATGGAATTATACAGGAACTTGCAAGGGTTGATTTGGAGTAGTTTATTTGCAGACAAAGGGACCTCTGGCATGTGGGAGGCCTTCAAAAGCGAGATAGCTCGAGTCCAAAGTCTACTTGTTCCTGTGAGGATGAAGGGCAAGTTTTTGCAGGAATAGGGAACCCTGGGGAACTTTGGATGACAAGAGATCTTGAGGCTTTGACTATAAAAAGGAGGCATGGCTCAGGTACAGGCAGCTGGGATCTAGGGAATCCCTGCTGATATATAGGGAATACTGGAGTTCACTGAAGAAGGAAATTAAGAGGATGAAAAGAGGGCACAAGATAGCTTTGGCTGAGAAGGTAAGGGTGAATCCAAAGAAGTTCTTTAAGTATATTAAGGGCAGAAGAATAACTAGAGAGAGAATATAACCCCTCAAGGACCAAAGTGGATATGTATGCGTGGAACCGCAGGAGATGGGCGAGGTCTCCTCTGTTTACAGTGGAGAAAGGCATGCGGAGCTGAGGAATTGGGGAAGTTACTAGTAATATCTTGGGAACAGGCCATATCACAGTAATGGTGCTGTTGGACATAATAGAATGTATGAAGGTGAGTAAATCTCCTGGTCCTGACCAGATAGATCCAAGAACCCCACAAGACACTAGAGAAATTGTCTTGCTGATGATTTTTGCATCGTTGTTAGCCACCGGTGAGGTCCTGGAAGATGGAGGTTGGCAAATAACGTGCCCTTATTCAAGAAGGGCTACAAAGAAGAAGTTGGGAACTGTAGACCTAACATCTGATACTTGAGATGGTTCTGAGGGAGAAGATTCATTTTGGAAAGACAGGATCTGATCAGGAGTAGTCAGAGTGGCTTTGTACATGGGAAATCATGCCTCACAAATTTGTTAGAGTTCTTTCCTGAAATAACCAGGAAGATTGATGAGGGCAGGGCAATAGTCACCTATATGGATTTCAGGAAGACCTTTGATCAGCTTCCACATGGTAGGCTGCTCTGGAAGATTAGATCACATGGAATCCAGGGTGAGGTGGCAAATTGGATACTCAATTGGCTTGATGGTAGGAAGCCGAGGGTAAGAGTGGAAGGATGCTTGTCAGATTGGAGGCCTGTGATTAATGATGCGGCATTGCTGTTTGCTATCTATATCAATGATGTGGATGAGAATGTACAAGGCATGATTGGTAAGTTTGCTGGTGATACGAGAATAGGCGGTACAGTGGACAGTGAGGAAGGTTATCAGAAATTGCAGCACCTTGATCAGCTGGGGAAGTGGACCGAGAAATGTCAAATGGAATTTAATATAGATCAGTGTGAGGTCTTGTGTTTTGGAAAGTTAAGTCAAGGTCAGAGTTTCATGGTGAATGGTAGGGCATTAAGGTGTGCTCTGGAACGCAAGGACACTGGGATTCAGGTACACTATTCTTTGAAGGTGGAGTCATAGGTCGATAGGACAGTGAAGTCTTTTGGCACACTGGCCTTCATTAGTCAGGACAATAAGTATAGACGTTGGGAAGTTACGTTGCAGTTTTACAGGACAGCAGTGAAGCCACACAAGGAATATTGTGTTCAGTTTTGGTCACCTTGTTATAGGAAGGATGTGATTTAACTGGCAAGAGTGCAGAAGAAGTTTATAAGGATGTTGCCAGGATTCAATTGTCTGAGTTATAGGGAAACGTTGGACAAAGCTAGGATTTCTTTCTTTAGGGTGTAGGAGACCTAAGTGGGACCTTTTATAGAGGTGTATGAGATCATGAGAGGCATGGATAGGGTGCATGCACTCAGTCTTTTTCCCAAGGTTGGGGAATCGAGGACATGGGGGCATCAGTTTAAGGTTAGAGGGGAAAGAACAAAAGGGAACCTGAGAGGCAACTCTTTTACACTGAGGGTGGTACACATATAGAGTCGTAGAGATGTACAGCATGGAAACAGACCCTTCGGTCCAACTCGTCCATGCCGACCAGATATCCCAACCCAATCTAGTCCTACCTGCCAACGCCCGGCCTATATCCCTCCAAACCCTTCTTATTCATATCCCATCCAAATGCCTCTTAAATGTTGCAATTGTACCAGCCTCCACCACATCTTCTGGCAGCTCATCCCATACACGTACCACCCTCTGCGTGAAAAAGCTGCCCCTTAGGTCTCTTTTATATCTTTCCCCTCTCACCTTAAACCTATGCCCTCTAGTTCTGGACTCCCCGATCCCAGGGAAAAGACTTTGTCTCTTTATCCCATCCATGCCCCTCATAATTTTGTAAACATCAGTAAGCTCATCCCTCAGCCTCCGATGCTCCAGAGAAAACAGCCCCAGCCTGTTCGGCCTCTCCCTATATCTCAAATCCTCCAACCCTGGCAACATCCTTGTAAATCTTTTCTGAAACCTTTCAAGTTTCACAACATCTTTCCAATAGGAAGGAGACCAGAATTGCACGCAGTATTCCAACAGTGGCCTTACCAATGTCCTGTACAGCTGCAACATGACCTCCCAACTCCTGTACTCCATACTCTGACCAATAAAGGAAAGCATACAAACACCGCTTTCACTATCCTATCTACCTGCAACTCCACTTTCAAGGAGCTATGAACCTGCACTCCCAGGTCTCTTTGTTCAGCAACACTCTCTAGGACCTTACTGTTAAGTGTATAAATCCTGCTAAGATTTGCTTTCCCAAAATGCAGCACCTCGCATTTATCTGAATTAAACTCCATCTGCCACTTCTCAGCCCATTGGCCCATCTGGTTAAGATCCTGTCGTAATGAGGTAACCATCTTCGCTGTCCACTACACCTCCAATTTTGGTGTCATCTGCAAACTTACTAACTGTACCTCTTATACTCTCATCCAAATCATTTGTGCAAATGACAAAAAGTAGAGGGCCCAGCACCGATCCTTGTAACACTCCACAGGTCACAGGCCTCCAGTCTGGAAAACAACCCTCCACCACCACCCTCTGTCTTTTATCTTTGAGCCAGTTCTGTATCCAAATGGCTAGTTGTCCCTGTATTCCATGAGATCTAACCTCGCTTATCAGTCTCCCATGGAGAATCTTGACGAACGCCTCACTGAAGTCCATATAGATCACGTCTACTACTCTGCCCTCATCAATCTTCTTTGTTACTTCTTCAAAAAACTCAATCAAGTTTGTGAGACATGATTTCCCACACACAAAGCATGTTGACTATCCCGAATCAGCCCTTGCCTTTCCAAATATATGTACATCCTGTCCCTCAGGATTCCCTCCAACAACTTGCCCACCATCGAGGTCAGGCTCACCAGTCTGTAGTTCCCTGGCTTGTCTTTACCACCCTTCTTAAACAGTGGCACCATGTTTGCCAACCTCCAGTCTTCTGGCACCTCACCTGTGACTATCGATGATAGAAATATCTCAGCAAGAGGCCCAGCAATCACTTAGCTAGCTTCCCACAGAGTTCTAGGGTACACCTGATCAGGTCCTGGGGATTTATCCACCTTTACCCCTTTCAAGACATCCAGCACGTCCTCCTCTGTAATCTGGACATTTTGCAAGATGTCGCCATCTATTTCCCTACAGTCTATATCTTTCATATCCTTTTCCATGGAATGAACTTCCAGCAGAAGTGGTTGATGCAGGTACCGTGACAACATTTAAAAGGCATTTGTACAAATGCATGGATAGAAAAGATTTAGAAGGAAATGGGGTTAGAGTGGATGGTCATTTTGGTCGGCATGGACTAGTTTGGGCTGAAGGTGCTGTCTCCATGCTATTGGACTCAATGACTCTACAGCACGTTTTAAAAATAATACCTAGGCAAAATATACAATGCTGATAAATAGCAGTAATTAGGATCCAAAGAAGAAAGAATGGTATAAGTGTATAATTACTGGCTCTTTTATTTGAATCTATTTTGTATTCAGAACAAAATTGAATTAATGATGCAAATGCAGATTAATGGGTGTGATCTTTATAGCCATTATGGAGAGATAGTTACAAGGAGATCAAAACTGGGAACCTCAAGTAATATAACTTTCTGAAAGATCACGCAAGAAGGAAATTGGGGTGGGTTAACCTTTTTGGGATGGACTAGAATAAGCATGTTAGCAAGCAATGATGTTGAACCTGAAAGTGTAGCATTCATATATGTTTGGGTAAGCAATAAAAATGGAAAGAAGACACTGATGGGAGTTGTCTTTAGGCCCCGTAATAGTAGCTATACAGTGTGACAGAATAAATCTAGAGAAAATGGGGACATATAACAAAGACAATTCAAGAATTATGGTTGGATTTAATACGTTGGTAGTTTGAGATAGTCAGATTGACAGAGGAAGGTTGTGTATGAGTGAATGTGTTTGGGACAGTTTTCTAGAGCAGTATGTTTTGGATCCAACCAGGGTCAGAATAGTTTTGATCTGATAATGCAGATTTAATAAATGATCTCCAAGTAAAAGATCCCCTCAAACAGTGACCACAGCATGACAGATTTTAATATTCCATTAACATTAAGAGGCTGGGTCTTGGATTAGAAACAACTGTGCTCAGCATAAAACAGTTGGGGAACAGTGGCAGATATTGAAGAAAATAATTCATGGCTGATATCAAAAACATATTCCTATGAGAAGAAGGATTCTTGGAGGTGGATAAGCTTCCATCCATGTGAAGCAGGGAAGTTAAAGATAGCATCCGATTGAAAGAAAAATCATACAATCTGGCAGAGATAAGTGGTAGAATCATAGAGATGTACAGCACGGAAACAGACCCTCTGGTGCAACTCATCCATGCTGACCAGATATCCTAACTTAATCTAGTCCCATTTGCCAGTATTTGGCCCAAATCCCTGTAAACCCTTCCTATTCACATGCCCATCCAGGTGCTTTTTAAATGTTGTAGTTGTACCAGCCACCAGCACTTCCTGTAGCAGCTCATTCCATACATGAACCACCGTCTGTGTGAAAAAGTTATCCCTTTTAAATCTTTCCCCTCTCACCTTAAATCTATGCCCTCTAATTCTGGACTCCCCCCACCCCCACCCCAGGGAAATGACCCTGTATATTTACTCTATCCATGCCCCTCATGATTTTATAAACCTCTAGAAGTTCACCTCTGTGTCTCTGAAACTCCAGGGAAAACCGCCCCAACATATTCAGCTGCTCCCTACAGCTCAAACTGCCCAGCCCTGGCAACATCCTTGTAAATCTTTTTGAACCCTTTCGAATTTCACAACATCCTTCCTTTGGGAGGGAAACCGGAATTATATGCAATATTCCGAAAGTGGTCTTACCAATATCCTGTACAGCTGCAACATGATCGCCCAACAGCTATACTGAATGCTCTGACCAATAAAGGAAAGCATACAAAACACCTTCCTCACTTTCCCATTTACCTCCGACTCCACTTTTAAGGAAGTATGAACCTGCACTCTTTGTTCAGCAACATTCCCCAGGACCTGACCATTAAGTGTCTAAGTCCTGCTCTGATTTGCCTTTCCAAAATGCAGCACTTATCTAAGTTTATCTCAGTTAAACTGCATCTGCTAATCCCATGGCCCATTGGCCCATCTGATCAAGATCCTGTTGTAATCTAAGGCAACCTCTTCGGTGTCCACTACACCTCCAGTTTTGCTGTCATCTGCAAACTTTATCTCTTGTGTTCACATCCAGATCATTTATGTAAATGACAAAAAGCAGTGGACTAGCAATGATCCTTGTGGCACACGACTGGTCACAGGTCTCCAGTCTGAAAAGAAACATTCTACGATCACCGTTTGTCTTCTACCATCAAGTCAGTTCTGTATCCAAATGGCTAGTTCTCCCAGTATTCTATGTGATCTAACCTTGCTAACCAGTCTCCCATGGAAAACCTTGTCGAATTCCTTGCTGAAGTCCATATAGATCAAATCCACTGCACTGCCCATATCACTCTTCTTCGTTACTTCTTCAAAAAACTCAATCAAGTTTGTCAATTAGTGTTAACTATCCATAATCAGTCCTTGCCTTTCCAAAAATGCAAATTCTGTCTCTCAGGATTTCTTCCAACCACTTGCCCACCATTGATGTCGGGCTCACCGGTGTATAGTTCCCTGACTTTTCCTTATCACCTATTTTAAATCGTGACACCACGTTAGCCCACTCCAATTTTCCTGTGCCTCACATGTGACTGTTGTTGATAAAATATCTCAGCAACGGGCCCAGCAGTCACTTCCCTAGCTTCCCACAGAGTTCTCAGGAAAACCTGACTGGTCCTGGGGATTTAGCAACCTTTGTGCGTTTTCAGGCATCCAACACCACCATCTCTTTAATATGAGCATTTTTCAAGATGTCACCATTTATTTACCGACATCCTATACCTTCCATGTGCTTTTCCACAGTAAACACTGATGCAAAATATTTGTTTCATATCTCCCCTGGGGATGGGGGAAAGTGGAGGGGGGGATTGGAGTGGGGATGGGTGGGGGGAGGAAGGGGGATGGCGGGGAAGGGGAAGGGGGATGGGTGGGGAGGGAATAGGGTGGCAGGGAAAGGTGGGGTGGGGGAGGAAGCGGGAGAGTGGGGAGGAAGTGGGGGGGGGAGTGGAGGGGTGGTGGGAGGAAGGGGGGTAGTAGGAAGGGGGGTGGTGCGTGGAGGGTGGTAAAATGGGGGGGAAACGTATTCCCAGCAGTATCCTCCCTAAGTATAGCTGTAATAATATCCCTGATCAAAAATGGCAAAGTTCCCTAGATTCACCACCCCTCCAACACTGCCACCACCACCATCACCCACCCCACCTTACTAGTTTAAATTCTCCCAAGCCGCTGTAGCAAATCTCCCTTCCAGTACATTCGTCCCCTTCCAATTCAGATGCAGTCTGTAACCTTCTTATACAGGGCACTTCTACCCTAGAAGAGATTCCAATCATCCAAAAATCATAGCGTTGGGAAAATTTTAAACTCAAATATAACATAATTCAAATAATTAAGAGGGAGAAAATAAACTGAATAAACTTGCAAGTAATAGCAAAATGGACAGCAAGAGTTTCTCTAAACATAGGACAAGGAATGGAGAAGCCAGAGTGAATATAAGCTCCTCAGAGAATGAGGTTGGGGAAGAAATAATGGAGAACCAGGAAATTGCAGAGGACTAGAATAAATACTTATTCAATCTTCAAAGTAGAAAACACTAATACCATTCCAAAATTACCAAATATTCAAGGGGTAAAAGGAGGAAAGGATTTTAAAAATGCATTAAATAATCACTGGAGAAGCAAATAAGTGGGAAACTGATGAGGCTAAAGACAAATGATGACTCTGGACCTGAGGGGTTACATCTTAGGATATTAAAGGAAGTAGTTACAGAGATAGTGGATCTGCTGGTTGTAAGCTTCGAGGAGCCTTCAATTCTGGAAAAATCCCAGAGAATTGGTTAACCACCAATTGAAGAAAGGAAGGAGACAATGAAATAGATAACCAAAGACCTATTAGCTTAATGAGTGTTATTGGGAAAATGTTTAAGTCAACTATAAAGGCTGTCGAGTAGGGCATTTAAAAATGAAGGGGAAACCATGTCTGACAAATTTATGAGATTTCTTTGAGCAGCTACCAAGCAAGATAGAAAAGCAGAAACAATAGTTATAATTATTTGGATTTTCAGAAAGCTCCATATTAAATAAGGGACTTATAAAATATAATAGAGAGGGTAGCCATTTTCAGGATGCAACCTGTAACTGAAGGTGTGCCACAGAAATCTGTGCTGGGGCCACAATTATTTATGATATATGTTAATGATCTAGATGAGGAAAGTGAATGAATTACAGCTGAGTTTGCAGATGATACAAAAATAGGTGGGAAGACATGTGGTGAGGATTAGATAAGGTAGATTAGATCACTAATGCCTGTGCTTTAAAAATATTCACATATTCTGCTCCTGCCATCTTTTCAGTAAGAGAATTCCAAAGATACTGAACCTTATAAGAGAAAAATATTTGACCCATTTTTAAAAAATGATCCAAGGGTATGAGCCTGGCTCTCTCACCTTTCCTCACAAGACAACCCTGTCATTCCAGGTACTAGTCTAGTTAACCTTTTGTTGAATTGCCTCCAACACATTTGCATCCTTCCTTAAATAAGGTGACTAGTACTGTGCTTTGTACTCCAGATACAAACTGTATAACGGAAGGGTAACCTCCCTACTTTTATATTCAGTTCCCCTTGCAATAAATGGTAATATTCTGTTAGCTTTCCTAATTACTTGCTGTGTCTGCACCTCAGATCTGTAATCTTTCACTATTTAGATAATTGGTTTCTTTATTCATCGAATATGAATTATAGAATTCCTGCACTTCAGATAAAGGCCTTTAGAGTCCTCACTTAGCCAGACTCCGTAACCTCACATTTACCATGGCTAATCCACCTAGTTTGCATATCCCTGGACACAACGGGACAATTTAGTAAACCCAATCCATCTAACCTTCACATGTTTGAACTGTGGGAGGGAATCAGAGGACCTAGCAGAAACTAACAGACAACTCAATACACAGGTTAAAAATCACACGACGCAAGTTGATAATCTGATGGGTTTATTGGAAACACTAGTTTTTGGTGTGCCGCGCTGCTCCTTCATTAAGTGTTAGTGCTCCGAAAGCTAGTATTTTCAAATAAACCCGTTAGACTACAAACTGATGTTGGGTGATTTTTGACCTTGTCCAACCCAGTCCAATACTGGCACCTCCACATCAAATGCCACACAGTCACCCAAGACTGGAATTGAACCCGGGTCCTCAGCACTTGAGGCAGCGGTGCTAACCACTGTACCAACACATTCTTCCTGTCAAAATGTACAGTTTACATTTCTTCACATTATACTCCATTTGCCTCATCGTTGCTCAATGAATCTATCTGTATTCCTTTGTGACTACTTTTATGTCCTCTTCGTAGCTTAGTTTCTAACAAATCTTAAGGATATTTAATTTGGATGAGGAGAGACATTTTGTTTTTTCCTTACCCACTCCATGCTGTCTCTCTCCTTCTGTCTGTCTCTTTCTCTCATATGTTAGTGTTTGGAGTATTTACATTTTCTAACTGTCAGCAGAGCATACTTAAGGCAATTGGATACATTTTGTTTCCTTCTAAATTCTACTTTTATTTGAAAAAGTCAACAATAATTAGAATGATTAAAGAACTTGTCTTCCTTGAATTAAGCATGCTTTCTGATGCTTACTACATTGCTGGAGCACTTCTGGGAAATTCAAGTTATCTTTTTTCCTATGCATGCTGCACATAGCATGTCATGTCTTGAATTATTCTGATACACTAGCCAGAAATGATACTTTGTAAAATAAATTTCAATTTGTACTTGATTAAACTAATGCAGACTGCTTTCAACAGCCTCCTAGGCAGTTCTCAATAGGTGGGCACTCCATTATTGAAATATTGGACAGAATCTTGTTGAGCCATTGGGTAAGTCTTGCCTGTTGACTGGAAAGTGAGCAGGAGACCTGTGCTGTCCCTTTTTGGGTAAACCTGCTAAGCTACAAGCCAACCATGCAGTGAGTGGCGAGCCCAGAGCTGGTCCTTCCCCTGAAATCAAAACCGTAGGGTGAATGTCTTCGCTGCTTGGAGCTAGATAATCAGAACTTGGCAGCTTATGCTCAGAGGCATGGGGAATTGTGGCAGCTGCTGGAAGGATAGGCACTAGGAGGTAGCAGTGTCACAGAATGGTGGATTGATCCTGGTGACAGGTCAGTAATGTGGGATGGTTTTGATGGAGAGAAGGTGCAGAGGCCTTGTCACCAAGGGACAGGAGACTGACTTACTGGAGGTGTATCATTGCCATGCCTTACAATGATAGTCCCTGGATCCATCCCTTAGAAGTGACAAGAGATTAATGTGATTTCATGTGTTGTGAATGCGACATGGCTATATGTCTGTCCACTACAATGTTAATATCAGCAGGAGCAAGATGTGTCCTTTGAACAGTCGTCAATTGGATATTTCAGGGTTTCAGTATACAGTAAGGTGTGATGGTTGACCATGGACCTTCCTGTCAAGTATTAAAAGGCGGGAAGGTGGCAGGGTTCAGATAGGTCACCATCCCATCTAATTAGATGCTCTTCTACATAGCAGCAACAGCAGAGGATTCCGCCAGTTGTTTCTGCAGATTACTTTTAATCTGCTAAAGAGTTTGTGTCTTTGGTGCAATTGTTATGGGAAAGGTGAAATAGCTTGTTGTGATACATACTCCCAATTCCTTTAAAATATGAAGAACAACAATCAGAGCATCTCGTAATCGTTTCTTTTCTGGAGAACTTGTCCATCTTGCATAATCAGTCCCATAATCCCTTGTACATTCCGATTGCTCTTTTGTTCAAATAAATTTGCAAACTAGCTGAAAACAAACTGATGATGAGTAAAGAGAAATAGACCATTCGTTCAGATAACAGTTCATGCCGTATCATGGAAATTTAAGTACATTAACCTGAAAAGACCTAAGAAGGCTGAAAAAGGTTACAATTGAAAATGAGGCACAAGCATCTCAAAAAAATACTTTTAATGCTTGTCTTAAAAGATTAAAATATATTAAAATGTAATATATTAAATAAATTTAGTCATTATTGCAAAATCAAAAATCAATCATAGACATTAGTACTCAAGTTGTGCACAGAGGATTTTTAATGCATGGATTTGGAACAATGATAGAATATGCATTGTTTACCAACTAACAGGTAAAACTAATAAAACTAATAACCAATGTCACAAAAGTAGCAAAGAAAAATTAGGAATGGGAAAATTGGAACAGTGCCTATAGTGTGAGAATGCCTGATAGCTATGTTCTGTGTACTATGGAACTGTTTAAAAAGATAATTGAGCATTTATGTTCGAGAGAAAAAAATCAAGCCTTTTCATTTTCAGTAGCAGAGTGGGTAATTAAGTTTGCTTGATTCATAAGTATTGAAGGTTGTCGATTTATAGGTGAGGGGTGTGTGCGCATCTGAAATACACAATAAAATTCATTCATGCAGTCCATGTGCTGTAGGTAGGACGCATAATGCCATTAGAGAGAGAGAGATCCAGGATTTAGTATTATCTTTGTCGTATTTGAGGATGGCATAATGGCTCAGTGGTAAGCTCTGCTGCCTTGCATGGAGTTTGCAGGTTCTCCCTGTGTGTCTGTTGGTTTCCTCCTGCTGTCCAAAGGGTGGATACAATGGGATTCCAAGTACAACATTAGCTACCATAGATGGTATGTGAGACATGTCTTATTGTCATAGATCAGATGGGCAAATGGGCTGAGGAGTGGCAGATTGAGTTTAATTTAGGTAAATGTGTGGAAAGGCAAATTAGCAGAGATCTTTTACACTTAATGGTAAGGTCCGAGGAAGTGTTGCTGAACAAAGAGACCTGGGAGTGCAGGTTCATAGTTCCTTGGAAGTGGAGCTGCAGGTAGATAGGATAGTGAGGAAGTGTTTGGTATTCTTTCCTTCATTGGTCAGTGCATTGAATGTAGGAGTTGGGAAGTCATTTTGTGGTTGTACAAGACATTGTTTAGGTCACTTGTGAAATATTGTGTGCAATTCTGGTATCCTTCCTATAGGAAAGGATATTGTGAAACTTGATAGGAAATGGTGGAAGTTGACAGATGACCTTATAGAGGTTTATAAAATCATGTGGGGTATAGATAGTCAAAGGTCTTGTCCCCAGGGTAGGGGTGTCTAAAACTAGAGGGTGAGGGAAAAGATTTAAAAGGGTTCCAAGGAGCAACATTTTCACGCAAAGGATGGTGTGCGTGTATGGAATGAACTTCCACAGGAGCTGGTGGAGGCTGGTATAATGACAAGATTTCAAAGGCATCTAAATGGGGGCAAGAATAGGAAGGGTTGGGAGGATATGAGCAAAATGCTGGCAAATGGAACTAGACATTAGACATTTAGGATATCTGGTTGGCATGGATGAGTTGGCCCAATAGTCTATATCCAAGCTGTACAACTCTATCACTGTATAGGCAGGGTAGGTGAATTGGCCACACTTATTGCCCATAGTGTCTAGGAGTATACAGGCTAAACAGATTAGCCATGGGTAGCCATGGGAAATGTAGGGTTACAGGAATAGGGTAGGAGTGTGCATCTGGGTGATGCTCTTCAGAGGGTCGATTATGGATTTTGTGGGCCGAATGGCCAAGTTCCATACTGGAGGGATTCTAGGATTATAACATTAGCTACCATAGATGGTATGTGAGACATGTCTTATTGTCATAGAAACAATAGCAAGCATTCTGATGTGTGTTGGTTTTAAGTATGTGTTCTGGCAGTTGTCTTATCCCAGTTACTTTCTACAAAAAAGGAAGGTTATTGTTGCAGTAAAAGAATTGACATATTGTCCTTCTCCTCCAGACTTATTGGAGGGTTTCCTTGCTCTGCTATTGCTTACCTTGAGCTTATCGTTGCGCTGTCACCAAGATGGACTAAAGGTTAGAGATTAGGATTCTCTTGTCATGGCTAAAGATAAACAGTAAAGACATGTTGGGACCTTGAATATCTATTGTATCTTATTTATATCTAACCCTGTAATAGCTATAAAGTACTGAAAACTCACCTTTTTTTTAACCGTCTTATAATAACAGCAATTAGAGGAGAAAAGTGAAGATGAAGAAGACAAAGAATGCCTGAAGCAAGCCATAACTGCTCTTCTTAACCTCCAGAGCAGTATGGAAAGGATTTGTTCAAAATCACTTGCGAAAAGAAGGCTGAGGTAAGCAATTTCCATTCATCCCTGGGTTTTTCCTGGTTGATCACATCTGTAAGTTCCTGTGGTTCCCATTTCCTCTTACTGTTAACAAAGAACAGTGTTTTAGTTTTAGGGCTCCGTTTACATAGGAAATGATGTCAGACACCAAAAGCTTGTTTTTATTCAAAGCATTTTATGCTTTTAAGTTGCTGTACAACTGAAGCTTAAAACCAAACAGCATCTTGAGAATGAGTATGACGACTTTGCTAAACATTGGGTGGTAAGCTTGATATTCTTAAAAGGTTCTTCTTTAAAGGGAATTAGCTACATTGTTGTTTTTTAAAATTGAAATCATTCCATGAAAATATTCATCAAAAGGTTTTATGTTTTTATATTTGATACTGCGAAGGAACAAGTGGATGCATGCATCTTTTAATTTAGTTGTTTTCTCACTTTCCTTTTCGATAAGACAAAGTGAATGGAATTGTTTTCTTAATGTTGAAGTTCAACAAATTATTAGCAACACTGCGGGAACAAATTGAATAACTTGACAGTTCCACTTGTTCAGCAGTGATTTCTTTTCAGCAGAGAGCCTAAACTTAAATCCCAAAGTGACCTAGAGGGTGATTTACTTGCCCATTTGAACTACACGATGGAATATTTCAGAGTACATACAAGTGTGACTGGAAGACTAATGCAGAAGTATGCTTTGTATTGAGCAAGTGACATGGATTTTTCTGACTAGAGGTTGAAATGTGCTCAAAAGATTTGATATTATTTTAGACTTCAGGATATATATTTTTTTTTTAAACAGATGAAATGTATTAGGAAAACTAGCTACACTTTGAAAATATCTGTTTCAATTTTGTAAGTACATTGTCCAAAAATCTGTACTTTTCAGTTATGTGCATTGGTGCATGGGTATTTGAGTTCACTTATCAGGATTAACAGATTGAGATTTGGTAATTAGGGCTTTTTACTCTCTTTCAGTGAGTCTGCATGTCGTTTTTATAATCAACAAATGAAAAGCAAGCACCTTGCAATTAAGAAAATGAATGAAATCCAGAAAAATATTGATGGCTGGGAAGGCAAAGACATTGGACAGTGCTGCAATGAATTTATAATGGAAGGCACACTGACACGTGTGGGTGCAAAACATGAAAGGCACATATTCCTATTTGATGGCTTGATGATTTGCTGTAAATCAAATCATGGTCAGCCTAGATTGCCTGGTGGAAGCTATGCAGAATATCGTCTCAAAGAGAAGTTTTTCATGCGTAAGGTACAGATCAATGACAAAGATGACACTAATGAATACAAGCATGCTTTTGAAGTTATCTTGAAGGATGAAAATGGTGTAATTTTTGCTGCTAAATCAGCAGAGGAAAAGAATAATTGGATGGCAGCTTTAATTTCTTTACAATATCGTAGTACACTGGAGAGGATGTTGGACACCACTATGCTACAGGAGGAAAAAGAGGAGCCACTTAGGCTCCCAAGTCCTGAAGTATACAGGTTTGCTGAGCCAGATTCTGAAGAGAACATTGTGTTTGAGGAGAATGTGCAATCTAAATCGGGAATTCCCATTATCAAAGCTGGAACTGTTACAAAACTGATCGAACGGCTTACATACCATATGTATGCAGGTAGGTACAATCTTTTTGCAATAGGGTGCTGTATTAAGAGATTTGATAGATTTATGCAGAAAGATTAAGCATCAGATGCTATAAGAAATATAAATTATTGCTTATTGTATCTTAATAATAGTTATAGCAACCCTGCTTTTTTTATTTATACAGCTTAAAAAACGTTTTTCCTATTGCTGAAACGAATCTGAGCATCTTTTGAACTTTGCTCTGTTGAAGCTAATAAAATGTTACATTTCAACACTGAACAATTGAACTAAACATTGAACAATTCAACAACCGCACCATAATAGCTAGCCCTAAATAGGTGATTCTATCCATAATTTTAAAGGGATAACGGCATAACAAGGAAGAAAACTTGTCCTGTTTAAATCGTTCTTTAGGGAAAAATGTTTTGTTTAATTTTCAAGATTGCTGGGCTCAGGTTAAATATCATACATTGAAATCATGGCAATATTACTGCATATGTTTCACCAATAACAAGTGCTGTTTGAAGGCACATGTATTAATGGGAATTCATTGAGTTGTTTGTCCAGTTCATTACTTTCCTGCAATAAGTCTTGCTTGGCAAATCTAATTCCTTTATTTCAATAATGTGGTTATTTTTGTTCCAGGAGTTTGATATTTGTGTATATTTAAAAGTTGATATTGTTAGGACAAAGGTCACTTGTAATGTTGGAACTATTTGTGAACCAGCCTTTTGAGCCACATTTTCTTTTGTTCATCTGGATAGATGAAGCAGGAAAGTTAAAAGTTCAGTTTTGATCAATGCCTTTTCTGTGGTGAAATGCAGCGGTTGACTGTGTAGATGTCTGTGATCTTCATTTATTAATTTTTATAATTTGGTATGAGAAGCATACCATGTATCAATATCTTTGTGGCCTTGATTAGAAGCAATTGACTACAAATGATAATGAAAAATTGTGTCCTAGTTGATGTTTAGTTTTTGCTTCACATAAATTCCATTTTGAGAAGTGACTTTCAAATGCCAGAACAATTCATATTTGCCTTTGGTAATGTAAAGCCTATGATGGTTACTACTTGTTTTATATAATTTTGTGCTTTTGAAAATGAAGGCATGAAAAAATGCAATAATTTTCTCTTCCATTGCCAATGGATGAATGCTCATGGGTCATTTAATTGGAAATTCAAGTTTGCTCCTGTGCCTCAACAAATTGTTTTAACTGAAAATCCAGAGCAAGACCTCTGACTGCACCGATATGATTTTTATTTCTCTTGTGTTCCAGCATTATGTGCTTTATTTTACTATTATTAGATTGTTTTCTACTTTGGATTACATTTTTTGTCAACAGAATTAAGAAGGTTGCAGTTTTTGAAGATGCCAAGTTAAAAGTTACAAAATATCCATGTTGTGTTAGTGAGACACTGATTTCATTTTTGAATTTGTATGGATTTCCACATCATTTGTGTCAAATATGGTTACTTTGGTATCTATGCACACATAAGTACGAATATATATGTTCCATGTGGGATGTTAGCAACTTGTGTATTTATATTGGCGGGATAAAGGTGCTTCCTGTTCATTGCACCTGCTGCAACTGAGTCAATCATAAGGGCTGTTCCGACCATTCATGAACCTCATTTTGACTTCCTGTCCAAAAAGAAGTAAATATTTTTTTTCCTTTTATTTCAAGTTTTAAAAAAGAATACGTTGAGCAAGTGGGCACAGGTTTGCTAAAGTTATGAAGCTGTTGACCTTTACCCATCATCTGTGCCGCTGTTATATTCTATTTTTTGTGTTCTATTACTTTGGTATACTGCTGTTTCCTTTCTTGGGTTGAATTTGAGGGTGATTGTTTGCAAAGAAGCTTATTGTTCATTCTTCATTCACAACTGTTGAAGTTGGGTGGGGTAGTTAACACTTGGGAAAACTCTTCATGCTAATGAGCAAATAAGCTTTCGAGAAAATACTTTGCAGCCCCAATAAAAAAAGCTTAAGTATGTTACTTGTACCAAGCAGCTGAACAGATGGCGGTATTTATGCTGAATGAGAACAGTTATGTGTAAGCTCTGCTGCAAGGAGCTGTAATTTTATTTCCTAGAAGTAATCTGAATAAATCTGCAGATCCACAGTTTGTGAGAAAAATGAATAGTGTAACTCATTATTGTAGCATGGAGTTTTACCGTCTGGTTTGAGCATAAATTTAGCAAAGGATTTGTATTGACTGTATTAACAATTCTATTTTTGTATACATCGTCATTAAATAATTTGCAAGGGGATCCTGTGGGTATTGAGAGATCCGAACAAATTCATTTAAAAAATTGAAAACAGGATGTTATGATGCAATGGAGCTTACTTTTGAAAGTAAACATTGTTTAAACTTACTTTAAAATTTCCTCAGTATCACCTTGAGGACTCCCGGCAAATAAAAGATTAGAATGAGTTTTGATTCACCCAAAATATATGAAATAACCCATTTATACCCCGCAAAGTAAATCGAAAACAAATTACACCAAGTTCACTTTAGGTCTGCAGGACTGATATAAGGCTGGTTTCTCCCAAACCTAATGTTTACTGTAAAGTGTATTAAATGTCTTTTCTCCACATTCTCATGTCATTGACCAATCTTGTTTTCTGCACCTGCTTAAAGAATATTCAATATATTATCAAAGTTGCTGATTTTCCATCACACAAAGTTATTACATAGACTGGAAAATCTTTATTTTGCACGAATAGTGGGAGTTTCCTATTTAGCTGTTCGGGTTTTCTATCTAATATTCTAGTTCGATCACTTAGAAAGATCAATGTTTGCACAATTGTAGCAATTCAACAAATTGGGAATCCGTTTAGAATTGCAGACGTAGTCACAATGGAGATCAAGTTCACAAGGCAGAGCTGTTCTGGCAAGGCAGTGCACAAATGATCTTCTATTTTGCATTATATATTACAAAATGTATTTTAAATATATTTTTATTGAAAAATAGATTTTTTTAATGTTACAACAAATACAAAGCAATGCAATTCAAAACAATACAAAGAAAGAATACCAAAAAAATTGTAAAATCCCATGTACAAATGTATAAATATATATAAATATATGTTTTAGAAAATCCCAATTAACTACTTAACTAAACTAGTAATAACTAACAACAAACTATTAAATAATAGTAATGCAGCTCAGCAAAACAAAACACTAGCTCTCGAATATCGAGAAAATTAATTTTCACAAATGTTCACAGTTCCCCTCTCTGGATATTGGACTCGTAAAGCACAATCATTCTGACTATCTAAAAGCCCTTATTAATGTGGCAGATAAGTCTATGTCCAGGTATTCCAAAAATGACCACCGTGTCTTATAGAAATTTTCAGTTTTGTGATGTACCATACTTGTAAGAAAACCCAAATAGAAATGCTCATTAACAATCTTACACCAACCCGATAGGCCCAGGAGATTTTCAGACGCCCAACTTAACACAATAGTTCTAGCGCTCAAAGTGAGGATGTTGAAAAGGTGTTTTTTATGCGCATCCACAGGGAATACACTGGGCAGACCAAGAAGAAGAGAGGTTGGGTCTTTCTCCACCCTTACACCTAAATACCCTCCATTGCCCCCGCCACAGCGCTCTAGTATGTTTGAAACCTACCACTGAACCAGAGACAATGGGTAAGAGTGCCAGTACTAACTTTACACTTGGGGCATGTTGAAGATACCCCTAGTTTACATTTTGACAAATGATTCGGAGCCAAGTGGACCCTGTGGAGAATCTTCAACTGTAAAGCATGGGTCCGATCGCAAAATATCTTTCTTGCGTTTTCCCAAATATCATCCCATGCCTCCGAGGAGACCTCAGCGCCTACCTCTCCCACACCCTACAAAGTTGATCAAACTCATCTGAGGGGCCGCACCCCACTTGATGATATAAAGTGCTGACAGAAAGTATTCTCTTAGCACTGAGCACCTCCTCTCTCTGTTGGATTTGTTGGGATCGGTCAAAACTGCAGTTTTTTAAAAATAAAATCCGTAAATTGAAGAAAATGGAAGTGGTCCCTGCTAGATACCTCTTATTTCTGCGCTAACTGATCAAAAGACATCATTTTGGCTCCCTCAAATAAATCACCCATGCAAGACACACCCCTAGCTGCCCAATGTTTGAAACCTGAATCCATCATCCCTGGTTGAAAACCCAGCATACCCACTGTAGGCGTAAGAATAGGTGTTTTGTCAATACTGCCCTCCATGCTTTAACTGTACTGATAACTATCAGGTTATGGCAATATTCCTTAACTGTCCTCTTTTTGTCCAAACTAGTAAGGGAGCACTTTGCCTGAGAGGTTATGATATCTAACTAAATTGAAAAAGGGTTCCCACAAACCCAGTAACCCATGTAAGATAAAAGCAAGCTTAGTTTTAATATCCAGGAGATCCACTTGCCCCAGTCTTTGAGGCAATTGCAGTTTAGCTAATCTAATAAAGGGCCGATTACGATGTCAAATAAAAGAGCTCAACCAGACTTTTCCATAAGCAAACATTGAGGGGAGCATCCGTATAGGGCACAACAAACAGGGAGACTATTCATCTTAATAAGAGCTATCCAACCTAACCATGAGACTGGAAGCGCCTCCCACCTTTGAAGGTCTTGTTTGATTTTGTCGAATAATTGAACAAAATTAACATTAAATAGCTGACCAAGAACTGGAGTGATGAATATGCCCAAATAAATAAAACCCCTCTGTGACCACTTAAATGGGAATCAAGATTTGCCCTCAAGACCTAGCACCTTCATAAGACCACCCATAGGCGTAGCCTCTGATTTTACAAAATTAATCTTCTACCCCGAAAAGGTGACAAACTGGCTGATTCATTGTATCAGGCGAGGCACCAAAACTGCTAGATTTGACAAAAGAAATGAGGACGTCATCCACGTACAGCAAAATCTTATGTAACTTTCACCCCGCTTCTGGAGTCGATATATTAGGATCCCTACGAATGGGCACTACCAACAGTTAAATCACCAATGTAAAAAGCAGTGGCGAAAATCAACAGCTCTATCAGCTGCCCCCAAAAAGGTTAAAATTGCTTGATCATTCCCCATTGGTGATGACCACAGTGAGAAGGTCACTGTAGAGATCCTTTACCCATCTTATAAAGGCTTCACCCAAGCCAAACCACACTAGAGTATAAAAAAGGTTCGGCCACTTAACTCTGTCAAATGCCTTCTCTGCATCTAGAGAGATCACCAATCCCTGTACAGACTGTTGTTGGCTCGCTTGAATTACATTAAGCAGCCTCATAACATTATTGGAGGATCTGCGGCCCTTTATAAAGCCCACCTGGTCCTCTTTAACAATAGATGGTACCACAGTTTCCAGCGTTAATGCAAGAGTCTTAGAGATGATTTTAAAGTCAACATTTAAGAGTGAATTGGGCCTGAAAGAAGCACTGTTCTCCAGGACCTTTTTTTTAAGAATAAGCGAAATATTGGCCTCTGTTTGAGATGGCAGGAGACGATCATGACTGTACGAATCATGGAACGTGTTGAGCATCGGGCCTGACAATCTGCTTATAAATTCCTTATAGAATTCGCTGGGAAGTCCATCAGGACTGGGCGCCTTTCCACTGAAGATGCTTCACAGCATCCTGCACCTCTTGCTGTGATAAGGGGGTACTGAAAAAAGACTCTTGTTCGTGGGTCACACATGGAGCTCCAGATCCTTGAAAAAGGACTCCACCTTGGCCCGTCCCTCTTCACAACCCTCAGATTTGTTTAGTTCAGAGTAAAATCTCTGGAATGCCACAGTAATCTTTTTGGAATCACATGTTAGGTTCCCAGACCTTTCCCTAATCAATGTAATGGCTGGAGGGGCACTCCTTTTCCTGGTGAGATATGCTAGGTATTTGCCCAGTTTGTCACCATGCTCATATAACCTTTGTTTTGCAAAAGTAAGCTTCTTCTTTGCTGTCTGCATGAGCATGGAATTCAATGCAGACCACAGTGCCATAATTCTCTGTAGCTTGGCCAACTAGGGCCTGTCAAATTAAGCCTTCTTGGCTGCATTCAACCGTGCTTCAAGGAGATGTTGTTGCTCACCCTTCTGCTGCTTCCTACAGGCAGAGTAGGAAATAACTAACCCCCTGGCATAGGCTTTGGCAGTTTCCTGAACCTGAATTCATGTCGAGGAATGCCCTAAATTCCTTAAGAGAAGTACTCCACAAATTTATTATCCTTAAGGATAAAGGGATTCATTTGCCAGGCCCACCATAGCATCCTTAATCTTAAATAACAAGTACACTGGAGCTTGATTGGTGATGGTAATATTATCAATCGTACAAGATGCCACCAAATCTAGGGGTTCAGAAAAAAATCAGTCCTGGTGTGACATCTGTGTGGATTGGAGAAAAGAAATCCTTGCCTGTAGGGTGGAAATGCCTCCAGACATCCACCAATCCTAACTCCACACACACATCCACTAATTGTTTAGTTTGTACAGAGGGCTTCGGTGGAGCCTTTGGGTAACCTGTCTACCATGGGATCCATAAGACAATTAAAATCTCCCCCTATAATGATATGCCGGCTCTTGAAACTGATCAATTTAGAGAACGCATCTACTAGAATTTTGTGGGTATGGGCCAGAGGGCAGTAAACATTTAAAACACCATATTCTTCCCCGTTTATCAGGGCTTTAAGGATTACAGACCTCCCCTGTGTGTCTTTTAAAACACTCTTTTAAATGGGAGATTCCTCCTAAACAATATAGCCACTCCCCGACTCATATTAAAGGATGAAAAGTAAACCTGAACAAAGTCATTGTGCTGTATTTTCAAATGTTCCCTATCATCCAAGTGTGTCTCCTGTAATAAAGCAATATCCACCTTTTCCTTTCTAAGACTCGAGAGTACCTTCTTCCTCTTAATTGGTGAGTGACTCCTCGTGGTGTTCCAGAAACACTCTTTAATCAAGTCAATAGCCATAACTTTCTGCAGTAACATTTAGATTCCAGAGAGGAGGAACTCGAATTACAAATCGCTGAGCTTTAATGTCGCAAGATCCATTGAACATAAAAGCTACATAAACTAAAATCGCTACAGTTAATAAATTTACAAAGTTATCAAAAACGATATACAACAAAAACCAAAAAGAAAACCAACATATAAAGCGTCAATGGCATGAATAGGGGAAGCCGCCTGCTGCCAAAAGGGGGCATCTACACATCTTAAAACCCAACTTCCCATCCTGCCGCCAATACTGCAGTCAGGGCATTTAAATACCTGAACCAGGCATAAACTGCTCATAAGTAGACATCTAGCCGTCCCAATCATTTTCTTTCTTCCTAGCTAGAGCCACACGACAAACACAAGCAGAAAATAAAGAAAATATACCATGACATAACAATATGAAAAAAGAAATTTTGCAAGAAAAAAAATGGCAAGTATCCCACCCATCCTTTGGTATAACTCAACTTAGAAACTGAAAGCACACCTCCCAACTGCCCCAAACATAGTTTAGACCAGATTATCACCAATAAAAAAAAGTCCCATCCAGACTTCCTACTTTTCAAAGTAAAGTAGAGATATACCCAAACAACACTATTGTTTGTACATACTAAATTGTTTAGATTAAGTTAATTTGTCCACAAAGTGTCTTGACTTCTCCGACATGTCAAAGGGTCGTATAGATCCATCTAAGATGATCTGATGCACTATTGGATACCTCAAGAGTACTGGATCCCGAGTTCCCTCAGTCTTCATTTCTGGATCACCACTGCTGAGAATTCCTGGAGAAACATAATCTTAAAACCCTAGAAAACTAGGGCCTTTGGATCCTTCCCTGGATTCTGGAAGCTTCCGTGTTTCTCTCCTTATCTCTACAGTGATGAAACTGTACCAAGATAGGATGAGGACATTGGTCCAAATTTGACCTCCTCGCCGTGGCCTGGTGAGCCTTCTCAACCTTCAAACTTCTCATTCCAGCTTCCAAGTTAAGAAATTTTGGCAACCAGTCCTCAATAAATTCCACTGGCTGCTCATCTTCGTTACCCTCTGGCAGACCAATGATCAAAATGTCTTTTCTCCTGCCCCTATTGTCGAGGTCATCAACCTCGTCTAGCAAATAGTGGACCTGCAGCTCCAGGGCCTGAATTCTATTCTATTGGAGGAACCGGAATCAGCTTCTACCACTGTGACTCTGTGTTCTACCTCACACGTCCTTTTCTCCAGGTCTCCCAGCATCTGTAGCACAACAGAGATCGGAACCAGCATCTGCTCTATGTGCTTGCCCAACATCTTGCGAAATTTCTTGAGCTCCTTTACCAGGACCTGGTAAGAAATAGAGTCTGAGGATCCTGCAGGCTGGGCTGCGAGCCTGACCTCGGCTGTATGTGCTCCCTTCTTCAGCCTCCCTGGACGGCGAAAACCAAGGTAAGTTGTTCCCTGTCAGTTTCCTGGGACTCCATGACATTTCCAGGTGGTCTGGGTAGGGCAGATTAGCACTTCGTCCTGCTTACGATATGGTGTGGAGCTCTGCAGTGCCATCTTTGTAGATCGCCACCATCTTGGATCCCACAAAAAGGTTTTTAATCTGGATCCTGCTACTTCCAGAAGTACCGAATATTTGCTTGCTTTTAAAAATGAAATGTGTTTAACATGTTACACCACATCTGTAAAGCCAACTTATACATTGTTCATTTATAAATTTCTCCCAGAGGCAAATTGAGGTTTCACTATAAGTCCACATACTCTGGTATCCAGTGGTAGATCTTGTTAATAGTTTTCCATCACAAGTCATTTGGTTATATTGGAGTCTATGACTATAAACAGGCTGATATCTAATAGGTCTTATGGGAGTTCAAAGCAAGAGTGGAGAAGATAGCATTTTGCAAACTTGGACTGTTTAAAAACCTAAAAGCAAATGGTACTTTCCAGCCTTTCTAAATTCTTCTTTCATTCAGGAATTGTGAATGATTTTGTTTTTCTCCACCTTGACCCAAATGGAACTTCAGCTTCTTGGTTATCAAACCACTCCAAAATATTCTGCTGCATGCCATTTTGAATAAGTAGTAATCTATACTGCAGCTGACGAGCAACTGACAAAATTACCAAGGCTCGTATTGCCAAAATTTCTCCAAATTGAGAATATTTCTTTAGATGATGGATTATCCTATGAAAAAAGGCTGGGCCTGAATCCTTTGGAGTTCAGAAGCATGAGATTTGAGCTGTTGAAACCTATAGCATCTTGAGTGGAATTGATAGAGTGAATGGTGAGAGGATGTTTAACCTTGTGGATCGAGCGTTCACTGTTGAAAAATGAGGCATGTCACATTTAAGTCAGAGATGATGAGAATATTTTGCCAGAGTTTCTGCCAGGTTTCTTACTTTTTGGAAGTCTCTTTCCTGGAGATTGGTGGAGGCACAGTGTGTTAGGTGGATTGACTAAAAAGGGATTTGAACGTAGTAAGCAGGAAAGTGGAGTTGAGACTACAATCAAATCAGCCATGACTTTTCAAGCAGCAACGCAGATTTGAGCAGCTGAATCGTAAACCATCAAATTCATATGGACCGTGAAGAAGGTTACCTCAGTACAATGGGACCTTGATCAGATGGGCTCAGGGGTGACAGGTGAAATTTCAAGTAGATAAAAGTGAGATGCTACATTGTGGTCGGCTGTTAAGTTCTTTTTGTTGAGATTCTTATACACTTGATGCAACTGTAATGCACTAACTTCTGTGAACAATAACTAAATTTTAGTCAGCAAATACAGTATAAGCTGTGGAGAAACTCAACATTCTTCACAATGCTTGCGAAGCATGTTGAGAGGTCTCTCTGAACAAAGGAAACAGTTCTTCCTTTATACAAAATCTTTGCATCAAGTTGGTAATGCTGACAAGCCAAGCACCAGCCACTTCCTCACAGTCATATGCCACTCAAGACACAATGCAGTGACCTGATCATCTCCAGAAACATTCCTTAATGGCAAGACCTGGTGCGATTTGTTTTTTTTTCTAACTTTAGGGTGCAGTCAGAATTTTAATTGCCATGTTCTAATTGATTCTGAATAGGTGATGATGCAAATGGCTCTGAATGGCAAGGGATGATGATGTAAATTCACTTATATTCTACCTGTAGAACAGAGACGTTCCCACCCTGCTCCTGGGGCATTCAATTTCTTGCGTGTCAGGAGAGCAAATTAACTCTTTAATATCTCACTGCCAAACAGGAAGGTTTTATAAATTTAAGGTAATGTCCTTAGGACAGTTGCTGAACAAAGACACCTTGGAGTGCAGGTTCATAGTTCCTTGAAAGTAGAGTTGCAGGTTGACAGGGTAGTGAAGAAGGCATTTTGGTACTCTTGCCTTTATTGGTCAGTGCATTGAGTATAGGAGTTGGGAGGTTGTGTTGCAACTGTACAGGATATTGATGAGACCATTTTGGGAATATTGTGTGCATTTCTGGTCTCCCTGCTATAAGAAAGATGTCGTGAATGTTGAAAGAATTCAGAAAAGATTTAGAAGGATGTTGCCAGGATTGGGGGGGGGGGGGGGGGGGGGGTTTGAGCTGTAGCCAGAGGCTGAGTAGGTTGGGGCTATTTTTCTGGAGTGTTGGAAGCAGAAGCTTTATGAAGTCTTGAGGGGCATGGATAGTGTGAATAGTCAAGGTCTTTTCCCCAGGGTAGGGGAGTCCAAACGAGGTTTAAGGTGAGAGAAGAAAGATTTTACAAGGGTCATAGAGGGCAACATTTGAGCGCAGAGGATGGTGTGTGTATGGAATGAGCTGCCAGAGGAAGTGCTAGAGGCTGGTACAATTTAAAAGGTACTTGGATAGGTACAAGAATAGGAAAAGTTTAGAGGGATATGGACCAAATGCTGGCAAATGGGACTAGATTAATTTAGGATAGCTGGTCAGCATGGATGAGTTGGACCAAAGGGTCTGTTTTCATGCTGTACGTTGCAATGACATTCTATGTTTGTTTCTGTTCCCCAAATTGTCATGCATATCTTTGCTTCTTCTCAATTATTCCAGTGCAGTCCTGGCTGGCCTCCTGTTTTCCACTCAACATGGACTTAAGATCATACTGAACAGTATTCTGACTTCATTGTTCCATTCATCCATCACTCATGCTCATTGACTTAACTTGGTTCCCAGTTCACCAGTACCTTAATTTGAAAATTGCTGTCTTACTTTCAAATCCCTCAGTGGCCTTAACCCTCCCTATCTCTGTAATTCCTCAGACTGATAAATCCCCCACATCTCTGCTCTACTCCAATTCTCGACCTGGCCTCAAGTGTATCTCAAATTTAAATCCCTCCACCATTGCACAAGTTCCTCAGCCCTAAATATTTTTAATCAACCTACATGGACATGTTATGACACAGCTCTGGCCCAGAAGGAGGAACGTTACCACCCACCTCAGCCATAAACTGAGATTTCCCTCGGTAAGCCCCTCTCCTTTTTTAACATTTTAAAAATTAATTGGACCAGCCATATAAATACTGCGGCTACAAAAGCAGACTAACATCTGAGAATTCTGTGACAAGTAGCTCATATCCTTGCTCCTCAAATGTAAATGAAAGCAGTTCAAACAACTTCCATGAAATAGCTCATCATCGAGGACAAGATAGTCCATTTGATTGATATGCCATTCATCATCATCAGTGTTCTTTTTCTCCACCCCTGCATGTGGTGGCCTCAGTATATCCTATGTACAAGATGCACTGTAGCAACTTGCCTAGGCTCCTTTAACAGCATCTTCCATATCCACATCTTCTATCATCAAAAAGAACAAAGACCCCACAGATAATTATCACCATTCTGACCTGGAACTAGACTGTAGTTTCTTTAGTGTTGCAGTTTCTAAATCCTGGAGCTCCATCCCAAACTGCACTATGGATGTACCTGCACCATGTGGACTGCAACTGTACAAGAAGGAAGCCCACCACCACCATAAAGTCGCATTCCCACTAATTTGTTTTACTACTGCACAGACCTCTAATGTCTGTGTGTGGCAATGACGTCTGGAATCCAGGTCAGTTCTGTGAATGACCTCAACATACTAATCACTGTGCGTGGCCCCTCGGAGCGACTGCATGCATGCATAGCTCAGCAGGAATATTGTTCTCAAAACATCGGATGCACAATAAATGCTGAAACAAAAATATAAATTGCTGGAAAAGCTCAGCAGGTCTGGCAGCACCATCTGTGGGGAGAAATTAGAGTTAATGTTTCGGGGTTAAGTAACCCTTCCTCAGAACTGATTGTAACGGGAAAATTTTTTATGCCGAAGTCAGGCTGGAGGGAGAGGGTAATGATTAAATGATAGGTCGGGATGGAGCCCAAAGAAAGAAAAGAATAGTTGGACGGATAAAGGAATGGGTAACGATCTGGCTATGAGAGTTGAATAGCTATTAATGGGGACTGTTAGTGGCTAACAATGGGTTATGTATAATCGTTGAAAAGTGTGGTGCTGGAAAAGTCCAGCAGGTCAGGCAGTATTCAAGGAGTTGGAGAATTGATGTTTTGGGCATTAGCCCTTCATCAAGAATTTCTGATGTAAGGCTTATGCCCGGAACGTTGATTCTCCTGCTCCTCAGATGCTGCCTGACCTGCTGTTTTTTTCCAGTGCCATACTTTGCTATCTGATCTCCAGCATCTGCAGTCCTCACTTTCTCTGAGTTATGTGTAATAGCAGACTATTGATAACAAGACCAGGTGTGTGGGGGTTAGAGTAAGGACGTGAGAGCTCAAGCCCTGAAGTTATTGAACTCTTGAGTCCAGAAGGCTCAAGTCCAGGGTCCCTAAGCAGTCAGAGGTGCTGTTCTTCCAGCTTGCGCTGAGCTTTGCTGGAGCACTGCACCAACCTTGCCAATGACTATACTCAGCCAATAAATGGGGAAAAAAACACACCATAACATCTTGCACTAATCAAACCTTTTCTCTGTTGGCCTAATACTTTTTTGTATGACTAAGTATCAGATTCTGTTTAATAACTTTGGCTGTGTTATCACATTAAACATGTTACGGAACTACAAATTATTGAAATGGTCATTTGCACGACACTATTAATGTCTTTTCTAATAATGTATGTTGTGTGAATGAAAACGTATATGGGGTTATTTATTATTGCTAATTTTTCCTTATTGCAACAAGTTAATTTACTAACACAAAACGTAATTCCTGTCTCTCTCTCTCTCATTTTGATCTGGAATGAGTTAGTGCTATTTCACTGATAGTTTTGATTTATCCTTTATGCACTGGTTTATTGTGTTTCATTGCAATCATTTGCAGTGAGTGAATGGTCTCAGAAGGCCAGTAAGATTGAGATTGTTCAACTGCTGATTGCCCAAGACTTGCGCTTAAATCAACATGAGAAAATAGATGCCAGACTAGGCCATTTGGCCAATCAACAAAATCATGAGTTCTATCTTCCTGTGGTATCCTCAATCCCTTTCATGCCAACACAAGATTTGTTAAGAGGTTTCTTCCATGACATGATGTCCATTTGGTATGTTTCGATGTCCACTTTTTTTTTCCTGTTTCCTACAAATACAAAATAAGAGTAGAAGTTGACGATTCAATCCCTTGAGCTGACTCCTCCATTCAAAAGGATCAAGGCTGATCTGTTCTAAATTCCCATCTAACCCTGACAACCCTTGATTTCTCTATCTATCCACCTCTTGTTTTTAAGAAAAAATTCAATGATCCTACCTCCACCATCACTTGAAGCACAAAATTCCAAAGTCGCATAACCCTCCGTTTCCTTCTGCCCTAAAAGGGCGCTTCCTAATTTTAAAGCATTGTACCCTAGATCTGGACTGACCCATAAGTGACAACATTTTGTTGAAGTCTACCTTGACAAGACAGTTGAGGCTTTTGTTTGTGTTCGTCAAGTTCAGAAATTCATTAGCTCCAAAGTAAATAATTCATGCACGCACTCTCACAAGCATGCTCATGCACACTCTCGTGCATGCTCTCACTCTGTCATGTGCACACTCGCTCTCATGCGCACTCTCATGTGCTGTCTCGCATTCTTGCTCTTATGCACACGTGCTTGCACTCATCCCAAACAAATCAGGTCATTAGTGGATATCATACCCCTAAGAGCAAGCATTTCTCAGATCTGGATTTCTCTCCAAAAATATTGGTTCTGGTAAGACAAAACAAAACTGCTAGTTGGAGTGAAGAACACAACTGAAACCACATTCGTTGTTTCAATTGCAGTTTTGGGCATTCTCATCTCGAAAAGGGCTTTAACATGTGGCAAGGGCTTGGAGAAGACTGTCCAAGATTAGTCTAGATTCAGGCTACAAAGAAACAAAGAGAGGCTTCTGCACAGCCAAGTCCTCCTTCATAGAAAAATTTGATCATTAGATTGCAAAGAGGTATTTGAGTTTGAAAAGAGCAATTTGAAACATATCATATGAATACAGAGTGACTGGTTTGAAAATGTTCACGAGCTAAAGATTAGAAGAAATATATTGTCTTGCAGTGTGGCAAATATGTATAACAGATTTTGTCAAAACAATTAATGCAGAAGAAGGAATGCTGGATGATGAGAGAAATTGAGGTTTTGGTCAAGCAAAAAAATGAAGCTTATGTCAAGTATAGACAGCGGAGATCAAATGAATCCTTGGAGTACAAAGGCATTAGGAGAATACTTAAGAGGGAAATCAGGAGGGCGAAAAGCGGACATGAAATAGCTTTGGCAAATGAAGTTAAGGAGAATTCAAATGAATTTGACAAATATGTAAAGGACAAAAGGGTAACAAGGGAGAGAATGAGGCCCTTCAAAGATTAGCAAGGCAGCCTATGTGTGGAACCACAGGAGATGGGGGAGATACTAAATGAGTATTTTTCATCAGTATTTACTGTGGAGGACTTGGAAGATATAGAATAAGAACATAAGCACTAGGAGCAGGATTAGGCCATCTGGCTCTTCAAGCCTGCTGTGCCATTCAATGAGATCAAGGCTGATCATTTCATGGCCTCAACTCCACATACCCGCCCTCTCTCCATAACCCTTTAATTCCTTTACTATTCAAAAAGTTATCTTGGTGTTAAAAACAATGAGGAAGCCTCAACTACTTTGGACATGGAATTCCATGGATTCACAACCCTCTGAGAGAAGAAGTTCCTTCTCAATTCAGTCTTCAATCTACTCCCCCTAATTTTGAGGCTATGCCCTTGTGTCGTAATTTTACCCACCAGTGGAAACATCCTCTCTACTTCAATCTTATCTACGGTGGCTTAGTGGTTAGCACTGCTGCCTCACAGCACCAGGGCCCTGGTTCGATTCCAGCCTCAGGCAACTGTCTGTATGGAATTTGCATATTCTCCCTGTGTCTGCTTGGGTTTCCTCTAGGTGCTCCAGTATCTTCCCACGATCCAAAGGTGTGCAGATCAGGTGAATTGGCCTTGCTAAATTGTCCATAGCATTGGGTGCATTAATCAGAAGGGGGTGGGTTACTCTTCGGATATGCGGTGTGTCCTTGTTGGGCCCAAGGGCCTGTTTCCACACTGTAGAGAATCTAAGCTAATTTAACAAAAAAATAATTTTGTGTTTCTATATGATCCCCCTTCATTCTTCTAAATTCCAATGAATGTAATCCCTGTCTACTCAGTCTCTCCCCATAAGCCAAACCCCTCAACTCCTGAATCAACCTAGTAAGCCTCCTCTGCACCCCCTCCAGTGCCAGTATGTTATTTCTCAAGAAAGGAGGCCAAACTGCACACAGTACTCCAGGTGTGACCTCACTAGCACCCTAAACAGCTGCAACATAACCTCCCTGCTTTTAAACTCAATCCCTTTAACAATGAAGGACAAAATTCCATTTGCCTTCTTAGTTGCTTGTTGCACCTGCAGACGAACCACGCTGATGCCGAGACTCTTAGCTTAGTGACATTCGCACATTATCTTCTTTATTAACAGAAGATTGAAGTAATTGTTCCAATGTAGCGCATCTTTTCGTAATATACAAAAATAACATCATCAAAGTTACATGCTAAAACCATGAAAATGCATTAATTCAGGGGGAAAATGTTGAAGTTCACCTTGGGTGGGTAAGGAGAAATGTGGGGAAATAGATGGTGACATCTTGAAAAATGTCTGTATTACAGAGGAGGTGGTGCTGGATGTCTTAAGGTGCATTTAGGTGGATAAATCCCCAGGACCTATCAGGTGTACCCTCAAACACTTAGGGGAAATGATTGCCGGGCTCCTTGCTGAGATATTTATATCATTGATAGTCATAGGTGAGGTGCTGGAAGACTGGAGGTTGGCCAACGTGGTGCCAGTATTTAAGAAAGGTGGTAAGGAAAAGCCAGATAATTGTAGACTGGAGAGCCTGACATCGGTGGTGGGCAAGTTGTTGGAGGGAATCCTGAACGACAGGATTTACATCTATTTGGAAAGGCAATGACTGATTATGGATAGTCAGCATGGCTTTGTGCATGGGAAATCATGTTTCACAAAATTGATTAAGTATTTTGAAGAAGCAATTAAGAAGATTAATGAGGGTATAATGGTGGGCGTAGTTGATAGGGACTTTAGTAAGGCATTTGCATGATTCCTCATGGTAGACTGGTTAGCAATGTTAGATCACATGGCATAAAGGGAGAACGAGCCATTTGGATACAGAACTGGTTCAAAGGTAGAAGACAGAGGGTGTGGTGGAAGGTTATATTTCACACGAGAGGCCTGTGACCAATGGTGTGCTGGGCCCACTGCTTTTCATCACTTTTGTAAATGATTTGGATGTGAACATAGGAGGTATTAAGACAGTGTAGAGTGTATAAGCTGGCAGGGAAAGAGTTAAGTTCTGAGTTTTGTGAAACAAGAGGTTCAGCTGAACATGACTCAGATCAGATAAGAACTTACAGTTAACAGTGGCAAGGGTAAAGGCTTAACAAGGTGGAAAAGCAGTCATTATGTAGAGCCATTTAACAATATTGGAAGCATTCAGTATACAAAGTCAGCTAACAAGGTGGAAAGTATCCATTGTATGAATCCAGTTAACTAGGTTAAGAACATTCATTGTATAACAGTAAAGGGCTTGGTGTCTGCTTGTTAATTTTAATAGTCGCTTATCTGAATGTTCCTCCCTGTAAAATGACTATATAGTTCTTTGAGAAACTGCTATCCAGAGAAGACTGTGAACTCATGTCTCTGTGCACATGGGTGATCGTTCTCGATCCTCCAGGGCCAGGAATAAAGATGAATGAGGTAAAGCTACACTGTGTCTCCGAGTGTTTTGTTTTGACTGAAGGGGGGAGCGGGACGACAATATTGGTGTAGTCAGCAGGATCCAAACAGATAGTTACGATCGGTCAGTGTCAGCGGTTGCTCGGAACATTGGTATCTCGAGACGGACAGGCCCACAAGGTAAGATTTTAAACCTTGGTCCCTCTCGATATTCCTGTGTGTCAGAGTCGGTCCCCTCGCTCAATTGCTCTCTATTCTACGGATTCCTCCAACGGTAATTAGTTCAATCTAGAGACACAGTTTCGCAAGCATGCTGGCAGGCAGAGTTTCGAGTCCTCTGTGCTGCATTGTGGGGAGCGGGGTGTGATTGAGGTTGAGTCCTCTGCGCGGTACTCTGTTCGAGTCTACTGAGTGCGTTGATTTGAAGTTAAGTCCTCCGCACTGTGCTGAGGTTCGAACTTTGTGTTTATGTGAGCTTTGAGCCTACTGTGTTTAATTGGAATTTGGCCCTTCCGTGTTTTATTGGAATTTGAGTTTTCTGTGTTTAATTGGGATTTGAGCTCTCTGTGTTTAAGTGGTATTCAGGTTCTCTATGTTTAAGTGGGGTTCAAGCCCCTGTGAGGAGTCAAGTGAGAAACTGGTTAAAGTCCCCTAGCGGAGAAATTTGAGGCTCTGAGAGTCTTTGTTCTGGTGGAAAAGAGTGGTTTGGATTGTGTGGCACCATGAAGTCCGCTGCAAGTGCTTTGTCTTTTTATAAGTGTAATTTCAGTGAGAAGGTGCAAAGAAAATTCAAGAAAACGCTGAAATGAAAGTTGTGCTAATACTTGGGCCAAGGGGGCAAGTTTCAGTGTAAATTGTGCCACGCTGAGAGTGTTTGATGTTTAAAAATTTTGATTTGTTAAAATACTGGTTCAGAAAATCCTTTCAATTAACTGTTTTGCCTTATTTGAATGAGGATCTCAATTCAGTGTGTTTTGTGGGCTATGTAGTGGGGCAAATTTGTTTTTACATTGAAATTGTACAACATTATTTTCTTTTTTAAAATTATCAAACTTGTAAACTTAAAACTAATTGAGCTTCTTGAGCCCCTGATTTGTTTGAAATTCTACAATGCCTCTTTAAAAGAAGCAGTTGGCTCAAGTGATCATGCTGTAGCCAGATGAGAGTATTGTATTATAATATCTTTGCTGTTGTGTTTTTAATGCGGAGTGTTCACAAAAAAAAAGTGCATTCTTAGTTTGATGTTTTAAGATTTCCTAAAGAATATTAGAACTTGAGGCTGAGCTGCATAAATTCTGTTCATTATTGTTAAGACTTTATTGGCCCCCTTCATATTGCAAATTCAAAGAATGTTGATCTCTACCAAAGTTGTCACTGTAATTTCAACTGTTTTATTTGGGAAGTTTCATTTGGAGTCCATATTTTAAAATATTCAGCATTTGTTTCCCCTGAAAATTTGAGATTTAAATCTGGACTGAAACTGCCTCTTCAATTGCTAAAGCACAGGAAACATTTTGTTGTTTTCTTGCTGTTCCAGACTTTTGAAATACTTTTCCTGACACCTTTCATATTAGCCAAGTGTCAATTTGTAAAAGGCAAATAATTTTTGAATAACCTGAAAGGAGGCAACCGAGGATTTGATTTTAGGACTATTGATTGTTGTTTGTAATTGACTGAATTGTTTAGGCAGTACAATTCAGAAGTTTATGGATTGTATAAAACTTGATAATGTCATAAATAGTGAACAGAATAACAGACTTCAAGAATTCAAAGAACATTGAAATAGGCAGACACAATTTAGTGTAGTTAAATTTGTGACAGTCTTCATACTGATATCCACCTTGGCAAGAAAGGAATGAGACAGGAAATGCAAAGGTACCTTCAGCACCTAACATCATCTCTAGAGTTTCTCCATTCACAGGTAAAGCATGCCTTCGGACCACCGCCCACCCCTTCACAACCTGATCCAACAGATTCAATCAACTCTCCAGTCATGAGCACAAAAAGTGAAGAAACTAACAACAATGAAGAGGAGGTCGGTATGCTTTTTGTCCATGGCCTTTCTGTGTGAGCTTTACCTTGCCTTTCAATCATTTAAGGGATATGAAGGTTCACTGATCATGCTAATATCACAACATCCAGTTGGCTTTGTTACATTTAACGGCAGAACGGGAGCAGATGCAACAAGGAATGCTGGTTCACCTAGCCTGCAGTTGCAACTGCTGCACTGTACGCTCAGATGCGCTGATATCCTCCATCTGAAGCATCTCTGCAAGGACGGAAGTCTCGTCGGTTTTATGAAACATTTAACTGCCCTTATCCAAGAAATGAGTTTTCTCCGAGGAGTGATGCAAGAACAGACTGAGTTTTGTTTTCAGGTTGGACCTTACTAAATGAGATTTTGGAGGTCTGCATCGTTTCCACTCTGCTTGGAGGAGATGGAGTGGTCACTAAGGACTTTAGGAACTTTACTGGTGACTTTTCCTCCATGAAAGGATTCTTCAAAGTCTAATTACTGCAACGGACTAATAATTTTTGCTGTTATAATTATTGTATGCTGTGTGTCAATAACTGCTTAAATATTGGCTGTCAGAGTCTTATGAAAGCTGGTAGTACCATCTGAGTGGTTATCATGTATTGATAAAAGGAGGGAATGAGAATGTGAATAGGGTACAAGCAAGCAGGGAAAGAGTTAAGTTCTGAGTTTTGTGAAACAAGAGGTTCAGATGAGCATGACACAAATCAGATAAGAACTTACAGTTAACAATGTGGTGCTGGAGGCAAGGGTAATGTGTTAACAAGGTGGAAAAGTGGTTATTATATACAGCCAATTAACAATATTGGAAGTGTTAAGAAGTATGTACGGTCAGCTAACAAAGGGAAAAGTATCCATTGTGTGAATCCAGTTAACAAGGTTAAGAACATTCATTGTATAACAGTAAAGGCTTGGTCTCTGCTATTGATACTCATTCATTGTAATGGTCGCCCAATTAATATGTATGTTGCCTTATCTGGATGCTCCTCCCTATAAAATGACTGTAAAGTTTATTGAGAAACTGCTGTTCCAGAGACGACCGTGAACTCATGTCCCTGTGCATGTGGATGATCAATTCTCTCTCCCTCCAGGGCCAGGAATAAAGATGAAGGAGGTAAAACCATACTGTGTCTCTGAGCGTTTTGCTAAGACTAGGGGTGGGGGAAGGGGGCAGTGGGGAGAATAATAGGATAGTTAATAAGTTTGTAGATGACACCAAATTTGGAAAAGTACTGGACAGCAAAGAAAGTTACCTCCGAGTACAGCGGGATCCTGATGAGATGGGCAAATGTGCCAAGGAGTGGCAGGTGGAGTTTAGTTTAGATAAATGTGAGGTGCTGCATTTTGGAAAGGTAAAACAGAGCAGAACTTATAAATTTAATGGTCAGGTCCCGGGGAGTGTGGCTGAACAAAGACCTTGGAGTGCAGGTTCATTGTTTCTTGAACGTGGAGGTAGATCAGATAGTGAAGAAGGGATTTGGTATGATTTCCTTCATTGGTTAGAGCATTGAGTATAGGAGTTGGGAGGTCATGTTGCAACTGTACAGGATGTTGGTTAGGCCACTTTTGGAATATTGCATGCAATTCTGGCCTCCCTCCTATCGGAACGATGTTGTTAAACTTGGAAGGGTTCAGAAAAGATTTACACAGATGTTGCCCAGGTTGGAGGGTTTGAGCTATAGAGAGAGGCTGAATAGGCTGGGGCTGTTTTCCTTCAAGCGTTGGAGGCTGAAGGATGACATTCTCGAGGTTTGTAAAATTATGAGAGGCATGGTTAGGAGGTACAGACAAGGTCTTTTGCTTGGGGTGGGAGAGACCAGAACTAGAGGTTTGGGGTGAGAGGGGAAAAACTTGAATGGGACCTAACCTAAGGGGCAACGTTTTCACAGAGAGACTGGTGCATGTTTGGAATGAGCTGCCAGAGGAAGTGGTGGAGACTCGTGCAATTGCAACATTTAAAAGGTATGGGTGTATGAATAGGAAGGGTTTAGAGGGATATGGACGAAATGCTGGCAACTGGGACGAGATTAATTTAGGATATCTAGTTGGCGTGCATGAGTTGGACCGAAAGGTCTGTTTCCATGCTGCACATCTTTATGACTCTTTGACTTTAATAGATCAAACAAAATATTTATTATGTACTGAAATTACCAAAACTACTTGTACAGTTGAATAGGGTGAAGGATTTAGAAGAGTGGTAAATAGGGTTTCAATATGGGATTGAATTGAATTCTTGCAATTTTTGTACTGATTTTCGAGATTTGAACTGATATTTGTTCCATATGCAAAATCTTTTATTCGGGGTTTCAAATAGAGTAGGGCCATGATGCGTGATTGTACAATCTTTATAGTAGAACTTATTTTATAGTACTGACAGGCAAATAAGCACAACTTAAATATTGCCCATTGCTGCATGGAATTAACTGGAACAGCATGATAAGAAAATCAGCAAATATTATATTTTTTTCAGTCACCGTGTCTTTCATGAGAATCCTCTGCAAAATCAGTCTTTCGATCTTGCCAGCTTACGACAGTAAGCTTATTTTAAATGTTTAGTGAAACAAGGGGCAACTGCACTAATCTCAACATTTGATTGGATCCATACCAAATGCATTTTAAATTTACCGCATGTAGACTGTGTGAAATGTCACAATTTGGCACGTAGAAATCCAAGTTAACCATTGGGGAGTTTTTGGCACTGCGATGTTCACAGACTGGTGATCAATATTAATAGAAGTTTAAAAAATGGAACAGACTTTCTTTTTGAAAATGTGTAAAAGTTTTTTTAAATTTGCAGAACTAAGGTGGCTCCACAGATTTTGTTGCTGCTCTGCTCAAATTGTAAGCAAAAGACCTCAAACGGTCCAGTGCACCGTTCCATTACCAATCTGGCATCCACTTTGTATTCCTGCTGCAGGAAATTAGGTAGGCCTGCAACCCAAGATCTCAAAGGTAGGAGGTAAGCAGCAATGACATCCTCTGAGGAATTGACACAGAAACTAGAAAGGAAGAGATGAAAAAGTGCATAATAAACTCCTGTTGGAGAAGTAATGCACAGCGTTTCTCACTGTCACTTGGATATGCATCTGTGAGCAACTTGAGCAATAACACTGCATGTGTTTCGTAAATATGATGTTTTTTACTTTAGAAAGTACTGAATACATTTAGCGAAAATAGCAACAATTATTTGAATGATTTACCTGGTCAGCTATTGGGTACTGGATGACAGTGAAATACGTTGCTTGGTGAATCATATGGTCTGTTCAGAGAAGGCAGGTTTAGTGATTGATCGATTCTTTATTGGTTGAAATATATTCTACAGTGGTAGACAGATAGAAATACCCTGGCAAAGTAAAAACCTGGAACATGAAAATAACATTGGCTCAAACTGTTTGCTGGTACACTTTGGATTTGGAATACCTTGGGAGAACTAAAACAAAAGAAAGGATTTGTAATCAGATAAGCTGTCACAAGAACAAATTTAAAAATCACACACACCAGGTTATCGTCCAACAGGTTTATTTGGAAACACAAGCTTTCAGCGTAGCTACCTGACAAAGGAGCAGTATTCTGAATGCTTGTACTTCCAAATAAACCTGTTCGACTATAACCTGATGTTGTGATTTTTAACTTTGTCTACCCCAGTCCAACACTGGCACCTCCACAACAAAGATAAATGTTTATCAAAAATCCAGAGATGGTTTTGTTGACTGAGCACATCAAAAAAAGGAATTTTATACTCATATTCTCAACCTGAAGATAGTTTCACAAATGAATCAATTTTATTCTAACATGTAACCTATCTGTTTTAATTTTCGTTACACCTGTAACTTTTGCCTAATTATTTGACAGTCACTTAACAATTAGATACTTCCTTGTAGCTTATACTCCATAGAAGAGATGTGGGATGTGTGGTTAAATCTATGCTCCCTTTCTCACCTAGCGTCTCCACCTGCAAAATTTATGAAATGAACACCGTCAGCAAAATTTATAGGTCACTTGCACACAAGAAATCAAGTAATCTGTTCAGATTGATGTCACATCCAAGGTGTATCGCAGGCACTTAAGTGTGATGAGAAAAAATATATTTCAAAGAAAAGGGCAGATGTACTTCATGTAATATATAGGGGAATCTCGATTATCCAAACGTGATGGGCAGGCACTATTTCGTTCGGATAATCGATTATTCGGTTAATCGATTAAATGCCATTCCTCTGGGCTTGGATTTTTTAAAGTCTGCTCCCCGTTCAGGAGACTGCCGAAGCACGCAGCGCGCGAGGCCCCACCTCCACCACCACCCTCCACCACCCCCAAAGCCATCCGACACCGCCCAGCCCCCAAATCCATGCAACACCTCCCCCTACTCCCAACTGCATGCCACACCTCCCCGCCCCCAAACCCCCAAAACTGCCCCTGCCCACAACCCTGTGCAACACCTTCCCCCACACCAAACCTGCTCCCCCCTCCGCCACCAACACCCACCCCCAACCCCATGCAACACCCCCACCCCTCCCCGCGACAAACCCTGCCCAACACTGATTCCACCCCCCGCCCCACCGGGACAGCTGGATTGTACACCAACAAGACTGCTGCTGCTGCAGTTGCCTTTGTGGGGTTCGTCTCCAAATAGCGCGCACGAACACACTCACGCGCGCGCACACAACTTTTACTGCAATTTTTTGACAGGTTCCATCTTTATCCTGTACAGGTCAATGTTAGCGGGATTATGTGGTGAAGGGGGGTTGAGGGTACTCCCGTGTGTAGAATTCCAGGGAAAGTGTGGGGAAAGAGAGAGAGAGAGAGAGAGGACGAGCTGTCAGTCATTTGGAGACGGTGCCTGTTTAATCACTGTAAACAAAAGAAGTGATCACTGGTAATTGGTATTTGAATAATCTAGGTTCGTCTGTAAACAGAAAAAATGCTGGCGAAGTTCTACTGTATGTCTGGCATAATCTCTGGAGAGAGAAACAGTCAATGTTTCGATCCAATATGACATCATCAGAACACTTATTTCATATATGCAAATATGGCAATTCATCAATTTTTTTTTAAAACAATGATTTTTTTGAGGCATCATGTAATGGAGCTAATAAACAAAAATATTTGGAAATGATCCTTTAAGTATCATAAATTAATGCATCTTTTTATTTTCAGGAAAAGAAAGCTTTTATTTTGCGGGTATCATTTTAAGCAAATCATGCTCAAAATACTTTGTGTTTCTCCAGACCCAAACTTTGTTAGGACATTCCTCACAACGTATCGGTCCTTCTGCAAACCTCGGGAGTTGCTAGGCCTTTTAATTGAAAGGTATGTTATTGTGATAGTTTTTTTTAGACAGTTGTTCTTTGAAAATTTTACATTTGTTATTAATTCATAAAATTATCCTCTGTAATTGTAATAGATACGCAAGGGCAAATGCTTAACTGAATTCAATAATTTTACTAACTCAGCAGTACAATTGCCCAAGGGCAACATTTGAAAGCTTTAAAGTAAACACATATGTTGCTGAAGAAAGCTAACCACTTCATATGCTTGGAGGAAAAACTTCTTTGTTTACTGATATTTCAGATTGTAGAATATTTGTTTTTTCTGCATTGAATTGATAGCAGTTTTCATTGAAGTTTAGCAGTTGTCTCTAAAATGCTTTATTTATTTGTACAGGTATGGAAATATTTGTGGGCGTGCTTTATCCTACAAATTAAACTGGCCCCACTTTGTGCTGCATCTCGCCTCCTTTGTACTTTCTGGATTGCAAATATTTCAGTAGTAGGGAGACATCTCTTCCATTGTGATTCATGGTCTGTCTTCAAGTTCCCAAATATAAACAACCACTTAGGGTTCTGGGACTGCCAGATCTCTTCTCTGACTCTTATAATCTCCATTCTTGTCCTTTATTTTTGTCCTTTTCTCCTGTTGGCCTGAATTTTCTGTTGGTACAGTTGTTGTTCCAGCGAGAATGGGAACCTTGCAGAATCCCCATGGAAGCAGACTGAAGAAATTGCCCAGGAAATCCTACAAGATTCCACTGGGCAATTCCTCAGTGTCTTGAACTCTCCACAAGTCTCCATTTAAATCACAAAATTCTGAGGCTTCTCATTAAATTAAGCAAATATTGTAGTTATTTAGAAGTCGTTAGAGTATTAAATCTATAGTCTGACTCCTGAGTAACAATTCAAATGACCCCATACTTAACTCTTGCATCCAAATGTACACCTCCCCCAGTATAGTTACAGACCCCAGAAACTGTCCCATTCCCTCGGACCTGACCACCTTTCACTGGCTGTGCTCCCCAACTCCCTACACCTGCTTTGATCCCCATTTTGCATACTTAGGATTACACCCCCACCTTCATCCACTTTCTAGCCCTGACTCCCACCAACCATTCCCATCCCAGGAATTAACCTCCCTTCACTCACTCCAGACCTGACCAAACTTCCTTCACCCTTTCCAGATCCACTTACCCCACCTTCAGTACTTGTCTGCATCAGGCCATTGCCCCTCACAGCTCCATATTGAGCTCTAGACTGAACTCCACCTGAAACCCCTGCAAATCTGTTTCCCCTTCCCCCTTCAGACTCACTCCCCCTTTCACCACTCCGCATCCAATCTGCCTCCACCCTGACCCCGCCACCAGACCTGGCTCCCACTCACCCTGACCAACTGTAAACACTGATCAGTTACATAGCTCCCTTATCACATTGCACCGCAGCACCCTGCCTACCACCAGTTGGCACCTTAGTTAGTTGGCACTCTACCTCCCTACCTATCTGACACCTTACCCTCACTGCGCCCTATCCCTCAAACTTAATTTACGCACTTATCTTTTGACAGCAGCTGTCAAACTGGCTGTCTGAGATTCTGGACCTTAGAAGTTCCAGAATTCAGCAGCTGACTGCTTTCAAAAGAGGATGTGGTTTGCCTCCCCCAGCAATTCTCACTACAAAAGCACTATGGCAGAATAGAAGTATGATAAATGTCCTGCACGGATATCTCCTATCAGAAATGCAGCTGTCTCCTTTTATTTAAAAAGAGAGATAAAGTGGCAGTGTACTCAGAAAATTCACCCTGATGTATCTTTTATTATCCTTTTTTCATTTGTATTTGTTACTTAATTGCCATTTAGTTTCATTTTGTCTTCAAATAGGCGCAGAATGGTTGATATAAACTTTGATCTTTTCCCTTCAGCCATCTCTTGCAAAATTCCAATCAGCCTACACTGAAAGCGTAACAATGAGGAGAAGTCAGGAGCATGACTGAACCAGAATGTTGAGTAGAGCATAGTTTGTCAGCAATGAGCTTGATTTGAGTTAGATTCTGGAATGGATTAATATAAATGTGGTGCCTTTTATAAGGAAAGGTCAGAGTTTGAGGCTGTTGCTTTTGAATTGTGTGGATCGTAGAAATTTGATTTGCTTTAAACAAAGATTTTGAAAGTTGTGAGTTATTTATGTATTTTGTGTTAATTGAGCATTTTTTGTGTCTGACTTTTGTGTCTTTAAGCTAATTGGGTGATGAATTATTATGGTGTCTTGAACTTGGATAAACTTTTTCAATACCTTGTGATTGAACAGAAAATCATTTTGAGTTTAGTTGGATGTGTGGTGTTTGCTACCAAAGTTGTGCTGAAAGGGTGAGCTATGAACAGTGGCATAGAGCTGTTGGGTTGTCTGATTTGATTCACAAAGTGAAATACAGAAGCAAATAATTAATGAAGGAAAAGAAAGATAATGAATGTGAAGACAGTCATGACATAATATTCACTCACGTTTAGAGGGATATGGGCCAAATGATGGCAAATGAGCCCAGGTCAGATTGGGTTGCCTGGGCAGTGTGGATGAGTTGGACCGAAGGGTCTGTTTCCATGCTGTACGATGCTGTTCTATGACAGTTTATTCTGTCAGTATGTACATTCTGATTCCAAGCCAAATTTAATTATGTTTGAATTAAGCTTGTTCTGCTGCATTTATTACCTGAGCAAAATGCAGGTTCACTGACGTAATACTTATTTGGCCGAATGAATTAAAGTTATAACTTATAACATGTGCACGTTATGACTCTGTACATAATATGATTTTATATTTTTATATTGAATTTGATGTTAGATTTGAGATTCCAGAGCCGGAGCCTACAGAAGCTGATCGGAAGGCAATGGAACATGGTGATCAGCCTCTCAGTGCAGAATTGAAACGTTTTAGGAAAGAATACGTTCAACCTGTGCAACTTCGGTAAGTAGTACTTCATGACACTGCATGTAAAATTGAGATGCTGTAGGATTTTCAGTACTTATGAAATGATATATTTCAACAAGATGCTAAATCAGTTTAATATCTGGCTAATAAGTAATATCATCTTCTGCAGTTGGTAAAAATCTGACAGAGGGAGCCCTGAAACTGATTGATTGTTTAGCAACCAAGCCTTGCAACTAGTCTGCGCCATTCTGACTCTAGAGATCCAACAGCAAGTGAGGAAACAAACAGACTTCTATCCAGTGTTCTGTTTCCTAAACAATCTGGATCCTGTGGTGAAACTTCTTCCCACTCAACCTTAACGTTATTTAGTTTACCTTGGACATTGACTTGTGACCACAATTGTCACTGCTTCATTTTGCACATTCAGGGAAGGAATTAACACTTGCATGCTTTCAGTCGTATTAATAAAACCTGCTATTCATATAGTTGTAATGCAGTTGCCATTGTAACACTTGCACACCTACTTCATAAATGATCTCTGTTCTGAGGCCTTCAGTTTCTTATTGACAATAACAATCTAATTTGGAATCATATGTTGTTTTGCATTTTGAGATGCCATTGTTAGGCTTATTGAGGAATTATTTCTTTCTTCCTAGCAGATTGTATTTCTGAGCAATGTTTTCATTTGAGAGGCAATGAATTATTAGCAGAGCATTACTTTATATGCATAAAGATGGAAGTGGTTTTGTTTCACTAAAACTGAAGTTGGTCTCCAGACTTCTCCATTTATGTTACTTTACCTAGTAAAATCACCCGTGTCCACTTAGTCAGATTTTGCGATGGCTTTCAAAAGGTGGAGCCCATTGAGATTGATGTTGCATCCTTTATCGTTCACGAGCAGGCTGGAGACCTGGAGCTTTAATTTCCTTCAAAACTGTATCTTCAGACTTCAAATATTACAATTAAGATTGTGGGACATTAAATTTGAGACTGTGCAATTCTGTGATTTAACCTCATGATCAGTACAACTTATTCATGCATAGCTCTTCATTGCATAGAAATGAACCAGTTTTATTTTGATTGACCATGGAATTATCTCAGCAATCAGCTATCTAGATGCTCAAGCCATAAGAAAACAAAAGTGTAATCCTGTGATAAAAATCATGGGGATTAGTGATTCAACTGAATCTTTAAGAAAAACCTTTCATCGAGAAATATGTAATGTCTTTGTGATATTGCAATTTTGTACAAAATCTCTCATTAATCTGATTGTGTTTTAAAGAAAACTAGGTGCCAAACCACTCTGATTCTGCTAGTTCATCATCAAAGCATATCTAGAGCAAAGTGTACAAAGGACTGTGAAACTTTGCAATGGGACATGGATAGTTTAAGTGAATGGGCAAAGATCTGGCAGATGGAATACAATGTTAATAAATGTGAAGTCATCCATTTCGGTAGGAATAACAGTAAAAAGGACTATTGCTTTAATGGTAAGAAATTGCAGCATGCTGCTGTGCAGAGGGACCTGGGTGTCTTTGTGCATGAATCACAGAAGGTTGGGCTACAGGTGCAACAGGTAATTAAAATGGTAAATTGAATTTTGTACTTTGTTGCTAAACAGGTTGAGTTTAAAAGCAGAGAGATTATATTGCAGCTGCTCTGGGTGCTGGTGAGGCCACACCTGGAGTATTGTGTGTGGTTTTGGTCTCCTTACTTGAGAAAGGATGAACTGGCACTAGAACAGGTGCAGAGGAGGTTCACTTAGTTGATTTCGGAGTTAAAGGGTTTGGCTTATGAAGAGAGACTGAGTAGACTGGGATTACATTCATTGGAATTTCAAAAAATGAGGGGGAGTTTTATCGAAACATTAAATTGTGCAGGAAATAGATAAGCTGGAAGTAGAGAGCACGTTTCCACTGGTGGGTGAAACTAGGATACGAGGATATAGCCTTAAAATTAAGGGGAACAGATTTAGGACTGAATTGAGAAGGAACTTGTTCACCCAAAGTGTTGTGAATCCATGGAATTCCCTGCCCAGTGAAGTGGTTGAGGCTTTCTCAGTACATGTTTTTCAAGCTAAGATAGATTTTTTTCAACGGTAAAAGAATTAAGGGTTATGGTGAGAGGTTCGGTAAGTGGCGCTGAGGCCATGAAAAGATCAGCCATGATCTTATTGAATGGCGGAGCAGTCTCAAAGGGCCAGATGGCCTACTCCTGCTCCGAGTTCTTATGTTCTTATGATTGCTGAATCCTCTGAATTGGAACTAATGCCACATCTAAGAATCATACGCATGTCAAACTGTTCAATTTCAATTTTGTGGTGCAAGATCAATACTTTTGTCATGCATGATCATATACTTCAAATTATAATGTACATAATGACCATCTTAAATTCTTCCAATTTTTAAATTACCAGTGGTCATCTACAGGTAATATTGTATAATGCTGTATTTATGTGAACTTGCAGACCAACAGCTCAGATAATATGACCAACATAAGTCAGACAACTTAATTCATTGTTGCTGTTTGCACTGATCAACAAATATCGTAATGATGATTCTGAAATTCACTTGAAGGGGTAGGTAAGGTGTAGTATTGATAAAAGAGATTGCAGAAGGTAGCTTGGAGCAGACTATCAGTAATATAGAAGAAAAACAGAATTTACTTTGAATATATACTTACAGACATAGAAAGCTTGTACTTTCCATAACTAAAAAGTACACCATGAGGTGAAACCTAAACAGCTAAATGAGAAACTCAAGGGAAACTAAGCACAAAATAAAATAATTCCATTAACGAAACATAAGTAGTTGTTGAGACTTATAGTCAGGTTAACAATACAGTTGGAAATAATTAAAGCAAATATTCAAACTTTAAAATGGACATGTGATAAGTTTTGTTTTTGTTGAGACAGAAAGGTGACATACCACGAGCACACTATACTTCATATTATGCCTTCGGATCTTCATTGTCCGCCTGAATAACCAGAACAGAGCGAACTGAAGGAGATAATATTTGGAAATACATCACTCTTAATCTTGGACTGTAATTTTTACATTGTGTTTATTATGGATTGTAACTTGACAAACTTTTAATTCAGCGTTATGATACATAAATGTTTAGAAAGTATTGAAAGTCAAAGGCTCAAAGATGGTGTGAATATTTTATCCTGCTAATGAAATTCAGTATTTTGTATGGATTTTAGCAAGTTCTTATTCAGCAAAATATAATTCTGGATAAGTTTGTTCCTGCCTATTGAGCATTAAATGGTATTAATGTGAAAGCTGGTTAAAATTCCCAATATAGATTTTACATTTTTTAAATTGTTTTCTCAAAGAGTTCTGAATGTATGTCGACACTGGGTGGAACATCATTTCTATGACTTTGAAAGAGATGCAGAATTATTATATCAACTTGAAGAATTTATTGGGACAGTTCGAGGTGAGGAGCCCTAAATTATAGAAAATCTGTCTTTAGAAATATGCAATAACTACAAAAACCGTGGTATTTTATTAATATAGTGTGATCTCAGTAACCTCTGCTGTTTTGTGATACAGGTAAAGCCATGAAGAAATGGGTTGAATCTATCAGTAAAATCATCCTAAGGAAAAAACAGGCACAAGCAAATGGACCATCACATGCTATCACGTTTGAAAGTTTGCCCCCTTCCATAGAATGGCACATAAGTAGAATTGGTCAAGTTGAAGCATTTGACCTGCTAACTTTGCATCCAATAGAAATTGCACGGCAGCTAACTTTATTAGAATCTGATCTTTACAGGTATGGTTTTTCTGGTGCTGTTAAGCATCAATGTCCCTATTATCAATGAAAAGCTTTTGTATATAAGATGTGGAACATTGTTATTTTTTTCATGAGTACAGTTGTATGATTGAAACTTCAAAATTATCAGTGATTATATATGCAATTAAGATATAATGTCTGTCACATTTTAACATACAGTACAAGCCATTTTGCAAGAATTTTCAGTTTGCAATGCTTAAAATTGATTTGTTATATTTTTGACCAAATGTGATTTTAAGAGTTGAGAATAGTGATATTGTATTGTTTCCCCTGATATTTAATTTCATTGGATCCTCTACAGTGTGAAAAAAGGCTATTTGGCCCAACTCTCCGAACAGCATCTCCCCCAGACTCCACTCCTCCCAATCATATCCTTGTAACCCTGCATTTCCCATGGCTAATCCACCAATCTACATATCCCTGGACACTGTGGGCAATTTAGCATTGCCAATCCACTAACCTACACCTCTCTGGACTGTGGAGGGAAACAGGAGCACCTGGAGGAAACCAATACAGACAGGGGAGAACGTGCAACCTTCACACAGACAGTCACCTGAGGCTAGAATTTAACCCAGGAGCCTGGCAATGCGAGGCAGCAGTGCTAACCACTGAGCCATCATGCCACCCCAGTGACTGTTTTAGCTTTAGAGCATTAAACTTTCAACCAACTTATAACTGGGCAAGAAATTGATCATTGTGCCAATTTATTGAAATAGTGAAAATGCTCTTGGAAGATTTATCAAAGAAAGTTAACTGATATAGTTTGAATGATGTAATGATCTCTGAAAACTATACAACCCTCTTGTGGAACAGTGGTAGTGTCCCTACATCTGAACCAAGAGGCCCAGGTTCAAGTCCCATATGCACCAGAGACATGTAATACCATCTCTGAACAGGTTGATTCGGGGGGAAAAAAGGATTAGCTAAAGAAAGCAAAATTTATGCTATGATCTGAAGTTTTATGTGCTGAAATTACTTTATATTCAGTTTCTTATATTAACAATGGAGTAAATTCTTCAATTTAGCAATTTTGGTGCGAAGCCTATGTGTAAGTGCATCTGGGACGCAGATGTCAGTAAATACCGCTCACATTCTGTTCAATCTTTCATCAGTTTTAATATATGAAAAGTTGTGGGTTGACACAATAGATGAAGCTCTGTGTGTGGAGTGCTAAATGACCTTCTAGAGGTTAACAAAATTATGAGGGGCATGGATAGGAGAAATGGGCAAAGTCTTTTCCCTGGGGTCAGGGAGTCCAGATCTGGAGGGCATAGGTTGAGGGTGAGAGGGGAAAGATATAAAAGAGACCTAAGGGGCAACCTTTTCACACAGAGGATGGTACGTGTATGGAATGAGCTGCCAGAGGAAGTGATGGAGGCTGGTACAATTGCAACATGTAAAAGGCATTTGGATGGGTATATGAATAGGAAGGGTGTGGAGGGATATGGGCCAGGTGCTGGCAGGTGGGACTAGATTGGGTTGGGATATCTGGTCAACATGGACGGGTTGGACCGAAAGGTCTGTTTCCATGCTGTACATCTCTATGCCTCTATCTGGATTGGACACAGCAAGCTTTTCATTTGTTAAAGGGCACAAAATTTGAGATCCCAATTACTTAATAAGCGAATAAAGTCATTAAATTCCACAATGTTTAAACAAACAAAATAAACTTCGCTATACAAAGTTAGAACTATAAGACAACCTACTATGTAACACGTACAACTTGTAGTCTAACATCCAGAATGAACATAAGATAAATGTTAGTTTACAGACAAACTATTAGATTAGATTAGATTAGATTGGATTACTTACAGTGTGGAAACAGGCCCTTCGGCCCAACAAGTCCACACCACCCCGCCGAAGCGCAACCCACCCATACCCCTACATCTACCCCTTAACTAACACTACGGGCAATTTAGCATGGCCAATACACCTGACCTGCACATCTTTGGACTGTGGGAGGAAATCCACGCAGACACGGGAAGAACGTGCAAACTCCACACAGTCAGCCGCCTGAGGCGGGAATTGAACCTGGGTCTCTGGCGCTGTGAGGCAGCAGTGCTAACCACTGTGCCACCGTGCACCTCACAAAACATGGCAAAAAGGAGGTGTGGTCAAGCCAGATCCAAGGATTTCTCAGCAACACATCTACAGGAGTGACATTCTATATCACCCAATCTTTAATTCTTCTCTTGTGAAAGACATAACTTTGAAATTCCCTCCAATTTCCCTCAAACAAACCACTGCTCGCTGATGCCTGGCTTGGGTTCTCGGTCACTGAATTCCTGACTTCTTAACAGACTTGGTTCAAACATGGACAAAAGAACTGAATTCCAGAGGTGAGGTGAGAGTGACTGCCCTTGACATCAAGGCCACATTTGATTGGATGTGGCACCAAGCAAAATTGAAGTCAACGTTAATCAGGGGAAAAGAATCACTGCTGTTTGGAGTACTACCTGGCACATAGAAAAGATGGTTGTGATTTCTGTAAGTTAGTTAACAGCTCATCATGTTTGTACTAGCTTCAGAAACAGCTATCCAGCTTGTTCCATTCTCCAACCCTGTCTCTGTGGTCCTCTGAATTCATTACTTTTAAATATATATTCAGCTCTTTTTTGAAGCCTCCTATGGAATTTGCCCCCACCACTCTCCAAGGCAACACATTCCAAATCCTAACAAATCTGAATAGGAATGTCTCTCCTCATCTCATTCCGAACTCTTTTGCTGACAATCTTGAAATTGTGGGCTGAAAATGTGTTGCTGGAAAAGCGCAGCAGGTCAGGCAGCATCCAAGGAACAGGAGAATCGACGTTTCGGAATTGTGACTGCTAGTTACAGTGATACCAACCAGTGGAAATAGTATACCCTTTTTCACTCTGTCAAAATTGTTCATAATTCTGAACACCTCAATAATGTCACTTTTATTCTTCTCTGGTCCAAGAAGTATAGGCCCAAATTCTCCCCTATTTCCTTGTATTTAAAATCCTTTGTTCTTGGTATGATTTCAGTAAGTCTCTTTTACACTGTCTCCAGGATTTCCTTGAATAAGGAGACGAGAACTAAACGTAATAGTATAAATGAGTCTTCCCAGTGATTTGTAGAGGTGGAGCATCACATCCTTACTTTTATACTCAATGCCACTTGTTTATAAACCCAAGGATCCTACAAGCCTTAACAAGTATTTCAACTTGTCTGACCACCGTCAAAGAATTATACACTTTCAGTTACCCAAGAGTTGTAAGTGCTCTCTTTGGAACATATCTTTTCAGTGTTCATCTTAAATGTCTGCCATTGCATCTCTGACCTGCTCCTGAGCCTAATTTTCCAATTCACTTCAGCTAATTCTGCTTTCACACTCTCACAGTTGCTCTCATTGAAGTTTGAAGTACCAGTCTTAGACTGGCTCTCCTCTTTCCCAAACAAAATGTAAAATTCATTCATATTATGACTTCTGCTATCCAAGGATGTTTCCACTATGAAATCGCCAATTAATTTTAACTCACTGTACTATGCCAGGTCCAAAATAGCCTGCTCTGCAGTTGCTGTTCTGAGAATCAATAACAAAACCTTTCCCTGAACTGCTCGACTAGATTACCTTGGCCCATCTGATTGTTCTTGTCATTATGTACATTAAACTCACTCAAGATTGCAATACCTTTCTTACAAACTCCCTATGTCTTCCTTGATACACAGTCCTTCTGTGCCTTAACAAGGGCTTGCATATCACTTCTAAAAGTGGCTTCTTGCCTTTATAATTCCTCTTCTCTTCTGAAACCATGATTTGGAGATGCTGGTGTTGGATTGGGGTGTACAAAGTTAAAAATCACACAACACCAGGTTATAGTCCAACAGGTTTAATTGGAAGCACACTAACTTTCAGAGCGACGCTCCTTCATCACCTGATGACTTCATCACTCCGAAAGCTAGTGTGCTTCCAATTAAACCTGTTGGACTATAACCTGGTGTTGTGTGATTTTTAATGTCTGAAACCAATTCTACTTTATAGTTTTCTGACCTTGGGTCACTTATTGTGCTGTGATATTAGGATTAATTAACAAAGCTAATTCCTCACTTTTTCCCAGCTTCCTGTCCATCCTCAATGTCACACACTGTTCAGTGTTCAGGCCCCAATTTTATCATCCTGCAGCCAAGCCTCCAATCAGCTAGCACTGCAAATTGAAATTCAAATATGATCTGTCAATTCATTTCTTTTGTTCCTAATGCTACATGCATTCAAATGTACAGCCAAATTCATCAGGGTAGTGTCCTCATCCAATCATCTTCATCTGCTTCATCGGCTACCTTCCTTCCATCATAAGTGTGGATACTTACTGATCATTACAAAATGTTCATCATTTGTGATGCCTCATAAACCAAAGCAGCCCATATCCAAATGCAGCAATATCTGGATTTGGGCTGAAAAGTGGCAAGAAATATTCATGCCATACAAATGCCAGACAATGAATGTGTCCAGTAAGAGACAATCTAACCATTGCTCTTTGACATTCATTGACGTTACCATCCCTGGATCCCTCACCGTTGACACCCTGGTGGTTACCATTGACCAGAAACTAAACTGGACTAGCCATATAAATATAGTGGCTACAAGAGCAGGTTAGAGATTAGGAATACTGCAGTGAATGGCTCATCTTCCAATTTTCCCAAATTCTGTCCACCATCTGCAAGGCTATTGTGAGAAGTGTGATGGAATACTTTTGTACTTGCCTGGATGAATGCAGCTCCAACAACACTCAAGAAACTTGACATTATCCAGGACAAAGCAGCTTGCTTGATCGTACTGCATCCACTCCCTTCACCACTGATGCTCAGACACAAAATGTAATGCAGAAATTCACCAAACATCCTGGGGCAGCACCTTCCAAACCCATGACCACTATCATCCAGGAGAACAAGAGTTGCAGATATATGAGAATACCACCGCCTGTAAATGCCCCTGCAAGCCAGTCACCATCCTGACCTGGCTTGTGTTCTGTCACTGTCGTTAGGTCAAGACCCTGGAATTGTCTCCTTAACAGCATTGTGAGTGTACCTGCAGCGCACACACTGCAGCAGTTCAGGAAGGCAGTTCACCTCTTCATTCTCAATGGTAACTCTGGACAGGCAATAAATGATAGATTAGCCAATGGTGCCTTTGTTTCATGAGTGATTAAAGAAAAAGCTGTCCCAGACTGCCCCAGTGACTGCACACATCCTGGTAATTCAGTCTTTTCCCTGGGACTGCATTCCATTGAATTCCTTCAACTGCACTCTTACGCCTGCTCACAAGCACATCCCATCTCTTCGGCAGACAGCTAGGTTCACGAGGTTGGCACTGCTCATTAGACTTCTGCAAGCTCCAATATTTTTTAGCTGCAGTAATCAAATGCTGTTTCCTTCAACATCCCAAGCTCAGCTGCACTGAACCCTCAGTGGTTTCCAAGGATGCATCTGATCCCATTTGCTCCAATGGCTCCTGACAGTCTCCCACAGCTTTCTGTTAGTCCTAATTTCATGAAAGTTTTCATAGGATCCCTACATTGTGGAAACAGGCCCTTCGGTCTACAGGTCAACACAAACCCTCCGAAGAGTAACCCCCCCCCACACCCATTCCCCTATCCTCTATTTACACCTGACTAATGCACCTAACCTACACATCCCTGAACACTATGGACAATTTAGCATGGCCAATTCACCTAACCTGTACATCTTTGGATTATGGAAGGGAACTGGAGGATCCAGAGGAAACCCACGCAGACACTGAGAGAACATGCAAACTCCACACAGTCACCTGGGTCCTGGCGTTATGAGGCAGCCGTGCTAACTACAGCCACTGTGCTGGAACTGCTTATGGAGCTGTTCCCTTGTCCCTCAGTATCTGTTTGGCCAGCTGCCTGAATGTTGACAAATTTTCTGCTTCAACTCCCCCTTAGTAACTGACAGTGACCCTTCAACTATTTTGAGTAGTCTGTTGAGAGCCTTGCAACAGGCTCTGTCCTTCTAGGCAGGATCAAATGTAGCAATCACTGGAACATCCTATTGAATGTAGTAAGCATTGGAAATCCTATGCCCATGTTACAACATTGACAGGCTGCCCAACCACACAACACAAATGTATATTAGAAAAAAGGGATGGAGTCACAGTAACTTAGCAATACTTCAAGATTAATTACCTGGTGATAATTTTCAAATTACCTTGCCAAGAAATTTGCAAAGTTTCTGTTAGCAGAAAAATTTATGCTTTTATGTATCTGGATTTCAGAGCTGTTCAGCCTTCAGAACTAGTAGGAAGTGTATGGACGAAGGACGACAAGGAAATAAATTCTTCAAACCTCCTGAAGATGATACGACATACTACTAACCTCACTTTGTGGTTTGAAAAGTAAGAAAAAGTTGTGTATAAATTTAGTTGATGTGCACTTCGTACAACTGTCAGGAAGAGCAGAAATACAGATGATGACTGAATAAAGTGACATAATTTCTATTACAGCATAAATATTACAACCAAGTTCAACTGATGATCTCTTTTGCAAAAAGGCAATGCACTCTGGGTTTGGAATATCAGGAAGCTGCTTGGTTTCACTGCACAGTACAAGGGATGCATTGCAAGCTTATTTTGTAATCAGAATAACTTTTAGTTAGCTGTGTATGTTTGGCATTGAAATATTATGTTTGTTACCATACCCTGATGCAAAACTTGATATTGTTTTCTTGGAAGTGTAATTGTTGCTTGGTAGTTGAGAACAATCACAACAATGATGACCTCGAAACAGTTGAAAACTGATGAGGGGAGGGCAAGGCAATCTTATTTGGCAACATGTCTTAATTCAGAAAAATTGAAGAAATGTAATAGGGGTTATCTGTCATATGATCCCAAATATTTTCAGTTTTTTTCACATTTAATGAAGATTAACTTTTAACTTTAAATAAGCATTTAATCATTGTCTAGCACAAAATATGACTACATTGTTTGAAAGGGCTTTCTAGTGAAGTAATCTGTAGTTTTGGCTGCATCTTTCAGTTGGTATTCAGTTTCTGAAAGTCTGTAATATCATGTTTGTTTTTCAATCCTGTGCTATACGGTTTTAAAATAAATTTATTTCTAATCTTTGTGACAATGCTGTGGGTGGTGTGAGTTGCAATTTTCAACCTTAAATGTCGCTTCAAACTGTCACTTGTATTACTCACACAATAGTACACAAAAATGATATCCTGCATTTTTAAAATTTCAGATGCATAGTAGAAACTGAAAACTTGGAAGAAAGAATAGCAGTTGTCAGTCGAATAATTGAGATCCTGCAGGTTTTCCAAGAACTAAACAATTTTAATGGAGTGTTGGAGGTGGTCAGTGCCATGAATTCATCTCCTGTGTATAGACTGGATCATACATTTGAGGTTTGTGATTCAACCAAATGCAAAGTAAATTTTATTGATGAGGTGCACAGAATTACTTGAAGGATGGGCAGTGTAATTTGAGAAGGATAAATGAATGTCATTGAACGTTGCCATTTTTGTTGTCGCTGTCCATGACACATTCAAATAAACTATTTTCCATATTTCTTAATGTGAAAGAAACTAATTTCTATATTGAAAGTGGAATGCAAGTATTGTACAATACTTAGCATGTGGGAAGTCTCAAAGGGATACATTTGCTGATGATTTTAGTGTGTGACATGCTATACACAGAAAATGGAAATTTACTGTGATGAGTAATAAAACCTTGTTCAAAGAATGCATTTAAAAATACTGCTGAGAAAAGGAAGATCTACAGAGACTTGGGAACACCACCACCTGCATGTTGCCCCAAACCATACACCATTCTTTCTTGGAACTGCATTGCCATTCCTTCATTTCTACAGATCAAATTCTGGAACTTGCTTCTTAACAGTGCTGTGGGTTTACCTACACCACATGGAAAGCAGTTCCTTACCACCTTCTCAAGGGTAATTCGAATAGAATAGCAATTTATTGTCACTTGTAAGATGTGCATCAGTCACTACAATTCAGCATTATTTTAATTACAGAAATTCTAAAGAGAGATAATTGAGCCAAAGTTAGGACAAAGTTCATCTTTTTTTTTCCCTTCACGGCAATCTGGGTTTATAGAGTGGCTATGGAACACTACCACTGAAGCTGCCAAAACATGGATTTTCACAGTGGATCCATCATGCTGCCACCATGGAAGCTGACACCAAAGCCACTGCATCGCTGCCATAACAAAGAGGGACAGACCAGACCCACCAGGTTGCCAAAGCTGAAGCCGTCACTCAAGCCATCACTACTTCAGTCACCTCCCGAATCCATCCTTTTGTTGCAGTAGCCATGAGGAACGAACCAGTAGCACCATGCTGCCACCATAGGATCAGACAGGAGAATGGACAATTCATCCACAATGAAAGTTTTGATAAAGCCACAGCCAATATGGCCACAAAGAATGGACATCTGGATCTATGGCACTACTGCCATTGCAGCAGGCCCTTGCAACCACCTTCCTCCACCGTAGCCATGGAAAATAAGAAAAGGCAAACTTTGATATAAAAGAAAATAAAACAAAACTAAAATGAGAAGAATGCGGCTGGCCAGGTGCGCGGGAGCATACGGGCATAGAGCACGAGCACTTCCTACCATGCTGCTGCTGCCATCTTCAAATGTTTGTTCAGAGTTGGGCAATGAACGCTGGTCCAACTTATATTGCCCACATCCTTTCAATAAACAGTGGAAAAAAAAGAAATCTGTCGTTAGTTAAATGATTTTTCTTAGCTCTGCTTTTCAGCATTGGAAACTCATAGTGAATATCATGATGAATATTGTTTGTTTTCACTAAAACTTAATTAAAATAAATTTTTGTGCAGCATTTTGATAGATGGATGAAAAAAAAACCATGCTCAGATTTCCCAACTGGCGAATTTTAAGTCTCCAGCATGCATCATGCTGACCAAAACTTTAAAATCTGTTGTAGTATTTCTTGAAAGATTTACAGCAGTTTTACGTAATGGCCTAAGGTGCTTCAGTATAAGGCCTAAGGTGCTTCATAAGGTACTTATGAATTAAGAACAGGAGTGGACCATTTGCCCCCTCGAGACTGCTCCACTCTTTCATAAGATCATGGCTTCAGGGACAAACTCCACATTTCTGCCCACCTCAACTAGTGTTGCTAAATATGATTTGGCATTATCAGAAGTAAGAAAGAAATATTACCAAAAGCCTGGTCAAAGAGGTTGGATTTAAGGAATGCCATGAAAGAGTAGATTTGGGCAGAGAGGTTTATGGAAGTAATTCCAGAGCTTGAGACCTAAATAGCTGAAAACACAGATGTCAGTGGTGTATGAAATTATGTTTGGAAAGAGATCAGATTTGGAGAGTTATTGGATTATAGGTGGTACAGAGGTAGAAATGAATGTGGCTGTGGCAACATTGGAACATTATAAGAACATAAAATTCTTAATGGTGCTGATTTGGGACCAAATTTAAGCTGTTGTAATGGGTGTACAGGACTGGGCTGCATGTTTAAGAGTTTGTACTGAGATTTAGATAAATTCAAGTTTATGAAGGACATAATATGGGTTGGTGGCCAAGACAGCATAAGAATAGTTGACTCTATAGATAAGAGCAGTGTAATGGTTGTTGAATGAAAATTATCTGGTGGATTTTTAGCTTCCTAAATATCAAAGGAGATGTATTGACATTCTCCACAAAGAGACAGATAACTAATGAGAAAGTTGATCTGTATCGATCTGAAAATGCAAGTAGGATTAGAAAATGAAGTTAAATGTATCAAAAAATTATCCAGGTGCAACAGGTGACCGACTGAGGTGTGGTATGGTAAATGAGACATAATAAGTTTCTGTTCTAATGATGCCACCTTACTCGGGAGGTGGGAGGCAGTCCTGAGAAATGCCTGCCTTTTTCCTCAAGTGAGATTCTCCACAACCATGGTTGACCACGCCCATAGCTGTCTTTGACCCATCTCCTGCACTTCTGCACTCACCCCTTCTCTTCCCTTCCACAACAACAATCAGGTTCTTTTTGTCCACACCAGCCTCAACATCCAGAGGATCATAAGCTGCTATTTCTGTCACCTGCAGCAGTATGCCACAACATATTCCTCTTCCCTCCTTTGTCAGCACTTGCAGGCACCATTGTCTCTGGAACACCCTGGTCCATTCCTCCTTCATTCCCAATACTTCCCCATGGCTTCCTTCTCAAGCAATTACAGAAGTTGTAACAGCTGCCTGATTACTTCTTCCTTCCTCACCAGACCTTCCAGATGAAGCAGCAATTTACCTGCACTTAATTCAATTTAGTCTGCAGTATTTGCTGTTCATATTGTAGTCATCTCTAATTGGGAAGCCAACGCAGACTGTGTGACCACTCTTTAAAACACCGACTTTTTGTCCATAAAAATGACCCTGAATTTAGAGTTGTCTGCCACTTTTAATGTACAGCCATGTTCCCACGTTCACATTTCAGTTGTAGGCCTGATGCAGTGAAGCAGCGCACCTTGGTGCAAGATCGAAGAATTGCATTTCATTTTCCGTTTGGGGACCCTGTAGCTTATGGGATTCAGCATTGAATTCAATAACTTTAGAACCTGATGTCATCTTTCTAATTTTTTTTTTAACCAAACCCAGCACTCTGGTCCTGTTATGACATGGGTTGTCTTCAACACAGCCAGCTCATTGTCACCCACTCATTGCCGAATTGGCTTGGAGGAAGTGATGGTGAGCTCCTGCAGTCATTGGTGTGGGGATACCCAACATGCTGTTAGAAAGAGAGTTCAAGGATTTTGACAGAATAACAGTGAAGAAATGGCAACATTGTTCCATATCCAGATGACTTGAAGGTGAACTTGCAGGAGGAAGTGTTCCCATATGTCTGCTGCCCTTGTCGCATGACATGGGTGGCTTTCAGGACAATCTACCTGTTCGTTTTCGTACTCAACTCAAATTATCACTTATTCAGCTTTTCTTCTGTCCTGGCCTATCATCATCTGCCCCTTTTCATTTTCTTTCTCTCTCTCTCTCTCTCTCTCTCTCTCTCTCTGTCTCCACCCGTCCACTCCTCAACAGATATCCCCTCCACCCTGCAAACCTTGTCTTCAGAATAAAAATCACTTTGTTTTTAGGTGCTGTCAGGTCTGATGAACAGTCACCAGATTCAAAAATATATTCTGTTTTTCATACAGATGCTGCCAAACCTGCTGAGTTTCGCCAACAGTTTTGTTCTTTGTTTCACATCTCTGGCATCTGTAGCCATTTCCTTTATTGTAGTAGGTAAAAATGCATTCAAAAGACAAACAATTTCAGAGGAAACCACTGCAGTTCTTTTCAAATTTGAAAATGTATTTACGTTGGCACCTCCAAATCTTATTCTGAGTACCTAAGGAATGTTTTTGGCACTGATATTATAACATCATGATGCATACATGCTGATTAATCCTTTAACACATAATTTGAAAACATGAGTTTTTTTCTAATGTGTTCATGGGATGTGGGCATTGCTGGCTAGAGATTTATTGTCCATGCCTAATTGGCCTTGAGGTTATGGTGAGCCCCTGCCTTGAACCATTGCATTCATTGGTGGAATGACACCCAACATGCTGTTAGGAAAGGAGTTTCTAGGATTTTGACCTACTGACAGTGAAGGAATGACAATATAGTTTCATGTTGAGATGGCTTAGACGTGAACATGCAGGCGGTGCTGTTCACATACATCTGCTATCCTTGTCCTTATGGATGGTGCAAGTTCAGAAGTTTGGTAGATGGTGAAGTAGGAACCTTGAGATGATGCACATAGCTGCCATTGACTGTCATTGGTGAAGGGAGTAAATATTGAAGTTGATGGATGCACTGCGAATCAAGTGGCTGCTTTGTCTGGTTGGTTCTAAGTTTCTTGAGTGTTGGAGCTGCATTGAAAAGAGAAATTGTGAATATGCCATCATGCTTCTGATTTGGGTCTTATAGACAGTGGACAAGCATTGGAAGACAGGAGGTGAGTTATTTGGCACAGAAGTCCTATCCTCTAACTTGCTTGTGTAACCAACATATTCATTTGGGTAGTGCAGTTCAGTTTCTGCTCTTATGGTACACCCCCCCCCCCCCCCCCCCCCAAAAATTGGTCATGGGTAATTCAGCAACAGTAATGGCATGACATTGAATACATTGAATATCAAGGGGTGATTGTTAGATTTTTGTCTTGTTGGGGGCGGTTATTGCCTGCCACTGTGTGGTGCTAACATTACCTGATGCTTTTGCATGACGGATAATTTACTGATGAGTCTTAGTGACAGTTTTGTCTCCTTAATACTGCTGAACTTTGCTCTTTGGGACCTGAACAGCTGAAAGCAGCATTTATGTTGTGGCCTAAGATCTACAGTTATAATTGAAACCATCACATTACTGAGTTATTCTGTGATGAGCTCAATGTGTAGATATAGCTTACATGCCATTCTTTAGTGTCACTTCAAAATTACGATACTTGAGGAGCAACATGAAAGGTTCTGTGTTAATTCAGTCTAAGTTGTTCCATACAGCGTGAAGCAAATAACTGTTTTTGATAATTTATAAAGTTAATTATTTCTTGCCTAAAGCAATGGAAATGATTCAGTGACTATTGTGAAAATTAATTTTATTTGACAATAAGAAATCGTAAAATGTTAATTCCATACTTTTAAACCACAATAAGTTTAAGAATTGAAAGAAAAGCTTTAAAATTACAAGGGGAATGATCTTGAAGCAAAAGTGTACTTTGTGCAAAGTCAAGCTAGAAAACCAAAGGATGTGATATATAAATTGAAAAACCACAAATTTATTATGGTTTCGAGGATAATTTATTCATACTTGACTATTGATATGTTGAATACCCTACATTACCAAGAACAACAAGTCATTGTTGAAACATTGCAAAAGCAATTTGATCAAGTCCAAATTCAGTATTGATCAGGTTTGCAGTTTTGTAATTAGGAAATGAACAGCTGATTGGGCCAAATGGATTTTTACCAATGCTGCCTTCTAAATGTATATTCTGCATTGCTTACATTCATAGCAAATACCAAGTCGTCAAAAGAAAATTTTAGAAGAGGCTCATGAATTGAGTGAAGATCACTATAAAAAGTATTTGGCTAAACTCAGATCCATCAACCCTCCATGTGTGCCTTTCTTTGGTAAGTTTTTTGATTCATTTTTTTTCCTATGGTAGCTGACATTATAGCTATTTTCATTGTCTGTCAAGCAGCAGTAACTGGTTATCAATATGTAATGTGACTCTTGTTGCATTAATGTTCTGATTCTATTTTTTATCCATTTATGTTCTTTAGTCATTGCTATTTCTTAGTCCCGATGTGGAAAATTTACAGTAATTGGAGGGAACTTATGTTCTGCCAATACTCCATGTCAGATAAGCAGTCTGTTAATCAATCAGCAGTGGAACAGTGACTGTTGGCAGTAACAGATCCAGCTGTTGCCAACTTATAAATAGAACTAACGTGCAATTTCAAGTAACGTTTTTAAAGTACAGAGTGTGGATGAGAAATAAGGGGAGGCAAGAAATAAAGGGGCGAAGGATTAAGGGTGGCACAGTGACTCAATACTGCTGCCTCACAGCACCAGGGACGTGGGTTTGATTCCAGCCTTGGGTGACTGTCTGTACAGAGCTTGCATGTTCTGTCCTGTTCTGTGTGCTCTGGTTTCCTCTTGTAGTCCAAAGATGTGCAGATTAGTGGATTGGCTATGCTAAATTGTCCCGTAGTGTCCAGGGCTGTGCAGGCTGAGTAGATTAGCCATGTGAGCTTATGGGGATAGGGTAGGATGCTGTTTGGAGGGTCATTGCAAACTTGATAAGCAGAAAAGTCTCTTTCCGCACTGTAGGAATTTTATAATTCTATTGTATGGTTGACAACTATGAAATCCTAGAGGAAATAGAGTGGGAAAAGGGAACAGTAATTGATACTCTGGCTATGATAATATAATGAAGAGTGGAACCAAGAAAATGCAGTTCTTGTAGCTGGAGAAGTGGAGAGGTTACAAAAGGATGGTGATCAACTGTGTGAAAGGCTCCTGACAGACAAGAAGGACGATAGTTTACCCTTTGTTTTTACTTAAGATGTCATTTGTGATTTTAACTTAAAATGTTTTAGGACCACAATAGGGACATAAACCTTTGTAGAGGAATTCAAATATGGAGTTTTGGAAAATGAGACACAGATTTAGAAGGTAGCAATATACTCAAAGACTTTATAACAAGAAATAGAGTTAAGGGATGGAGTAGTTTATTTATTTGAGAAGAATGGGCGATGATGCCAGATTTTAAGTAGGGAAAGCACCGTTAAGAATAAAACCATAAGAAATAGGAGCAGAGTTGGCTATTTTCGGGCATGTTCTGCAATTCACTAAAATCATGGCTGATCTGATATGGCCTTAAATTCGACTGTATCCACAACTCCTGGTTCTCTTGGCATTCAAAGTCTGTTATAACTCCGCTTTGAATTTATTCAGTGACCCAGCCTGCACTGCATTTTGGACAAGGGAATTCCTAAGGTTAAGACCCTCCAGGGGAAAAAAAATCCTCCTCATTTCATCTTAAATGGGAGATCTCTTATTTTGAAATTTACTTCCTCATTGCCCTTCATGGAAATATTTGTTGCCTTCCAGCATCAAGTTCCCTCGATCCTGTGTTTCGATTAGATCACCTTTCATTATTTCCAACTCCAGCGAGTATAGGTCCATCTTGTTCAACCTTTTTCCAGAAGATACCTTCAACTCAGGAATCAGCAAAGTGACCGAACTGTCATTGAACTGTTTCCAGTGCAGTTATATACTTCCTGAAGAAGTCAAACCTTCACACAGCACTCGAGAAGTGGTCTTACTGAGGTTCTGCACAGCAATAACCACCCTTTCATACTTGTATACTCTATTTCCTTTGCAATAAAGATCAATACTCCATTTGCCCTCCCAATCTAAATGATAGCATTTTGAGAGTTGGTGCCAAAGTATCCAGATTCCTTTGTATGAAAATGTTTTTATGCAATCACTTAGTTTGTTCTTCCAGCCAAAGTACCGAAGCTCACATTTTTCCACATTGTACCATGTTTCCCTATCCACTTAATCTACCCACGTCCCTTTGTGGACTCCATGTTTTCCTCACAGCTTACTTTTCTCCCATCTTTATGTCATTTTGCCAGCATGTACTTAATTCCTTCATCCAAGTTATTAATGTAAATTAGAAATAGTTGATGCATCAGTACTGATTCCTGTGACACTTAACTGGTTAGAGTTTAACAACCTAAAACTGATCCACTGATACTAATTCTCAGCTTCCTGTTTAATAATCGATCCTCTATTTATGTTAATGTAACACACTCAGCACCCACGAGCTTAAAGCTTGTTCAGTAGCCTTTTATGTTTCACATAATCAAAAACCTTTTGGACATCTAACTATACTATATCTATTGGTTCCCTATTATCCATCTTGCTTGTTACTTCAAGAAACTCTAGTAAATTAATCAAGCATGGTATTCCTTTCCAAAACCACCTTGACTTTTCCTGATTGTAGTATGATTTTCTAAACGAATTAGATTCAGATAATTTCCCTATGATTGATGTTAGGCCAACTGATCAGTAGTAGTTTCTTGCTATCGATCATCACCTTTTCTTGAATAGGGACATTTGTTAAGGTGCAAAGATGGCTTTTAGTAGAGTGATGTGCTCTCACTGTCAGATGTGGAAGATTAGGGAGAGTTTCCATGTTTCTGATGATTATGTCTGCAGGAAATATCTTTAGTCACGAATTCTATCACATCGCATAGATCGGTTGGAGCAGCAATTAGGAATTTGCAGGACTGTGGGGTGTGACTGATGGCAGTTATAGGAAGGGGGCAAAAACCACAGATACAGTCAGGGAGATAGGCTACCTTCAGGAAAGGTAGGAGAGGGAAGGAAGTAGTGCAGGAGTCTACTGTGGTGATAACCATCTCAAATAAGTATCCTGTTGTAGAAAATGTAGGACTGTCAGAGAAACAGCCAAGTTTCTGGTACTGAGACTGGCTCTCATATAACGAGTAGTTCGCCAGGTTCCAAGCAATTGATTGTGATAGGGGACCTATAGTCAGGCACAGACAGACGTTTCTGTGGCCAACAGGGAGAAATCAGAATGGTGTGTTGCCTCCTTTGTGCCAAGATCAAGGATATATTGGAGATAGGGGAGAGGGACCAGCAGGAGCTCGTTGTATACATTGAAACTAATGACATATGAAGGAAAAAGGATGAGATTCTGAAGGGAGAATCTAGGAAGTTAGGCAAGAATTTAAAAAGGAGGTTCTCGAGGATAGTATTATCTGGATTACACCTGGTGCCACGGGTTAGCGAAGGTAGGAATAGGAGATAGTGTAAATGAATGCATGGCTGAAGCGCTGATGCAGGGAAGAAGGATTCACACTTTTGAATCATGGGAATCTCTTCTGGGGCAGAAGCGACCTGTAAAAGAACGATGGATTGCACCTGAATTGGAAGGGGACTAATATACTGGCAGAGGGATTTGTTGGAGCTACTCTGGAGAATTTAAACTAGGAAATTGGGGGTGTGGGGTGAGACCCAAGGAGATAGTGAGGAAAGAGATCAGTCTGAGACTCGTACAGTTGGGAAAAGAAGCAAGTCAAGTAGTCAGGGCAGTCAGAAACAAAGCAGAGGATGAGGCTGGACTGATAACTAAAGTGCATTTCTCTCAATGCACGAGGCTTAATAGGGAAGGTAGATGTACTCGGGTCATGTTTAGAAAAATGGGACTGGGATATCATAGCAATTATGGAGATATGGCTCAGGGATGGACAGGATTGGCAGCTCACTCTTCCAGGTATAAATACTACAGGAAGGATAGAAAGGGAGGCAAGAGAGGAGGGGGAACTGTGTTTTTGATAAGGGATGTTATAGCAGTACTTAGGGAGGATATTCTTGTGAATACATCCAGGGAAGTTATTTGTGTGGAGCAGAGAAATAAGAAAGGGATTGTACTATACACCACACCCCCAACAGTTAGTGGGAAATTGAAAAACAAATTTGCAAGGAGATCTCCATTATCTCTAAGAATAATAGGGTGGTTATGCTGGGGGATTTTAACTTTCCAGACATAGGCTAGGACTGCCACAGTGTTAAGGGTTTAGATGGAGAGGAATTTAAGTGTACCAGAAAATATACTGATTCAGTATGTTGAAGTACCTACTAGAGGGTGCAAAGCTTGACCACCTCTTGGGAACTAAAGCAGGGAAAGTGACTGAGGTGTCAGTGGGGGAGCACTTTGGGGCCAGTGACCTAATTATTTTAGTTTTAAAATAGTGATGGAAAAGCATAAACTGGATCTAAAAGTTAAAGTTGTAAATTGAAGGAGGCCAATTTTGAAAGTATTAAGCAATCAAAAGTTGATTGGGGGTGGAGATTTGCAGGTAAATGGACAGCTGGAAAATAGGAAGCCTTCAAAAATGAGATAATGAGAATCCAGCAACAGTATGTTTCTGTTCGGGTGAAAGGAAAGCCTGTTAGATATATAGGGGATGCTGAATGACCAGAGAAATTAAGGGTTTGGTCAAGAGAAAGAAGTTCATCATCGTAGACTGGTTAGCAAAGTTAGATCACATCAATTACATGGAAAACTAGCCATTTGGATAGAGAACTGGCTTGAAGGTGGAAGACAGAGGGTGGTGGTGAATGGTTGCTTTTCAGACTGGAGGCCTATGACCAGTGGAGTGCCACAATGATTGGTGCTGGGTCCACTGCTATTCGTCATTTATATAAATTATTTGAATGTGAACATAGGAAGTACAGTTAGTAAGTTTGCAGCTGACACCAAAATTGGAGGTGTTGTGGACAGCAAAAACAGTGCAATGGGATCTTGATCAGGTGAGCCAATGGGCCGAGGAGTGGAAGATGGAGTTTAATTTTGATAAATGTGAGATGCTGCATTTTGAAAAGGCAACTCAGGCCAGGGCTTGTACACTTAATGGTAAGGTCTTGGTTGCTGAACAATGATACCTTGGAGTGCAGGTTCATAGCTCCTTGTAAGAAGGATCGCAGGTAGATGGGATAGTGAAGAAGGTGTTTGGTATGCTTTCCTTTATTGATCAGAGCATTCAGTATAGGAGTTGGGAGGTCATTTTGCAACTGTATAGGACATTGCTTGGGCCACTTTTGGAATGTTGTGTGCAGTTCTGGTCTCCCTCCTATAGGAAGGATGTTGTGAAACCTGAACACGTTCAGAAAAGATGTACAGGGATGTTGCCAGGGTTGGAGGGTTTGTGCTGTACGGAGAGGCTGAAGAGAGTAGAGCTGTTTTTCCCTGGACCATCAGATGCTGAGGGGTGACCTTACAGAAGTTTATAAAATCATGAGAAGCATGTATAGGGTAAATATACAAGGTCATTTCCCTGGGGTGGTGGAGTCCAGAACTAGAGGGCATAGGTTTAGGGGCAGCAGGAAAATATTTAAAAGGGGACCTAAGGGGCAACATTTTCACGTTGGTGGTGCATGTATGCAGTGAGCTGCCAGGGGAAGTGTTAGAGGCTCGTATAATTATGACATTTAAAAGGCACCTGCATGGGTGCATGAATATGAAGAGTTTATAGGGATATGGGCCAAGCGTCGGCAATGGGACTAGATTAGTTTAGGATATCTGGTCGGCATGGACGAATTGGACGGAAGAGTCTGTTTCCGTGCCGTACACCTTTATGACTGACTTTAATTGCAGTTTTGCAATTCACTGGGACCTTTTACAAAATCCAATGAACTTGGATGATTTTACAAGAGCTATCAGGAAGGGACTTCAGATGATTGATAGTTTAATGAAAATAGGTTAAGGGAGCTCGAGTTCAGTCTCATCAGCACAATGAGCTTGGAGAGATCATGGGCAGAAAATGGGGTAGAACCTTGAGACAGTGTAAGTTCAGGAATAGTGTTGAGTGCTTGGGTCACATGCTCTCCCTTCTCCTGAGGCAAGAGTGGCCATGACAGAGGGAAATCACTAATAGGCCCTGGGCCCACCGGATTCATGCTATCAATTGGCCAAATGCAGCGGGACTCAAAGCACTCTAACTTCAGAAAACACTTAAGTTGCAAGTACTCGAGTGATAGATAAATCTCCCTGAAAACGACCTGGAAAATTGAATTACATTAGAACTCCAAATCTCGAAGGAGTAACTCTTACAACAATGGTTGGTTTTCTCCTGCATTTGCAAACTCTTTGGGGTGGAGCAAGGTTGCCAAGCTGGCGGTGGAGGAAGCAAAGTTGATGTGACTAGAGTCATCAAATCTGTGGAGGGGAAATGAGAGATTACCACTCAGCCCATCACTGGATGAGAAGTGAGAGTAGGATGGAGTAATTAGAGTTGCTGTTCATCATGCCATATGCCCTGAGGATCCCTCTAGGGGATTCCAAGAGAAGCACAGAGGCAGCTGAAGGCTTATCTAACTGAGTCAAACCTGGGACAGTAGCACAAGAATAAAAAGGTGGACTGAGTGTTGGGTTAAACATTCAGCAGGTCATTGTACTTGAGAGGGATGAACTGAAGAGTTTAGTCTAGATTGTTTAAAGGGAAGTCTTTATTTTTTGAAAACGTTGAAACAGATTGGATCCAAAGAGGGCAACCAAAATGAGCGTGTGCATGGATTCGTTATTTGGGTTGGTTATGTAAAAATAGAATCTGTTTTTAAAAAGAAAAGAACATGGCTCCGGTTTTCTCCCACAGTCCAAAAATGTGCAGATTAGGTGAATTGGCCATGCTAAATTGCCTGTAGTGTTAGGTGAAGGGGTAAATGCAGGGGAATGGGTCTGGGTGGGTTGCGCTTCGATGGGTCGGTGTGGACTTGCTGGGCCGAAGGGCCTGCTTCCACACTGTATCTAATCTAATCTAACCTTTAAAAAAAAAGGATACAGGATCATAGGGAGGAGTTTGGCTTAGTGTAACAATGGAAAAGATATGGAGTCAGCTTTGTTTGGAGACAGGTCTAAGCAAGTAGAGTGTAGAAGCTTTGAAAATTGGGAATTGGAGGGAACAATGTGCCTAAAGTGCAAAGAGCTAGTTTCAGGGTCAGAAAATTGGTGGCAAAGCTGGTGGATGTTACACATGTACCTTGACCCAGTGAATTTCTGATCAGGAATTGAACTGAAGCTGAAGAATTTGGAAAATGTAATAACTGGTTGAATCCTGCAGAGGTCTAATCAGTGTTCCACTGTTCACACCACCTGCTGACTGAATGGATGCTAAGTGTTATGTGAAATATGCTTATAACACCAAACTGCATATTGCAGTGTTTAATTTGAGAGACATTGAAAGCTTGCAATGGATATGGAACAATCTAAATTCATGGACTAGGGAAAGATGTATTAAATTAGTTACAAATGTGTAGTAATACAATGTAAAAACATGAAACACACTAAGTCAAGTATGAAGTCCCAAAACTGGAGGAAATATTCAAATTGTGGGATTGACCATTTATGGAAAGTATTCAATTAATTATGAAGCATTTTTGTAAATGGGATGTGATTGTAAACCTTTCATGCTCATTACTTCAGCCTTGTATTGATCATTAGCTACGTCATATTCCGCTTACTTTGTATTTGGTATTCATGTGTTCAAATGGATACGGAGTTTTAGAGCCTTTAGAAATAATTTGGTTATGGATCTTGGTAATTATTCAGTTCAGCCATGGGGAACAAAAACAAAAGTGGGAATAGGATCATAGCATCCCTGCAGTGTTGAAACAGGCCCTTCGGCCCAAGAGGTCCACACCACCCTTCGAGAGTAACCCACCTACACCCGTTTCCCTAACCTATTATCCTATATTTACCCCTAATTAATGCATTTAACCTACACATCCCTGAACGCTGTGGACAATTTACCATGGCCAATCCACCTAACCTGCACATCTTTGGATTGTGGGAGGAAACTGGAGCACCTGGAGGAAACCCATGCAGACATGAGAATGTGCAAACTGCTCACAGTCGCCCGAGGATGGAATTGAACCCAGGTCTCTGACGCTGTGCGATAGCAGTGCTAACCACTGAGCCACCAATGCTGCACACAATAGTTAGGATGTTGTCTTACCACTGCCCTGTACAGTTGCAACAAGACATCTCTGCACGTTCACTTGAATCTTATTGCTAAGAAGGCTATTTGCCTCCTTCACCATTTGTTGCTCCTGCATTCTCACCATCAGCAACTTGTATACAATGTCCTTCCTTTTCTGACTCTATCACCATTCAAGTAATATCTGCCTGCCTGCTTTTGTTACCAAAGTGGATACCCACACAATTATTCACATTAAACTGCACCTGTCAACATTTGCCCACTTAATTTTTGCAACTCACATTGATGCTTCTTTGCATTCTCCTCACAACATACCCCTCCCACCCAATTTTGTATCATATAGGATATACTCAGAAGTGGCATCCTTAGTTGGGGGAGAAAACGTTCAGATGTTGTGTCAATTATTTTTCATTTAGACTCCTCTTTATTTGTTCCTGGTGAGGAACAGGACTGAAGTCCTGGTGATGTGTTCAGAAAGAATTTCTTCTGATGATTATAACTGGATGTGGAAGTAAAATTTGCAGTATATTCCGTCAGAAGTTTAAATATTTGAGGAATTCATGGTGCATCCTAAAAGTGCATAATTTAAGGCAGGTTCAAACCTATTGGGCCTTATTTAATACTTTGATTTCTAATGAAACTTAACCCATATGTTCAGTTAAAGATTTTGTTTAATGGTATATGGGAATGAAGGCCATGTAATTGTAATCAAACTTTTACTAATTCTTGCTTGCAGAATCCATAAGCTGAGCACTTCAATTGTAATGTATAATTTGCAAAGCATTGTCATTATTGTGATTCAATAAGTTTCCTCTTTAACATCAAATTTTATGATTAGAAAATATTTCTATTAATATTTCCTGCTGTATTTGATTTTTCAAATCCAGTCATTTCTATAAAATATTTCTATAAAACGTTTTATATTTAATTGGAACAATAATGAGGGTAGGATGTCAACTAACAGATAATACCCATGATGATGGAATAGGGGAAACTCCCTGTATCTTATGCATTAACAAAATATTGATCATTTGAAAATTGAATTATTTATACATTTTCTCATGTTACATGCATTTCATTTGATCTGAATATTGAATTTTATGTTAAAAGGAAAACCAGTAAATATGAAATAAATTTAAACTGATTTAAAAGTGTGATATTTGGCAATATCTTGATGGTACAAGATACAGGAAAAATTGCTTGAGGAATGGTGACAGTGCAGAATAGGGTTGGAGGCATAGTTTTGCAAGACTGTTAAATTTGCAGTATCAATTGTACTATTGTGTGCAAGTGCCAGGTGGAGACACTGTTTTCCTGGAGGGTACAAGTGAAAATCATATTCAGTACTTGTAACTCATTCAGTTTAAGAGAGCTTTGGAAAGCACATTATGGTGATGTAATGATGCAGAGAAACCAAGGAGAAAAATATCTTTTACAAAGAGGTCTGTATCGTCAGGGAAAAATCTTTTAAAAAAGCTTTTTAAAAACATGGTTTTGTTCGTTGACAGCAGGAAAGATCACATGAAAATAAGGTATCCACACTTCTCGCAAGGGCAGATTGGGGGAGTAGTTTCAGTTTAAAGCTGATGTATAATATTGGGGTTTCAGGTTGTCAGTATAGAACATATTTGCCCACAAATGCACCTTGAGGAAAATGAGGAAATTGCGAATGTTGGCTTTGTGGACAATTGAGAATTTTATGTAGTTTGCAAATATTGTTTGAATCTTAAAATGATCAGTCAGCCTGAAATTAATGCATTAATTTTGTATTTAAATAAACTAATAGGAATATATTTGACGAACATTCTGAAGACTGAGGAAGGTAACCCTGATTTCTTGAAAAGACATGGTAAAGAGTTGATAAATTTCAGTAAGAGAAGAAAAGTGGCAGAAATAACAGGAGAGATCCAGCAATATCAAAACCAGCCATATTGCTTACGAGTAGAACAAGACATTAAGGTGAGTACCACAATTGGAAGAACGATGGCAAGAGAGGAAAATGCACAGGTGTATTGCTGTACATCAAAAGTTTCAGAAATTATTCATTCTGATTAATGTTTGAGTTTTTTTTTAAAATCTACATTCTTTTATATGTTAAACCATTGTAACATGTTCCCTATAAAAACACCCCCAGCATAAAAGGTGGGACAGTCTGGACCATGTAAGCTGCACTTGTTTTTTTGAGGTGTTAACTGGTAACTCAGCAGTAGGTTCATTAAGTGCAGAGAAATGAATTCTTAGAAATGCTGTTTCTTTTTGCACCTTCCAAAATAATATTTTGTTCACCATTTTGCAGAGCTTCACTTAATAGTTCAGCCAAATATTCAACTTACTGAGGCACAAAGAAATTTGTTGTGATTATGAAATGTGTAGCTTGCAACTATCCAGAAAACATTGTGACTTGCAATTATTGTGTAAAATTTGGGATGATTTGATCTTTGACCCTAAGATTGGATACTCCAGACATAGCAGCCAGGAAAAATTGGTGAATCTTTTCAGGCTAAGGAGCCTGTACTTGCCTGTTGGATATTTCACTTTATAAACAAAAGACTGCATAATTCCAACTATTAACCAGTCTTGCAGTTGTTTTCATCACATTCCAGCACTTAAAATGCCTGCCTTGCACCAAAATAAAATACTTTTAATATCTTCCCATACATAAATTTTACATCAGTGATTTTGTTTCACTGCAAAAAAGGAAGAAATTATAGCTTTCTGAAATTCTGTGTAGGTGAGATTACTGTGTTTCAGTCATTCATAAATTCCAAAGTCAGATATTTAAGAGTAATTTTTGTTAAAAGTATTAAAAGTGGTACCGTGGTTAGCACTGCTGCCTCACAGTGCCAGACACCCGGGATCAATTCCCACCTCAGGCAACTGTCTGTGTGGAGTTTGCACGTTCTCCCCGTGTCTGTGTGGGTTTCCTCTGGGTGCTCCGGTTTCCTCCCAAGTTTAAAAAAAGGTTAGGTGAATTGGCCATGCTAAATTGCCCGTAGTGTTAGGTAAAGGGGTAAATGTAGGGGAATGGGTCTGGGTGGGTTGCGCTTCGGCGGATCAGTGTGGACTTGTTGGGCCAAAGGGCCTGTTTCCACACTCAGTAATTTAAAAAAAAACTGAAGAGGATCTGTTCTGTTTTCCCTTGGAATTCTCCTTCTCTGTCCCCAACACTTCACGACCCAATCATCTCCTTTATCTGAATGACACATGCTATAAGCTGCTTTTAGCATTTCTATGGCACAAATTTCTGTTTTACCAATGAATGTTTCTGTTTAATTTTACAGAAGTTTTTTGAAAATTTAAATCCAATGGGAAATACTTTGGAGAAAGAATTTACAGATTACTTGTTCAATAAATCTTTGGAAATAGAACCTCGTAATGCCAGATCTTTACCTAGATTTGTAAGTATTTATATTAATCATTTATTATTAGTAAGTAACTTTTTCCTCTTACACTTATGTTGGACAGCTTATTGGCTATTTTCCATATAGGAGTAAACTACCAAGACAGTGTCCATTTCAGGCTTAGCCATTGTCACACTACTCAATTGATCCACACATTATTTGCGAATTGCCAGCTTTGCAAGTTATTTTCTTACTAAACAGGAGGAAATGTCATAAGCTTTTAGTTTTAAAGTTTGAGTTGTTTTTTTTGTTGCTGTTTTGATGATTTATCCACTTTAGATTTGTTCTTGAATTCACTGGATTCCATGTTCGCAGATCTATATATCTGCGCAAAGTACACACAGTTTTTCCTGTATACTGTTTAGATCTGTAACACCTGCTAAAAGTGCAAAGTTCTATCCAAGTGCAACATTCACATTAAGGTGGTTCTGTAGGAAAGGAGTTGTTTCACTTGATTTTACATGTAATGAAGATTTAGGTTTGTCTAAGTCCAAAAACATCAGCACTGATTCTGGTACATACTGCCTTGTTGCAACTTCACAGGTTACACTTATACAATGACTTTCATCTGAAGCTGTAAACTCAGCAGAACAAAAATTCTTAATACCATCTGACAGTGGAGCAGAAAGCATTATGGCATCAGGGGTATCATCATTTTGCAACCTCTTTAAGAATATTTTCAACAGATACTTGTATAGCTTATGCCAAGCACAGGTAGCATTGACGTGAGAAAGCTTTAACTTTGGTAAGCAACATTTAGTGTCACTGCTACTCTGGTATATGCTAAGTTGTCCCTGATTGTCTGTCCTACTAAATTGACTCTAATAAAATAGTTTCATCTCTACAGCTGTGTTGAGAGGTTTCCTCTGAAATGGTTGATCGGGTACCTTCTCAAAGTACCAGGCTATGAGCAGAGAATGCTAATGCTTCCAGTCTAAAAGTCAAAATAATTGATTATTACTCATTCTCCTTAGGGAAGAAATACAATAAGTGGGTGAGAAAATCAACAAAGATTGAACTACTTTCAGACAAGTACAAAACTTCACCTGCAGTGGAAATGTGCTATTTTGATTCAAGATACTGGTAGTTTTAAGTTTTGCTATCAGGATGGCAGTTAGTTGAAGATGAAATTAAATTGTAAGTTCTGTTGGTTTACCTAAGTTTCTCTTTATGGCTTGAGGTAGTATTTCAATTTATTTGAAATATTTAAGATTTTACTTGGAAAAGCTTAAAAAGCAGATCTAAGTGAATAATGTAAATACAACCATAAATAAAAAAAACTCCCCTGGCTCAGCGTTAGATTAGTTATCATCCATGAGGGGTATGATCAGTTGCTGTGAAGAGTTCTGCTGACCCAGCCTCCTTCATTTACTGATTTTTGCTTTTTTAAATTGAGCTGAATGCTAAGCTTGCCTAAAGAATTTGAAAATGTTAGCTGGTTCAAGTTCACATAAAACATTAATATGAAGCCAAACTTAAATTCTTTTCATTTTAGTAATTGATGTGGCTATGTAATAGTCTGTGAGATTTAATTCAGTTTCTGTAAGTACACTTTTACATGAGTCATGATCATTGAGAGAAATCGTTCGTATGATGTGAACCTTTTCCATGTATTTGCATCTTTTACAATTTTGTTTTCGAGTAAACTCTAAAGTATAGATTGCAAAGTACTTCTCATGATGCAGTGTTGAATGATTTTATTGCACAGATCTATTTTTCAAAATGTTATATATGTGTTTAAATGTTCCTTTCATAGCTAATAAAACCTTATTATAATGGACTTGGAATGCATATTAACTTCTTGATATGTTAATACCTGAGTTTACAATATTTCAACATTACTCAGAATTTGCCTTATATATTTACCATTTAGGGATGATCTTTGATTATATCATTGTTATTCACTGGGAATGTGACTTAAATTACTTCTAATTGACCTTTCATATTGAATCTTTATAGGCAAAGAAATATAATTACCCACTGAAATCTCCTGGTGTCCGACCATCTAACCCAAGACATCCAGTGTCAGGCACATTGCGTGGGCATCCTACACCACTACAGCAGGAACCACGAAAAATCAGTTACAGCCGCATTACAGAGAATGAGACCGAAAGTATAGCATCAGCACCAAATTCCCCACGTACCCCTCTGACGCCACCACCTGCTTCTGCTGCATCCAGCTCGACAGATGTCTGTAGTGTGTTTGGGGATTCTGATCCAGCTAGTCCATTCTATTCAAGTATGTCAGTTAATTTCAATAACTGCTTGGTAACAAAATTAATGTTTTGGAAGTGGTTTCTATTTGTCAAGTAAATGCAAATTTGACTGTTTTATGTTACGTTGAAGTCTGTATGTTTGATTTGCATATTTATAGTTTAATCTTACTATAAAACTGAAATCGAGAGTAAAATTTGAGACCACATTTAAGATGCATTTATCTGGAAAAATTAACAGCATTTTAAGAGATTTAAAGTATCCAAAAGATTTATTTTACATGACAGAAGCAGAGGAAATGTTTTAAAGTGTTGGAAATTGATTTCTCACTTGATATGTTGGTAATTCAATAAGGAAGAAAGTGTTACATGACTTGATGTGGGATGAAGTTTGGCAGGTATGCACACAGCAGTTAGAGACCATTGGGAAAATGTCATCAAAATCTAAATAACCAAAGTAGAAATTACTTTGAAAACTCAACCATTTGGTCGCATCTTTGGAGAGAAAGCAGAGTTAAAGTTACAGGTCCAGTGACCTTTCTTCAGAACCTTCTTATGATTTAAAGACAGGTCACTGGACCTGAAACGTTAATACTACTTTCTCTGCACAGATGCTGCCAGACCTGCTGAGTTTTCTTAGCTTTTGGTTGATTTCCAGCATCTGCAGTTCTTTGTTTTTTTTAATCAACATGTAATCGCCATCAGTATAAAAACAGGAAGGCTAAGCAAAATCAAAATATGATCCAGATAATTTTACTGGAAAGTAGCAAATTTTAGTAATAAAGAGACTTTGCATTAATTGTATATGAATTATATGTAGATGATGGGCATTAATTGGGATTTCACAGCTAAATATACAAAGATCTACATGTTGAAACTCTTGTAGGGTTGAGCTAGGATGCATATGCTTGTAATGTTTTGTTTACAAATGCATGCAAGATTCAGTAAAGATTGACATCAGCATTCTGGAGTAGAATATATGGCTAAATTGAATGGAAACAAGATATAGACAGTAGACCTGTATACATCGACACAAACGAGCAAGAGTACTAATCAAGCTATTTAAGTGAATGAAAAAATGAAGTATTGTAATTTAGCAAGTTTAAAAAAAAGAGATGTATTGAAGACTCATTTTTACTAGGATTCATTTAAAACCTGTCCAAGCTGATTGTGAGACTTTTTTTTTGGAAGACCAGTTTTATGACATATGATCAAGGAGAAATCATGGGTTTTCACATCCAAGTAATATTTCATTTATTTTTGCTATTAAATCGCACCTTTGGGACGTGCCAAAGATATACCAATATTGTGCAATATCAGAGCATCTTTCTTGCAATCCACAGGGCAATTGCTATTTTCATTTCAAATGCCATTAAAGTTGTCTTACTGCAGACTTGCCTCAAAAGAGCTAAACATAAAATGGCATGAACAAATATATCCATCTAGCATCCACTGCTATGATGACAAATATCATTGGGTACTCAATTTCAATTAAGATGAACTTGTCAAGTATAAAGTCCTTTTGTTTTTGAGAAGTGGGCAAGTCAACCAGATATAAATTCTTGGTTGTACATCATCTAACTGTTTGAAGTAAATTAACTTAGCTTCTTTTTCTACTCCTCCCTGAGATACATGCTGTGAAATGCAAGCACCTGCTTCTCAGACTTGTGCCTGGAAGAGAGAAGTACTTTCTGAGATGGTTGCTTATACTTTAGGGTGATGATACTCAAATTTTCTTCAGCAGATTATTGCTTGGAAATAATCAGAAAACATGCTTCACCTTGGAACTCCTGTCATTTCTTGGCTAAAACTTTAAGAAAGTCAACACAAGTAGTTATTTCATTTGTCAATAAATGTTTTCATTCTTTTGAAAAGTGGCATGTACCTACATATTGTAGGAGCAACAGACATCATGACTACTAATGAAATAAAAGCTTAATTTACTGGAACATAACTTTAATGAACATTGTGTAGTTTTGAATTTGACTTGTCAAATACTTTATGCCATTTCTTCCATGTTTCTATGTTAATACAGGTGGCTGGGAGAAACCTTGTGGGTTTTATTTTGTAAATTAGTTAGTTATGTAGTAGCCTAATCAAAAGGAAAGGCAATTGGTATGCCCATCAATTGTCAAATCCATTTAACATATTGGTGATTATAGATCACTTTATTTGTGTTTGTCTGTTTGTTATTGATTTGATTTTGAATTATTGTTATTGTTCCCAAGGAATTTTTGCATTACCTTCATTTTTCAGTCCGAAAATGTACCCGGATTAAAAATCAAATATCTCCAAATTGTTGGTGTACTATCAGTGGCAAATTTAAATAGCTAACAACATCAAGAAGCTTATAGCTAACATATGCAAATTGTAAAAATGGATAAATCTGCTGGGCTTGTGCCATCCTTAGTTTTTTCTATTTTCTTCCACAGGCAGTGATACCATATTTGCCCCAGTTACACTGGCCCATGGTGCAAGTTAGTATTGGGCTTTAATGTTGCATATTTAATACGCAGCATGGCTTTTTGAAGCTGACCATGCACTGTTTTTTATGCTAAAAAGCAGCTTTGTTTTAACATGGATGACAGCATGCATGCTAGAACATCGAAAATGTTCGCTTTCCTTCATGCTGATAATTCCATTTGCATCTGGATTTTCTGAAGTTTTTATATTCAAACAGTTTAAAATGAATAGCATTACAATCAAATGTTATTCAGGCAATTTACATTTGGTAAACATTTTTGTAAAGTTGGATTTTTAATTTCCTATCTAATTTTAAGCAATAATGCCTTATTGTATGTAACTTGCAAGTTATACGTTTTAGCATTTAGGTTTCAGGTTATAATAACTCTAATATTTTCATGAGAACACACCAGAGGAGGTCCTTAAATTGCTGTGCCCCAGAACTCAAAGCTTCTACTAATGCTTTTAAAACTTTTTTGAGATTTCAGTCAATACTGTAAGTTAACCTTCAACTTGCATGTTTATTATTGCTTTTCCTTTTCCAGTTTTCTACAAAATTCTAGGTTGCCCTAGTTTAATGCATGCACTAGAATATGAATGCAGCGCTATTCACTTGATGGTAAATATTCAAGGCAGCTTTGGAACTTGCTAATAAACTTAATTTGCAACTTAATCTTTAGTATCATATGAATAGTTTTTAATGCATTCTATTGTTAGCAAAACTAAAGAATCCTTTCTCACAGGGCCAGCATCAATTTCTTCAATAACGAGCTACAGTAGAAGTGTTGATGAAGCTCATATCCCTCCTCCTGTTCCACCACGTAGGCGACCTGAATCTGCCCCAACAGAATCTTCTCCGTCCAAGGTAAGCCAACTAAAATGTAACGACAATATAATTTATCCCATAATGTGACGTGTTGCTTAGTATGTCTAATGCGGAAAAATCAGCTTTCGTTGGCCATTTGAAATCACCAATAAAATAACAGGAGTCTAATGATTTTACTATAAAGTAGCATCTTCTGAACCTGTCATTCAGTTTGAGTTCTACCACATTGACCCCTTGACTCCAGACATTGATCCAAAGATGTGCTACAATATTGAGGCATCTTTTGACTGAGTATGGCACCAACCAAAATTTAGATTGATTTCAAGGGTCAGGAGCAGTCCAAATGAAAGTGTTTTAGTGACTGTAATTGTACCCATTAGACAAAACAAAGATGGTGTGGTTATCCGCAAAATACCTTGGTATTGTTTCAGAGATCTACTGGATTTATGACCATATGTTGTTGCTTTATTAGCCACATGGTCAGGATTGGCTAGAGATTCCAATTTTGCCCTCTATTCACCACTCAGAATAATGAAACAACTACAGAAACATTTTGACAACATCCAAGCTTAGACTGTCAAATGCCAATACTATTTGTACCATAGGTCTCTTCTATTGCCATCTCAAGAGATAACTCAGTTACCTTCCCTTGACTAATTTGACTCAATTCTCAATATTTTGTGTTCAACAATTGACATAAAAATTTGACTAGACCAGCTTTGTCAATACTGTGCTTAAAAAAGGATGGTGAATACCAGCTCACCTGATCTTGAATAGTTCCTGTAAAATTTGCAATACGTAAAATACGTTTCAGTGTCCTAAATTGGTTTTCCACAGATTACTGAGGTCAAAGCTCATATTAGTCTCTGAAATAGTCACTGTGTCTCAAGTAATTTGCAGTACGTCAGACAATTTCATATGTGAAAATACATAAATGCTAATCTTTTATGAAATAAAACTGTTCATTATTAAATGATCAGATTACATAGTGGTTATTGCAATAGTATCCACAACTTTTTTTTAATATCAAAGCTTATGAAACTCTGCTCGCTGGATGCTGCCTGAACTGCTGTGCTCTTCCAGCACCACTAATCCAGTATTTGATTTTCAGCATCTGCAGTCATTGTTTTTACCTTTACAGTATTAAATGAGGGACCCACCTCCATTTGTCTGAGTGACTTTAAAATTTGCTGATTCCCAGTTCGCTGAGTATTCCTTTTTGTTTACAAAAAAGAGTTGCTCTTGGATCCAGATATTGATTTCTGGTGGAAACACCCTCCTGTCAAATTAGGTCTTCAGCTGTTACTCTTCAATAAGGGTTCAACATATGGGTTCCATGTTGGAAGATGTGATGTTTGCTGGGTTGCAGTCATTGAAAAAGGGAAAGCTAGGGTTACAGAACATTTCAGTAACTTGCCTATTGTAATTGCCTTCCTCGCTCTTAACATTACTATATATATGTTATTGAAACTCAAGCATCTCCGTCAAGCTATTTGGTTGGTACATAGTTTTAACAGAGCTGTTCTTTCTGTTTCAGATCAAGTCAAAACATTTGGACAGTCCACCTGCCATTCCACCCCGTCAACCCACAGGCAAGGTTTACTCACCTCGGTATCCATTGTCAGAGAGGTCATCTATATCAGAACCTCCTGATAGTCCTCCCAGCTTGCCACCCCGTGAGCCTGTACGAACACCAGATGTATTTCCAGGCTCACCTCTACCCCTGCAACCTCCACCAATGGGTAGAAAAGCTGAGCATCCGAACACTTTTTTCCCCAATTCCCCTGTGCCTTTTACTCCACCACCTCCTCAGACACCTTCTCCTCTTGGAACTCGCAGGCATTTGCCATCACCTCCTTTACCACAAGATGTTGATATTGGTACTACTGCTGGACCACCCATCCCACCAAGACAGAGCTCTACATCTCAAATAATTCCAAAACTTCCACCAAAAACCTACAAAAGGGAGCATACGCATCCATCGTTCCATCGAGATGGACTACCACTTCTGGAAAATGCCCACTCCTCTTAGCTCTGAAATATGTTCTTTAAACACTACAGGTTCCTGGACACTGCTAAGGTTGCAGCATTGGCAGTGCTGTAAGAACTTTAAAATGTTTTATGCCTGGCTTGGTAAGTCTTTATTGCTTCTGGTATGAACCAGTGTTTCCATCAATTTGGATTTATATGATGGGAAACAAAAATTGAAAATGCAGTTGTCAGTTTGCTGTACCCATGATAAACTTACGTTGATGATAAAAGTTGGAACACCTGATATTAACCAGCTGAAAAGAAGAGCATTAGCAGAAAAAGTGGTTTTGCACCTCCATCTTAAAAACAGGATTGATATTTCACATGATCATGCCTTGTTTAAATACTTTTAAATGTATCAAAAAGGGGACTCCTGGAAATGCATTTTTGGTACCTAGACTAATGAGCAAATATTTGTTCTGCAAAGTAATTGTAAACTTTTTGTTTGTTGAAATTTGGGTACCTGCTACACCAAAGAGGCAAATTCTTTGTGGAGACTGATTCAAGAACCAGTCCTACGAGAGATCCTTCAATGAGAATGTAGCACCCATCTTCATTAGACAATGGAGAAAACATTCATCTGATTTATTACCATTTAAAACAAAGTGAATTTAACCCGGATGTAACAATGTGTGGAAACTAGTGACATCTGTATTTACATCTCTGATGAGCTCTTGATCTCACAACATTCTCTTAATTGTGCATTTCCTGACTTTTAAAGCCTAGTGATAACCCATGTCATAACATCATTGCAATGTCAGAAATCCCTTGCAGACTATATTAGAAAGCTGTTTTTTGTTTAAGAGCATACGATGAAATGGCTTAATCTGGAAGTGGAGATTTGGGTTTATTTCAAAGTGATCCATTAACCTTTGTTTTATTTCACTGATACTTATAAAGCTGAAGTATTTATTCAAATGACCCCACATTCCTGTATTCCATGTGCCCAAACATCATACCAGTCTAAGATGTTACAGGATATTGAGGAAAAAAATTTGAGCCATAACTGAATAGTGTGTGTTAATTCCCAGTACATATTATTTGCTAATTGATTCATGTGTTGAGCACTGAACAAATTAGATTCAAATTTATAGAGACCACAGTATTGAATTAAGTCATGATGCTGAATGCAAATGGACCTGTTGAGTGCTTTCTGCAGTGTCTTATTTAAGAGAAAGAAAGCAATCTTGAATTCACAAATAACTCTTGAAATTAGATGATAATTGACTCTTAAGGCAGATTGACATAGATTGCAGAGTATATAACACTAGTGCAGTATTACAGCAGGATGCATGAGAGTATTGGGATGCAACATGTGCTTAACAGACCATTAAATTGCTTACCAGTTAGCATTGGAATGCATGGATGACAATGTACAGGTCAGACTAAACAGTGCAAGCTAGCTATTTTTGTTAATAATAGATTGCTTGTTCCAAGCCCCATTCAAAAATGCAGTTTTTAGCATCAAAAATAAGATTTACAAATAGCTTTTGGGCTCCATATATGAATCCTGCTGTTACCCTAAAAAGATATCACTTTTTAATCGGCCTGTCTATATTGTATTATGACCTTTTCCAAACATGCCACTTCATAATTTAGTCAAAATGATCCATTCTTAATGTTGGCATTTGAATTTGATTCACACCTTCTTGTTACAACTGTGCATTACTTCTCTGCAATAGCTTTAGTCTTTAATTCACATTATCTCAGAGTGTCACTAGTTCCTGTTTTTAATTTTTCCAAAAGTGTTAAAACCATCATGATCATGAGTCAGGAAATAGGGGTGCAGGCCTTTATACAGAACTAAATATGAATAATGATCGATATAGTACATAATTTGATTGCAAGCCTTTGGCACATTGAAATAAGGGCATACTCCTGAACTCTGGTTCAGAATGTACTGATGTTATGATTTGAATTATCCACAAATTTTCATTCCAGTAGCTTACATTTGTGATTTGAACAAATACACTTATGCATGCTAATTTTAAAATAAATCACTTTATTGCCACTAGAATAAATAAATTCAACAAGCACTATTAAATCTACTGTATCTAATTAGACTTCGTGTTGGTAATTTATCATACTTTATTCAAAACACTTCATCTATGGGACAACCGAACAATATTAAAATGCTATCATTTCAGCAAGCCATTTTAAGCACTTTTACATATCAGTGGCTATACTGTTTCAGTTAATCTATTGATAGGGCTGCCAAATATAAACTGTTATGGGTATTTTTACAATATTTAGTTTGGGGGAAAAGGCTTAATTGGCATTAATTTTTTTTATATAAGCAAGTAGATTTCAGCTTCAGGTGCTTTCATTGATCTTGTAAATTTGGAAAATGCAGAAGGGAGCATGGAGGGTTGGGGTAAAGTACAAAATGACTGGTAACGGATTTACGCAATTATAATCAGCAAGTTAAATAAGTCTTAAAACTGCTTGATTTTTGTTGGCATGATATTTAAAAAGTGCTGTATCATAGAAGTATCATATTTAAGCCCATTAACTCAGTAGTTTTGGACACTATCTAGGAAGTTTTTTTTTTGTTCATAAATGGCAGTGTCATTGAGAAACCTTTGTATGTTGTCATTGAGTCAAAATTTGTCAACTCTTTGCCAATTGTTACTTTTCTCTTGATCCTATCAAGTGTTTGTTAGATCTTTTAAGCCTGGCAACACTTAAACGACATGTAAGTTATAAGCATGCTGTTTAAGTTGAATAATGATGCCACTATGAAAGGCAGTGAGTGCACAGAAGACTGAATTTGGAAGACTTCACTGAAAAACATACGGGCAATGAAAATTAGCAGACCAGTCAGATTAACTTTCAGGGTTACATACCAGTTGGAAAATACCATTACAAGTGTGCATTTCTGTTTGTACTGTAAATGTCAATTAGATATGGTTCAGCAAATGAAAGAAAGCACTTGAAAAATATATTCCCTATTTATGCAAGCTTGGCTGTCTATGGCTGGAATCCATAGTTGTCATATTGCAGCTGACTAATGAGGCAGTATTGCTGTATATCTAACAGACTTCAAATTAAGTCTATGAGAACTACTTTCAGTACATGTCAGCATGGTAAATATTGGTTAGTTGAAACTTCAGATTTGATACAGTTTCAGCAGACCTGTTCAGAAGTAATAGATGTTCTCTCTGTACTGCTGACTTTATTTTCTGCCAAATTTTATATTTCTAGGTATTGATCACATAATGCAGGAAAGAGAAAACAAAGTGTAATTTATTATTTTTAAAAAATAAGTCCAACTATGTGCCTCCTTAAAAGTGCATTGACTTTCAGAGTATAATTTGTAAAGGAATATAAACAGATTTAGACCATTCAGTTCTGCAAACCTTTTCCACCATTCAGCCAGATAATGGATGATTTGTACCTCACCTTCATTTACTCATTATTTTTTCATGTCCCTCTTGAGGAATATCTGACCGAATTAGGCTTCTTCCCTAGAGAAGAAATTGCAGCAAATCACAGCAACAAAGCTGGTGGTCTTTAATGCAAAGCAAATGAAGATTCACTCTGATCTGGTTGGGAACCTCCTACATTATAAATGAAGTCATTTAATTGTAGTTGAATGTGTCGTAATGCGCCCTGTACTGTTTGTGCCAGACGCATGCCAGTTTTAGTAGCTGCCAAATGTGCCTTTTTATTATGTCTCAACCTTCTTTTCTGACTTCTTGAACTTTTTTTAAAATCCTCTTTGTTTTAGGAAAAGGGAGGTGGGGCAAGTTATATTTCTGGTTATATGCACCAGAAAACAAACCTTTTCTGCTATAAATATAAAATGTACATATCAGTGGTTAAATTTTGTGTGTGTGTGTATATGTGTGTGTGTGTATATTATATATATCACATACATATATATATATATATATATATATATATAAATGCATCAGTTTGAATGGCATAGTTATTTGCAGCTATGATTATATGTAGTCATTAGATAGAAGTTGACCAGATTTGAGAACAAATGGTAGTCTGTCTTGGCACATCTAAAACGATTTGTATACTTTAACCATGTCTGTAGAATTTTGTATTCTATGTTAGGAGTAACAGTATTCATTTTGCAATTCAGTATCATAATTGTGGTTTCCCCTGCATTGATTACACTGAAAAGTTATATTCAGAAAGAATGGGAACAAGTAAATATTGGCAAAGCAACACTTGACTTACAAAATAGGACCCAGATGAAATGTACACAATAATGAAATAAAATTGATTTTGCCTTACTTTTGTTCCAAGTGTATTAGACTGACATGTTTAATGTAACTCACCAGGATATTTTGTTTCTTTCCTGCAACAATTATTTTTAACAATATTCTAAGTTGTTTTTCAACTGGTATGTAAATCCTAGAATGCTTCGCAATGGGAATTTTTGCATTTGCCTAATTTTTTTGTGTGTAATTGGTTTTTATTTTTAAATGGTTATGTTAAATTTCCAGGTGTCAGATGTTCTGTTTTTCCTTTTTAATTTATATTTTAAAAAAATGAAAACTGTGTATTAAATATGTTTGAAACCTTAGTGTTTCATTTAGTGTTTTCATTTTTAATCATGGGTATCTGTTTTTGCAGAGGTTTAATTCAGGAGTGAAAATCAGTGTTTCTCATTTATACGCTAAGATTTAGAACAATAGATGGGTTATGTCTTCAAGGAGTAGTAATTTGAGTCATTGTTTAGACAAGTTCAATAATTAATGAAGGATTTTTTGGTTTCTGAACCAGAATAAACGTGCGTCCAATTAATGAACTTGCCCTTTTCTCTCACAAGATTAGATCTAGACAGTAAACGCCATGGTTCATTTTAGTTGTATAGTTTAATTTTATATTGGTTCAATTTCTTATAGTTCAGGTTTCTATATACTATTATCGATGCTGTTTTGTCTTAATTTAGTCTTTAATATATAGATCATGTTCTGACTCTGAACAAGAATTTCCATTACGTTGTGTTTTTTTTATGGCAATTTGCTAGGAATTAGCTAAACCGAGACAGTTTGATAAATATTAATGGAATTCATATACACCCCAGCTCATTTGGTTTAAAGCCGCATTTGAGGCAACAAACAACTAGGTATAGAACAGTTGGTCTTGCTGACTGCTTATCCATCAGAGTAATGGATTTCATCAATAAGCTGCACAAAGGTACCACTCCTTTAAAAAAAACAAGGAACATCTTAATACAAATTTATTTCTAAAGCTGGATCATGCCAAACTTTGGCAATATATAAATTAACATGATCATTATTTGTTTTCTGGCTGGAGATGGAAGAAAGAGAACACAAAATTTTGATCACTGATTGGGCCAAAAGTTTCTTTATCTTGCACTTCCTCTGTCTCTATCTACCTGTGTGTGTGTGTGTGTGTGTGTGTGTGTGTGTGTGTGTGTGTGTGTGTGTGTGTGTGTGTGTGTGTGTCTCACTCTCACTCACTCTCCTTTTATGATGCTTATTTCACACTCTCCAGTTAATGGTTCTGCTCAGATCGCCCTGCTATAGGAAAGATGTTATTAAACTGAAAAGGGTGTAAAAAAGATTTACAGAGATGTTGCTGAGACTGGAAGGTTTAAATTATAAGGTAAGGCTGGATATCCTGGGACTTATTTTCTGTGGAACATAGGAAGCTGAGGGGTGATCTTATACAAGTTTATAAAATCATGAGAGACATCAATAAGGTGAATACCAAAAGACTTTTCCAAGGTATGGAAGTCCATAACTAGATGGTGTAGGTTTAAGGTAAAAGGGGAAAGATTTAAGAGACAACGTTTTCACATAGATGTTGCATATATGGAATGAGCTGCCAGAGAAAATGGTTGATGCAGATACAATTAAAGATTTTAAAGATACTTGAATAGGTAGGTAGATAGAAAGGTTTAGAGTTATATGGGCTAAACACAGGCAAATGGGACTGGTTCGATTTAGGAAACCAGGTTGGCATAAGCGATTTGGGCCTGTTTCCATGTTGTATGATTCTGAGATTCTGTTTACACTCTTCCCCACCATGCCACACAAGGTAAATCTATCCAGTCTGGGCTTTGAGGACTTGTGTATTCATAATATAAGAGTTCTACCCTCATAATGTATTATATGTATGAACTCTAAATTACATTTTAATGATTAATGTATACACTGTACTATGAATACTACTACATAGACTATCAAAGATAGTTATAATCATAGAATCCCTTTCGTTTGGAAATAGGCCCATCGGCCCAAGTCCACACCAACCCTCCAAAGAGTAACCCACCTAGAACCAATCCTGTGCTTCTCTACATTTACCCCTGGCTAATGCACCTAACCTACACATCCCCGAACACTATGGGCAATTTAGCATGACCAATTCACCTAACCTATTCTACTTGAAATTTATACAAAATGAACTGAATTTCCCAAAATTTAGCTGTATCAATTTCAGGGAGTCTCATATAGGGTTTTCCTTCATGAGCCCCAAGTGTTTTTTCTCATGCACATTTATGCTGCTCACCTGATTGGAGTATGTAGCACACTGCTCTCACATGCTGTCTTGCATTCAGCTGCAGTGGAAATACTTACTGATACCATATTAAAATGCAGCTGTACACCACTTCAAATGGTGTAAGCCAGGAATGAAAATCTGAGAATGAAAATCCAAAGGTAATGATTGACAGAGGGAAATCGATACTCTTGGGTCACTTACAGGAACCGAGAGGTCCTGTTGGACTAGGTGGTGGAGAGGAGGGCTGTCCTTTTATTCTCAGAATCACCAGGGGAGACTACAGCAGCAGATTTCACCAGCATGTTTTAAGGTTGCCATATAGGTTGTTGGGATGTCAAAGGGCCAGAGGATCGCCCAGCAGTGCAGGAAGATGACTTTCTGTATTCAGCAAGTATAAATGCAGAAATACAGAAAGAAATGCTCTCTACTGTCTTGCACTCACTATAATTTTGTCATTGTATGCACCTTCTTAGGTTTGTGATCTGCAACTCTCATTATTGTCATGCAGTATGTTCCCTTGATGGCTCTCATCTCTCCTATTCCCCCAAACTACTAACTTTTTTTTTCCCTCTGCACTCACTATGCACGTACACACCTCAGTAAGTTTCCTTCACTTACACTAACTCTAAGAGCTCTGGTTGGCACTTTTATCTTACTCAATTCCTCCCTTTGTCTCATTGCAGAAAAAAATGGCCCACAAGAAGCTGAAAGAGCTAAGATGTTTGTGGAATGGTTGTCAATTGTCTTCTTGCTCAAATGAGCAAAAGCTCTTTGAGCTGGCAGGAGAGGATAGAGACAGCTTGTGGGCTGCTGAGATCCTAACAGCAAGTAAGTTTCATTTTGATTGCTGCATTGTTCTTCCATTGCTACCGTGTGAGCATATTCTTGACATGCTCCAGCTTTAAACTTGTTGTGCAACTTATTCCCTCACTTGTCTTCTATAGGCACTAGTGGCATCCAAACATCATCCTCTTAGAAGAGACCAGTCTTTCTATCCACCATCTTCTCCTCCATTGCTGAGGAAGAAGCCACAGATCCTTAAAGCACCTCAACCAGCTCAAATACTGTAACCTGAGTGGCACACATGACTGACCTGTCTCCGTAGCTGGCCAAGAAAGAAATCCCCAGGTTTCTGGGACTTAGGACTGCCAGAGACCAGGTACCTGCCTAGCCCTAGACAGGACAGGATGTTGGCCACATCAGCTCACAGGTTTGTTGCACACTGGATCAAAAATTGGAGGAGTTCACCAATGCACTCTGCCCTGCCAGCTCCAGTATGCATGTATCTGGCTGCTATAGAGACCCAGGTCTAGCAGGATGCTCATTGGCGCTCAGATCTGTACTCCATTGCTGCAGCCATTGATTAAAAGGCGACAGAAATACAAGGGACCTTGACTTCACCCAGGTGTCTCTTTCTCACAAGGGAACAGAGTGGTGCCAGAAGACATCCAACAGAGGAGGAACCAAATGTAGGCCCTCTTTACCATCTTTTCCTCAGTAAACTGCCACTCCCCCAAATGTTCAGTGTCCATGACATCTTTTCATTGCTTCTGGTGTCCACCCTACGGCATTCAAAGATGTTTGTGGAACCTGCCTGTTTTCTTTTGGAGACACAAAATGGCTTCAGCATTTAGACAAAATGGCTGACCAACTGATTTAAAAAGCCGACTTCAGCATTTAAGTGAAAAATAATAGTGCCTTTGGGAAGGGGGTTATTCCCAGGCAAAAGAAAGCATTATCTGAACAGCAAGATTCCAAATAATGTAGAGAAAGCGCGATAAGGAGATTCAGGGGTGAACAATTCAAAGATTTGTAGTAAATACAAGAAATAATGGAATTGTAACTGATTTTAAAAAAATACTTTGAAAGATCACTAAACTACAAAAAGTAATTAATTCAAGTCTCATTAAAGAAAGGAGGTGTTTTGCCTTAAAAACAGCAGCTAAAGTTATCTCCTAGAAATTAGCTGATTATTTGTAATATTAATAGGTTCTAGTTAAAGGTTATTTAAATAAGCACAGAGATTTCAACGTAATTATAAAACTTTATGATGAAAGCACTAAGGGAAGACATTAAAGAGATGCCTGGCATATCTTGTCTCATTAGCTAAAGAATGTTAACATTAAGAGTAATTACAAAATTTTATAATAAAACTAATACTATGAATTTTATAACCGAATCAACTGCCTTTTACATAAAAAGAAGTAATGGAATTTGATAAAGATAGCAAGTATAATGAACAATAGAATTCAAGGAAGCCAGGGACATGACCAAAGGAGAACAGCTAGTAACTTTGGAATGCAACATAGAAAGACTCCAAGGATTGTCTATATGAAAGCCCATCATTGATATCAGGTGTTTTACAGAATCGGTCCCATTGAGGAGCGGGTAGGCCACAGTAACCATATGTATGATCATTGTAACGCAATGTATAAAAAATACTTTTTTCACTCTAAAAATCAGGGTGTGCCATTGATCTCTCTTCCAATCTGAGCTGAAGTGAATGATTATGTTCACACGTCGAAGCCAGAATTGGGAAGTTCCTTTGGCCCTTTCCCTGTCTTATCTGATATTTGCTTGAATAAAAGTCTGCTGCGTGTCTGTATCCTGTCTGCCTCCTGAATCTTTGTCCCCAGTCAGGGGTCATGCTACTACAATATGGGAATTCGGTAGAGCACTCCAAGGTCACTTTCTGTTTCCGATTCCTGAAGAAGGGCTTATGCCCAAAACGTCGATTCTCCTGTTCCTTGGATGCTGCCTGACCTGCTGCGCTTTTCCACCAACACATTTTTCACTCCAAGGTCACCCCTAGACCCATCCAAGCATTGGAACCTCATTTTGTGAAGGCTTATTGTCTGCCTCATGATCTCCCTGGTGGAAGAATGTGCCGCTACTAAGAGAAAGTGAGGCCTGCAGATGCTGGAGATCAGAGTCAAAAAGTGTGATGCTAGCAAAGCAGAGCTGGTCAGCCAGCATCCGAGGAGCAGGAGAGTCAACTTTTCGCGCATAAGCTCCTCATCAGGAATGTGGGGGTACCCTGGGGTCTGAGAGATAAATGAGAGGGAGGTAGCTGGGAATGCGATATAGATGAAAGTGGGGGGTGATGGCGAGGGCTCGTCTCGTGTGTATGGAAGCAGTGGTTCGAGGACAAAAATCAATTGGTCCTCTATCTCCTCTACAGCTTGATGTACCCTGCAAATTCTTTATTTGGAAGCTGCTGGTCCTGGCCTCAGTGACATGAGTTCTCAATTTCTGTGGCCCTTTGTGGTGCTGCAGTCACAGCAATGATGGTACTTAGTGTGGGTTGATCCATTGGTGAAGAATACAATGAGTCTCTCCTGAGGATATCAGAAACAAAGCAGCTTCTTCGTAATGTGATCAGTCAGCAGACTCAGTACACGTATATGTGAGTTTATCATAGTCCTCAACACAGTGGAACATTCGAGGCCTCTGACAAGGAAGGCAGTGGGGTGCCTCAGTATGGACCTTTTAATATAGTGCGCCTTTACTGAAATGTATGATTATAAGCCATATTGCACACACATAGTAGATTTTAAGTGTCGTAGGAGCACTGACACATTTTCCTCCAACCAAATCTCGCCCAAGGAAGGCAACTTTACATATAACATTACATACATTGCATTTTGTGAAATATTAGATAAATGTGCAAGGAAATGATCTCTGACCCCCATGTACATGTGAGACTTTGGAATGCATTTGTGAATTGTTCACGCCAAGTTAACACTTTAAATGTTTCTTGTGATCTCTCTGCTGGGATTAACTTGTAATGATCAATATCAGGGTAAGGGTTGATTATGTCTAGGATTTGTAATTTATCAATTTGTAATCTACACAGCATAAGCTGCATGTGTAGAAATTTGATTGCAGGTTTCTTTAATTTGGAATCTCAGAGCCTGTGAGAGGTTTTTTTGGTGACCCATGACCATTGGGGTTCCACAGGGATCAGTCTGGGACCACAACTGTTTACAATATATATTAGCAAGTTGGAGGAAGGAAGTGAATGTAGTCTCACCAGATTTGCAGATGAGACAGATATACAGTTAATCCCTTCACGCCCCCCCCCACCCCACACCCACCCACAAAATCAGCTGATTGCAATTTTCAGAATGAAGTTTCAAGCTGTTCCGAGTAGTCATTGCATGCCAGCACATCGATGTAACCATGCAGGTAAGCACACTGGCTACCACTCGCTGCATCAGATGGAAGGTTGCTGGACCGTTGTTTTAGCATGAATGGTGTCACTCAGCATTGGCAAGATTGTTGGCGTGACAAAGCGAGATGCTGCTATTGCTCTGGGTGTTGAAGGAATCTGGTGGTATCCCTTTAACAATTCTATTTTGGTTTGAAATCTGGCACTGTCATCTCCTAGTAATACCATTTTACAACTGAGGAAGGAGTTGAACTTTCCTTTGTTATTATGTTGACCTTTCTATAGTCTATGCAAAATCTGCATTTGGTGAGGTGATGGCAAAATAATGATGTTACTGACTAGCAATCCAAAGACCCAGTCCAATGTTCTAGGGACATGAGTTAAAACCCCACTGCAGCTGATGTAGTTTCAGTGCAATAAATCTGAAATCCTTAAGTGTCACAACATTTGTATTCCAATTTCAAAGACAACAGAAAAATTGAAGTTAATGTGGAAATCAGTTTAGTTATTGAGTCATAAAGTCAGTCGTACAGCATGGAAACAGATCCTTTGTCCATGCTGACCAGCTTTCCTAAATTGAACTAGACCCATTTGCCTGTGTTTGGTCTATATCCTTTCTAAACCTTTCCTATCCAAGAACCAGTCCAAATGACTTTTAAATGTAATTGTACCAGCCTCCACCACTTCCTCTGGCAGCTCATTCTATACACGCACAACTCTGTGTGAAAAGGTCCCTTTGAAATCTTTTCACTGTCACTTTAAACTTATGCCATATAGTTTTGGACTCCCATACTCTGAGAAAAAGACCTTGGCTATTCACCTTATCTATGTTCTTCATGATTTTATAAACCTCTATAAGGTCACCACACAGCCTATTCAACATCTCCCTCTCGCTCAAACCCTCCAGTCGTGGCAATATCTTCATATATCTTTTCTGTACCCTTTCAAATATAGCAACATCTTTCCTATAGCAGGGAGACCAGAACTGAACACAATATTCCAAAAGTGACTGTACTGTCATAACATGACCTTCCAATTCCTATATTCAATGGATTGACCAATAACTTTACTACTGCTGTAGAAATTTGGATAATTTGTAACTAAATAAATGTTCGTAAGAGTATGGAATGATTGGTTCCACTCATCAGCTGGCTTTTTCATGTAATATTGATACTTTTCCTCTTATGCAGGGTCTATTAGATTGTGACAATTTTAAGTATGTAAGCTAAACTCTCATTACAGCACACATTTCAGGATAAGTGCTCCCACCAACACAGCTTCCCATCTGCAACACATGATGAATGTTTTTACATAATTTGATTAGGATACAAGAGATGGACAGACAGAATATTCCAGTTAATGTTGTATTGTTTTATTAAACATGTTAGAACCAGCCAATTGAATGATTTCATGTAAGCCAAACAGAATTTGTATAAGGCAGATTCTTTGAAATAAAACTATATTTTTCTTTAATGTTTTAGTTGCATAAAAAGTACTTTAAAAATCAAATGCCAACATTCCAGGAACAAGTTTCATCCGTTCAGGGATTACATATCCATTTTCAACTTGAGAGCTGGTGCAGCTCTGTTATGAAATGTGCCAACCCATTCATAACCTTCTGAATCTATGAACTTGCCTTCTCCTTCCAATCTGCAAAGGAAGAACTTATGAGAAGGTATATATTTGAAATGACATGTAAATTTTCTCTACATAATTTTACATTAGAAATACTATCAAGTAGGATGGAATGAACATTGTAGAATATAGATAAACTTCACATGGCTTCTTAAAAGGTCAGTTTTTATGCATGTTAGTGAGTTCTCAAAGGAATCAGTAATCATAACATACAGACTATTAATCTTTAAAATCTCATTGATTAATTTAAAAAGTCTTGGGACAGAGTTTTCCCAGGCCTTGAAGAGCATAGGGAATCGTGAGAAAGTTGGAAAAGTACATTGAGAATGAGAAAAATCAAATTCCCAGTGTCAAGAAAAAGAATTACAATTTTGTGGTAACTTTCTTATTTCAATACATTTGAATCTCACCTCCTTCTATGCAGCTCCCTATCCTTCCTGAGAAAATAGAATGTGAGAATACCAATTTCTGATAGCTCATCCCTTACTTCACTAGATCTTCATCCAGCAACAATGTCACTATCACTTAGCTTTGCTTGCCTCATGGTGACACTCCTCTTTCACCCTTCCTCCAAGCAAGTGGGCATCACCAACTACTAGCCTCATCACATCATGATGGTTACTATTAGTCAACTCACACCTCTTCAACCTTTCAGAACTCCACTTTGGAATTCATGAACATTTAACCTTGAATTCTTCTCCAAGTTGTCTTGCACACATTAGTACACATGCAGCACATGCATTTACATTGGATTCATCTTATGCCTGTTAGCTTGTTTTCTTAGCACTCACTCACTTTATGCTTAATTTGAAACTTAGCATTTCTGGTTTGCAATGACTTTTAGCACAAAGAGAAGGGCAGGTGGCTTGACATGCTTGGGCAGTAATGAACAGTCAAGGGGATAGACATGTTGCAGCATCATACTACATCAATTTAGCTTCTGGCATTTGCTGTAGGTATTAATATGGTAAACACACATGCTTCAACCAAAATGCCATGCCTGAAATTCAAAAAGTACCAATCTACAGAGAGGCCTAAGGGGCACTAGAATCAGTCAGAGTGTATCATCACAGTCAGTCAATGGGTTTGTCTGATTACAGTACGGAGATTGGCAATGATCAGTCAGCCTCTTGGTCTTACTGCTGTCCGGGATCATTCTATTTGGTATCCAGGAATTGGGTTCCATTCAGTGCTCGGTCAAGCCCAGTTTGTTAGAAGATTACAGGTAAGTCTGTTGGGAAGCTGAAGGGACATTAGTACAGGGGCTGTCACCACAAATCAGTCCTGAGGGTTTGGCAATAATGGTCAGAGTCTCATCAGAAAGAAGTCTAGTTGGGTAAAGTGAGAAGTTCACATTTGAGGCAAGGGTGATACTTGTGATTTAAACTGTGTGATCATAGAATTCCTACAGTGTAAAAGCAGGCCATTCAGCTCATTGAGTCCACACCAACCCTCTGAAGAGCATTCCACCCGTATTTTATCCCTGTAACCCCACTAATCAGGCTAAGCTACAATCCCTGGATACTTCAGGGAATTTAGCATGGCCAATCCACCTAAATTGCACATCTTTGGAATGTGGAAGGAAACCAGAGCACCTGGAGGAAACCCACGCAGACACAGGGATAATGTGCAAACTCCACACAGTTACTTGAGGGTGGAATTGAATTTGGATCCCTGGTGCTGTGAGACCACCATGCCCACTTATACATATTTTTAAACATGAATTATCTGTACATCTGAAGGAATAAATAATTAACTTGAGTGTTTCTGTCGTAATGGTGATTTTATAAAAACAGTTATGAGGACGATGTTTTTAAGCCCTTTAATTTACCTTAGGGCATCTGATGTAATAAGATAAACAACTGTGTATCAAGGTTTCTTGAGAAGTTTCTGGAGTTTTTTTAAGCTTGAGTGAAACCTGTGTAGTTTCGAGAGAAAGACCCTTTTCAGTTTTGGTAGTTTGGCAGATATTTTCAGGTGTTAAGTTGTTCTTGAGAAAGGGAGAAAGCAGTTAAGATTTATTATCACTAGATTACCTTATGGTAAGGAAGTACTGAAAGCTCCACACTGGACACGTTTGGATAAAACCCTGGGATTTGTCAAGGAGTGTTTTGGGTTTAACGAGATTATATTTCACTGCGTGTTTCAAAATCTTACAACACAAATTTAAAGTAAATAGCCTGGTTTGTTTTTATTTCTTTATTTCTCTTGTTTAATATATTTATGTTTATTTGTTAAAAATAAATCTGCATTATTGGATGCTTATGTTTCACTGAGAAACCACCACATCAAAACCAAAACAAAATACAATATGATCTGTCAAGCCAAATTTCAGTTAGGGATCGAAATTGTCCAATAATAACATCAACTGGGATCAGAATGTGTGGAGAGGATAATGACATTGACAAGTGGCAATTCTAAATATAAGGGTGGAATCTTACATTGTCTTGGGAGTCGGGGTATGGGGCATTGTGTGACGATTTTATTTTTACATGTCACAACCACTTTGACTTCAGTGGAACCAGAGAGGATATGACAATGCAATAAGCCAAATACTGAGAGGAAAATTGGGATATTTATGATCAGATAAAAAGGTTGGGCAGGGACATGGGGATCCTGAAAGCTGAGGGGGTTGACGGGCAACAAAACAAAATGAAGAATTGGGGGACAATGATGACTATCTGGTGGAGCCTGTAACTTACAACAACAAAAACAGAAATTGCTAGAAAAGCTCAGCAGGTTTGGCAGCATCTATGGAGAGAAATCAAAATTAACCATTCCGGTCGAGTCATCCTTCCTCAACTGTAAATTTATGTTTGGTCTGCAGGGACAAGTGGACATGTTTGCAATGTGAAGTCCTGGTAGAAACAAGTAAATTAATCAGACATCCAGAGGTTCAATTCTGAGAAGTGAAGACTGCAGATGCTGGAGATCAGAGTTGAGTGTGGTGCTGGAAAAGCACAGCAGGTCAGGCAGCATCCCAGAAGCAGGAGAATCGACATTTTGGGCATAAGCCCTTCATCGGGAATGAGGCTTGTGGGTCGGGGCTGAGAGATAAATGGGAAGGGGTGGGGTTGAGGGGAGGTAACTGGGAAAGCGATAGGTGGATGAAGGTGAGGGAGAAAGTGATCACCTTCTCCACTTGCTTATCGTTGGACTGTGGGAGAAAACCAGAGCACCTAGTAGAAACCCACGCAAACTCCTCACAGACAGTCAAGCTGAATCAAACCCAGGTTCCTGGCACTGTAAGGCAGCAGTGTTAACTACTAAGACAGCATGCTGAGCCATCTTAGCCTCGAGCAATCCTGGCAGTTCCATTTCTTATAATATTTGAATCCTTTCATCTCTGTAAAGTTGATGGTCACAGGCAAGCTCATAAGTGTTGCCTGCATTTGCCAATATTCCACAAGTTTCATTACTACATGCCTTGGAGGGGCTATCTTTGCACCTATATAATGTAAGAATGTGGTCAGTTATAGTCAGCGGTGCATTTTTTGGATGTGTTGGTGGGTGGAGGGACAATGAGCCTTATAACCTTCTGATGGTGTTTGATTAAATGGCTTGAGCCACATGTATCTCAATAAAGTGAAGTATCACAGAAATCCATGAAAAGACATTATATTGTCCTTTTTCTGACAGGGATCCATGCAATATTCTTTATGGCTGAAAGTGAAACCTCATTTGTGTTTGCTATGATTGCTTAGGCATCACATTATGGAAACATTATTATGGTTTTGATATTCCCCACAGAGTATCAGTGCACCCATCCTGAATGCATGCAGCAAGGGTTGGTTGTATTGTCCCTGTTGCAAACCCATGCAAATAGTGCAGGAAAAGGTATAACGTGACTGATAGTAAGTTACGGCTGGAGAAGGTAAGCACCACTGACAAACCTACCAAGTGTTCCTGTGCCTGTCTATGCAGTTTCATAAAATTATTACTATCCAATGCCACGGGATGATGTTTTGACTGAGCCTGAACAAATGCCTGGTCTCTAGTCCTCTGAATGCTAGTGACTGGGGGCATTTTTTCCTTGACCAGCTGCAGAGTGTAGAAGATCAATGACCTTCATCCTGCACTAACCCTGGCTGCTATCTATGTTCAGGCTGGTTTCATCTGGTTGGGTAGTGTTCTTTGACAGTCCTCTCCACCATTCTGCCCACCAGCTTCTCCAAATCCCTGTTGAAAAAGCAAGGCTCAAGCTTTCCTTTCAAGCCCAAACCTTCAATGATAATTGTCGAGCACACAGGTAGATTGGCAGTTGCTGGCTTTCAGTGTCTGAAGTACAATGGAGCTGGGCTTTAATTTGGCGTCAGTGACACGAATACCGGAACATCCCAGCAGCAGCAAACACTTCCATCACGACTTCTGAACAAACTGGTTGCATAATGAATGAGTTGAAGAGCAGACATCTGCTTGATAAAAATTGGCGTGAGAGTCCCCATCATGAATTTGTCATAAACAACACTCAAAATTAGGGAAAACCCAGTTCTTGGACTTTGATGCTGAGCGAGAAATAGTTAAGAATTAGCTTGGATACTTTCAAATGGCTACCAACGTCTGATTTGAAAGTAGCCAAACTCTTAGGAATACAGGTCATTCTGCTATATTGTGTGTTTCATCAACGTGAATTCACTGGAACGTGATTGATGAATTGATACTATTTGTAATGCACACTTCTAAAACATATGTTGGTTGTAATGCAATTGCATCGCTAACACTTTAAGCGCTGTTTCGAAGATGTGATTTTTCTATAATGCGGGGTTGGATAAGAACATAACTAAGAACAGTTATGAAAGAACTGACTGTATACAAATGAATGACTGATAGTTAGGAATTATTACTATTCCTCGAAAGGGCTGTCTAAGGGTGATTGCATTTACATTGAAATTTATCATCCAGAATAGATAGGCCAAAATGAGATCTTCAAATATTTCTGCATGGGAATAGGATTTCTTAACTACAGATATTGATAGAGAAAAAAAACTTAAATCAGAACATAGTTTTGCAAAGAAGTGGATTGAAACCCTCCCCACCCATTATACCATCCATTCGCATGATCCCTTACACAATCCATATCAATTCTCCCAGAATCCACCACTAGTAAACTTCAGGAGCCATGTTGAGATGAAATAAAGGTCTAAAAAATTTATATGACCTTCACTACCTTAAAAAAACCTCATACATGAAAGCCTATTTTTAATCTCATTTGGTTAATCTCTAATAAAAATTAATGTTTATTCATAATTCCACAAAACCAGCTATTTTTTTAAAATCAATGTCAACAAATAGCTCTGTAATTGTTTCAAGAGTTTTTTAAACTCTTGCTGGAAACCTTTTTTATTTTTTGAAGGGCATGGTATTTAAATAATTTTACATCATTACAGTTAATCAGGCTTTATCTGTCCTTTAAGAGTCTTTCTATATAGCTATTCCAAAAACACATAATCAGAATCCCTACAGTGTGTAAACAGGCCTTTTGGCCAAACACCAAACTTCCGCAGAGTATCCCACCCAGACCCAACTCCCTACCCCCTCCCTGTAACCCAGCATTTCCCATTGCTTATGCATCTAACCTATAAATCCCTGAACACTATAAGCAATTTAGCATGTCCAATCCAGCTAACCTGCACATCTTTGGACTGTGGGAAGAAACTGGAACACCTGGCAAAAATCCATACAGACACTGAGAGAATGTGCAAACTCCACACAGACAGCTGCCCAAGAGTAGAATTGAACTGGGTCTTGGCACTGTGAGGCAGCATTGCTAACCACTGAGCCACCATGCCTATAAATTCATGACTTCAGCACTGAGTCATTGCTACAGCAAAAATGAGGACATTTGCACTGAGTTCAGGGGGTCTAGCTGAATTTGGATTTCCTTGATCCCTTTCTCCAACCAGCAAAAAAATGGGATCTATCAGAAGTGGACTTGAGAACTCCATACCTAGGACCTGCCTGCCGTTTTGGGAGTGCTGCAGAGTCTCCATGATTCCAGATATAAATTGCTGGACTCAAACTTGTAAGAGTCAGCTTGTATGTGTCACAAGAAAGGGTCAATTACTTCAGAAATCCAAATAAGGATGTTATTAGTAAAATTAATTTATTTTGACTTCATTGTTTCCAGTTGAAGACCTAAAATACAAGAATTTCTTCCTTGCAAATGAGACTATGAGTACAGAAGCATAGTAGTTACATATTGGAATACTAAACATTGGCCTGGGCTAATATTGCACAGAATTTTTTATCCCCTCAGCAGTTTGAAAATGAACTCTAATTTTTAAAATGTGGAAATAAAATGGTGCTATTAGTGTAAGAATGAATAAACAGAAACCAAACTTTCACTATTTTTCTGTTAGGAAGAAAATCTTCCTCCTCCCTTGACCTGACTTTCATGTGACTCCAATGCAACACCAGAGAGGTTGATTCTTAATTGTTCTCCAAAGTAGTTGAGCAAGCACTCAACTACATCAAAACTGGCAACTAGAGTTGGGTAATTAATATCCACTTTACCAATGATGCTCGGATCCCAAGAATTTATTAATTTAAAGAAAGGAACAAGGAGTTGCTTGCACTTGATAGGCCAGTCCTAATAGAGGCAGTATACTTGAACGATAAATAGTAATTTTAGACTGTAAGCATATTGCCAACTACTACATTGTGAGCAGAGAGAATGGGGCTATGTTCAATTACTCATATTGTTTGTCGCAAAGTATGTATTAGGATTGCAACCTTCCAGAATCATCCTGGACTCTTCCCAAAATTGAAGATTTGCCTCCAGATAACCAAGGAGAAAAATCATAGGTGCATTATGAAACAAGTTATTTTCTTTCAATATTTTTGCTTATCAGACATAAAGTTGTGATTTTGGAAAGAAAAAAACTAGTTCGACTATTAAGGATAACAAAGAGTCTGTTTGCTTTTCAATTGATATAAAATGGCATTGCACAGTAAAAATGGACATATTAGTTGATCACTGGAGAGCACATGCAATGCATCCAATTTGTGTTTATAATATGGTGTGTATCTATAGAAACCTATTTTTGCATATCTTCCTCTCGAACTAAATAACCAGATTCTATTTTAATGTCTACAGTCACTCACTTGTTCTCATTGAAGCTTCCAATATATTTGAACTGATTTGGCCATGTGTAGGTGCCTGTCCCATGGAATTTGTTGTCTTTAAATTCTCCTTCATATATTGCACCTGATGGATGCTCCAGTTTTCCAGCGCCATTTATCTTTGAGAAAGAAAAACTCTCATTAAGGTAATATACTCTATTAAGCACAATACTGTAAAATTATTACTTTTTTATTGAAGGATCAAAGGAACTGGAGTAAATCATTCAGGTCTTTGAGCTTGTACCCCGAATCATAACTAGACTATATCTTAACTTCATTGACCTAGCCTGCTTTCTTGCAGTGTGTGGTTACAGAAGACATGGGCACAGACCCCAGTGAATACTTTGTATCAGGCTTCACAATGGAAAAGAATGATACATGTATAGACATTAAAATAGAGAGGTTTATGGTGAGATGGGAAAGATTTAATAGGGACCTAAGGGACAACTTAAGTTGTGGTGGTGCGTGTATGGAATGAACTGCCAGAGGAAGTGGTGGAGGTTGGTTCAACTGCATTTAGTGATCATAGGAGGTATAGCTAGTAGGTTTGCAGATTACAGCAAAATTGGAAGTGTAGTAGACAGTGAAGACGGTTACCTCAAAGTACAACAGGATCTTGATGAGATGGGCCAATGGGCTGACCAGTGGCAGAAAATGGTTAATTTAGATCAATGCGAGGTACTGCATTTTGGAAAGGCAAATCAGGGCAGTACTTATGCATTTCAATGATAAGGTCCAGGGGAGTGTTGCTGAACAAAGAGACCTTGGAGTGCAGATTCATAGTTCCTTGAAAGTAGTCACAGATAGATAGGATAGTGAAGAAGACGTTTGGTATGGTTTCCTTTATTGGTCAGAGTATTGAGTATAGGAGTTAGGAGGTCATGTTGCGGCTATATCGGACATTGGTTAGGCCACTAACCATTGTGTGCCATTCTGGTCTCCCTCCTCGAGGAAGGATGTTGTGAAACTTGAAAGGATTCAGAAAATATTTACAAGGATGTTGCCAGGGTTGAAGGGTTTGACCTTTTGGGAGAGGCTGAATAGGCTAGGCTGTTTTCCCTGGAGCATCGGAGGCTGAGGTGTGACCTTATAGAGGTTTATAAAATCATGAGGGCCATGGATAGGGTAAATAGGCAAGGTCTTTTCCCTGGGATGGGGAGTCCAGAACTAGAGGGCATAGGTTTAGAGTGAGAAGGGAAAGATTTAAAACTGATCTAAGGGACACGTGTGTATGGAATGAACTGCCAGAGGAAGTGATGGAGGCTGGTACAATTGCAACATTTAAGAGGCATTTGGATGGGTATATGAATAGGAAGGGTTTGGAGGGATATGGGCCGGGTGCTGGCAGGTGGGACTAGATTAATTTAGAATATCTAGTCAGCAAGGATGAGTTGGACTGCTGTACATCTCCTCTATAACTGTGACATATTGGAAGTTATCACTAGAGAGGAGGTACCAGAAGGTTTGTCAGCCTTAAAAATAGATAAATCAGCAGGAGTAGTTGCAGTTCTGGTCACCACATTATTGAAAGGATATGGTTGCACTAGATAGGATGCAGAGGAGATTTACTAGGTTGATGCCTGGACTTGAGGCTCTCATTGTTGACGAAATATTGGATAGGCTGGGGTTGTTTTCGAAGGAGCTGCAAAAGTTGAGAGGGGATCTGATGGAGATGGATAGACAGTGAGGAGTATCAATAGGGTGAATAGGAAGGTAATTTCTCCATTAGGAGAGGGGTGAATAATTAACGGGTATAGATTTCAGACAAGTGGTTGAAGGCTAAGAAGAGAGTTGAGGAAAACCTTGTTCACTCTGATGGTGATGGGAGTCATGAATTCACTGCTTGAAAGGGTGTTTACATCATAAATTTCTATCATATTTTAGCAGTATTTAGTCATAGTCACCAAGACTATGGCCCAAGAGTGGGAAAATGTGATTAATGTGGTCAGATCTTTGTTGAACAGCATAGAGTGATGGACCGAATGGTCGTCTTCTGTGCTTTAAACACTTATGTATCATGTATTGTGTTCCAGAAATTTTTCTTTATAAACAGCATAAGCTGCAAATTCACACAAATACTACTATAAGACCAGAAATTTAACCAATTGTGGAGCACATAGCTCCAGATCAGTTCTTAGGCCTGTCAGTCCTGATTAAAATAGAGGTACTTTACAATGCAGAGAAATGTTTATTTACTGTTATTCCAGATGAGAGTACTATACATTCCTATTAATTTAGATTAGATTAGATTACTTACAGTGTGGAAACAGGCCCTTCGGCCCAATAAGTCCACACCGACCCTACAAAGAGCAACCCACCCAGACCCATTCCCCTACATTTACCTCTTACCTAACACTACAGATAGTTTAGCATGGCCAATTCACCTGACCTGCACATCTTTGGACTGTGGGAGGAAACAAGAGCACCCGGAGGAAACCCGCGCAGACACTGGGAGAATGTGCAAACTCCACACAAACAGTTGCCCAAGGTAGGAATTGAACTCAGGTCTCTGGCGCTGTGAGGCAGCAGTGCCAACCACTGTGCCACTGTTTAGATTCAATGTTTATTGTATTAAAAGAATCGCTTATTATTCAACAAAGTGAGAGCTCATAACACATTGTGCGTGGTAGCATTGGTACAGTCACATTCCCATTCCAATCATCAACTTTTCAATCATCTCGATGTGTGAATGTTGTACAAACTGCTTTTGAAAGAGTTTCTCTTTTCAATGACATTGAAAGTTGTTAATATCAACCAAATCATTTGGAATAAAAAAACAAACAAGAAATACACAGCATGTCCTGAAGCATTGTGGAAAAAGAAACAAAGTTCAAGGCTCTAAGTCTGTGATGTGAACAGGTCAAAAGATGTGAGACTTGCTGAATATTTCTCGGTTGTATTTCAGGGTTGCTCTGCTGTGCTTTATTGAGCTAATTCCAGACTTACCGTCAAATTTATTTCACTTTTTTTTTCCCCAATTGCTGCACGCAGAATTGTGCCAGAACATTTCGAAGTGAGGAGTTTGCTAATGAAAGTTGTGCAGAACTGGTGGCCAGTCGTTCCAAATTGATTTGTCCATCTCTCGTGTAGCATTGGCGGGAGTTAGTATTGCCACTAATCTCCAACCAGTTGGATAAAATATGTGGAATGGTGCAGTTACAAAGGAAAATGGATAATGGATAAAGCAAATAATTAATTAAAAGAATGAGAAAGAGATGTTTCCAGAAATGCAGAAACGTGTATGTAAAAGCACTTATAACACAAAAGTGTGATTATGTAGAACACCAAAATGGTCCACTCACATGTGGAGACGCAGCCTATGACATCTGCTGGCTGTGACAAGCATAGTTAAGAGTCTGGATTAGTGGTGCTGGAAGAGCACAGCAGTTCAGGCAGCATCCAAGTAGCTTCAAAATCGACGTTTCGGGCAAAAGCCCTTCATCAGGAATAAAGGCAGTCAGCCTGAAGCGTGGAGAGATAAGCTAGAGGAGGGCGGGGGTGGGGAGAAAGTAGCATAGAGTACAATGGGTGAGTGGGGGAGGGGATGAAGGTGATAGGTCAAGGAGGAAAGGGTGGAGTGGATAGGTGGAAAAGAAGATAGGCAGGTAGGACAAGTCCGGACAAGTCAAGGGGACAGTTACTGAGCTGGAAGTTTAGAACTAGGGTGAGGTGGGGGAAGGGGAAATGAGGAAACTGTTGAAGTCCACATTGATTTCCTGGGGTTGAGTCTCCTCCCTGACCTATCACCTTCATCTCCACCCCCACTCACCCATTGTACTCTATGCTACTTTCTCCCCACCCCCACCCTCCTTTAGCTTATCTCTTCATGCTTCAGGCTCACTGCCTTTATTCCTGATGAAGGGCTTTTGCCCAAAACGTCGATTTCGCTGCTCCTTGGATGCTGCCTGAACTGCTGTGCTCTTCCAGCACCACTAATCCAGAATCTGGTTTCCAGCATCTGCAGTCATTGTTTTTAACTAGTTAAGAGTCTGCATGTATATGCACCGCTGACACTAGGAGGCTGGGAATGAGAGTGCCCGGGAGTTGGGGCTAAAAAAGTGGGGTCTTCCACCTGCCACAGTGGTATTTGCGGAATAGAACTCCTTGGCCGCCCAATCTTTGTCATAATTGTTCTGCTGCCGCTGCCTCACTCGCTGCCTGGCCATGCTGCCCAGGTAGGGGCTCTCTCTGGACCCGGAAGGCCATGACGCTGACTGGGGTTGCTCCTGCACTCACTCTCCCTCATCCAGGCGGTGAAGTGTATGAAATCGTGGCAATAGACGTGTGATGATGGGATAGATGGTATCGGTGGTTACAACAAAGTTACTTGGATTGCGTACTCATTGCTCCACCTGGTGGTGGTTGTGTTCTATACGCAATGGAACTGCATACTGGACCAGGGTAGTGTTTAAGTTCCCGACAAGACTCCTCTCCACCCTCTTTCGTCAAATCCACTCAACATATGGGCGTGGTGGGTGGCACAGTGGTTAGCGCTGCTGCCTCACAGCGCCAGAGACCCAGGTTCATTTCCCGCCTCAGTCGACTGATTGTGTGGAGTTTGCACATTCTCCCCGTGTCTGCGTGGGTTTGCTCTGGTTTCCTCCCACAGTCCAAAAAATGTGCAGGTTAGATAAATTGGCCACGCTAAATTGCCCGTAGTGTTAGGTGCAGGGGTAAATGTAGGGGAATGGGTCTGGGTGGGGTTCGCTTCGGCGGGTCGGTGTGGACTTGTTGGGCCGAAGGGCCTGTTTCCACACTGTAAGTAATCTAATCTAATATGATTTATTTCTCCCATATATGCTTATATCTCGCTTCCTCTCAAATCCTCTTCACTTCAACAACTCCTTGTGGTAGCGAGTTCCACATTCTAATTATTCCCTCAATGAAGAAATTTATCTTGAATTCCCTGTTACATTTATTTATCTTTATCTTATATTTATGGACCATGGTTCTGGTTTCCCTTGCAAACAGCAACATCTTCTTTAAATCCACTCTATTGAATTTTTCATAGTCAGGTCACTCTTCATTTTTAAGGTGAGAGCAGAAAGATTTGAAGGGTTGGATAGTAAGGACAGCAGGTACTGGAAGTCAGTTGATAAAATGTGGAGCTGGAAAAGCACAGCACATCAGACAGCATCGGAGCACCAGGGAAGTGTGCATTCCAGGTCAGGACCCTTCCTCAGTACTGGCAAGGATGAAGGGAGCTCACAAATAGGAGGGTAGGGCTGGGGAAAGGTAGGTGGGATACCAGAAAGATCAGTGGGGTGCTGATAGGTGGATGCAGGTAGGGGGTTTATTGTGATTGGTCAATGGGAAGAGTGGAGCGGATAGGTGAGAAGGAAGATGGACAGGTTAAGTCAGGTCAAGGAGGCAGATAGGGAAGGTGGAAATGGGATGAGATTGTGGGTGGCGAGATTTTGAAGCTTGTGAACTCTATGTTGAGGCAGCTACTGAGGTGAAATATAAGGTGTTGTTCCTCCAGTTCATATGTGACCTCATTTTAACGATGGAGAAGGCCCAGGATGGACATGTCGCCAAGGGAGTAGGAGGGGGGAGTTGAAATGGCTGGTAATTAGAAAGTGGTGCTGATTGAAGCGTACAAAGCGCAGGTGCTCCACAAACCAATCCCCGAGTGTGTGCTAGAGGAGACCAAATCGAGAGCAATTGATGCAATAGACCAGGATGGAATTGCAGGTGAATCTCTGCCAGATTTGAAATGATTGTCGGGGGCCTTGGACAATGGTGAGAAGGCAAGTGTAGAGGCAGATGTACTTCCTGCGGTTGCAGGGAAAAGGGCCTAGTATGCAGAAAAGGTTGGTGGGGACTGTGGAACTGACGAGGGAGTCTTGGAGACAGTGGTCCCTAAAGAAAGCAAATAGGGGTGGAGAAGGAAATATCTTTTTGGTGTTCGGGTCTGACTGCAGGTGGTGAAAATGGTCCGTTTCGCCACCTACAGTCAGATCCCACCACCAAAAGGAGCAGCTTGTGATGGAGCAAAACAGACAATTCTGGATTTGACGTTTGGAATCAGACAGACTTGATTATGGAGCTTAAAGTGAACGAACCCCTAAAGGTCTGTGTCCATAATATAGAATTCACCCTGCAATTTGTGAGAGAGAAGCTGGAATCAGATGTAATAATGTTACAACTGAATAAAGGTAACTACAAAGACATGAGGGAGAAACTGGCCAGAGCTGATTGGAAGGGAAGCCTAGCAGTAGCAGCAGTTTCTGGGGGTAATTTGGGAGGGACAGCAGAAATTCACCTCAAGGCAGAAGAAACATAAAGAGAAGAATGAAACAACCATGGCTGATGAACATCAGGGACAACGTAAAAGCAAAACCAACATAAATGCATACAACGTAGTGACGATTGGAGGGAAGCCAGAGGATTAGGAAGCCTTTAAAAAACCAGCAGAGGACAACTATAAAAGCATTTAACGGGCAGAGAAGATGAAATATTAAAGTAAAGTAGCTAGTAATATAAAAGGATATTGCAAGAATTTTATTGATATGTAAAAGGTGAGAGAGAGGCAAGAGTGGACATTAGACGGCACGGTGACTAGCACTGCTGCCTCACAGCGCCAGAGACCTGGGTTCAATTCCCGCCTCAGGCGACTGACTGTGGGAGTTTGCACATTCTCTCTGTGTCTGCGTGGGTTTCCTCCGGGTGCTCCAGTTTCCTCCCACAGTCCAAAGATGTGCAGGTCAGGTGAATTGGCCATGCTAAACTGTCCGTAGTGTTAGGTAAGGGGTAAATGTAGGGGTATGGGTGGGTTGCGCTTCGGTGGGTCGGTGTGGACTTGTTGGGCCGAAGGGCCTGTTTCCACACTGTAAAGTAATCTAGATCATTGGAAAAAGAGGCTGCAGAAGTAGTAATGGGAACAAGGAAATAGCAGAGGAACTGAGGAGATACTTTGCATTAGTTTTTACACCAACAGAGTATCAGAACTTCAAGAGAGTTGGGGGCAAAGGTGGGTGTAGTAGCCATCACTAAGGAGGAGGTGTTGGGGAAGCTGAAAGATCTGAAAGTGGATAAATCACTGGACCAGATGGACTACATCCTAGAATTCTGAAAGAGGTAGCTGAGGAGTTTGTAGTCATTGATGGTGATCTTTCTGAAATCATTGGAGTCAGGGAGGGTCCAAAATGACTGGAAAATAGCTGATGTAATGCCACTGTTTAAGAAGGGAGGGAGGAGAAGACAGGAAACTATAAGCTGGTTAGCCTGACCATGGTCATTGGTAAAATATCAATGATGAGATTGCAAAGTATTTGCAAGTGGATGGTAAAATAGGGCTGAGTCAGCACAGCTGCCTCAAGGAGAATTCTTGCTTCACAAATTTGTTAGAATTCTTTGAGGAAGTAACAAACAAGTTAGACCAAGAAGAGCCATTGGACATAATCTATTTGGATTTCCAGCAGGCCTTTGACAAAGTGCTGTACAGGAGGCTGCTCATAAGATTAGAGCCATGGTGTTAGGGGCAAGAAAGTGGCATGGATACAGGACTGGCTGATTGGCAGAAGACAGAGAGTAGGGATAAAGATGTCTTTTTCAGATTGGCAGTCAGTGACAAGTGGAGTACTGCAAGGGTCTGAGTGGGACCACAACTATTCATGTTAAACATGAATGATCTGGATAGAGTCATACAGCATGGAAACAGGACTATTGGCCCAATTTGTCCCTTTCAGAACCAGCCCCATTTGCCTGTGTTTGGTCCTATCTCCCTAAACCTTTTCTATCCGTGTGCTTGTCCAAATATCTTTTAAATGTTGTAATTGTACTCTATCACTTCTTCTGGCAACTCATTCCATATATGCACCACCCTCTGTGTGAAAACGTTGCCCCTCAGGTCCCTTTTAAATCTTTCCCATGCCACCTTAAATCCATACCCTCTAGCGTTGGACTCCCCTACCCTGGGAAAAAGACCTTGGCTATTCACCTTACCTATGTCCCTCATGATTTTATAAACCTCTATAAGGTTTAGAGTTATGCTCCAGGGGTAAAAGTCCCAGCCTAAGTTTGCAGATAACAGAAAGATAGGTGGATGGGAGGACTGCAAAGAGACTTGGACAGGCTAAGAGAATGGGCAAAGAAGTGACAGATGGAATATAACATGGGAAAGTGAGAGGTTATGCATTTTGATAGGCAGAATAGAGGCATAAATTATTTTCTAAACGGGGAAATACTTCAGAAATCTAAAGCACAAATGGGCTTGGGAGTCCTAGCTCAGAATTCATTTAGGTTTAACATGCACGTTAATTTGATAGTTAGGAAGGGAAATAGAATGTTAGCATTCATTTCAAGAGGGTTAATAATACAAGAGCAGAAATATACTGCTAAGACTGTATAAAGCTCTGGTCAGACTGCATTTGGAATATTGTGAGTTGTTTTGGGCCTTGTACCTAAGGAAGGATGTACTGGCATTGGAGGGGGTCCAGAGGACGTTTACAAGAATAATCACAAGGATGAAGGGCTTGTCACATGAGAAGCTGTTGACGACTCTGGGTCTGTACTTGATGGAGTTTAGAAGAATGGGAAGAGATCTCACTGAAACTTACAGAATACCAAAAGACCTGGATAGCGTGGAGTGCAGAAGATGTTTTCACTAGTCAGTGAGACCAGGAACCGAAGTCATAGCCTCACAGTGAAGGGACAACTCTTTAGAACTGAGTTGAGGACAACTTTCTTCAGCCAGAGAGTGGTTAATCTGTGTAAATCATTGCTGCAGAAAGTTGAGGAGGCCAAGTCATGTGCCGAATAGGTTAAGATAGATAGGTTCTTGAATAGCAAGGGGATTAAGGGTTACAGGGAGAAGGCAAGAGAATGAGGTTGAGAAATATATCATGATTGAATGGCCTAATCCTGCTCCTATGTCTTAGGGTCTTATAGTTATGAAAACTTGATCTTAACAAGGCCATTTGAAACTTGTGCTAGTTCAAACAGATCCATTTTCACTCTTCCAAGGGACATTTGTCCAAGGTCTTGTCTTGCAGTAATCAGGACTGGGGCACAACAAATCAAACTTAGAAAGGGAATACCAATTTATACAGCAATGAGAAGAGGGGCTGCTTGGTTGGACCGTGGTTAACAATTAACAGTCAGTTTTAGTTTGCTGATTATACTCAGACCAAGTAGGTACAACTTTACTGATGAGGGTGTTGGCAATAAGGAATGCAGCAAGCATTGGTAGTCTCCATAACCCTCTCTTCAATGAAAAAGGTGCAACTTATGGAAGTTCTTTGTGCTTTCAAAGAATAGGGTCTAAATATATGTAACTGAAATAACATACAAATGAATTACACTGCAAGGCCCAACTGATAATCTGAAAGTGATTTCCAATATATTTCTTAATACCATCAGGGTTACTTAGTAAATGTTGTCCAAAATCAGAGTCGCATCTAATGTTGGATGCAGTGTTCTAATGTTTGCAAACACAGGTTGATTGAGCATGGTTTTCATGTCAACATCAGAAACATGGAATACCCAGCACTTCTGAAAGTTTGGTCCTCTCAGTCAAGTATGGCTAAATTATATAAAATGAGTTGTGGCCTGAGAAAGATGTTAATTTTGATTATAAAGCAGTTCACAGCAAATTGACTGATCTGCTCTGTGGCTCTCTAGTATGGGCTGATAATATAGTTGATGAGAGTTATGATCATTTTCTCTGTGTTGTAAGAACTGTCCATGTCGTGGCCCTTGGCTCCAGAAACCTCCACGTTACATGACTGAAATAGAGCCTCTCAAAAAACTGTTGATAAAGTCTCAGGGAGTATGCCTACTGCCCGGATGTTATCATCTATGCATTCGATGGCCTATCACTTCTCTGATGCTGTCTGGTTAACTTACCTCTCTTTACAGTCTCTTGGTTCCTCTTCTTCCTCCTGCATTTATATCACAAAAGGTGTGATTTCATTGTACAGTCCCCAGCTACTAGCTCAGGAACACTTTTCAACTACTGCATCTTCCAAAACTATTACAAAATGTAAGGAAGTGAGTAGAGATAAAAATAGAAACTTCAGTATCTGCAATAAATCCCAAGACATGACCAAAAGTACCTACAAGCAGTTTCAGTATGTAGCTAAATAGTTCTGCCTTGAGAACAGGCCTTGGCAGACTGTAGTTTGGAGTGCATGAGAAGACAGCAATAACAGATTTAGAACATATGATGTCGTCCTAGCGTAATGCTGAAAATCTCTGGTGTTTATGCATCATCGAGAATATGGTGCTGGAAAAGCACAGCAGGACAGGCAGCATGAGAATTGATGGCTCAGGCATAAGCCCCCCACCTGGCCATTCCTGATGAGGGGCTAGCGCCTGAGGCACCCCCCACCCCCGACGCCACCCGGCTTGCAGTGTCCCACTGGCACTACACCCCTGAGTCTGGTCTCCAGCATCTGCAGTCCTCAATTTCTCCAAATGTGTATGCATGCTAAGGTACTTCAACAGATGGAGATGCAATGTACATTAGCCCTATCAGAAATTTCTAACTTGGTTGAAATGCAATACTGAGCTCATCCATCTAAATAGAGTCAGCAATCAGGGAAGGAGCTCTAGCAGAATTTTATCAAACTTGGTCTACCTAGGCCAAATTAGTGGTCCAATCATAACTGATTCATCACCAGCCAAAGCTATGACATAGGTCTGTAAGTAACTTGCCCAGTGAGTAATGACAGTGAGTGTTCTTATGTACATTTTAAAGATTTTGAAACAAGAAAAATCAAATTGTGAAGCTGCTTTTAATAAACTCTTGCTATGTAATTCTCAAATAAAAGCAAAATGCTGTGCTGGAAATCTGAAATAAAGATAGAGAGTTCTGGGGAACCTCAGCAGTTCTGGCAGGATCTATGGAGAGAAAAACTTGAGTCAATGCGCTAAGTCCAACATCATTCATCCCCAGAACTGAAGGCGATGCATTTCAGACCCAAAACGCCGCTCTGCTTCCCTCTCCAAAGACGCCACCAGACCCACTGAGCCTCCCCAGCCCTCTCCATATTCATTTATGACACGTAATTCTGTTTGGCAAAAACACAATTTAAAAATATTTTGGAGAGGTCTATTATAAACTAATTTCCAATGTGGTTGCAGGTGTAGGCACTTATTTTAAGTTTAATCTTACAATACCGAAACACAAAGCTGAAGTGGCTGTCATGATTCATAGAAAGTTTCTCAGGAACAGAGCTCCTTTGCAGTTTCCTTTATTTGTTAGAGTCAACAGACTTGACTTGTTCTTTGATTGATAAGATTAAAAAAACCTGGTCATGGTTTAAAGCAGGATGTGAAACAACACAAAACAATAAATTTTTTGTAGAACAGATTGCTGCACATAATTTTGAGCAAATTGTTGGGGTAGTACCTTTCTAAACCCGTATACCTGACAACAGTATTGCTGTCTAATAGACAGTAAACTATTAGACAGTCACTAACTCCAATGTGCTGGCTTGAGGGTCTCTGATGAAATGAAAAATTAAGATTTCACAGACAGTTCTTACATTTTTAACAAATCATTTAAATAGACAGATTGAGTCATTGGAAGAAAAAAGTAATCATCTAAGATTCCCATTTCCCTTCTGCTTTGAGGAAATCCCATTTAAGAAAAATCTTTTTAGAATTATTTAAGCAAATATTGTGATAGTACTTAACAGCTGGCTGTCACATCTTTCATTCATGCTTGCTATTGTTTGTTTTTTTCAAACATTAACAATAGATTGTTTAAATATATCACTTACTTTGTCATTTTTCCATTGGCCTGTGTATATTAAACCATTGTGTGTTGTATGAGTTCCATATCCATTTCTCTCTAGTGCACCATCTTCAGTCCTTGTGCATTCCCCATCTATAAAATTACGTAGAACAAATTGACTTGGCCAAAGTTTCCCAAGGTTGGAGAGAATACGTAATTGAAGTGATGTATCAAACCTGGACAGTAAAACTTCAGCAATTGCAATATGAACTAAATCTTGAGATACTGAAATATAGAATCTAGCTTGCCTGCTCAGCTGGTTAAGGTGATGATTAACTATATAACAGAGAACAGGAGCAGAATTGTAGCAGGTATAAGATGGAGGGAGGGGTAAGGAAATTGGGTTCTGGTGCTTATGGAAGGGAATTAAGTAAGCAAGAAGTCTGGCATGTCTGAAACTTGATAGAATCCAATTCACTTCCACCCACTAACCAGCATGTACCTGGAAAACCCTAGATATTGAAATTTATTAAGGTGCAATTATTTCCTAACATATAACAACATTACTGCTTTAATAGTTAAAGATTCACATGATATGCTGAGCAATGTGAATTTGCCAGGGTCAACACATGAGGGCACAGGAGTGATTGATGGGTTTGTGAAACTGACATACTGGACATTATGTATTATCATGGTGGTCTAAACATTGTGTGAATCAATATTTTATTAAACTTATGAACTCCGTAACTTGCATTCACTTTTAAAGACACTGTGTATGTCCAAATAGATGGTGCTGCCATGGGATCTCTGTGAGACTTAGTTCTCATAAATTTCTTTGTTGGATTCCATGAGAAATACGTCCTAGTGAAATGACAACTTGTTTCCTAACTGTTTCTTATTTCTAGTATGTAGATGATATCTTTACTGTACTTGAATTTGTAACTGCATGTAAGAATTTCCTTATATGTCTTAATGGGCTCTGTCCTATGCTTGAATCCACCTTTGAAATGGAACAGTCAAATTAACTCCTTTTCATTGAAGTCCTGGTTGAGAAGTCAGCTAGGGATTCTTTGTTACCGTGTACCTACTTTCACAGGCTATTCCTATCGTTTCACATGCTTAATGATTGGCCTAATGGCAATCTTATAAATAGTGCATGAGTCATTTGTTCACTGTATAAATGTGATACTGAAAAGGGTGCATTAAGGCTATCTTGTGGGATAATGGCTCCCCAACTGAGATCTTCCTTGCTATGTATTGTGCAAACTAATGAAGGACCCAAGGGTAATCACTCTTGCTCCTGAAAAGTGACCGGTTTACCTCAGATTACCGTGCAATAGTAAAATAAATCAAAAATTTGAAAAACTTTTGCGCAGAAGCAACACAAATGGTATTCGCTATTAACATGATATCGCCATCTAGCCAAAAAGATGTTTTGTCTTTCACCCAATTAAATAATGTGGCATATGAATTTCAGTGCTGATGTGATGTCAGGTACGTAGGTCATACAACCTAAAGACTGGTGGATTGTATCAAACAGTACATCCCTTCAAATTTTTGGGGCTGCACGGTGGCTCAGTGGTTAGCACTGCTGCCTCACAGCACCAGGGTCCCAGGTTTGATTCAAGCCTTGGGTGACTGTCTGTGTGGAGTTTGCACATTCTCCCCATGTCTGCATGGGTTTCCTCCGGATGCTCTGGTTTCCTCCCACAGTCTAAAGATGTGCAGGGCATGTGAATTGGCCATGCTAAATTGCCCATAGTGTTAGGTGCATTAGTCAGAGGGGAAATGGGTCTGGGTGGGTTGTTCTTTGGAGAGTCTGTGTGGGCTGGTTGGGCCGAAGGGCCTGTTTCCACACTGTAGGGAATCTAATCTAAGATACTGACCGTACCAAATCAGCTCAGGCTTACAAAACTTAAAACTCTGTGTCCGATATTAGATGTGATTCTGCAATTGGACAACATTTGCTGTATAATCCTGAGTATGTAAACCAACTTATGATTGTCAGTCAGGCTTGAAATGTGGTGCTGTTTGGTGTTTTGGAAGCTACATGTACGTTTTTAAAAATTCATTCATAGGATGTGGGTGTTACTGACTAGGCTGGTATTTATTATCCGTCCCTAATTGCCTTAGAGGTCAGTTAAGAGGGCAGCAAGGGGGTTCAGTCGTTAGCACTGCTGCCTCACAGTGCTAGGGACCCGGATTCATTTCCAGCCTCACGCAACTGTCTGTGTGGAGTTTGCACATTCTCCCTGTGTCTCCATGGGTTTCCTCCAGATGCTCCAGTTTCCTCCCACAGTCCAAAGATGTGCAGGTTAGGTGAATTGGCCATGCTAAATTGCTCATAGTGTTCAGGGATGTGTAGGTAAGGTGCATAAGTCAGGGGCAAATATAGGATAATAGGGTATGGCAATTGGTCTGGGTGGGTTACTCTTCGGAGGGTTGGTGTGGAATTGTTAGGCCAAAGGGCCCGTTTCCATACTACTTGATTATATTCGATTCTAGAGTCAATCACATTGTTGTGGTCAGAAGGCACAGACAGGTGAAACCAGGTAAGGATGGCAGATTTCAGGTTAAGCCACCACCAGTCAACTCTCTCTAATGAGTGAGACTATTGTGACAATGCCTTTACTCCTAATACAGGTTTTACAAATACAGAATCAGTCCCTCAACATAACTCAGCAGCTGCACATTAGGAGGGTAGGATCATCACAGCAGATTGTGCCACAGCTGATCAATGCCATGTTTGCATTGCGTCAGCACTTTGCTACTGATGAGATCAACCAGATTGAGAAGGTTTTTGTGTATACTGCAGCAATGCATTCCCATAGGTACAGGAATAAATATGGTAACCAGTGCACCTTCAAATCAACCAATATCTGTCAACTGAAAGGGATCCAGTCCTCAAGGTTCAACTGGTAAGTGACCACTTGTTTATACAAGATATCCTGAAAACTGCCACAATTGTTTTATATTGTGGAGAAAAGGGGACTACTTGTGAGATCCTTCATGTACGCCCAGACTCTCTTTCCCCACACCAGTGCCCTCAAAGCAGCTGTGTGAGGAAGAGATCATCACACATCTCCTGCTTGAATGTGCCTTTGCAAAGTAAGTCTGGAGAGAGATGCAGTGATTTTTGTTGAGCTTCATCCCAAGCAACTCCGTAACACAGGATCTGTGTTCTACCTGCTGTATCCCGGGACAGATTTAAAAATAAACAATGACTCTGCCTGGAAGGATATAAACTCATTGGTCTGCTTGAAACTTGTTGGTCTTCCAGTGCAAAGAGTTGACCTCAACCGAGTGTTGCAAACCGGCACATTCCAAGGTCCAGGGCTACGTGCCGAGGAGAACACTAAAGCTTGGCACAGCTGCCACCAATGTACAGTGAGGCAAGACTACTGACTGAGGTCTTTCTGCCGAAGTACAATGGTGGTTCATTCAGTAGTCAGACCCTTCCAGTGCCTCAATGTATTTAAATATAGTCCTGCAGAAGTACAAAATGCCTTGGGTTTTATGGAACTGCAGTGAATACCAAATTCCAGTGTTTGTTTCTTCTTCATGTTCTTCAATATTTTGACCTCAACCGCTTTCTGTGGCAGAGAATTGCACAGGTTCACCATTCTCTGAGTGAAGAAATTTCTCCTCATCTCAATCCTAAATGGCCTACCCCATATCCTTAGACTGTCCCTTGGTCCGGGACTCCCATGTATCTGAAATCCTTCCTGAGTTCACATTGTCTAGTTCTGTTAGAATTTTATAGGTTTCTGTAAGATCAGTCCCCATTCTTCTACACAACACTGAATATATAGCTAACCAATCCAAATTCCCTTCATATTATTATGAAGGTGTACTGTACCTGTTCCTCTTTAAGAGAGAGAGAGGAAGCTAGCAAGGACTGACTGAAAGCATAGGGTGTTCTGAAAAAGTTAAAACTGTAACATTTGGTCAAAACAAATAGCTGGAGTTGTGTTGCCATGAAACAAAAACAAATTCAAGTTCGACCAATCATTTTAAATAACCCCACATACCAAAATCCAACTGAATTTGAATTTAGTGTTTTGATGACATCAAACTAATGAAATGATCTGATGTTTGGGGGGTATAAAACCAGTTAGGGAAAACAGCTAGGGGGACAACTGCCAAGAAAACGAACAAGTATAGACTGCTAGCCGAATAGTTCTCAGAAAGGTACCTGTTCATATGAAAGACCTGTGGAGCAGAATACTGAAGAAAAGATGACAGAGGAAAATCTACAGAGGAAGATACAAAGAGAAGATTCAACAGCTGGCTGGTTTTGAAATTTAAGGTTTTTGTGTAAATCTTAATCAGGGTTTTTATCAGACCAGTATTGTAGAGTGGGAGGTAAAAGATAGGTTTAAGAGAACAGAGTTGTAAGTCGTTGTTGGTTTTAATATTCTCTGTTGGACTTAAGAATTAAACTGTAAATTTTTACTTTAAATGGTGACCTCTTCGGTAGCTCTTTGCCTCTCGAAATTTACCAGATTACAGCGTGAGGTGAGCTTTTCTGTGTGTAGGGTTTAAATTAACAGAGGGGTTTTCCTGTGTCATAACTGTTTGGGGGCTTTCATTTGGATAAATTTGAACAGATTAAAAAGTCTCGTAGATTTAAACATCTGCTGGTTCGTGTCCAAGATCTTTGAATTAAATATAGGACACAATTTGTTTAATTTTCATTACTTGTGGTTGGTTAAATTAAAAGTGAGAAAATTGGTTCTTAAAATTGCTAAAGAGGTTCTGGGGTTTGAAGATGATTCTCAAATTTGCCAAGAAAGAAAAATGGAAAGAAAAAGGCCATACATTTTCTTTAAAATTAGCAAAGAAGTTAGATTTGGGTTTAACCAAGGACAAAAGGAAAGCTGAAATTGTAACGAAATTACTCAAACACTATGGTGTGTCAGAGAAACAGACAAATGCAGTAGAGGTAGAAAAACTTAAATTACAATTAAGGAAAATTGAGTTAGAAGATAAACAAAGGGGGAGAGAGAGAGAGGAAAAAGAGAGAAAGTTATTAGCTGAGCAAAACGAGGGAGAGAGAAAGAGCAAGACAAAGAGAAGAAAAGGAAAGAAAAGGGAGAGAAGGTTCCATAGCTAAGCAAGAAGAGAGAGAATTTGAACTTGAGAAGTTGTGACTTCGTCAGCAAAGTCAAGCTAACAGGTTGGGGATTAAAAGATAAGGTAGTGATAAATACAAATACATCAAATCTCTGCCACATTTTGATGAGAACGATGTTGAAGCCTTCTTTATTTAATTTGAAAAATTGGCTAGGCAGATGCAGTGGTCTGAGGATTTATGGGTAATGCTAGTTCAGACTAAACTGGTAGGAAGAACTAGTGAGGTATTTGCCGCGCTGTCAGATGTGGGATCAAGAGATAATGAAGGTCAAACAGGGTATTTTAAGTGCTTATGAATTACTACCAGAAACATATAGGCAGAGGTTCAGAAACATAAAGGCGGAAACAGGTCAGACTTATGTTGAGTTCAAAAGAATTAAACATAGTCATTTTGATAGATGGGTGTGAGTCTTAAAGATAGAGAAGACCTATAGAGAGGTTATTCTGCCGGAGGAGTTTTAAAACTCACTTCCAGAGATGATAATTCACGTGTAGGAACAGAAAGTTCAGGAAGTGGGAAGGGCAACATAATTAGCAGATGAATCCATGTTGGTGCATAATACAAGCTTTCGGCCAGAATTTCATCCTGTGAGGGATAGAAGTTGGGAAAAGGGGAGATCCTACACTACAAAACAAAGAGAACACTGGTAATTGTTCACCACATGTTAAAGAAGCTCAAAGGGTGGAAAGGAGGTGAAAGGTCTCAGGTGTGAGAGACAGAAAATTACAGTGCCGGTGGTTTCAGAATGGCACTGGGAAAAGGTGTTTTCACTGCCAGAAGGTGGGACACGTAAAGTCACAGTACTGGCCGTTAAAGAAAGGCAGTGTGGGAAAAGATGTGGTAAAAGAAGCTAAGCCAGTGGTATTAGTGAAGGTAGTAAAGGAAGCCTCAAAAAGAGCCAAGGAGCTGGAGGAGAGTGCACTGCCTAGGCATGGCTGGGTATAGAGTTAGTACCTGATCTCTCCAAAGGATTCACCTCATGGGTAAAGTTTACTCAGAAAGAATAGGGGGAGATGGGCAAGAAGTTATAATTTTGAGAGATACTGGATCTAACCAGTCTCTAATAATAAGAGATGAGCGAATGTGCACTCTTTCTGATCTGTTACCTGAGAGTGTGGTAATTTGTGGGATAGATGGACAGAAATTTAGAGTTCCCCTATATAAGATCAGGTTGGAGTGCCAACCCAAGACTGGGGAAGTAACAGTGGGAGTGATTGACAGAGTGTCAGTTCCAAAATTCAGTTTGTTCTTGGGAATGATTTAGCAGGATCCAAGGTGGGAGTGACAGCTCTTGTTGTGGAGAAGCCCAAGGAAGTCCAAGAAACTGGTGAGTTAAAACAGAAATATCCTGGTATTTTCCCAGACTGTGTGGTAACTGTATCCCACTATCATAAGTCACAACATGAAGCAAAAACTAAAGAGGAAGATGAAGGAGTTGAGGTTCAGTTAGAGGACACCCTGTTTGACATAATGGTGCAGGAAAAACCTGAACAGGCAGAGGGTCAGACAGAATGTTTAGTCCTGAAAGTTTAAGGAATTTGCACAGAAATACAAGACAATAAAAAGATATATATGTGGATGCATACTCTGAAAAGGAAGTAGAGAATATTCCTGAGGATTATTATCTGAAATATAGAATCCTAAAGCAAAAATGGAGACCTCGGCAGGTTAGTGCAGAAGAGAAATGGGTTACCGGTAGCATACAGACAGGATGTGTTATGGGTAGCACATGAACTAGGTGTAGGAGGTCACCTCTGGATACAAAAGCCAGTGGTATTAGTGAAGGTAGTAAAGGAAGCCTCAAAAAGAGCCAAGGAGCTGGAGGAGAATGCACTGCCTAGGCATGGCTGGGTATAGAGTTAGTACCTGATCTCTCCAAAGGATTCACCTCATGGGTAAAGTTTACTCAGAAAGAATAGAGGGAGATGGGCAAGAAGTTATAATTTTGAGAGATACAGGATCTAACCAATCTCTAATAATAAGAGATGAGCGAATGTGCACTCTTTCTGATCTGTTACCTGAGAGTGTGGTAATTTGTGGGATAGATGGACAGAAATTTAGCGTTCCCCTATATATTTCAGGTTGGAGTGCCAACCCAAGACTGGGGAAGTAACAGTATCAGGCTAAGGTATGAAAACATTTTCACTGGCCTGGAACACACAAGGATGTGGTTAACCTTTGCGGTACATGTCAGACATGCCAAATAGTAGGTAAGCCACAGGCGGTAATAAAGCCAGCACCATTGTTGCCAATTTCTGCTCTCAAAGAACCTTTAACTTGGGTTATGATGAAGGGCTCTTGCCCGAAACGTCGATTTCGCTGCTCGTTGGATGCCGTCTGAACTGCTGTGCTCTTCCAGCACCACTAATCCAGAATTATATTTGATTGTGTAGGTCCCCTCCCAAGAACTAAAAGTGGGAACCAGTACTTGTTAACCATAATGGATATGTCTACCAGATTTCCAGAGGCAATTCCATTACAGAGTATTAAGGCAAAAAAGGGTGGTAGAGGAATTAATAGCTTTCTTTACATGGTATGGACTAGCCAGAGAGATTCAGTCAGACCAAAGGTCTAATTTTACTGCTAGGCTGTTTAAGGAGGTCATGGATAGCTGAGGTATACAGCACTTTAAATCAAAGTTGTATCATCCTGAATCCCAGGGAGCTTTTGAAAGGTGGCATTAGACTTTGAAGACCATGTTGAGAACATACTGTCAGGATTACCCAAATGATTGAGATAAAGATATCCCATTCATATTGTTTGCCATTAGAGATGCCCCAAACAAATCTACTCAGTTTACTCCCTTCAAGTTAATACTTGAGCATGAAGTGAGACACCCTTTGAAATTAATTAAAGAAAAATTGACAGGACCAAAGTCACAGATCTCACACTTAGATTATGTACCGGAGGTGAGGGAGAGATTAAATTGAGTAGATAATTTAGCTACAGCACCTAAATAGGGCACAGCGTGGAATGAAGCAGGTGGCAGATAAAAGCTCTGAGACTCGGACATTTTCCCGAGGGGTTGACGTGTTAGTAGTGTTACCAGTGATAGGAGATCCCTTCAAAGCCAGACTTAGTGGTCCCTATCAGATTGAGAAAAGGTTGAGTCGGGTGAACTATCGAGTGAAAATGCCAGATAGAAAAAATACTGTATCGGGTATGCATTGTGAACATATTGAAACTGTATTATACTAGAGAGAAAGAACTGGAGAAACAGGTGTAGTTACCATAGAGTGAGGAATCAAATCCAGATGTTGTGGATTTTGATGTGCCTCAAAATAGATTACAAAATAAATAAGTCCTTGAGGAGTGGGATAGGTTAGTGAGCTATCTGTCTCAGGAACATAGAATGCAGTTGAAAGGTTTGTTGCTGCAATATGAGGACATATGTAAGAATCAGATGGGGAGGGCTAATGCTTTTGTACATGAAGTAGACATAGGGAATACTGCTCAGATAAAACAACGTCCCTATTGGCTTAACCCTTGCAATGCCAGACAGGATATCATCAAACCGAGCCAGAGCGAGTGGAATTCACCAATCGCCTTAGTTCCCAAACCTGACCAGACCCAACAATTTTGCGTGGATTATTAGAAAGTCAACGCTGTTACAAAATCAGATTCCTATCCATTACTGAGATTGGAGGACTGTATCAAGAAAGTTGGACAAGCCAGTTACATCATCAAGTTGCACTTACCGTGTAGTTACTGGCAGGTACCTTTATCAGAGACAGTGAAAGAAATTTCTGCATTTGTCACCCCAAATGGGCAATATCAATTCAAAGTGATGTCCTTTGGAATGAAGAACGCACATGCCACACTCCAAAGACTCATGAACAGAGTTGTAGCTGGATTAACAAACTGTGCAGTCTATTTGGACAATATAGTGATCTTTACTAAGTCCTAGAAAGATCACAAGGTACAGTTGGCAGAGCTCTTGGAACAACTACAGGAAGCAAAACTGGTGGTAAACTTAAATAGAATGGAATCCGTGAAAGCAGAGGTGACGTTCTTGGGACATAACATCAATCATGGAAGTTTGACCCCACGGAACGCAAAGACGAAGGACATTGAGGAATTTCCATGACCGACCTCAAAGAAAGAGGTGCTTTGATTCTTGGGACTAAGCAGATTCTATCAGAAGTTTGTTCCAAACTACAGCAGTGCAATGGCACCGTTAACTGATTGGCTGAAGAAGAACACAAAGTTTCAGTGGACAGATCAGTGCCAGGAGGCATTCAACCATTTGAAAGCAATTTTAACCACCAAACAAGTTTTAGCTACACTAAACTTTTTTCAAAACCTTTCAAAGTTGCCATCGATGCTAGTGACATAGGAGTTGGAGCTGTACTGATACAGGAAGATGATGATGGGATTCAACTTCCAGTTGGTTACTACTGAGTTTGGTACTGGCCTTACCACGTTAATGTGTATGTAACGAACAATGCATTGGAGACGGTTTAGTACACAGATCACAATCTGCTTACGTTCTTGGAATGCTTTGAAGACAAGAATATGAAACAATTTTGTTGAAGAATGTAATCACAGGTGCATTATCACAGATTTAACTGATAAAGTATAGATAGGATTGGTATTTATCCAATGTTATATACATATGGGGAGAAGTTAAGATGAACTTACATTAAAGTCATCTGTATTTTATGGTTATCTGGTTAAAGAATCTTTTCACTATGATGTGTTTTTTTCTGAAGGGGGGAGGTGTTATGAAGGTGTAGAGGTATACTGTACATTTAAGAGAGAGAGGAAGCTAGCAAGGACTGACTGAAAGCATAGAGTGTCCTGAACAAGGTAAAACTGTAACACTTGATCAAAACAAATAGCTGGAGTTGCGTTGCCATGAAACAAAAACAAATTCAAGTTCGGCCAATCAGTTTAAATTATGCCCCAAATACCAAAATCCAATTGATTTTGAATTTATAGTCATAGAGTCATGGAGATATACAGTATAGAAACAGACCCTTCAGTCCAATCCGTCCATGCCGACCAGATATCCCAACCCAATCTAGTCCCACCTGCTAGCCCTCGGCCCAATCCCTCCAAACTCTTCCTATTCATATACCTATCCAAATGCCTTTTAAATGTTGCAATTGTACAAGCCTCCACCACTTCCTCTGGCAGCTCATTCCATACACGTATCACCCTCTGTGTGAAAAAGTTGCCCCTTATATATCTTTTATATCTTTCCCCTCTCGCCCTAAGCCTATGCCCTCTAGTTAGTGTTCTGATGACATCAAACCAATGAAATGATCCAGTGTTTTGGGGTATAAAACCAGACATTTTGAACAGTTAAGGAGAAATAGCTCTCTGAAAGGTATCTGATCATATGAAAGCCTGTGGAGCAAAATACTGAAGTAAAGACGACAGAGGAAAATCTACAGAGGAAGATACAAAGAGAAGATTTGACAGCTGACTGGTCTTGAAATTCAAATTTTTTTGTAAATTTTTATCGGACGAGTATTGCAGAGTGGGAGGTAAAAGATAGGTTTAAGAGAAAGTTGTAAATAGTTGTTGGTTTTAATATTCTCCGTTGGGCTTAAAGAATAAAATTGTTAATTTTTACTTTAAATGATGATCTCTAGGACAGTTTAGATTAGATTAAATTAGATTCCCTACAGTGTGGGAACAGGCCCTTCAGCCCAACAAGTCCACACCGACCCTCTGAAGAGTAACCCACCCAGACCCATTCCCCTACATTTATCCCTGACCAATGTACCTAACACTATGGGCAATTTTGCATGGCCAATTCACCTGACTTGCACGTCTTGTGATTGTGGGAGGAAACCAGAGCACCTGGAGGAAACCCACACAGACACGGGGAGATGGTTGACTGAGTTAATTCCAGGCATTTTCTCATGAGAAGAAGTGGAGTAGTTTGGGTTTGTTACTCACTGTAGTGTAGAAGTATGAATGGCAATCTTATTAAAAGATACATGATTCTTCACGGATTTGACAGGGTAGATGCTGAAAGATTGCTTCCGCTTGTGGGAGAGTCTAGATATCATAATCTTGACTAAGGTTACCCATTAAAAAAAGAGAGGAGAACGTTCGTCTACCTTGAGAAAAGAAATTTAATCTAGGGAATTCTTTACCATGGAGGGCTGTCAAGGATGTGTCATTAAGGATATTAAAGGATGAGACAGACAGATTCTTAACCAATATGGGAATCAATGATGTTCTTTGCCTCTCAAAATTTACCAGATTATGACGTGAGGTGAGCTTCTCCATGTGTCAGGTTTAAATTAGCAGAGGGGTTTACCTCTGCTAATATGTCATAACAATATGTCAGCACTGCCATCCCAGGAATCAATCCAGTAAATCTTTGTTGCATTTCCTTCATCTCCCAGATAAGGAGACCAAGTCTGTGCATAATACTCCAAGTGTGGTCTCACCAAGACCCTGCAAGACTGCAGCAAGACACTCCTGTTCCTGTATTTGAATCCTCTTGCTATGAAGGCCAACATACCATTCACCTTCATTTACATGATGCGTCAATATGTTTACTTTCAGTGCCTTGTATACAAGAACACACAGGTCTCATTGCACCTCCACTTTTCAAATCTATTACCATTCCAATATTATCTGCCTTCTTATTTATGTGCCCAAAGTGGATAACCTCAGATTTATCCACTTTATACATCACCTGTAATGCATTTGCCTACTCACTGAAATTGTCCACATCACACTGAAGCATCTGTGCATTCTCATTGCTGTTCATCCCTCACCCAGCTTTGTGTTCATATAGCATGAAGGTCAGTGACACTGGTGGATTGTCAACTTGGGATGCAACAGAAAGGGATGGGTGCAGCTGCAAGATTTACTGGTAGAAGAAATCATGTAGAGAGGAAGGCAGAGTAAGGTGTTTTATGCTATAATGCGCCATGACATTAAACTTTCTTGCCCCGATTGTGTTATTGAATCTTCGAGGCCCAGCCTCCAGAAACAAGGCACTACTTCTGTTGCTGATCCCCACTGGAATACCTGCATGTTTTTCTTAGGACACCTCCTTTCTCCAATTTATAAAGAATAGAATCTCCCTGTGGCTCTTACAATATTATCTCCAGTGTGATGCCCCCTTGGCACCTGTGCAGATTGTGGCTCTATGAAAAAATATTAACAATATCAATTCTAACCTCGGCAGAATTCCTTTAAATATTGGAGCTGAAATAGACTGATGAAAGTTGCCTTTACACTCACCCGCTCTAATTAAGAAGCCAGTAGGTCAGAAGCAAATGAAGTGGCTGGGTTAAAAAGTAATTGTCAAAATGCCACTGAATCTCTCAGTGTCCTGATTTACTGCTGATCTTCCCCACTGCAAATGGTGTCTAAATGTAACATTCAGCCTATTATTACACCTGTAAATAAATATTGAATGATAGTTTAGGACCTTTTGTAATTTCACAGTAATTAGGAATTTTCTGCCATTCCTGTGACTTGAGGATCATCCTATGTGTGTTTCAGTCAGCAGCTTACTATGATTTAGGAGTTAATCATTACATCTGAATTATGCAAACCAAAAGATGGCAAAAGAAAAAGACACAGGTTTCAATTTATTGGCTAGTCACAAAAATAATTTTGTTGAAAGATACTAACAAAACATTTTCATAAAACATATGTGTACATGATTAGCAAATGACAGAATTTTAGTTCACTTTCCCTAGCATCCTAAATGGCTTAACCCCTATGGCTACTGCAGAGGTAGTGGCAGACTGCTCTGATCTCTGTGACTTTGAGATGCTGACAGCTGACAAGCCACTGGGGCTTTTGAAGCTTGAGTTCCCTGCCCATGATTGTTTCACCTGCACCTGTGCAGGGAAAGATTTGGCAATTGAGAGGCAGCATGGTATGTACATCTGGAGAGATAGTGGAGGCAGTGGGTGAAATATTGCACTGTTTCAAATAGAATTCCTGCTTCCATGCCCTTTTTCACGATCAGTCCTCTTCTGGGTCGGTGGCATATCATTCCTATCCCTGTGGGACTGTAACTTAGAGTTGGTGAGGAAGAACTTGTAAGACCACTGCTAATGTGTCTATCAGCCTGATTAAGGTGACACAAATGGCGGCATCCATAGTTTGTACTGTTGTCATCAGGACCTACAAAGATGGTTTAAAGTTCCATAGAGAAGGCCACTATCTCCATGGAAGCCTTCCTTACCATGGGCCAGCAACAATAATCTACAAATGTTTGAACTGGCTTCCTCCATCCTTTTTGATATTGTGGAACATGGAACTGGCAGGACTGTTACCTTGCACATTGCTAATGTCATAGAGTCATAGAGATACATAACATGGAAACAGACCCTTTGGGGGTCCTATCCATCCATATCCTATGTAAATTTTCCTGAGTTATTTTCCTTTTCATTGATGCCTCCCCATGTTCAACATCTCTGTTCAGCTGTCTTGCAAGGAGCGATGTCCTTTGAAATGGATAATCACCACTTTTTGGACTCAATTGTGAACTATGATTGTTGTTAATACAGCTGTTTTATGGCATGACTGCTTCATAATTGGGCAACTGTATTACACTGAAAGCTTAAAAAATAATCCCTTTCTTGTTAACAACAATTTTATTTTATAAATATTTTGAAAAATGTGTCAGTGTCCAATGAGCAGCAAAATGTTCACAAAGTATAGTTAACACATCAACCTTGTGACTTCCACACTTAAATGTCTGCATAGAAAACAAACAATCATCCTTGGGAAGAAATGGAAGGAAGCTTATGTGACAGCGAGAATGCTGTTTTTTTTCAAATATTTTTAAATAATCGTTGTGTATGCATACAGAATAGATTTTGGACAACCGTGTATGCTTCAATGTAATCAGTTTACGAAGAATTACATAACACATTCACTTAACAATGTTCTCTTCCATAATTAACTGATGAAATGAACTGTCTATTTCACACTTTTCATACTTTTTCCAGTCGTGAGTAAAGCTTTAAAAAATCATTAAATTCACTAAAAAAAATTAGGATAAATTTAACAAGACTTCTGTTTCAAGTGATAGCCAGAAAGAAAAATCTTCTAACCTTAGATCACAATGGTGCAATAAAGTCACAGTTTTATATCATTTGAATCCACGACTGGAGTTTAATCTCCCATTCATGTGATTAGTTTCTAACACCAAAACACATCAAATCCAACTGTAGCACTTTTGAAAAGTTGTACATGTCAATAATTTCTTGTGAAATAAAATACTGTTTAAGTATCCTAAACCTGATAATTCTAAACCATAATTAGGTTCGAAAAATATTGTGAGAATATTCAATGCAGAAATTCAGAAGAATTTTTGCAATCACGTTAATTGCATTTTGTGAAAATTTTGCTGCTCATTTTTCAAAATATTTAAAAAAACAAATTTGCTATTAACAGAGAAGGGATTCCTATTTAAGTTTTCAGTGTAATACAGTTGCCCAATGATGAAGCAATCATGCCAAAAACAGATGTATTAACAATAATCATTGTTCACAATTGTTATATAATAAAACAACGTGGTGGATAAGAGCATATGATACAAAACATCCTGATTTCAGCAGCTCTAAGCCGGTGTTAGTTATTGGGCAAGAGTATCAAGAAAAAAAATTCAACCCACGAAAGAACATTTTTAAATGTTATGATAGAATTCTGCTTGACTGCTGTCAACTACCATTTGGAACACAACTGGAACTCCCTCCCTCGTGGCATTCTGGGTGTACTTACATTAAATGAACTGCAGCAGTTTGCTATTCTGTCAAGGGCAACCATGAAAGGGAAATAAATGTCAGTCAGTGACACCTACATTTCCTGAATTAATTTTTAGAAGTCAACTTATTGACTTACCATATCTATCTTGATTGGGAAAGATGACATGCACATTGAAAACTTCAATAATTGCTTAAAGAAAGACAAAGAGAAATGTGAATTTAATTAACATTGTATAGTAGATGTAGTAAGACTTTTTTGCTTAGTCTCCTGATTTTGACATTGCATAAATAAAAAATGAAACTGCACTCTATGAATCAATGTTTATGTTGTGCACTGGTAATAATCTATTCAACACATTTCTCCTTGCCTCTATTGCGTGTTAAAAATATCCATTTTCCCTGTGAACAATTTGGAATGAGTTGGAGGAGGGGAAGCATATTTCCTCTGTACATTGTGAGTAATAAAACATAACCTTATATTTTATAAACATGTTTACCAGAGATTGAATTTATGACTTTTGAAGTCTGCATTAAGTACATTTATTCACTGGCTAAATTTAACAAGACTTTTGTTTGGTGTAACAGCCAGAAAGTATATTTAAACTTTACATTGTGATGGTACAATAAAGTCACAGGTTCATATCCTTTGAATCCACTGTAAAAACAGTACAATGGAGTGATGTGGGACAAGCTTGTAAAGTTAGATTTCGGGATTTAGAAAATAAGACAAAGAATTTCAATCTGGATCACTGAGAGGCAGGATAGTCGCCAAGTTTATCAAGGGTAAAGATGATGGCTGAGTGTGGTGCAGTATGTGAATGGTGAGATTTTGAACAAGATGGACCATGCTGGTGAAGGATTTGGTCAAGCAGGTCACAAGGGTGGTCCAGAAATAAAGACTTAAGAAAATAAGAAATAAAAGTTGATGTGGTTGAAGACAGGCAATGTCATGAAGGTAGAGGTTTGATAAATGATTCAATTCTTCATTCTGAATCATAGTAATAAGGTCAGGAAAAACCATTGCAGTGCTCTGGCCACTTTGTGTGTAAACCAGGCAGTAAAATGGATCACTGATTCAAAGTGAATGAGCAGTTCACAAAAGGTGAGCTAAAGGCAGGAAGCTTTTACCAATGGTTCAATAAGATGACTTTCCTTTCCCTGATGTTCAACTGCAGAAGTCTGAATCATATGTACAAAGCACTTAAACACCTTTGCCTAAATTGATATTATTACATGGAGCAAGCTGTGGATATCAGTGAGGAGAATTGAAAATTGTTCTACTTTTGCATAAATGTCAGTATCGAACACCCAGAGATTAGGAGAAGTACAAGTATTCTCTTGTTATGAAGATGTGGGGTGCACTGTACCCTTAAGAGAGTTAAAAGCTGATAGAGCTACTTGACAACACCAAGTGTTCTTAATAAGGAAACAATGTAACAATTGGTCAAAAGCTAAATTATCTGGTTGCCTGGAAATGATAAAACAGATTAAAATTAGGCCAATCAGTTTAAATATTACCCCCAAAAATATCAAATTCTAATCCAGTTTGAATTGAGTATATTGACAATTTTAAAAGCCAATGACAAAATCCGATGCTTTGGGAGTAAAACTCCAAGGAAAATTGAGCAGTAGAGAGGAGAACTGCCAAGCCAATGATATCAATCACACTGCCCAGAAAATAGCTCCCTTAAAAGGTACTGTTATCGATCAGTAATTTATGAAGCAGGATTCCCAAGAAGAAGAAAAGAAGACCGAAATACAGAGTAGAACGAAAGCTGCCTGGTTTTGAGATAAGACTTTTTGTTTTGTAAATCATAATCGGGAGTTTTATTGGACTAGTATTGTATAAGGGAAGGTAAAAGATAGATTAGAGTAAGGACTTGTAAATAGTTAATAGCTAATTATTCTTTGTTATAATTGAAGAAATAAAGTTGTTAATTTTTACTTTAAATAGTTCTTGGCCACTCGAATTTTACAGATTACTGCATGGAATAAATCTTTTCTCTGTTGCAGGTTTTAAGTTAAGCAGGAGAGTTTACCTGGTGTTGTAACACTCTCTATAAACATCAACTCTCATTAACTTAGCAAACTAGAAAGGGCTAGTGTGAATTATGCTGCTTCTGTTTCTGGCCCATCTCAGCTGTGTGGTTGACGTTTTTTGCAATGGAATCATGCTGGCCTGCAATGCCATTGACCTTTCTCAATTTTATTGAATTTAAGACACAAGAAATGAAAACCCTGACTACTAGGAAATACTATTCTAATCTTGTCCTGGCCTCAACTTTAAAATCTATTGAAATCAAAACATTTAACAGCAATTAAATAACATTGTCTAATCCATTTAACTTTGCCTGAAGTATTCAAATTTTCTGAGTTGGGATGAACAATGATTTTCCACTTTAAAATAGAAAGGTGTTGAAATAGGAATCAAACAAAAGCAAGAGGTTATAAAGAAGCCTTACCTGCTTTTTCCTTGGATTGAGCTTTCTTTCTTGGTTTCACTACAACAAAACAGGAAATATAGAAATTAATGGCAACTTGAAATATAGTCATGAATATCTCTGCAAAACACTGGAGTTTAAACACTGCCAATGGCCAATATGGTGATGAGGAGGGGACTGAGATTGGGGTCTGTGCCACCTTCCTGCCTCCACGCTGATTAGGATTGTGCCATCCCTTTTGGGGATGATTAATGCCTAATTATGTGTTTTTATCACTGCTGGTATGGTCTGTTGCCATGTGAGCAGCACACCATGCAAACTTGTGCAAGTTACTTGAAATCTCCTGAGTTGGATTCCTCATCTAAAGGCACTCCATGTTTGATTGAGAGACATTGTTTTAATTTTAAATATATACTTTATTCATAAAACCATCTCTTTACAGATATTGTCAAAATCCAATTCAGTTCTGTACAGTAGCATATCAAGTAAACAAAGAAGTATTTGAGATTGACTCCATCCAAACAACTGACAGTCTCACCAAAGGGAAAAATGGGGCTTGCTTGGAGCTACAAACCATCTTCCCAACCCATTTACACACCTCTAACCAGTGATCGGGTATGGTAAAGTTCATAGTAAAGGGTCATGCAGTGTGGTTTGTTCAGCAAGGCAGGAACAGTCTATAACTATGACTGGCATTGATACCTTATAAATTAGGGGCTGAGGGGGAAAGGTGGGCAGATAAAGGCAGATAAGTCAATTAGCCTACAAGGTTTAACTTCAGCATTGACATTCCACTTATTCCACATTATTTCAATCTGTCCTGCAAAGGTATTACGTAAACATATGTAATATAGAGAGATAAGTGTGGTTCCAGCTTCATATAGAGGCTATAAATTTGCGAGCCTCAGTTTGATTATTTTAAACATATGAACAAGATAAAGATGAGATATGGAATTTCTGCATATAACAGAGAAATCGAACTAATACTGAAATTAAAGAGTTTCTAGAAGGTAGAGGAGGACGGCCTTACAATTTTAGTTAGTCGCTACAATTTAAAGTTTTTGTGAGGAATGCAGTTTGAGAGTAAAAGTTAGAAATTCGGCTCTAGAGGTACTGTTACGGCTCGTGTTGAGGTGGGTTAGTGATTACAGAGGTTGGTGGCCGGGATTAAGTTTAGGATTACAAATAGGAAACAGTGACGAAAGTTAAAGTCAGGGGCTGGAATTAGAGGTCAGTAACAAACGGTAAGATTAGGATTAGGGTTGGAACCCGCTATTGACAACGGTATTGTCACTCGTTTCTTTTAAATCTAAATAAACATCTATTGGACTAAAGCAGCATAAACGGGCAGTGGATAAACTGTGGGTTGCCCACAGCTGAGTATCCCCGTCCACGATCCAGGAGATTAACAGCAGGCGGCACTTACCCGGCATTTTCATCGGCCGGGGCGGTTAAAGTTTACGTTTTCTGAAGGGGGTCTCTATATTCATCAATAACGCGGTGACTTTAAGTGGGTGAAGTGAGGAGACGGACGCCGAGTCATCTCCATGGTAACCAGCGCCGCGTAAACCCGGAAATATAAGGAAGTCATTTCCGGGTCAGCCGGCTTCCCCCTGCCAACCTGTCCTCTGTGTAAAACCGAGCTGGCGGAGTATGGAGACTTGGGCTGTGTGATAGGGTTGTGCCAGTGTTGGTTGTTCTGCAAATGTTGCACGCACCAGCCTTAGATTTGAGACGACTTTCTTCACCGCAAGTGGAAGAACTAGCGACTTTAAGAGCTAGTTTCTTCCTTAAAACGTCTTCCACGACCTCGGGGTATTGCAAACACTTGGCAGCCAATGAGTATTTTTTTTTAACTATCTGTTGTAATGTAAGAACGGAGCTGGCAATTTATGCATAGTAAGGCCCAGCAGGGAATGTTATTGTCAGAAAGTGTCTTGTAGTGATGATGTGCCTCAGAGAAGGTCCGCCGTTTATTTCTCCACATCTTTCGCTTTCCTCTTTTTGTAGGAGTCTCTCAGTTTCGATTTCTGTGAGCAACGTGACCAGGGAAAACAATACGTTCCTGATGCTTTCCTCATTTGAAGGAAACGCGTCATTATTCACGCAAGATCCTTTGCCAAAAAGTAGCTGTTGCTGTTCGAGGTTTTAATTCTATCACCATCGCCACCGTTGGTTAAGGCTTGTAACCCTGAGCGTGAGCTGACTTACAAAACGGCAGAAATGAGCACCTATTGATGCTTTAACTAAACTTGCTTCCTAGGGTGACTGTTTTTGTGTGGGGAGAAGACAAGTAATAAAAGAATGTCACCATTGAAGAGCCAAGATCACAGGGAGGTTGAGAGCTACTGTTTATATTGTCCTTTTGGATGAGCAGGGAGGTTTCTACCGATACCGTAGGGAGGAGTGCTGCCAATTCGTCAGCAGCTGGTAGGGAGGAGGAAGCAGACGCAGAATAAATTCAGGACAAATGAATACCTGATAAAACTCAGAGCTGGGATGCAGGACAGAAAGCATAATTCTGGGATAGTCATGGCAAATCCCTAAATCTTACATGCTAGTGATGTTGTTGGCTAAGTGTTTAGACCTCAGATAGGTCTTAATTTAATGCCCCGTTTGATAGTGTCTCTGACACTACGTCATTCTTTCAAGTGCTGTACTTCTAAATCAACCTGGAATTTTGTGTTCCAGTGCTAGGTGTGGGATTTTCCATTACCAAGAATTTTGACTTGGAAGTATAGTGTTATCATTGCGATATCGGTTCCACTTCAATGAGAATGACTGATCTCCACAAGAACAATGATATGCTTGTATTGATGTTGACCGCCACACTCAAATCTTTCCTTTGTTAAAAAAAAAGATGTTTATGTGGTGTTTGTCACTCTTTAAAAAAACGTAGCTTCCCATGTTAGAAAATAAACTCGTAAAATTGGAAATCAGAAAATCATGGAGGTAGCATCTTTTTTCTGATAATTTGAAGGGTTTTTTTCTGCTGATCTGATGAGATTTGATATAATTGATGAGAAGCTGATTCACTTTGTATAAAATAGCTGAACCTGAAGAGCAGCTTGGAGAGTAAATTGAAAGTTAATCTAAGATAGCAATATTTCAGTGGTTTAGTGGCTAATTTATGGAACAGGCTAGGGAGATGTTGAAATACTGTTGATTCAAAGGAAATTTATATTTATTTCAGAAGATGATGTTTTGGAAAATTGTATTGAATGATATAAATACATTGGGTATAATATGTTTGGGAGTAACTAATGACTTTGAAAGTATAATTCCCAGAGCTCCCCTACACTTTTTTTTCATATTTCTAGTTTTATCATCGTTACTGAGATGATAGGTGAATGAGCTGAACTATGGTCTTTTTGTCCTATGCTCCTACTTAACATTTGAATTATTGAATAATTTGAATTTTAAAAGTTCAATTCTTGGACTGTAGGTGTGGCCATACCAAATTGCCCTTGAGAAGATGTGAGCTTTATCACTGAATGTAGTAGATCATTTAAATTTTTCTTTGAAGTAAAGGAACATGACTGTCCTTAGCAGCTCATGCAGTAGCAATCTTCCCCAAAAAATTAATCTAATATCTTAAAAGGTCTGACCTTTTACGTGAGGGTCAAATTTGTAAACAAGTTGCAAAAATGTCAGGCTTTTATTGTTGATGGTAGTAATTTGCCTTACACCACCTTCAACATAATAAGTGGATTCTGGAAAATAAAGTTTGAAGAATTATGAAATATGGAAACGCAAAATAATCCATTCATAATCTGCCTTGCAAAGTTCCCAAGTTGATGATGTTTTTTGTTTTGTATAACTGTATTCCTCACCACAACAATTCGGATAAGTATAGTGAAGGCAATTTGCACTTTTTGAAGTATAGTCATTCATGTAATTTTGGAACAATAGTTTAGATGTGCGCAATACAGTCCCACAAACAGCAACATGATAATGACCATATAATCTCTGTTTTAGTGATGCCTTTGAAGGAAAAGGATTGGTTAGAACTGTAGGTAGAACTTGCCTCCGTGTATTATAAGTACTCAGAATTGATAACTATTTAGTTGCAACATATAATAACTGATTCATCTTTTGAACAGTGATCACCAAAAATGAATTTTGGAAGGAGACCAAACAGAGGAGGAGGAAACTTCAACAAATCTCGTAGTGGTACAGGAGGAGGAAGTAGGAAAGCCTCAGGAAAAGCATGGGATGATGGGGATGATTTTAGTTTTGCCCAAAAACCAACTGTCCCAACCAGGACTCGGACTAGAGGAAAAGGAAAATCTGGAGTTGGAACTGGGGCCAGAAATGGAACAGGAGCCAGATCTGGAGTTGGAAGTAGAGGAGGAGCCACATCTGGAGTTGGAAGTAGAGGAAGAGCGAGAACTGGAATTGGAAGTGCAGCAAGAACAGGAATTAGGAAATCTGCTAATGAAGGGATCGAGGACCAATCAGAGTTCAACTTATTTGGCAATATAAAATCACAAAGGTAGGTGCAGAATATAACCAACATGGGTTAAGAATTTTGACTGTGCCTAGATCATTTGAATCTGCTTGCTCAACAAATAATTTAGAATGTACAACAATACAGCATAGGAACAGGCTCTTCGGCTGACTGTGATGCCATTCTAAACTAATCACATTTGTCTGCACAGGATCTGTATCCTTCTATTCTTTGCCTATTCATATGACTGTCTAGATGCCTCTTCAACCTTACTTTTGTGTCTGCTGTACCATCTCCCCTGGCAGAGTGTTCCAAGCACCCACCATCCTCTGCAAACAACGTGCCTTGCACATTTCCTTTAAACTTTACCCCTCTCACCTTGAACCTCTGTCCCCTGGTATTTGACATTCCCATGCTGAGAATAAGACTCCAACTATCCACCCATCCATACCTCTTGTAATTTACAATATACTTCCATCAAGTTGCCCCTCAGCCTCCAAAACTGTAACAAAAACAATCCAAGTTTGTCCAATCTCTCCTTATGCTCATTCACTCCAGTCCAAACAACACCCTGGTAAACCTCTTGGGCATCCTCTCCAAAGTCTCCACCTCCTTCCTATGGTAAGGTGACCAGAACTACACACACTGCTCCAAATGTGCCTGAACTGAAGTTTTATACTACTATGTCATGATTTATCACCTTCATGTTCAATACCCTAACTGATGAAGGCAAGTATGGTATATCATGTTATCCCCTTGTGTTGCCATTTTACGAGAGATATGGACTTGTACCCCAAGGTCCCTCTGTACGTCAATACTCCTAAGGGTCCTGCCCTTTGCTGTATATGTTCCCCCTGTATCCGAACTCTGAGTGCAGTACCTCTTGCTTGTCTGGATTAAACTCTATTTGCCATTCTCCATTCAACTTTCCCACTGTTTTATATCCTGCTGTATCCTTTGACAACCTTCTTCACTATCCAAAACTCCATCAATTTTCATGCTGTCAGCAAACTTACTAATCAGGCCACTTAAATTTTCATCCAAGGCATTTATGTATATTGCAGACAACAGAAGTCCCAGTATTGATCCTTGTAGAACACCACTGCTCACAGATCTCCATTCAGAAAACACTCCTCCACAACAGCCTTCTGTTTTCTATGACCAAGACAATTTTATGTTCAACTTGCCAACTCACCATGGATTCCATGTGACTTTATCTTCTGGACCAGCCTACCAAAGAGGAACCTTGTCAAATGCTTTAGTAAGTTCATGTAAACAACATCCAGTGCCCTACACTTATTAATTATCTTTGTCACTTCCTCAGCAAGCTCAAATTTGAGAGACAAGAACTCCTCTGCTCAAAGCCATGCTGACTATCTCTGATAAGTCCATTCTTTTCCAAATGTGAGAAAATCCTGTCCCCAAGAATCTTCGCCAATAATTTTCTTACCACTGATATAAGGCTCACTGGCCTATAATTTTCTCGATAATCCTGTTGCCCTTAAAGGAACGCCACTAGCCATTCTCCTGTATTCTGGGACCTCGCATGTGGCTAAAAAGGATACAAAGATCTCTGTCAAGGCCCCAGCAATCTCCTGTCTTGTCTCCCTAAGTATCCTGGGTTAGATTCCATCGGTCTCTGGGACCTATCCATCTTAATGTTTTCAAGACATCCAACACTTCCTCCTCCTTGATATCGACATGCCCCAGAATATCAACACACCCTTCCCAAATCTTATCATCTTCCATGTCCTTCTCGATGAGTACTTTGCATCAGTACTCAGTCGGACCTCACCCACTTCCTCTGGCTGCTAGCCTCCTTGAGTGGACCTACCCTTTCCCTAATAACCCTCTTGCTCCTAACATATGTATAAAATGCCTCTATTCTCCTTGATCTTTCTTACATTTTGAGGTCCCCTTCTAGCCCTATTCATTTCTCAAGTTCTTTTCTTTTGTATTCAAGCCTTATTTGGTTTCAGTTTTCTAAACCTTACACATGCCTCCCTTTTCTTTTTGACAAAACGGTCAATATCTCTTAGCATTCAAAGTTCCCGAATCATGCCATCCTTATCTTTCATCCTCACAGGAACATGCTGGTCTTGAACTCTGATCAACTGACATTTAAAAGACTCCCACAGATGTAGATTATGCTTCAGTTAATCTCTCCAGTTACTGTCTACTTTCTCCAGATAGTTCCTGCCTAATACTGTTGTAATTAGCCTTCCCCCAATTTATCATTTTCACCCGAGGATCAGTCTTATCCTTATCCATAACTAGCTTAAAACTTACAGAACAATGACCACTATTCCCAAAATGCTTCCCCACTACAGCTTTGATCATCTGCCTCATTCCTCAAGACAAGGTCTAGTATGGCCCCTTCCCTAGTTGGACAATGACATGTTGTTTCACAAATTCCTTCTGGATGCACCTAACAAATTCTGCCCCAGCTGAGCCCCAGGACTAAGGGAATCTAATATACTAATATTGGGCAAGTTAAAATCACCTACTACAACAATCCTGTTTTTACATCTTTCTGTGGTCTGTTTACATGATCTGTTCCTCTATCTCTCCCTCTGGCTATTGTAGAAAGCCTATTGTAGAATCCCAACATCACAATTGTCCCTTTCTTATTCCTGACTTCTACCTAAGGAGAAAGTGAGGACTGCAGATGCTGGAGATCAGAGTCAAAAAGCGTGGCACTGGAAAAGCACGGCAAGTCAAGCAGCATCCGAGGAGTGGGAGAATAAACATTCCAGGCATGAGCCCTTCATCATTCCTGAACCGTCGACTCTCCTACTTCTCGGATGCTGCCTGACCTCCTGTGCTTTTCCAGCACCACGCTTTATGACTTCTATCTAAATTAGTGAACATATTTGAATTGTGACTTGCTATATTAGTGATCTCCACCATTTAGTCAACAAATCTCTCAAACAAGTCATATACAGTACATCATGAATTGAAAAGGAAGCCCAAAATCTCTTAACCCATATGATTCTCATGGTGTTTATAGCAATTGTTAAAGGAGTGGCATTTGACAATGCATGTGCACAAGTCATTTAACTGGTTAGTTTGTTGAGAAGTGGTTCTTTGGAACTGTAAATAGGAAAAAAGAAACAAGTTGTTTTTAAAGTGGAAGAGTTTTAAAACAAGTGAAAATGTAATCAGTATAACGTCTGAGATGAGTGGATTACCTAATGAGGGAAAAGATACACAGGTACAGCCTTTATCGCTGGAGGTTAGAAGAGTCAAAGATGACTTAACTTAAACATATATAAGGCCCTGAAGATGCATGACTGGGGTGGATGAAAGGATATTTCCTCTTGTGGGAGAATCTAAAACTAGGGGGTCAGAGTTTAAAACAGAGAAGAGGACTTCCCCAATATTAGTATATTTTCTGTGAACGTTGAAAATCTTTGGTTTTTCATCACTCAAAAGTCAATGGATGCAGAATCTTTAAATATTTTTAAGGCAGAGGTAGATAGATCCTTAATAATTAAGATAATTATCAAAGTATGCAGGAATGTAGAATTGAGGTTAAAATCAGATCGACCGTAATCTTTTATTGAATGGTAGAGTAGGCTTGAAGAGCTGACTGGCATGCTCTTATTCCTTCGTACATTTGCACTTAATTGCTTTTGTCTGACATAAATAGCTTTGTACTTATTTTGGTTGATCTATTCGGACATGTTATGATACATCTCTGGGGAGGTAGAACCCAGCCCTTCTAGCCCAGAGGTAGGGATAACTGCCACTGCACCTCAGGCACCCTTAAAATGTTTTGTTATACTTGGGGCTGGAGGTGTGTGGTTAATAAGGTGAGAAGGGAAATACTTGTCTTTTTCAGAATAAAAAGATCAAATAAATATTTTCACTTATTGTCCAAGTAATCAGGCGGAGAATGTTGAGCTGTGTGTGCTTCAATGTCCACTGAATTAACAAGAGGCTTGGGTTGAAATTGGCCTTCACTTTGGCATGAATTTCAGTGAAAAAGAAATTCAAGATTGCAATAAAGCAAACTGCTGATTGACTGCAAGTCTATTTTTTGCTACTGGCGAAAGCAAGTTTCGTCCTCCTGTATCTGTTATATTGAACTGATCCTGTGTCGCTTTTGAAGCAATGCTTGAATGTCATTTAGTGCAAAGAAGAAATTAATTTATTCTGTTCAGAATCTGCTATATCTAGCAAAACTATAATTCATTTCATCCATAGATTTTAAATGAATGCTTTTGTTAAGAATAAATGTTGCTGCAATTGTTCTGTTGACCTTTTTGGTAACTTTCCTTTCTGCAGCTCAAAAAGTGATAGCCAAAGGGGAGGAAGACTTGGATCCAAATCCAATGATCACCGAGTGCTTTTGCAGACTATAAACATGACCACTGAAAACCAGAAGGATGTCAAGCAACTTCTCCAAGAACTGCAAAATTATGAAAAGGAAGTTACAGTACAGTAAGTCTGTTCCGTTCCGTTCCGTTCCCCTGTTTTCAATCAATCACAGAATGAAAGCACCAAGCGTATCCTGTCCCTTATTTGGACATATTTGTGAACTGGGTTAAATTTCTGTCCTAGTTCCACATTGATACCTTGAGTATCGTCCTTCTCAAACGGAGGAGTGAGTGCTGTCATAGAGATGAACAGCACGGAAACAGACCCTTCGGTCCAACCTGTCCATGCCGACCAGATATCCCAACCCAATCTAGTCCCACCTGCCAGCACCCGGCCCATATTCCTCCAAACCCTTCCTATTCACATACCCATCCAAATGCCTCTTAAATGTTGCAATTGTACTAGTCTCCAACACATCCTCTGGCAGCTCATTCCATACACGTACCACCTTCTGCGTGAAGATATTGACCCTTAGGTCTCTTTTATATATTTCCCCTCTCGCTCTAAACCTATGCCCTCTAGTTCTGGACTTCCCAACCCCAGGGAAAAGACTTTGTCTATTTATCCTATCTATGCCCCTCATGATTTTGTAAACCTTAGGGTCACCCCTCAGCCTCCGACGCTCCAGAGAAAACAGCCCCAGCCTGTTCAGCCTCTCCCTGTAGCTCAGATCCTCCAACCCTGGCAACATCCTTGTCAATCTTTTCTGAACCCTTTCAAGTTTCACAACATCCTTCCGATAGGAAGAGACCAGAATTGCACGCAATATTCCAAAAGTGGCCTAACCAATGTCCTGTACAGCCACAACATGACCTCCCAACTCCTGTACTCAACTCCAACTCTGACCAATAAAGGAAAGCATACCAATTGCCTTCTTCACTATCCTATCTACCTGCGACTCCACTTTCAAGGAGCTATGAACCTGCACTTCAAGGTCTCTTTGTTGAGCAACACTCTCTAGGAACTTGCCATTAGGTGTATAAGTCCTGCTAAGCTTTGCTTTCTCAAAATGCAGCATCTCCCATTTATCTGAATTAAACTCCATCTTCCACTTCTCAGCCCATTGGTCCATCTGATCCAGACCCTATTGTAATCTGAGGTAACCCTCTTTGCTGTCCACTACACCTCCAACTTTGGATGTCCTGTGATGAGTTTACTCAGTTTGAATCCAAAGAGGTGAAAGGGAGGGATGAATTTAAAACCATCACCAGGGAAGAAGTACCTGGCAAGCCATTGCACCTAAAGGACTGGTTGGCCTGTATCTAAATAGTGGAGTCACAAATAATAATCTTCCAAAATTCTTCAAGATTCCAGAAGGGTTCTAATGGGTTAGAAAGTAGCAAATGTAACACCTGTATTCAAGAAAGAAGCAGGGCAGGAATCACATAACTATTGGCCAGTCAGTCTAACCTGGCATAGGGCAAATGCTAGAATCCATTATTAAAGAGGTTGTAGAGGATACCTAGAAAATCACAGTGTAATCAGACAGAGCCATAATGTCTTTGTGAAAAGGTTTCACTACAGGTTTCTGAAGTAATAATTTTCAGTTGGTAGAGGGAAGCTGGTAGATGTAGGGTATATTGATATCCATAATGGTGTTAAATAAATCTGTAATATCAAACGGTACTGCACAGAGTAGGCAGTAACATATTGCTATGGGGAAAGAATTGGTTAGCTAACAGATTAGGGATAACTGGTTCTCTTTGGGATGGCATGCTTTAAGTAGCGAAATGCTACAGGAATCTGTCTGTAATCTGTGTCAATTAATTTGTTGATGGGACCATATACATATTAACTGAACTTGTCAATGACATCAAAGCAAATAGGAAGGAAAGTAAGCTGAGAAGTGGAGATAGAGTGTGCAATAGTGTGTAGACAGGTTTAATGAGTTGATAAAAGGATTGGCAGATTAAGTATAATATGGATAAATGCAAACTTGTCTGTTTTGGCAGGAAGAATAGAAAAGCACTGTACTATTCAAATGGGGAGAAAGTGGAGGACACTGGTGCAGAGAGATCTGGATGTCCTGGAACCTGAATCACAGAAAATTAGTTGGCAGATGTTTGGCAAGTGATTAAGAAGGAAAAGGTAATATTTTATTTATTGAGAGAGGGACGGGATATAAGAGAGGAGAAGATTTCCTGTAGCTGTACACATCCAGAGTACTGTGGACAATTCTTGTCTCATAGAACACCTCCGTAATTAAAATAAAACATCACATTTGCTTTAGAATCCATTCAGAGAAGATTGCACCCAATTCATTCTTGATTGAAGGACTTGCTTTCTGACAAACGGTTGTACGGGTTAGGTTTATATCCATTGGCATTTACAAGAATGAGAGAGAATCTTTTATTAAAATACAAATCTTTGAGGGAACTAGTTTTAATAGATACGAGGAGGATTTGCATTTCTAACTTTAATTCATGTAGTAGGGCATCCAGATCATTCTGTACCATAAACTCCTGAAAACCCTGTCTATTTAAATAGTTTATGCTTCTCTATTCTGCCAGCTTCTATTCTGTGTGCCAAACTTTTGCCCAACCACTTAACCTGTGTATATCCCCTTGCAAATTCTCTAATTCCTCTTTAAAACTTATTCTTCTATGTACTTGGTGTGATCAGCAAACGTAGCTATAATAGATTGAGTCCTTTCATGGAAGAGAATTTGGCACTGAGTTGAGATATTAAAACTTGATGCAAGAAAGAAGTTTTAAGGTACACTTAAATGTTGGAGAAGCTTACAGAGGGATTACCAGGCTTTACAGCTTGGGGACCTGAAGGTATAGCCATTAATGTTAGAATGAAGAATTTGAAAGCTGCACAGTTAGAGGAAAACAGAATTCCTGGAGAAATTTAGGTCTGGAAGAGACTATAAAGATAATGAGGACTGAAGTCGTGGTGGGATTTGGTCAGAAGGATGAGATTCCTTATCTATGAAAGTAATTTGTTACCTTCGCTTTTATATTGGCACAAAATCAATTTTAAGAGTCTGAACAATTGTGTTCATGCTATGTATGATGAAATTGTTTTCATTATGATTGAAGTGAATGAATTTTTCTTAGTGGTCTTATATTCTTTCTTTGGTTGGGCTATTGTTACAGTGTATCCTGAAATTTACTTTTGCAGGTGCAAAAATATCTTTTCTTTTCCCATTTACCATTATGTCTCCAATATGATTTTGTTTTAGTGCACAATGTATCTTTTTTTAAAGTAACTTGCAAACCTGTTTCCCTTCAAATAGAGTGAAACTTTATTCTCAATTTCAGGAAATCTTATGTTCCTGTCGTGATTAGAGATAAGATTCTGACCATTTAGACTTTTTTGTAACAAAGGGAAAGAAATCCTGATATTCAGCATTGCACACAAGTTATTGGAAATCACTCCCTCCCCACACTTGTCTTAGCTTCCTACAGAGAAAATTCTCAGAGCAGATGGGAAATGTATAATTTTTTGTGCACGTACACAGTCCAATGCATGCTCATTTGCCCTATCGTCCTTAATGTTTTCCATAAAATCTAACAAATGCACTAAAGAATTATTGTGTTCAAACTTTGAACAATAAAAAAATTCATATCCATTGGAATGATTTGGAACAACTTAAAAAAATAACATCACTGCTGCTTAAACTTGGATTGTGAGATGTGTGATTGAACTGTAATCTAACATCATTTAAAGACTATCTCCATCATTGAGAATGGTCATTAAGTTGCAATTATATCATCACTGAAACAATATTTGTTTTTCTAAGTAATTCATATTTTCAACTGACAAAATTTGTCATTACCAGTGCATTTGGAGTTCACAGAACACATCAGTATTTGATGATTAACCTGTAAAAACATGATTTCAGTTTCTGCTGTTATTTGTCTACTAAAATGCTATTATATATCAGCCATGAAATCCCTACAGCCTCTCAGAAGATTACATAAATTTGCAATTTGCACACACCAGCTTCTGCAAACAGTCAAAGTCTATTAAAGTCTGTACAAGCTAGGTGACCCCTTTTGACACTCCTTGCAAGCGTGCAAAGTCAAGTCAAGAGGCCCGGAACAAAGGAAATACATCCCCTTTATACAGGTCAGTTGGTAATGCTCACAGGTACTCTGGCCACTCCCATAGTCACATGCCACACAAGACAACCCCCTAGCCACTCCCTCACAGTCACATGTTAACTTGGGTACAATGGTAAGATGATATCTTCCTCGCAGATAATGTAAATGTCCTCATTCTGGGGAATCGCTATGTAGGTGATTTCCTGACTCTGTGATTTCCCAAGACAATGTAGGTGTGATGTGCCTAGCTTCAGGGGATGGCTATGAAAGCATTTTTGAATGGAAGAGATTGAATGACTGTCTGAATTGGGTGGGAGTCATCCGCATTCCTACGTGAATGTTGTCCCCACCCACTTCCAGACTGTTCAGTCAGTGCAGTTTAACCTTTTAATACTACATTAATGTCCAGAGAGAGAGAGAGTCCCATTGAATCTTTTAACATTACACCCTTCTCTAAATGTCCTTCAGAAGGTGGTGGTGAACTGCTTTCTTGAATTGCTGCAGTTCATGTGGTGTAGATACGCTCTCAGTACTGTGAGGAAGGGAGTTCCAGGATTTTGACTCTATGATATAGTTTCACGTCAGGGTGGTGTGTAGCGTCAAGGGGAATGTGCAGATAATTAATAGTGTGCCCATGTATCTCCTGCCTTGTCCTTCTAGATGGTGGAAGTTGCAGGTTTGTCGAAGCATCTTTGGTGAATTTTCCAACTGCATCTTATAGATATGCACAATACCAATGATGTGTACTATGTAGTGGGTGGACTGAACATTGAAGGTGTAAGCTGGGGTGTAAATAAAGCAGACTGTTTGTTTGTTTTATCCTGGATTTTATTGAGCTTGAGTATCATTGAAGCTGTACTCATCCAGGCGCATATTCCATCCTGTCGAACCTACCTGGGAATAGGCTGTTTTGGATCAATTTAAAACTCAGTTTGAGGGAGAACAACTCAAGCCTCAAACCAGTATCCTAAGCTTAAATAAAGTCGATTAGAGTTATGAAGAAAGAATTCCCTAAAGTGTATTGAAAAAATAAACGAAGGGAAAGTCAATGGATGAGCAGTAGCAAACATTTAAGCAGATATTTCATAATGCTCAGCAATAGTTCCTCCTGGTCAAAAAGAAGGACTTGATGAGAACAGTGAACCACCCATGGTTAACAAAAGTAGTCAAGTCGATTATCCAATAAAAAACTAAGGTTTACAAAGTAGCAACACTAGTGACAGGCTAGAGGATTAGGAATATTTTAGTAATCAGCAGAAGATAATTAAAGAGCTAAAAAGATGCAGAAAATTGATTTTGAAAGTAAATTAGCAAGAAACATATTTTTTAAAAAAACAAGAGTTTTTACAGGTATGTGAAAATCAAGAGTAGCGAAAATAGGTTTGGGAACCTTGGAGGATGCAACTGGGCAATTAATAATAGTGTACAGGGAAATGGCAGATAATTTAAACCATTGTTTTGCACCAGTCTTCATGGTAGAGAGCACTACAAACATCCCAAAGATAGCAAGGGACTAGTGAGAGGAATGACTTAGTAACAGTTTCTATTAAAAGGGGCAAAGTGTTTGACAAACTAATGGGACTGAAGGCAGACAAGTCACTAGGACTTGATGATCTGCATCCAAGTGTTTTAAAGAAAGTGACCACAGAAATGGTGGAGGTATTGTTCAAAATATTCCAGGAGGATTCCAGTGCATTAGAAAACTATGAATGTAACTCCCCTGTTCAAGAATGGAGGGAAGCAGAAAGTGAGAGAACATAGGCCAGTTAGCCTAACTACTGTAATTGGGAAAATGCTAGAGTCCATTAGGAAGGAAGAAAAAAAAAATTTAGAAAGGTTTAAACAAGGAGTGTTTTTTTTTGAAAGAAAATAGTGTTTGACAAATTTGCTAGAGTTATAGAGTCATAGAGATAGACAATAGACAATAGACAATAGATGCAGGAGTAGGCCATTCTGCCCTTCGAGCCTGCACCGCCATTCAATATGATCATGGCTGATCATTCCTAATCAGTATCCTGTTCCAGCCTTATCTCCATACCCCTTGACTCCCCTATCTTTAAGAGCTCTATCCAATTCTTTCTTAAATGAATCCAGAGACTGGGCCTCCACTGCCCTCTGGGGCAGAGCATTCCACACAGCCACCACTCTCTGGGTGAAGTAGTTTCTCCTCATCTCTGTCCTAAATGGTCTACCCCGTATTTTTAAGTTGTGTCCTCTGGTTCGGCACTCCCCCATCAACGGAAATATGTTCCCTCCTGCCAGAGTGTCCAATCCTTTCATAATCCTATACATTTCAATCAGATCACCTCTCAGTCTTCTAAATTCAAGGGTATACAAGCCCAGTCGCTTCAGTCTTTCTGTGTAAGGCAATCCTGCCATTCCAGGAATTGACCTTGTGAACCTACGCTGCACTCCCTCAATAGCCAGAATGTCTTTCCTCAAATTTGGAGACCAGAACTGTACACAGTACTCCAGGTGTGGTCTCACCAGGGCCCTGTACAGCTGCAGAAGCACCTCTTTGCTTCTATACTCAATCCCTTTTGTTATGAAGGCCAGCATGCTATTAGCCTTCTTCACGACCTGCTGTACCTGCATGCTTGCCTTCATTGACTGGTGGACAAGAACACCCAGATCTCTCTGAACAGCCCCTTTACCTAATTTGATACCATTGAGGTAGTAATCTGCCTTCCTGTTCTTGCCACCAAAGTGGATAACCAGACATTTATCCACATTAAACTGCATCTGCCATGCATCTGCCCACTCACCTAACTTGTCCAGGTCACCCTGTAATCTCCTAACATCCTCATCACATTTCACCCTACCACCTAGCTTTGTGTCATCAGCAAATTTGCTAATGTTATTGCTGATACCATCTTCTATATCATTTACATATATTGTAAAAAGCTGCGGTCCCAGCACGGATCCCTGCGGTACCCCACTGGTCACTGCCTGCCATTCCAAAATGGAGCCGTTAGTCACTACCCTTTGTTTCCTATTAGCCAACCAATTCTCTATCCAATCTAGTACTTTGCCCCCAATCCCATGCGCCCTAATTTTACTCACTAACCTCTTGTGTGGGACTTTATCAAAAGCTTTCTGAAAGTCCAGGTACACTACATCCACTGGATCTCCCTTGTCCATCTTCCGAGTTACATCCTCAAAAAATTCCAGAAGATTAGTCAAGCATGATTTCCCCTTCATAAATCCATGCTGACTCTGTCCTATCCTGTTACTATTATCCAGATGTGCCGTAATTTCATCCTTTATAATAGACTCCAGCATCTTTCCCACCACTGAGGTCAGACTAACTGGTCTATAATTTCCTGCTTTCTCCCGCCCACCCTTCTTAAAAAGTGGCACAACATTAGCCGCCCTCCAATCCTCAGGAACCGACCCCGATTCTATTGAACTCTGGAAAATAATCACCAGCGCATCCACGATTTCCCGAGCCACCTCCTTCAGTACCCTGGGATGCAGGCCATCAGGTCCCGGAGACTTATCAACCTTCAGACCTAACAGTCTGGCAAATAGAAATTCCCTTAAGTTCAGGTCCTTCAGCCACTGTTACCTCAGGGAGATTGCTTGTGTCTTCCCCAGTGAACACAGATCTGAAGTACCCATTTAATTCCTCTGCCATTTCTTTGTTCCCAGTAATATATTCCCCTGTTTCTGTCTTCAAGGGCCCAATTTTTGTCCTAACCATTTTTTTGCCTTGGACATACCTAAAAAAGCTTTTACTATCCTCCTTTATATTCTTGGCCAGTTTACCTTCGTACCTCATTTTTTCTCTGCGTATTTCCTTCTTACTAATCCTCTGTTGTTCTTTAAAAGCTTCCCAGTCCTCCGTTTTCCCACTTATCTTCGCTAAGTTATACTTTTTCTCTTTTAACTTTATATGTTTCTTAACTTCCCTCGTCAGCCACGGCCGCCCATGTCTCCTCCTGGGATCTTTCTTCCTTTTAGGAATGAACTGATCCTGCAACTTCTGCATTATACACAGGACATGTACAGCATGGGAACAGACCCTTCGGTCCAACCCGTCCATGCCGACCAGATATCCCAATCCAATCTAGTCCCACCTGCCAGCACCCCAGCCCATCTCCCTCCAAACCCTTCCTATTCATACACTCTTCCAAATGTCTCTTAAATGTTACAATTGTACCAGCCTCCACCAATTCCACTGCAGCTCATTCCATACAGGTGAAAAAGTTGCCCCTTAGGTTTCTTTTATATCTTTCCCCTCTCACCTTAAACCTATGCCCTCTAGTTCTGGACTCCCCGATCCCAGGGAAAAGACTTTGTCTATTTACCCTACCCATGTCCATCATAATTATGTAAACCTCTATAAGGTCACACCTCAGCCTCCGACGCTCCAGGGAAAGCAGCTCCAGCCTGTTCAGCCTCTCCCTATAGCTCAAATCCTCCAACCCTGGCAACATCCTTATAAATCTTTTCTGAACCCTTTCAGGTTTCACAACATCCTTCCGATAGGAAGGAGACCAGAATTGCAGGCAATATTCCAACAGTGGCCTAACCAATGTCCTATACAGCCGATCATGACCTCCCAACTCCTGTACTCAATACTCTGACCAATAAAAGAAAGCATACCAAATGCCTTCTTCACTATCCTATCTACCTGTGACTCCACTTTCAAGGAGCTATGAACCTGCACTTCAATGTCTCTTTGTTGAACAACACTCCCCAGGACCTTACCATGAAGTGTATAAGTCCTACTAAGATTTGCTTTCCCAAAATGCAGCACCTCCCATTTATCTGAATTAAACTCCATCTGCCACTTCTCAGCCCATTGGCTCATCTGGTCTAGATCCTGTTGTAATCTGAGGTAACCCTCTTCGCTCAACCCTACAAGGGATGAATGTAGATTTCTCCAGCTTCCTCACTTCCCCTCCCCCACCTTATCTCAGTCCCAACCCTCGGACTCAGCACCGCCTTCTTGACCTGCAATCTTCTTCCCGACCTCTCTGCCTCCACCTCCCCTCCAGCCTATCACCCTCACCTTAACCTCCTTCTACCTATTGCATTCCCAACGCCCCTTCCCCAAGTCCATCCTCCCTACCTTTTATCTTAGCCTGCTTGGCACACCCTCCTCATCCCTGAAGAAGGGCTCATGCCCGAAACGACGATTCTCCTGCTCCTTGGATGCTGCCTGACCTGCTGCGCTTTTCCAGCAACACATTTTTCAGCTCTCATCTCCAGCATCTGCAGTCCTCACTTTCTCCTAAACCTCTTCACTGTCCACTACACCTCCAATTTTGGTGTCATCTGCAAACTTACTAACTGTACCTCTTATGCTCGCATCTAAATCATTTATGTAAATGACAAAAAGTAGAGGAAATTTTGATAAAAGTGAAATGGTTAGATCTGGTGTACAGGTAGTTCTGGTATTATGCACGTTTCAGCAGCGTGATTTGGCTATAATGTTGCTGAAGAATTAGGGAACAGTATTCTGGAGAAAACTTACATCCGTTGGCAATAGCGCAATTCCAGCAGGGATTAGTTCACATGCTTCGTCTGTGCATGCACCGATTTACCTGCCAAAATCTTAGCGCCATTCTGCGCATGCGCCGATGTTCTCGCTATTCGGCATGCGCTAATGTCAGCTGCTGACAGAGCAGCTTTCTATAACAAGTACTATACCAAGAGCAGCTTTCTTACTTTTTTTAAATGTACTGTGTTACATTTAAGTTTTTTTATTAATAAATATGATTCCAGGCTATGCTATACTTTGCGTTAGACTTTTGAGTGATTTTTGTGCAGTCATGAGTACGTTTTGATGGTGTGCTCCAACCCCACTTTTCCCATCGGCCCCATTATTTCTATTAAGCAAGGTTTCCCTGGTACACAACTACAGTTTTACAGGAGGGCTCCTGTATTTGGATTTTCAGAAGGTATTCAATATGGTGCCATATAAAAGGCACAAAAGGCTCAGAGTTGTGGTGGTGATATATTGGCATAGATTGAGAGTTGGTTAACGCACAGACTAACTCAGAATTGGGATTAACGGTTTTTCAGTTTGGAGAGTTATAACTTGTGGAGTGCACAAAGATCGGTTCTGGGTCCTCAGTTATTTATTTTCTACATTAAGGACTTGGAGGAGTGGACAGGTTGTAATGTATCAAAATTTACTTGTGATACAAAATTAAATGAGAAGTTGCGAGATGAGAACATAATTATATCCACTTTGCAGATTAATTAGATTAAGAGAGCGGGCAAAAATTTGGCAGATGGAGTGTTTGTAGGCAAGTGTGAGGTCATGATGTTTAGAAGGAAAAATTAAAAGGCAGCCTACTACTTAAGCAAAGGTGGACTCCAAAAAAGTGCAGTGCAGCAAATTCTGGGAGTCTTGCACATGAAACACAAAAAGTTCGCATCCAGGTGCAGCAAGTAATTCAGGCAAATAGCATTTTGGCCTTTATTGTGAGGGAATTGCAGATTAAAACAGGGAAGTTTTGTTACAGTTGTGCATGGTGTTGCTGAGGCTTCATTGAAGTTTAGAAGAAATGAGGGGTGAAGATAGTGACACATAAGATTCTGAGGGGGCTTGAAAGGGTAGATGTTGAGAACATTGTTTTACTAGTGGGAGAATCTTGAACTTGGGGATAGTTACAGATTAAGGGGGCATTCATTTAAAACTGAGATGTAAAGGAATTTGTTCTCCCAGAGTGTAGTGGATTCTCGAATTTTCTAGCCAGGAAAGTTGATGGCAATGGTGAGTTGTCATGAAAGAAGTATCGAGACTAGGGACAGTTCAGCCATGATCTTGTTGAATGGTGGGGCAAGCTTGAAGAGCCAGTTAGCTCACTCCACCTATTTCTTTTGATCTTCTGACACTCTTGAATTGTGTCTTGTTGATGGTGGGAATACAAAGTTACTTCAGAATTCCCAGCCTCTGACCTACATTTTTTTTTCTTGATTCAATTGTGGGACATGGCCATTACTGCTGTGCCTCCGTTTATTGTCCATCCCTAGATGTCTTTTGGTCAGCATAGACATGATGGGCCAAAGGGCCAGTTTCTATGCTGTATGACCCTATGACTCTAGATTTCCTTAGAAGATGGAGATAAGTGCTTCCTAAAACTGCTGCAGTCCACGTGCTGTAGGTGGACCCACAATGCTGTTAAGTCATTGTCCCAATGATACTGAATGAATAGCAATATATTTCAGAATCAGGGTGGTGTGTCTTGGAGCGGAGCTTGGAGATGATAGTATTCCCATGTCTCTGTTTCCTTTGTCCTTCTAGATGATAGTGGTTGTGGGTTTAGAAGATGAATCTAGCAATCCTTGGTGAATTTCTGCAGTGCATCTTTGAGATGATGTACACTGATGCTGCTGAGTCTCAGTGGAAGGATTGGATGTTTGTGGATGTGGTATCAATCAAACTGGCTGCTTTTTCCTGGGTGATAGTCATACATTACAGGAAAAGACTCTTTGATCCAACTCATCTGCGATGATATCAAGCTTCTTGAGATTTGTTGGGGAGTATTCCATCACACTCCTGAGTTGTGCTTTGTAGATAGTGGTCAGCTCTGGGGAGTCGAAGTGAATTACTCGCTCCAGTATTCCTAGCCTCTGACTTCTCATGTAGCAACTGTATTCATAGAGATGTACAGCACGGAAACAGACCCTTCAATTCAACTCATCCATGCCGACCAGATATCCTAACCTAATCTAATCCTTTTTGCCCATGTTCCTGTAAACCATTCCCATTCTTATACCCATCCAGATGCCTTTTAAATGTAATTGTACTAGCTTTCTCCACTCCCTCTGACTGTTCATTCCATACACGTACCACCATCTGTGTGAAAACACTGCACCTTAGGTCCATTTTAAATTTTTCCCCTCACACCCTAAATCTATGCCCTCTAGTTTTGGATTCTTTCCCCACCCCCCCACCCCCATCCCAGGTAAAATACCTTGTCTGTTTGTCCAATCCATGTCCTTCATGATTTTATAAACCTCTATAAGGTCACCCTTCAGCCTCTGACACTTCAAGGAAAAACTCCCCAGCCTCTTCATCCTCCCCTGTAGCTCAAATCCTCCAACCCTGGCAACATCCTTTAAATCTTTTCTGAGCCCTTCTAAGTTTCACAACATCCTTCCAATGGGGAGGAGACCAAAATTGCACACCTCCCAACTCCTATTGTCAATACTCTGACCAATAAAGGAAAGCATACCAAATGCCACCTTCACTATCCTATCTACCTGCGACTCCACTTATAAGGAACTGTGAGCCTGCTTTCCCCAGATGACCATTGCCTGGCATTTATGTGGCATAAATCTTACTTGCCTCTTATCAGTCTAATCTTGGATATTGTCCAGATCTTACTGTATTTGGGCAGGAACTGCTTCAGTATCTGAGGAGTTGCAAATGGTGCTGAACAGGAAGGTCATTGGAGCAGGTGAAGTACTTGGGCTTAGGACACCACCCTGACGGGCTTCTGCAGAGAGTTGAGATGATTGACAGGTAGCACAGTAACTCTGGGGTTTGCACCGCTGCTTCACAGCGACAGGGACCCGGGTGACTAGATTTGGTTGGGATATCTGGACGGGTTGGACCAAAGGGTCTGTTTCCATGCTGTACGACTGTATGACTGTCTGTGTGGGGTTTGAACATTCTCCTCATGTCTGCATGGGTTTCCGCTGGGTGCTCCAGCTTCCTCCCACAGTGGAAAGATGTGTAGGTTAGATGAATTAGCCATACTAAATTGTCCTGTAATGTTCAGGGATATGCAGGCTAGGTGGAATAGCAATGGCAAATGCAGGGTTACAGGGATAAGGTGGGTTCTTGCCCTGGGTGTGATATATGGTCCACACTCAATGGGCCGTATGGCCTATTTCTGCATTGTAGGGATTCTATGCCCTCTAACAACCACAACCATCTTTCTAAGTGTCAGATATAACTGCAACCATCATTGATTCCAGTTCTGCACGTGCTGCTTGATGCCTCGCTCAGTTAAATACAGCCTTGATATTAAGGACAATTGCCCTCACTTCCCTTCAGGATCTTTGCTCTGTTGTCCATGTTTGGTCCAAGGCTGTAATAGGTTAGGAGCTGAGTGACCCTGGCAGAACCCAAATTCAGTTTCAGTGAGCAGGTCATTGTTGAGTAAGTGCTTCTTAATGGCACTGTCAATGACATCACCTTGCTAATGATTTTGATTAGATTGAGTGAAAATTGGCCTTGTTGGATTTTCCATGCTTTTTGTGGACACTGCATACTTAGACAATTTTCCGCATGCCAGGTGGATTCCTGTGGTGTTACTACTTGAACTGTTTGTTTAGGGGCTGCAGCTAGTTATGGAGCACATCCCTTCAGAACTGTTGTTAGAATTTTGTCAGGGCTCATAGCCTGGTGTACATAGTAATCAACTGGAGGTTTCTTTGCCTGACCTGATGACTATGAGACTTAATGGGGTCTGGAGTACATGTGCAGGTTCCCAGAGCAATTTCATCTGCACTAAAAGGATGACAGATTTTCTTTCCATAAAGGGCATTAGTTAACCAGATGAGTTCTCATTGCCGCCACTTTTTGTGCTAGGTACAATTCCAAACAGCAGGGAATTTGACCTCTGATTCCCATCAACTTGAGATTTGCAAGGACTCCTTGATGTCCCATTCAGTCACATGCTGCTTAGTGTTTTGTGTTTGATTGTACTTAACTTTTTTTATGTTCTCTTAACACTTGTTTCCTGTTTTACTTTTTCTCCTTCTCTATTCTGTAGAAGTGACAATTCTGAAGAGGAATGTGAGGCGAAGGAAGAGTATGATGAACTGGATTACAGAGATGAAGATCAGTACTGGTCCACCAAGGAAGAGGGTTTGGCAGTTGCTGAAAATGTTCCCTTGGTGCATTATCCTGTTGAACAACAAACCAGTTTTGAGCAGTCTGAGATCTCTCCTTTTGCTGTGCGGAAACTGACTAGGTTTGTTGGTTTAGATTTTTGTTGAATCCATGTTTAAATGTATTAGTCAGTTGCATTTTAAAGCTTCAGATCATTGATGTGAACAAGGAGCTCATTGCCAGTTAAAATTGTTGAACAAACACCGTCGATGTATTTTAGGGTTAACATCTGAGAAGCTTAAGTATACGATGGAGAAACAAATAGGAAATATTGATCAAGTAGAATGAAGTAATTAGTGAAAAGAGATGTATGTGGCACACACTAATTCCATGTCAGAGACTTGAATGCCTCAGTGCTTTTGCAGGTAACTAGATAACTAGAATACAATCAACTCCTTTGAGACAGGTATTTGGAACAAAGTTATTTTGCTAATATTTTAATCCTTTTTGTAATCTTAAGTATATCTTGCTTAGCAATTCTTCTGATTGAGAAGAATTAGTGGGAAAATGTAACACTATCAAGAAAAACATTAAAAATACAAAATATCTTCCCAAGTTCAATTGAGTCTTTGTGTTCAGCCTGTGAAATCTTACCAAAATGGTTTGGTGAACTTTAGCTGGACTGAGCCTGGAAAGTACACTTTAGACTGATTTTAGTAGCTTCAGTACATTATAAAAAAATAGAACAAAGCAACATAAAAGGAGGCCATTTGGCTCACTGTGTTTTTGTTGACCATTTGAAAGAGCTCCCAGTTAGTTCTAATCTTCGGCCTAGTACATTCAAGCTGGGGCCAAACCAATGATTTGAAATAGTTTTGAATAACCTCCTTCCTTTTGTGTTGTAGACCTCTGTTTATAAGAATCAGCATGTTTTTTAATACAGATTTTGCAGTTTACCCTACCAGCTACAGTTCTATCTGTCCTTGCACCTCATTTAAAATTGTGTACCATGTAATCATTCTTCTTACCAAAAGATAAATTTTGTTTGCTCATTTCACCAGGCTGCTTATGTCCTCTTCAGTTTGCATTAGTCTGTCTTGAATCTAACTCTACATTGTCTTCACACTGGAAGACAAGGGGCTTATTGTTTGACAAGTAGATTGCTATTTTGCAGTTACTTGGAGATAGCTGAAGCTAAACATAACTCGCCAAAACCATCATCAGCTATTTTGAACCATAATCACATCATTGACCGTCAAGCCATTATTTCCCAGACTGTTCGCTGGAGGTCCTAATCTATCATGGTCTCCAACCTCATAGTACCCCAGTCCTACACAATCTGATTCCATCTCCATCCCAAGATGGATAAATTGGACATCCCTGGGGCAGCCATCATTTCTGTCCCATAAAATTTATTTCTAATGGTCTGCATTCTATTTTGTCCTTGTTTGTTCAATCTCTTTCAATATGCATGTGGGCTCTTCTGCTACCTGCTGTCAGTTTAAGTCCATCCAGTTTTCTGACTACTTGCTTCTTTATCTTGATGCCCAGTTGCTCCATCTTGAATCCCCACCAGAACTGCCTGTATGTTATTTCTTAGCCTTGAATGAAGGCTCAAGCAGTCTTACCTTTTTGATATGGGAAGCAGTATAGGTCCTAGCTATGCCTACCTTTTAAGTGAAGTGCTTTTTGTCCTACAGGAGCCATGTCTCTCAATAGTATCTCTAGTGCATTGAATATTATGTTTGGACAGCTTCCTGCTGTTACCCCAAATAGGAAAGTTTCTTTAACTTTTGTTTTTCTTTTCTCAACCTTCAGTACTGTTCCAATAAACCTCAATGCAAGCTTAAGAAACAGCACCTATTCCTTTACTAGGGAATTTCACAGCTTTTTCACCTAAACATTGTTGCATTTAATTGAGTGAATTCAGTGCTCCTCATAACTGGAACCCTTACTCAATACCCGTCCATTGGCTCCCTCCCTGTTCTCACAAATATCACTTTGCCAACACATCTGATTTACAAAAGCCCACAAGCTTGTTGAAGTCATTTGTGCTATGCTTCATTTATTACTTCATTATGATATGTTCAGGCTCACCTTCCATCTCAGTGCCCGCATGGAAGAGTCTCTCCGAGAAAAAATTACTAGCAGATACCTTTGAATCAAAGAATGGAAACGTGGAAAGTCGGGAGTCAATTTGTTGTGATAAACCCTATATTGTCAGGTGACAGTCTTTGAATGACCATGACTCAAGTGGTCCTTGTTAAACAGCTGCAGAACAAACCATGGCCCCTGTGTAACCTATATCCACTGCTGGGAACCCAGCATAGCCATTTATGCACCTATTCAGAGACACTAACAGTGGACTTATGACCCCAAATTCAGATAATGAGGTAGCAATCATTTGGCTCGGGATTTGCATTTGCTGTATAAAATTAATTGAATCCAATAACTTTAAATAATAACTACTGCTCTCATTTATCAGATACTGACTCCAGGTAGTTGGTCTACAATTACTACTGTCACCACTCCTAAACTGATTTTTTTCTGTCTTTAATTTGGCCAAGTACCACCCACTTTCAAAACTTCATTTTCATTCCTTTTGTCATTTAATTCATCCTGCCCTCCATCCTGTCAAAAATAATTCCCCTTTTATTTGTTCTTAACGTCATCTCCAACTTTTTAACCTGGCTGTGTTCTTGCTTACAAGCTATTAATTCTCCAACTTTCTTGTGTTCTGATGAAAGGTTGTTGACCTGAAAGGCTAACTGTTTCCAGCCCCGCAGCTACTGTTTGATCTCCGCAGTATTTACAGCATTTGATGTTTTGTTTCTGTTTTTCCAGAATCTGTGGTATTTTAATTTCACATTCTTCTTGAAATTTATTACAATCCTCTTCAATGTTTTACTAGATTGGAGCTTTATGTCATCTGCAAACCTGCCATGCTATTAAATGCACAGTGAAAAGAGCAGCGGTCCTAATACCAGAAGACAGTATCATTTCAATCAGTCTGAAAAAGGTCTATTCATCACCAATCTCTGATTTCTGAACTATAGCCAAATTTGTGTCCATACTGAAACTGTCCCTTTAATTAATTAATAAAGTTAAACACCATTTGTTTTAACTGTCTTATACAATGGTAAAGCAACCTCAAAGACCTGAATGGCTTACTCGTGCTCCTAGTTCGACAATCATCTTATGAAATTCATGTGAACTTCCTTTTATTATCCAAGCATAAATTGATTTCACCCCCATATTATTGTCTCTTAAAGCTGATTGGCATCCAATGCAGGTTAACCATTTCCTCTTTTTAAGAATTGTACAATATTTGCAGTCCTCTGGCCCCACATCCATATCTGAGGAGAAATGAAAGAGTGCAGGGTTTTTGGTAAACATTGCTCAATTTCATTTTGCTTACTTTCCTAGAGGGCATTCATGGTCATTAAAATTTGCTGGTGTGAGAAATGACACACAAGCAACGCCGAATACAAATGAATGATTGGGATCCCTCTCATCTGCCTCTGTTTTAAGACTTCTAAATTTCAGATGCTAACTTTAGTTCATACTTTAGTTTACTTTGTGTCATTAGATATACTGTATTGCTGTGTATCTTGTAGACAACATGCATTTTGCAAGACTAAATGATACAAGTAACGTTTATGCTTTCAGTACATAAGGATATTATAATAGATTATTTTCCTGATAGCTGACATGGTTGTTTCTTTGACAACAGAGAACCGTTCTCTTCATAATACGTCACCCTATTGTTCACTATTTTATGTCCCAGAGTTACCCAAATTAAAATTATGCTCAACTCAAACATGCAAAGTAACTACCTTAATAAAAGAGATCTCAATCCAAACCTATACTTTCATCTAATTCTTACTGATAACTTATCCTGTTTTGCTCATTCCCTTCCTGCTAAAGATGTCATACTAGATTGATCAGTCCACAATGTTTTGGGATGGAGGCCAACTCATAGACATTGCCTTCCATATAGTCCCAAAATGCTATACACTATACTCATTTTTAGAATGCATTCTGTTTATTTTTTAAATATGGAATGTAATAAGTAATGCATGCGCTGATATGAATAAGTCTTTATTCAAAATCCACTTACTTACATAGCGATAAAAATGAGTTCTACCTGTATGAGGTAAAACTGGTGCCTTACCCATTGAAAACAATCGGAATGGGAGTCCATCAACAACAATTATCCCACACATTTCTTGCCATTTACTATTTATTAGTGTTACTATTTGTGTCAGAAATGTGTTTTCATCAATAGTAAAGATTTTCAACTAAAGTTTTTTAGAAGCTGCAATTAGTTCTGGTTTTACTCCAAATACCCTAGAAAGTGCCATGTATATTCAGCAAGTTATGCAGCATTTCTAGGAGAAAAAGTCCAAGTTCATGAGCCAGATTTCTTTACTGGAGTTGGGATCTGAATGTCTGGAATACATCTGGGTTCCAACCCCACACTGTATCAAAAATAGACCTTGATGCAGTATTTTCTAATATATTCAGAAGTGTTACCTCACACAACTGTGCAGCTTTTTCTCAACTACCAAATTACCCGTGGTACTTTTTGACTATTATCCACCACCAAATCACCAGTGTTTCTAATTAATCAAATCACATGCAATGTTCAGCTAGGGCAGTGCATGTGATGCAAATTTTAAAGAAAAGACCAATTGATAGTCCAAAGATGTGCAGGTTAGGTGGATTGACCACACTGCAGTTGTCCATAGTGACCAGGGATACACAGATTAGGTGGATTAACCATGGTAAATGTGGGGTTATGAGATATGGTGGGGCTGGGTCTGGATATGATGCTCTTCAGAGGGTAGATGCAAACTTGAGGGGCTGGACGACCTCCTTCCACACTGAAGGGCTTCTATGACTCTATGATAGCCGGGGGTAAGTTGACAATCCAGTTAAGGATGGTATGGGCACCTGATGCTGGAGAGTAGGGAAGGGAAAGAGGCCATTGAAAATCGAGACACATTCTCAGCACTTATAAATATTTTAGAATTCAAGATATCCACAATTGGCGGACATTGTGGAAAGAGACTGCTGTTTCTCTCTTTAAGGAGATAAAGCTTTCCATTTATATCATGCTTTTCAGGATCATTGGACAGATCATAGTACTTTATAGCCAAGAAAGTATTTTGGATGTATAATCACTGTTGTAAAAGGACTATAGAAAGATTACAGCATGCACAGAGGCCATTCAGCCTATCACGTCTTTACTAGCTGAATAAACCAGCAGCCCATTCTAATCCTATTTTTCATCACTTTGTCCACAGCCTTGCAGGTTACATTTTTTCAGATGCATATTCAAATTCCCTTTAAATGGTTGATAATTTCTGCATCAACCACACAAACTGGGAAATGGATTCCAGACCCTCTGGGTGAAAAAAGTTTTGCTTGTGTTTCCTCTGTTCCTTCCATCATTTACCTGAAATGTCTGCTTTCTGGGAATTGATAAAGGGGGCGGGGGCAGGGTGGTGAGGTGGGGACAGGTGAAGACAGTTGGTCAAATGGGAGGAATGAATCAGCTAGTTGGCTGGGAGGAGTGGAAGGGAGGGGGTGTGGCAGTAAAGGGAGTCAGGAGAAGGGAAGCAAGATTAATTGAAAATGAAGAACTCAATATTGAGTTCTCTGGGCTGAAGGCTGCTGAGGCAGAAGATAAGGTGGTGTTCCTCCAATTTGCAGTTTGATTCATTGTGCAATGGAGGAGGCCAAGGATGGTCATGTCAGAAAGGGAGCGGGAAGGGGAATTAAAATGGGAGGTCCAGTCGGCTCCTGCGGGCCTAGCTGAGATGCTCAGCGAACTGTTCCGTAAGTTTAAATTTGGTCTCTCTGAACCCCCTGGATTCCAGCATCTGCAGTTTTCTTTTTGTCGCTAACCAAGAACTTTGAAGGTAGACAATGTGATGGCCAATTGCACTCAACAACCTCCCACAAAGAGCAATGTGATAATGACCACATCATCTGTTGTGATTTTGTGAAGGATTACATAGTGAACAGGTCTCCTAAGAAAACTTTTCTCCCTCTTTCTCTCTTCTCTCCCCCCCCCCCAATATCTTGATTGAAGATAGACTGTGGAGATCCTTTTGAACCTGCTCAAGTAGGCAGATGAGGCCTTTGTTTAATGTCTCATCTGAAAGAAGGAACCTCCAACAGTGCAATGTTCCCTCAGCAATAGACTGGATCATCAGCCTAATATTTGTACACTGGTGTGGCATTTGAACCCAGAGTCTTGTGACTTGGAGATGAGAGCACCATCAGTTGAGCCATAGCAAACATGCTGCCTGACCTGCAGAGTATTTCCTGTTTTATTTCAGATTTCCAGCATCTGCAGTTTTTTTGTTGTTTTATATTTGGATTATTTAGTAACAAAGTTTTTAATAGCTATTTAAATAACTAGTTTTAGCTCAAATGCATCAGGTGTTTACCATGACAGTGTAACTTGTACTGTTATTCTAATTGCACTGAAAAATTATGACTATTGTAAGAGTTTTGGATAATATATTGTTAGAGACATTTTTTTATTGCATATACTTGATAAACTGAACAAATAAAGTAATGTGCTTATTTTACTTTAGGTTTGGTTTTCATGCGGAACATTGCAAAGCAGCTCTCAAGATGTTTGATGGAGACGTAGGGACATCTTTGGAACAACTGTTGCAACTGTGCTTTAGGGAAAAGTTCAAAGATAGAATGAAGGCCTCTCCCAGATCTGGTAATATTAGCTTGGAGGATTGTGTGGAGCGGAGGCAAGAAGAAGCACTGGTTCTTAGCTCCATATATGAGAGCAAATTCTCTGAACGTATTCAAAACCGGGTCTGGACTATTGAATTGGCACTTGCTTTCTTGACGCAGAGACTTAATAAATCTACAAGATGTGAGACTGCAGACGTGGTTGTGAAAGACGTTTGTCAGTATTATCTCAAAGGCAGTTGCTGTTTTGGGTCAAGATGTAAGTTCAGACATGAGCTCCCTTCAAAGAGAGAAAGGAAAGAGGATAGCCATTTGCGTTGTGACAGCAATGCACTCCTGTACATGCTTGAGATCCGATTTCCGCCTGATAATAAATATCCGTATGAGGCCCCACTTTTAGCCTTCTCTTCGACTAATGACTGCCTGCCTCAAGCTTGTCGTTTGCACATAACTGAACATCTCTATGCAGAGGCCTTGCTAGCTGCAAAAACTCAAGAACCAGTGGTTCACACTTTGATCACGTGTTTGGAAAATGAAGTGAAAATGAATGAACTGCTTCTTGAAACTGCCCATAAATACAGTGTGCCTCCTGTTCCACACACACTCTTGACTGAACAAACTAATGGTGAACAAACACCTCGTAAATATCCTCTTGATCAGCAACTGGCAGGTATTATTGTGACCTATGATCCTCGAGATATTTTGTGGTATCCATTTCCACTCTGTAAAGTTTAATTGCAGACTAAGGAAAGTATACGTTATGACTTATTGGATTAGGAGTAACTTCTTCAGTATTGAACAAGTTAATCTATTGAATAGCATGATACTTCTTGCAATGCAAGTTGGGACATGAATTTTGCTTCATTTAAAATACAGGCTGCTGAGGGAACAGTACAGCATGCAAATCCTGCACAGAATTCAGTGTTAGAGGTTGGGAAGATGCTGAGTGGATTGTTTATATTTTGTTTTGGGTAACAAAAAATAACTTTGTGTAAAAATTTGAACACAATTTACTTTTCGTTTGTGACTCTTCGAGATGTTTCTTGTGGATGAATTTTTTTTACTTTATCATTCTCACTAAATTATTTTGGTGATGCAGTTACATAGTTATAATATTTTCTGCATTTGTGTTGACAGCAGGTGTATTTGAAATTGTACAGAAGCAGAGTTCATCAATATCTTCATTAAGTATTGACCTGCCAATAAATTTAAAGTCACAATACACAATAAAGCATTAATTTTGTAGATAGCATTATTTAATTTGACACAAGGCCACAGGCATAAGTTAGCAAGAAGTGTTTTTCACAATAACTAATGCACACTTCTAAACTCAAAGCCCTAAACACACATTCCATAGATTGGTGACATTGCAATTAGTCACTTCTGTCACAAGTGCACAAAGCCAGAATATTTTAACCAGGTAGTTACTATTCATTTTATTTCTCAATCTCAAATTTAAATTTACAATTGATATAATGTTCGCTATAATAATATCTTCCCTGGGGCAATTAAGGATGGACAATAAATGCTAGCATAAGTATCCTATGAATAAATTTTAAACAAAACTCCACTGTACTTTTTCCCCATACCAAAATCCTATCTGGCTACAAGGCTGCCGCTCTCATTAGAGAGAGACAACTGATTAGTGGTTTAACCAGAGTGTCACCAAGCCTTACTCAAGGGGATAAGTTGTGAAGTAGAGTTCTTCATAGTAACCTCACATGGTCTGGCAATTGAACACATTACTGCATCACTCTGCATCGCAAACTGGCTATCTAGCCAACTCCATTAAATGCCCCCCCCTTTCCCCCCATATAGTCGCTGGTGAGGTAAAGCAGCCTTAAAATAGAACTTCCTTGCTTGTTTTAAAGTGTTTCATTACCTCAGGGAGTTGAAGTTTTCCTGGATCCTTCTTCCTTTCCCTGATCCTTCTTCCTTTCCCTCCCATCTCCCAGCCACAACCACCCAACACTTGCATCCAGATGACTAGTTTGCTCACTTATTTTGCTACTCACTCAGTTGATTGTTCACTGCAACTCTAACCACGGTTTCTCTCCTGCGTTTTGCTGCTAATAGGTTCAGCATATGAGAAAATCTGTGATTCGCGGATCAACTCTTCAATTCTGTCCATCCTACTGATGGATGACTTTCCTCTAATTTAGTTGAACCCGTGATTGAATTTTCCCTAGTGATTTCGGGGGGGTGACTTTGCCCACTGACCCATTTAGTTTGGGTACTGATGCCATTCATCACCTTGGCATGTTCCAAAATACTTCACAACAAATTAAGCATTTTTGAAGTCTTGTTCCTATGAGCAATGTGCAAAACATAGCAGCTAACCTGCAAACATCAAGCTTCCAGAAATACTAATTAGATTATTGACTAAAAAATTTGCTCTTGTGATGGTGGTTGAGGACTAAGTATTGGTAATGACACCTGCAAGAAACATCTTTGGCTGCCTTTGAAAAAGTAGTGGATTCATTTACATCCACAGGTAAAGTGACAAGAGCAGGTTTATTGTCTCATCTGAAAGTCAGCACCTCCAACAGTGCAGCACTCCGTTATTGCTGAAATGGGAGTATCAGCTCAAGTTTCTGATCTAAACCTTGAATCCAAAGCCGTTTGACTTGGAGCCAGGAGTGCTATCTCTGAACTAGAGGTAGTGCTTGGCTTTGGTATGGTTTTCATAGTTCAGGTTTTGCCTTCTATAACTGACATAGTTGATGTTTTGTAATTGCAGTTAAACCTGATACTGGAGCAGAATTGGATGATGATGACTTACAGGAAGAAGAGCCTGAGGCTGTGATTATGGAAACGGAGAGTTATGTGTATCTTAAGAAGAAACAGTTGAAGAAGTATAACTGGAAACTAGAGAATGTATATAAGGAAAACCAAAAACTCTGTAAACAATTTCAAGCAAAACAGGTAACTTCATCCATGTTCCAGTTTTATTTGAGAGAGACAGAGTGTAATGTTATGTCATGGTTAATAGTGAAGTACTTTAATCTTTTTCTCATAAGTATTAGACACGAAATATTGTGAATTTTAATTGGCAAAAGGAACTGCTTCTTTGATAAAAGCACGGGCAACCAGTAAAATGGAATTTCCTCTTGAGTGACCTTTTAAAATATTTAATAGCAATGACTGCTTCTACAATTCAAAGTTAGCATCTCATATCATGGTATGAGAAAATACAGCTGAAGACAAAGAAATTGGTTCATGTTATATTCAAGCACCAATTTGTATTTGTATAACTCCTTTCATATAAAATATTCTCACGTCCCAGGACAATTTTCATTCCAAATTTGGCCCTGACACCATTTGAATAGGTGATCAAACATTTGGTCAAAGAGTTTTAAGTAACATTTTAAAGTTGGGAACATAGGCAGAGCACATTGGGGTGATATGGCTGGCAGCTGTTGACTGAACGAACAATGCAAATTGTGGGTGCACGAGGATTTTATAGAACAGTATGTAAATAGTCCACTTAGGAAGGGGCCATACTGGTTGGGGAATGAGCCTGGCCAGGTGGTTGATGTTTCAGTAGGGGATTACTTTGGGAATACTGATCACAATTCTGAGAGTTTTAGAATACTCGTGGGCATAGATGAGAGTGGTCTGAAAGGAACAGTGCTAAATTCGGCCAAAATTCGGCAGGAGCTGGAGAATGTAGATTGGGAGCAGCTTTTTGAAGGTAAATCTACATTTGATATGTGAGAGGCTTTTAAAGAGAGGTTGATCGGAGTTCAGGAGAATTATGTTCCTGTGAAAATGAGGGATAGAAATGGCAATATTAGAGAACCATGGATGAAAGGTGAAATTGTGAGACTAGCTAAGAGAGGAAAAAGGATGCGTACGTAAGGTCTAGGTGACTGAAGACAGACTAAGCTTTGGAAGAATATCAAGAATGTTGGACCAATCTGAAATGAGAAATTAAGAGGGCTAAATGGGGTCATGAAATATCTTTAGCAAACCGTGTTAAGGAAAATCCCAAAGCCTTTTATTCATATATATAAGGAGCAAGAGGGTAACTAGAGAAAGGGTTGGCCCACTCAAGGACAAAGAAGGAAAGTTATGCGTGGAGTCAGAAAATTGGTGAGATTCTTAATGAATACTTTGGATCGGTATTCATCGGTTGAGGTTAGGGATAGATGCTTGATTACTCTAGATCAAGTCAGCATAAGGAGGGAGGAAGTGTTGGGTATTCTAAAAAGCATTAAGGTGGACAAGTCCCTAGGTCCAGATGGGACCTATCCCAGGTTACTGAGGGAATCGAGAGGGGAAATAGTTGGGGCCTTAACAGATATCTTTGTAGCATCCTTAAACATGGGTGAGGTCCCGGAGGACTGAAAAATTGCTAATGTTGTCTCATTGTTTAAGAAGGGTAGCAGAGATAATCCATGTAATTTATAGTCCAGTGAGCCTGATGTCAGTGGTAGCAAAGCTGCTGGAGAAGAAAAGGTGGGGGGGGGGTGCGGTGTAGAACCTATTCCCATTTGGAAAAAAATGGGCTTATCAATGATAGGCAACAGGAAAGGCCATGTCTTACCAATGTATTAGGAAGTGACAAAGTTGGTTGATGAAGGGTGGTAGTAAGGCATTTGATTAGGTTCCCCATGTTGGGCTGATGGAGAAGGTGAAGTCGCATGGGGTCCAGGGTGTTCTAGCTAGATGGGTAGAGAACTGGCTGGGCAACAGGAGACTGAGCGTAGTAGTGAAAGGGAGTTTCTTAAAATGGAGACCTGTGACCAGTGGTGTCCCACATGGGTCTGAGCTGGCACCACTGTTGTTTGTGATATACACAAATGATTTGGAGAGAGGTATAGGTGGTCTGATTAGCAAGTTTGCAGATGACACCAAGATTGGTGGAGTAGCAGATAATGAAGGGGACTGTCAGAGAATACAGCAAAATATAGATAGATTAGAGAGTTGGGCAGAGAAATGGCAGATGAAGTTCAATCCGGGCAAATGCAAGGTGATGCATTTGGAAGATTCAATTCAAGAGCAAACTATACAGTAAATGGAAAAGTCCTGGGGAAAATTGTTGTAGGTATTCAGGTCCATTGTTCCCTGAAGGTGGCAACGCAGGTCAACAGAGTGGTCAAGAAGGCATACTGCATGTTTTCCTTCTTCAGACGGGATATTGAGTGCAAGACTTGGCAGATCATGATACAGTTGTATAAGACTTTGATTCGGCCACATTTGGAATACTGCGTATAGTTCAGGTTGCCACATTACCAAAAGGATGTGGATGCTTTGGAGAGGGTGCAAAGGAGGTTCACCAGGATGTTGCCTGGTAGGGAGTGTGCTAGCTATGAAGAGAGGTTGAGTAGATTAGCATTATTTGCATTAGAAAGATGGAGGTTGAGGGGGACCTGATTGAGGTCTACAAAGCCACGAGGGGTGTAGACAAGGTGGATAGCAAGAAGCTTGTTCCCCAGAGTCGGGGACTCAATTATTTACGATCACAAGCTCAAAGTGAGAGGGAAAATGTTTAGGGGAGATATGTCTGTAAAGTTCTTTACACAGAGGGTGATGGGTGCCTGGAATGCTTTACCAGCAGAGGTGGTAAAGGCGGGCACGATGTATGATACATGAATGGACAGGGAGGAAAGGGATACAGATCTTTAGAAAGTAGGCGACAGATTTACATTGAGGATCTGGGTTGGTGCAGGCTTGGAGGGTTGAAAGGCCTGTTCCTGTGCTGTAATTTTCTTTGCTCTTTATAATTAAGAAAATGTCTGTGATTCTTGGCTGTGTAAGTAGTGCATTGAGTATCTTGGATGGAGTTATAGAATGAGTATGCAAATAAGGTAGCCATACTAATTATTTACAAGCTGATGATGAGAAACTGATGGGGAAGTTGCAGGAGTTGGCAGAGAGGGAGGCTGCAATGGGAGTGGGAGGACAGGGAGACTGCGAAGAAGAGAGAACAGACGACATCAAAGGAACATTGTGCTGACTAGGACTGGGAAAACTGGAAATCATAGAGCTAATTAATTACTTGCAAATGAATGTGGTATGTCATCAGAGAATCCCTACAGTGTGGAAACAGACCCTTCGGCCCAACAAGTCCACGCACACTCTTCAAAAGAGTAACCCACCCAAATCCATTCCCCTACCCTATTACTCTACATTTACCCCTGACTAATGCACCTAACCTACACATCCCTGAACACTATGTGCAATTTTAGCATAGCCAATCCACCTAACCTGCATATCTTTGGATTGTGGGAGGAAACCAGAGCACCCAGAGGAAACCCTCGCAGACACAGAATGTGCAAACTCCATACGGACAGTCACCCGAGGCTGGAATCAAACGGGGGTCCCTGGTGCTGTGAGGCAGCAGTGCTAACCACTGAGCCATTGTGCTGCCCTGCTGTGTTGAGCTTAAGATTGTGTGTCCAGGTGCTACATGGAGAGGAACGTAGTGGATGCTATTGTAATATACACTGTCAATTGTTAAATTTGAATCTGAGTTTGAGAGATTTTAAGATGCTGTAAAAGAGTAGAAAATGTCCAGTTGAAGAATTTGCTATGGAATGCTTTAGCTGTGACCTCACCAATCTGGAAGGTGTGTTAAGTGGTTTTTTTTCCACTCCTGCATTATAAAACACTAGGTGTCACACAGCCCAATTTTAGAGTGATGGCTTTGTGTATTTGCCAATTATTGTCTTTTGGCAATTTAAATACTGTGGTGGACAAGAAATTAATGCTTTCTTTGTGTGTTGTGGCTTTAAATTTAGTGGATTGTTGATAATTAATTAGGATATGAATGAATCCTTCCAATTCTACTTCAGTGAACATCCAAACAGCTTATGCATCAACAAAAAATACAAAAGATATTGATCATAGAATCCCTATATTTTGGAAACAGGCCATTTTGGCCCAAAAGGTTCACACCAACCCTCTGAAGAGCATCCCACCCAGACCCATCCCCTTGCCCTATCTCTGTAATCCTGCATTTCCCATGGCTAATCCACCTAGCCAGCACATCGTTGAACATCTTTGTGGAAGGCAACTGGAGCACCTGGAGGAAACACTCACAGACATGGGGAGAATGTGCAAACTCCACACAGAAAGTTGTCTGAGGGTGAAATCAAACCTGGATCCCTGGTGCTGTGAAGCAGCCGTGCTATCCACTGAGCCACTGGTGTGACTTTATCACCTAATAAAAAAGGAGTTAGTGAGATTGGAAAAAGTAGCCCCTGAAAAGCAAAAGGTAACGCTTGATAAAATCTTAGGAGCACTGGGACAAAGAAAATTATTTAAATTGGGCTTTGTGTGACATCCAGTGTTTTCTGATGCAGGAATGGGAAAAAGCCATTGCAGAGATTCTCTAGGTATGATTGGATATGTTAGATTAAATATCAGCACATGTTTTAGAGCAATAGGACCATATTTAAAATTATGCAGAATAGACAGATGCTTTCAAGTAGTTTAGGGGTCAAGAAAAAGGCAACATCATTGTAAGTAGATGTAAATAGAAAATTTGGAACATAGAGCTGGAGAATCATCTTGGGGAAATTGATAGGCTATGGGATTCACTTTGAGTTAATGATTGAAATCGCTTCTGCTTCAATGTTCAAGATTCAGTTGGACAGTTGGCTGAAGAAAAATTATTGAATGTATATAAGAATAAGGATGATAAATATGATCAGAATTATTTCCTCAATTGGAGAGTAAATACTGATATAAACCAGTTCAGTGAAATGGCTTGTTTCCTGTTGAGTTCTGTGTCATCTATAAGATATATTCTCTGAAATGTATTATTCTTTCAGTCTTCCAGACAATATCAGGCAATGTTCCAGGAAAGGAAGAAACTTCCAGCGTTTCGTGAGAGAGAGACAATCTTGAATTTGCTGAACAAGGCCCAAGTCCTGGTAGTGAGTGGTATGACAGGGTAAGTTTAAGGGAAGGGCATATTGGAATGTTTGATTACTTTTATGTTTGCATAAATTAATCAGCATCTTCTGATGGTTTAAATATGGACATCATAGGAGTAGTAATATTTGGTCATTACCTATAGCAGATTACAACATGGTAGTAATTTGACCATACAAAAAATATGTGAAATAAATTGAGCATTTGTTGCCCATTCCATATTGCCCTTGAGAATATGATGGAAAAACTTGAATACACTTTGAATATGATGGAATATATTCAACTTGTGAGAGCGGATATGTTTTCAGCAACTCAAAAAGCTCTGTACCATCTAGGACAAAGCAGACTGATTGTTTGGCTTTTACTACCTTGAATATCCACTCCGTCCACCATCTGTGTACTTTGGCCACAGAGTGCACAATCTTCAGATTGCACTGTAGCAATTTGCCAAGACCTCATAAATAACTGGTCAAGAGTTTTGGACAGAAGCAAGAGGCACATTGGAACACCATTATCTCCAAGATCCACACAAATCACATATCATCTTGACATGGATCTATGTAGCTGTTCCCTGAGTCAAAATGCTGAATCCCTTGCCTAACAGCACTGTTGAAGAACCCTTTATTAGACGTTCTAAAGCAGTTCAACAAGACTGCTCACTACCAACTTCTCCGGGACCGAGAGTAAATACTGCGTTTGCTGGTGACATCCCTGAACAAATTAATTTTTAGAAGTCCTTAATAACAATTAGTGGTTGCTATCATCCTCAACTTACTTTGTTTCAAGTTTCAGACTCTGCCTCTGTTTGTCAGTACTCACCGTATTTTGTTAAAGCAATGGAAATATTTGAAGTTAAGGCTGTGTTTTTTTCATATTCATTCATAGGATTTGGGTGTCACTGGTTGGGCCAGCTTTTGTCAGTCCCGAGTTGCCTTTGAGAACGTGATAGTGAGCTGTCTCGCCTGAAGACCCAATATCCTGAAATATTGAGCTGGCAATCCTTCCCCCTCCCTCAACCATGTTTCAGCAATAGCAATAACATCATCACCCAATTAGTGCTGTCAACCCTCTGCCTTGTTTATTAGATTCCTTGCCATTAAATAAATGCCATTTAACTTTGTCAAACCCCCTAGTGCCTGAACAGGCCTGTAATTTCTCTGCCTTCCTTACTCATTTGTTACCTCTTCTCATTTTGGCTGTGCAGCTCCTCTTGCTGAACATTCAGGATCCCACCCCACCCCACAGATTAGTTTAAGCGCACCCCACAGCAACAGCAAACCTCCCCATAAGGATCCAGGTCCCAGTCCGCTTCAGGTGCAATCCATCCACCTTGGTTCCACTGCCCCAAAGAACAGTCCCAATGTCCCAGAAATCTAAAACCCTCCCTTTTACACCATCTCTGCAGCCACGCATTCATCAGGATCACCTCCTATTTCCGTATTCACAAGCACATGGCACCAGAGAGTGCTACCTTTTGGGTCCTGAGTTTTAATCTACTTCCTAGCTCATTAAGTTCTGCTTTAAACTCTTCACCCCTTTTCCTACTCATGTTGTTGGTACCAATACGTACCACAGTCTCTATCTGTTTACACCCCCCCCACCCCCTTCAGAGTGCCAAACAGCTGTTCGGTGACATCCTTGACCCCGGCATCAGGGAGGCAACATACTATCCTGGAGTCTTTTCCCCAGTTTGTTCTTCTTACAATTGAAACTCCAACCACTATAGCCTTGCCTTTCTTCTTTCTTACCTCGTGTGCAGCAGATCCCTCCATGTGCCATGAAGCTGGTTCACATTGCTTTCCCATGCACAGTCATCTTTTCCAATGGTATCTAAAACTGAATATCTACTAAAAAGGGGGGATGGGCACAGGAAACTCGTATAGTACATGCCTTCCTCTACTCTGTCTGGTGGTCACCCATGCCCTTTCTGCCTGTTCATTCTTCCCCAGCAGTGTGACCACCTCACTGTGCCGTTCGCAAATACTCAACATTGCGATGCTCCAAGATAAAGTTGCCTGCAGCACCAGCTCCAGAATGTAGTTAGCCAGTAGCTGTAGCTAGACGCACCCATATGACCACCGGGGGCAACTAAAGCTTCCATGATTTGACACATTAGAGAAGAAGCATATCACAGGTGCAAGCTCTGCTGCCACGACTTCCCTTAAGCCCTTTTTAAATAATATTCATTATGTATATATGAAAATACTATATGCTTATTTCCCGTAGGGTAACTTTACTTCCCTTACCCTACTTGTATTAATTATATTTCTTAATTATATTGGCCCTGACTTTGACTTATACTTGTTTCTCAGTTAATCCCTCCTTCAGAAAAAAATACGCATTTTAAAATCGCAAACCAATTAATCCACCACTTCCCTGTAATGTCACTTTGTTTTGTTTTCCCAATCAGCAGTCCCTACAGCTGTTAAACTAGGGCACCCCTCACAATTTATCATGTTGCTGCCTTCCTTTCTGTGCTGAGTTGAAGCTGAGGTCCTGGATCTGAAATGATTGACCTCCAATAACCACAACCATCATTCCTTGTATAATGACACACTAGCTATTTAATGTATTAATGAATTACTCAGAATTCAAAATATGTTTTTGTGCTTTTTGTTGGATGATTAATTTTCCACAAACATGCAGCTTCTTAACCCTTATTCTGCTCAAGTATAGAGGAAGCTATTCATTTGCATTACCACAGCCTTGGAAAGTTCGAAAGATTTGGAAATAAGTCATTTTAATTTCAAATTTCCTCAGATGTGGAAAGACAACACAGATTCCTCAGTTTATCCTGGATGATTCTCTTAACGGTCCTCCGGTAATGGTTGCCAACATCATATGTACTCAACCTCGAAGGATTTCTGCTATTTCTGTAGCTGAGCGTGTAGCCAAAGAACGGATCGAGAGGCTGGGAGGTAGCGTAGGATACCAGATTAGACTTGAAAGTATGAAGGTTGGTATATATTTAGCAAATAAGTAATGTTTTCAGTCTTCCTTCCCAGGTATGTTTGGATATTGCAGTTGGACAAAGAATGCTAGTTTGCTGTTGATGTGTAGAGAACCATTTAAATGTGGAGACTTTCTCATGTATTTCTTTTACCAGGTAGCTTCGTAAATCGTAGTTTTTTAGATCGGCGCTGCTATTTGCTGACCAATGGGAGGCACTGTCCTTCTCACTAGTTTGTCAGCCGTACAAACTGCTACTTCAGAGAAGCACTGCCACGATTGCATAACAGCCTCTCTATGTAACCACTCAAATGAGACCTCTCAGTAGTCACAGTCTATTCAAGAGTGCCTTAGTGCCAACTGAATTTCAGACTTGCCCTTCCTGATGATCTGTTTGATGTTATCTGAACCGAGCCCCATTTTCTTAATTGCTGTCTTCGCCTCTGTTGCTGTCAGTCTAATATTGCTGTACTGCCTCTTCAATGAAGTATACCTTTACACATGCCTTCAGATAACCTCGCTGAATAGTTATAGAGTCAGAGTCAGATGTACAGCATGGAAACAGACCCTTCGGTCCAACTCCTCCATGCTGACCAGATATCCCAACCCAATCTAGTCCCAGTTGCCAGCACCTGGCCCATATCCCTCCAAACCCTTCCTATTCATATACCCATCCAGATCTCTCTTAAATGTTGCAATTGTACCAGCCTCCACCACTTCCTCTGGCAGCTCATACCACCCTCTGTGTGAAAAGGTTGCCCCTTAGGTCTCTTTTATATCCTTCTCCTCTCACCCTAAACCTATGCCCTCTAGTTCAGGACTCCTGCATCCCAGGGAAAAGACTTTGTCTATTTATCCTATCCATGCCGCTCATGATTTTATAAACCTCTATAAGGTCACCCTTTAGCCTCTGCTCCAGGGAAAACAGCCCCAGCCTGTTCAGTCTCTCCCTATAGCTCAAATCCTCCAACCCTGGCAACATCCTTGTAAATCTTTTCTGAACCCTTTAGGAAGGAAACCAGGATTGCACGCAATATTCCAACAGTGACCAATGTCCTGTACAGCCGTAATATGACCTCCCAACTCCTGTAATCAATACTCTGACCAATAAAGGAAAGCATACCAAACACCTTTTTCACTATCCTATCTACCTGCGACTCCACTTTCAAGGAGCTATGAACCTGCACTCCAAGGTGTCTATGTTCGGTAACACTCCCCGGGATCTTGCCCTTAAGTGTAGAAGTCCTTGTAAGGTTTGCTTTTCCAAAATGCAGCACCTTACAGTTATCTAAATTAAACTCCATCTGTCATTTCTCAGCCCAATGCTTCATCTGATCAAGATCCTATTGTAATCCGAGGTTGACCCTCTTTGCTGTCCACTACACCTCTAATTTTGGTGTCATCTGCAAACTTACTAACTGTACCTCTTATGCCCGCAACCAAATCATTTATGTAAATGACTAAAACTAGTGGACCCAGCACTGATTCTTGTGACACTCCACTGGTCACAGGCCCCTCCAGTCTGAAAAACAACCCTCCACCACTACCCTCGGTCTTCTACCTTTGAGCCAATTCTGTATCCAAATGGCTAGTTCTGCCTGTACTCCATGAGACCTAACCTTGCTAACCAATCTCCCATGGGGAACCTTGTCAAATGCCTTTCTGAAGTCCATATAGATCACGTCCACCGTTCTGTCCTCCTCAATCGTCTTTGTTACTTCCTCAAAAAAATCAATCAAGTTTGAGACATGATTTCCCACGCACAAAGCCATGTTGACTATCCGTAATCAGTCCTTGCCATTCCAAATACAGATACATCCTGTCCCTCAGGATTCCCTCCAACAATGTGCCCACCACTGACGTCAGGCTCACTGGTCTATAGTTCCTTGGTTTGTCCTTACCACCTTTCTTAAACAGTGGAACCCTGTTGGCAACCTCCAGTCTTCATCCTCAGGATCATTCTAAACCGTGTCTGATCCCTGTCCATGGCTTGCACATCGTTCTTTAGATCTGGCATCCAAAATTGTTCGCCATATTCCAAGTGCTGTCTGACCAGCGCCTTCTGCAGTCTGAGAGGTACATTTCTGCTTTTGTATTCTCGTGTCCCAAAGTGTGTAGTAATGTGTTACTTTTACCTCTTTGTATTTTGTCTTGAGTATATGAGGGCAAAACTTTAATACAAGAAAACACTTAGATCTCAAGATAGTTACTTATAACGGGAGAATACTAAGTTGGGCTGCCTTTTTAGTGTGTGGTTGAGATTTAGTATTTGAACAGAAGTAAAAATCCTGCATTAAATGTAAAGCACATTAAAAATGATTTATCTGTGTTGGGATACACTATGCAGTAATGGGTTTGAGAATTTTGTCCTATTAGCATGCCCATGATTGAAAGATTTTCGCCCTCGGTGGCTCGGTGGTTAGCACTGCTGCCTCATAGCGCCAGGGACCTGGTTCAATTCCAGCCTCGGGTGACTGGCTGTGTGGAGTTTGCGCATTCTCCCCATATCTGCATGATCCTCTGGGTGCTCCGGTTTCCTCCTACAATCCAAGGATATGCAGGTTAGGTGAATTGGCTATGCTAAATTGTCCATTTTGTTCAGGGATCTGTAGTTGGGTGCATTAGTCAGGGGTAAATGTAGGGTAATAGGGTAGGGCAATGGGTTTGGGTGGGTTACTCCTCGGAGGGTCAGTGTGGACTTGTTGGGCTGAAGGGCCTGTTTCCACAGGTCGGGATTCTATGATTTTATGAAAGGCTTCCTCTAAACATTTTAATCTCAATACAATTCCTAGGAGTGCTCTGAGATTGATCAAAGGGAGATTGATTCCTCCTCACTCTTCTCTACCTTCTAGATGCAGAACAGGTGTTCAAACCCATGTCCAAAGAATGAGCGTCTTTGTAAAATACTTGTGATAAAACACTCAATTCATGCTATGAAGAATTATAATGCAAACTGTTCTCTTGTTAACCAAATTACACAATGTCTGTATGGTGCTCCTAAACATTGCATTGATTATTTGTCTTTCTCTTACTTTTTCAATCAAGTTGGTGCAACTGATTGTTTCTATGCTGACTCTTCTTCGTATTTCAGAAATTATTTTGAATCTGAGATTTAAAATGTAATTATAAGTTAACTATTCAATTGAAGTATACATTTTAATCGTACATTGAATAAAACCAACTCTTTTGCATCCTAGTTTTAATTTCAGCCATTTGGTCAGAGTTGAGAAACTATGGAGATCTCTCCTAGAAGGCAGAGTGAATGTCACCAGAAAGAGCAATCAACCTAGGCTTGGTTAGATGGCAAATGTCACAGACTTTTTGCAGATGGGCTCCAGTAGGTGTGTGAGGATTGTATAAGACAGGCGAGCATGCCATAATTGGACAGCAGGTCACCTGGCAGGAGTAGCTACAAGCCGTAACTCCAGCTAAAATTGATTGACTATTCCAAATATTTATCACTTACAAATAAAAACAAACTATTGACTGCTTTATTTGTCTAGATTTTCCCTTTCCTCTCTCTTTGGTATGGTCTCAATATTCTACGTTTGTTTGAATTAAAAATCTACGGTTTATTTACAAATCTCTCTTGCACTTCAGTGATGATCACTATTGAATTCTAATCTTTCTAGACTATACGCAGGTAGATAGGATAGTGAAGAATGTGTTTGGTATGCTTTTATTGGTCAGAATATTAAGTACAGGAGTTGGGAGGTCATATTGCGGCTGTACAGGAATTAATTAGGTCACTGTTGGATATTGCATGCAATTCTAGTCTCCTTCCTATTGGAAAGATGTTGTGAAACTTGAAAGGGTTCAGAAAAGATTTAGAAGGGTGTTGCCAGGGTTGGAGGATTTGAGCTATAGGGAGAGGCTGAATAGGCTGGGGCTGTTTTCCCTGGAGCGTCAGAGGTTGAGGGGTGTCCTTTTAGAGATGTACAAGTGGTGGAGGCTGGTACAATTGCAACATTTAAAAGGCATTAGGATGGGTAAATGAATAGGAAGGGTTTGGAGGGATATGGGCCGGGTGCTGGCAGGTGGGACTAGATTGGGTTGGGATATCTGGTTGGTATGGACAGGTTGGACCGAAGGGTCTGTTACCATGCTGTATATCTCTGTGACTCCAAGGTTAACTCTTTCCTCATCCATTTTGTGCTGGGGATTATGTTGTTTTTAACTTTTAATTGTTTATGCTTTACTATCCTGCCTTGGTCATTGCAAGTATATCAGTGATTTTACCAAGTCCCTATGTTCTAATTCATTCTAATCATTGTACACTTTTGTCTCAAATGTTAACTATTGTAGTATTTCATATGTTATTGATATTTATTTGCCTTTATAGTCTCTTTTGAAATATTAATCCTAATCTTTTTGTAACTCTCTAGCATATTGTTTTGCTACATGGCCTTGTCATAGAGTCAAACAGCATGGAAACAGACCCTTCTATCTAACTCCTCCAGGCCCACCAAGTTTCCCAAACTAAGCTAGTCCCGTTTGCTGGCATTTGGCCCATATTCTTCTAAACCTTCCCTATTCGATTGCCATCCAAATCTCTTTTAAACATTGTAACAGTACCTGCTTCTACCACTTCCTCCGGCAGTTCTTTCCACACATGAACCAGCCTCTGTGAAAAAGTTGGCCCTTGGGTCCCTTTTAAATCTTTCTCCTTTTAGTTTAAAATTATGCCCTCCAGTATGGAATTCCCCAACCCGTGAGGGAAAAACCTTTTACTATTCACCTTTTCTATACCCCTCATGATTTTATAAACCTCTACAAGGTTACCCCCTCAATTTCCTATGCTCCAGTGAAAAATATCCCAGCCTATCCAGCCTCATAACTCTAATCTTCCAATCCCAATAAGTCTTTTCTGCACCCTCTCCAATTTAATAATATACTTCCTATAGCTGGGCAAACAGAATTGTACACAATACTCCAACAATGGCCTCACCAATGTCCAGTGCAACCGCAACATACTGTCCCAACTCCTAAATTGTTTCTGCACTTTAAGCAAATATGATCAAATGTAGTATTAAAGATGAGAAATAATGGGATCCATTCAGTGATCTTGATAAAAGTTGACTGAACATTCTTTCTCCCCAGTCAACTGTGGCATCGCATATCTTGAGTATTTTCAGTTAATTTTAAATCAGTGGGGAGACCACACCCCCCCACCCCCCCCACCCCCCACCCCCCACCCCGCAATGCTGCCAGACCTGGTGAGTATTTCCAGCATTTTGTTTGGTTTTGGATTATCTTTATATTAGACAGTTCCCTTACCATTTTCATGTCCTACCCTGGATTCTGTGACTTTTAATTTATCTAACAATCCTTTTTTTGTAGAAGTTTCTGTGAGTGCTCCAAAAGTCCAAATTGTGTTTCAGGGATCAGACTACGTTGTCTGTGGTGTCTATTCAGATGCCCTAGTGATTTGCCAAACATATATCATATATATTGTTAACTCTTTGCTGGCTCTGACTGTATTACATTATTATTGTAAGCATATTCCTCCAGTACAGTATGCAGTTTAAAGTAGATTCTATTTTTACTAAGTACTGATGTTGACTGATAACTTTCTCAAGCAATCTTTTTGTACTTTAAATTTATTTTATCACTAATCCTACAAAGTCTCAATAGTGTTTAACAGTTTGTTGTTCACAGTAAAAGTACTTTTTTGTTTCTTACCTGCTTTACTGCAGCTTCTTCAAATACATTCATTTTGCCCAAGGAATATGCTAATGTTCAGTTTTGTTTACTGCCTCTAATTGTAATGGAACCCTCAGCCCCCAGATATCAAACATAAATTGTAAGATGTCTATGTCCTTTGATGAAAAGCTGTAAAACTGATCCACTTCGATTTATTTTATATTTTCAATCTCATGAACACTCATTATGCTCGCTCTTGTTCTAATTCCTTTCTACCTGGATGTGTGTCAGCTGTACTGAATCTCTTGTCTCAGAGTCAAAAGATTCTGGGTTCAAGTCTCACTCCAGGGGTCAAGCACAAATCAAAACCAACACTCCCACACTACAACATGGAAGCACTGCTCCACTGGAAGTGCTGTTTTTCAGCTAAGATTGAGGTTCTTTCTACTTAGTTGGGTGCATGTAAAAGATTCCACAATTTACTCTTGTGCTCTGTTTCCCCCCACTTAAATGTTTTGTCCTTTTATTTGAACATGTAGAAATTCTGCACAGTCACCATTATAGATTTAAGTGATGTATTTTTCTCTAGTGGAGATAATTTTCAACACTCTTACCTGCTTAATTTATTATTTTTATTCTTGCATTTTCATCAATTTGTGTGCATTTAAAAACATTTCGGATTTCTACTCCTCCATCTCAAATTTGCATTGGTGTATCTTACAAACTTATTTTGATTATGTTTTCAGACTTCCTCTACTAGATTGCTTTACTGCACTGCAGGAGTGCTGCTCAGACGACTGGAGGCAGACCCAGATCTCCAAGGCGTGTCCCATGTTATTGTAGATGAAGTTCATGAAAGAACAGAGGAAAGGTGATTCTGTTTTTCACATTGGAGCAGCTCATTGTGAATTTCAGTGCAGTTCAGTATCAAGCATGAAGCCACCAAAGTGGAAAAGCATTTTGGAATGATGACCAGCTCAGATTTTAAAACAAAAGTGCTTGTGGAAAAGGTGAAAGAAAGTAAGGAGTCATAGTTTTGAACTCATGAAGTTTAAATAGTAGGCCACTGAGTCTTGATTTAAAGACCGCGATTGTAAGGAGGCAGAAGATATTTGGAATTTAGAAAGAACAAAGAAAGGACTTCTCGGAAGAGTCTTAGCCTAGCTGATCATTATAGAATAAGGAGAGGAAATAATAATTGCAATAGATGGAAACTGAGAGTGGATTGAATAGTGTTGGGGCGGAATGACTAAATAAATGACTCAACCCCTGGATTCCACTTCCAGCAACAAAGAGTTTATTGAAATTACACCATTGGAGAGAAACCTCTAGGGGGTCAGAAACTTCTTCAATAAACCAAGACATGCATTCTTAGATGTTTGTTTTCAGCCTGCCTTTAACAATTACATGCCAATCATATTATTAATTAATTACATACATGTCCAGTCAAATTAATCATGTGACTGCATTGTCCATAATGGACACCCATATGGACTACCCTCTGTCTTTCATGATCTCATGATATTTACGCCCTTATCATTATCCTTGGGGTTTTCCCAATGCATTCCAGTTCTGCTGATTTCTGCACCTGTTATTTAATCCTCCCTGCTAATAGTGTGGGGCCCTCCCTTAGTGTCTAACACTGAGTTGTCCATATGAATTTTAGTAGAATCTCCTTCGTGCTTATTGCGTCTTTTTTTAAGTTATGTGTCAAAGTCTATAACTAATTTGAAATCACTTACTATGATTATCTGGAAATCTTAACTACAGTAAATCTCTTTGAGCTGAATCTCAAATCTTTAAATTAGCTCGGTATGGAATTTTTCTGTTAGTAAATACAAGGGTGTCCAAGAACAATATGTCATGGAGCCAACAAAAAAACACAGCCCTCACTGGAGCTGGTAATGTGACAAGTTTAATAAATGACCTCAGTAAAAAGGCCCCCAGGAAGTAGTGATCATAACATGCTCAAATTTGATATTCGGTTTGAGTGTGAGTCGCTTGAATCAGAAACAACTTTAAATAAAGGGAATGACAGTGAGCTGAGGACAGAGTTAGCTAAAGTGGACTGGGCAGATACATTAGCAAGACAGTCAGTAAGCAAGCAGTGACTGATATTTAAGGAGGTAATTAATGATTCTTATTAAAAATATACATCCTAGTAAGGAGAAAAGATTCTGAGAGGTACAAAAGAATATAAAGTTGAAAGAAAAAGGAAGAAGGCGAAGGTCAGTGATAGCCTCAAAGACTGGGGTAAATTGAGAATCCAGTAAAGAAGGATTAAGAAGATATTAAAGAGGAAAAATAAACTGCGAGGGCAAACCAGTGAGGAATATAAAAAGGAAAAGAGAAATGAACATAGAAAATGAATCTGGCGAGAACACTTTTGGCGGATAAAGGAAATGGCAGAGGAGTTAAACAAATATTTTGCATGAGTTAATATAGTGGGAGATTATTTGAATGTCCCATTAATACTAAAGATTACAGGGGAGGGATGAAGTACCATCACTATCAATAGAGAAGTATTATTTAGACAAACTAATAGGGCTGAAGACAGAAGTCCCCGGCCCTGATAATTTGCATCCAATTATCCTACTGGAAGTAGCTGCTGAGCTATGTTTGTATTTTTCCAAAATTCTTTAGATTCTGGAGTAGCAGGGATCAGTGTTGGAACTGCAAGTGTTTACAGTATGTATTAATGACTCTAAGAAAGGAAGTGATGTACTGTAACCAAATTTGCAGATGACAAAAATAGGTGGAAAGTCAAGTTGTGAGATGGATCCAAACAGTTTAGAGAGATTTATGGGTTAAGTAAATGGGCAAAAATTTCTCAAATGGAGAATAATGTGGGAAAATGGGAAGTTGTTCATTACGGAAGGGAAAACAGAAGGATAGCTTTATTTAAATGGAGAAAACTGCAACACAAAGGACTTGGTACTTGTGCATGAATCACAGAATGCTATCACGCAGGTGCAGCAATAATCAGGAAGGCTAATGGAATGTTGGTCCTTATTTCAAGGGGTTTGGAATATAAGCTTAGGGAAGTCTTACTGCAACTGTACAAGATGCTGGTGAGACCATGTGGAGTACTGAGAGCAGTTTTGATCCATTTAATTAAGGAAAGTTATTATTCTATTACTGGCCGTTCAGAGGAGGATCACAAGGATGATCCCTGTCTGGAGGAATTATTTTGTGCACAAGGCTAAACCGGTTAGGTCTCTACTCACTAGAGTTGAGAAGAATGAGAGGTAAACTTATTGAATCATATGGGGTTGATAGTAAATGCTGAGAGTGTTCCCTCATGAGAAAGTCTACTACTAGAAGGCATAGTCTCAAATTAAAGGATGCTGATTTAAGACTGAGATGAGGAGGAGTTTCTTATCTCGGAGGGTTGTGTGTCTTTGGAACTCCTTGCCACAAAGAGCTGTGGGGATAGAATCCTTGTGTATATTTAAGGCGAAGATAGATAGATTCTAGTGGGATCATGGGGAAAACTCAGGAAAGTGAATGTGACGAATGTCAGATGAGCCATGATTCTAATGAATGTCAGAGCAGGCTGGAGTCAAATGGTTGACTCCTTTTTCCTGTCGTCTTATGGGTATCTTTCAATAGTGACTTGTGTATAACAGAGAACCTGAGTTGCTTTGTGTTCTTGAGTGTGTTTCCCCAGAGAATGGCAGACTCCTGATCTGAATTAGAATTTTGGGTGCAGTTGGAAGCATGAGCACATGCTTCACAGTATTTCTTCCCTTTTCCTAAGGAATTAATGCCAAACTGAGTAACAAGATGTTTAGATCAACTAAGAACACTTTATACAATTAGTTCCAATGAATGAAGTTGGGATATCAATGAGTAAAGAGACCAAATTATTTACTATTTTTTCATCTTAGAGCTCGATGAAACTATCTTGATCAAAAACAAGTTTATGATATAGCTCTTTATCTCCACCTTGTGGAGGTAATAAAAAAAGCTCATGCTTTCACATATGGTATTTTACTTCAGCTTGTTCACGAGAGTTGTGGATATGACAACGTGTTTGGAAATTAGGCTGAACCCTATTAAATCCAACAGTTGAGATGGTGCTCAGTTTTCATGGCATCTTCCATTGATCAAGAGCTTTTAAAAGCTTGATACCTGCACATCTCCCTCCTACCCTACCTAGTTGTTTCTTGGTCATCATGTATTAGACCATTCAATGTTCCTTTAGGACCTCTTCTCTGTTTACTTCCATAACACTAACCTCAACTGGTTCAATTTCTACCTGTCCCAATGCACTGCCAATGATGGTACCTTTTCCTGGCCTCATAGCCAGTCATTTAAAAGGGAGGCACCTTGTGGATCTCAAACAACAGCATAACAAATGTATAATAATGAGTCCGAGCTTCACCCTTCTATTAGTACTCCACTTACTTGTCCAACATCAAATCATTAATGAACAACAACTTCTTCCAACTTCGAATAACTTTGTTTATGTCAATTTTATTTGGTTCTAGAGATAAACCGTGTCGTCTCTAGTTGTACCCAGCTCTCGGATTATATATTTTAGATTGAATAGGAATCAATGTCTGTTTGATCTTCTAACAATAACCAAGACTAGCTATTCATAATTTTCTAAAACTCCACTACCAAACTTTATTCTGCATTTTCATCTTGATTCCCTAACATCCCCAACTTCACAAATCTCTATTCACTTTTTGCCTCATATATTCAGTTGAAACTCTTTGACTATAAGTGGCCTAGTGGTGTTAGCTCTAGACTGTTAGTCTAGAAGCTCTGCTAATGTTCTGGGGACCCAGGCTTGAATCCCACCACAGCAGTTAGTTTCAGATTTTTTTTCTTAAATTTAACCAAGAATCTACTGATAATCATGAAACTGTTGGTGATTGTCTGAAAAATCTGTCCTTAAAAATGTGTTGCTGGAAAAGCGCAGCAGGTCAGGCAGCATCAAAGGAGAAGGAGAATCGACGTTTCGGGCATAAGCCCTTCCTGCTGTGCTTTTCCAGCAACACATTTTTCAGTTCTGATCCCCAGCATCTGCAGTCCTCACTTTCTCCTGAAAAATCTGTCCACCTCACTAATGTCCTTCAGGGAAGGAAATCTACCATCCTTACCTAGTCTGGCCTACATGAGACTTGGGACCAACGGCAATGTAGTTAACTCTCAACTGCCCTCTGAAATGGGCCAGCAAGCTACTCAGTTATATCAATCACTACAAAGTCTCAGTAAATAAATGAAATGACAAGACCAGTTGGCATCAACCCAGGCACTGGAAACGACAACGGCAGAAACAGCCCTGTTGATCCTGCAAAATCCCTCTTACCAACATCTGGGGGCTAGTGCCAGAATTGGGAGAGCTGTCTCAGACTAGTCGAGCAATAGCCTGACATTGTCTGTAGGGTCTGATTCTGTGAATATGACTGTGTACCAGATACCACCATTACTATACTTCGATATGTCCTCCCACCAGGATACAGACCCAGCAGAGATGGTGGCACTGTGGTATACAGATGGGAGGTATGCAATTTTGAGTCTGGACCCACTGAAGTCTCATGGCTTCAGGTTAAACATGGGCAAGGAAATTTCATGTTAATTACCACATGCTGTCCTCCCTTGGCTGATGAATCAATTCTCCTCCATGTTGAATGACACTTGGAGAAAGCACTGAAGGTGGCAAGGGCCAAAATGTATTCTAGGGTAGGGATCTCATTGCCCACTACCCTTACCTTTACCAATCTGCTGTTTGCAGATACATCTATCCATGACAGTATCAGTCAGATGACCACTGTACAGTCCTTTTAGAGATTAATTTCTAGCTACACACGGAAAATACCTTATATCTTGTTGTGTGACGCTATCACTGTGCTAAATGGGACAGACTTTGAACAGGTCTAACAACTCAAGACTGAGCATTCATGAGGTGCTGTGGGCCATCAACAGCAGAATTATACTCCAGCACAATCTGTAACCTCATGGTCTGGCATATCTCCAATTCAACCATTACCATCAAGCCAGGGAATCAACCCTAATTCAGTGGAAAGTGCAGGAGGGCATACCTGAATATGAGGTGTCAACCTGATGAAGCTACCAAACAGGGTGACTTGCATGCCAAACTGCATGAACGGCAAGTGATAGAGCTAAATAATCCTACAATCAATGGATCTGCAGTTCTACCACATGAATGGTGGTGGGCAATTAAACAACTCACTGGAGGAAGCTCCACAAATATTCCCATCTTCAATGCTGAAAGAGCCCAACACATTAGTGCAAAAGATATGGTTGAATCATTCGCAAGAATCTTCAGCCGGATGTGATGATAATCCATCTCTGCCTCCAATAGTGCTTTGCATCAAAGATACCAGTCTTTGGCGAATTTAGTTTATTCCATGTGATTATCAAGAAGCAGTCGCAGGTACTGGAAACTGCAAAGACCATGAGTCCTGACAACATTTCAGAAATGGTATTGACAATATGTCCTTCAGAACATGCCACTCCACTAGGCAAGCTACACCAGTACAACACTGGTATCTCCCAACAGTGTGGAAAGTTGTCCAGGTATGTTCTGTATACAAAAAGCAGGGCAAACCCAACTCGGCCAATTACTGTCCCATCGGTCCACTCTCATCGGTAAAGTGATGGAAGGTATTATCAACCATGCTAGAAAGCATCATCTACTCAGTGATGCCCAGTTTGGGTTATACCAGAGTCAGTTAGCTCCTGATCTCATTCCAGCCTTGGTTCAAACATCGACAAAGCCACCAAGATAGTTGAGGATGAAATAATGGTCTCCTTTGACCTTGCAGCCCTTTTCACATCAATTAATATTGACCTGGCCAAAGCAACACTGGCATCACAATTAAAAAAAAATGAGGACCTCAAACACCAGACAGCCCCAACTTCATCAGCAAAGACAACATGCTCCAGCTCGTGGACCTGTGCCTTACCACCCACTTCTCATTCAATAACAAAACCTACAAACAAGTCAATGGAACACCAATGGGATCACCAATGGGCTCAGAGCGGATGCAGTAATGCAGAGAATTGAACAAGCTGCCCTCCCATTTATCCAACCCAAACTTTGGGTCCGCTTACGTAGATGACACTTTTGTCATCGCAAAACGGAACAAATTAGAGCAAACCTACAAACACCATCAACAATATTCTGACAGACATAAAGTTCACAAAAGAGGAGGAAAATGACAACAGACTCCCAATGCTAGATGTGACAGCTGACCGTACAGTTAACGGAGAGCTTCAAACCAGTGTCTACAGAAAAACAACAGACGTGGACCACATACTTAACTTCTGAAGCAATCATCCCAACACCCACAATGGAGCTGCATCAAGGCATTATTTCAACAAGCTACATCACACTGCAGCATCCAAGAACTTAAAAAAAAAGCAGAATAAAAATATCTATACAACGTTTTCAAGAAAATCAAGTATCCAACAAATACAATCCACAGATTCCTCAAACAAACCCAAACAAGCAGACACAACACAACCAAAAACTATAGCCACATTACCTTACATCAAAGACATATCAGAAATGACTTCCAGTCTACTCAGACCCCTTGGCATCATGGTAGCCCATAAAGCTACCAACACACTTAAACAGCGACTAATGAACCTAAAGGATCCAATAGACTCCATCAGCAAAATTAATGTCATATATCAGGTACCATACAAGAACTGTTTTTTTTTAAACAAAGCACTGCATCAGACAAACTAGCAGGAAACTCACCACCAGCATACATGAACACCAACTGGCCACCAAAAGACACGACCCACTGCCACTAGTTTATATACATTCAGACAAAGAAGGACACCACTTTGACTGGGACAGCACACATCCTAGGACAGACTAAACAAAGACACGTATGACAATTCTTAGAGGCATGGCATTCTAACCAGAACCCCATCAATAAACACACTGATTTAGACCCTCTCTACCTTCCCTTGGGGGGGAAAAAAGAACCGGAAATGACATCACCCACCTTAAGAAGCCATAAATAGAGAGGTGGGACATAACACCAGTGCTTCATCAGAGACTCTCACTGCTGTTACCTAGTATGATGAAATGTCTGAAAACAAACGTTCAAGCTAAGCAAGCAACTTATCATCAACCTGAACTATAAATCTTCTCAAAAATGGACAAAATATTTGAATTCCAAAGCTGAAGGGGGAGAGATAGCCTTTGACATTAAGGCTACATTTGACCATAGTGCCATAGAATCATACAGCATGGAAACAGTACCTTCATTCCAACTCGTCAGCGCTGATCAGTCGTCCCGATCTGACTGTATTTGCCAGTATTTGGCCCATATCCCTCTAAACTCTTCCTATTCATATACCCATCCAGGTGCCTAAAAAATGTTGTAATTGTAACAGCTTCCACCACTTCCTCTGGCAGCTCATTCCATACACATACCACCGTCTGCGTGAAAAGGTTACCCCTCAAGTCTCTTTGAAATCTTTCCCCTCTAATTTTAAATCTATGCCCTCTGGTATTGGAATCCCTACCCTAAAAAAAAGATCTTGGCTATTGACCCTATCCATGCCCCTCATGACTTCATAAACCTCTATAAGGTCACCCTGTCTCTGAAGTCCATGGAAAAAAGCTCCAGCCTATTCAGTCACTCTCTATATTGTGGTAACTATTAATATACCTGTTTCTATATTTTGTAGTTAAGTGCTTTATTGGAAATAGCACAGAATAATATGATTTTTTTTTCTTATTTCTTATGTGTTACTAAATAGGCTATTAGGTATATCATATTAAATAGACGTTATGAGAAAGAGGGACATGGTCCATTACAGACTGATCCATTAAATGTCCTTAATTCTTTGCTATGTCTTGTTATCTATGGCCTATGTCTAATTAAGTGATAGTAAAATGATTGAAATATTAAGTTTTTGTTTTTTTTAACACTAGCTTATAACGTTGGGCTAACTGGGTAAGAAAACATTCCATGATTACAAAGAGCATTGGCAATTCTGCCAATTAATTATTTGTTGCATTTTTATGCTCTTTTATCAAGGCCAACTTTTGTTTAATTTGTGTGTGCATCTTTATCCAGTGTTTTAATCTGATTTAAACGCATGTTTTTGTGTTTTAGTGACTTTTTGCTCTTGGTGCTGAAGGATCTGATAGTGTCTCGGCATGATCTGCGTGTTATCCTGATGAGTGCTACTCTAAATGCACAGCTGTTTACAGAGTACTTCAATTCTTGCCCCAGTATCCACATTCCAGGTAGTATTAGATCTGCATAACACAAATATTTGTTTTAAAGTTCCATCCATTATCATCTTAAAGGTTACGTGAGTATCCATCCATGATCAGTATGTCTTTGAACTATCTGTTTAATGCAAGGTGTGATATAAATGGGTGTGTTCCCGATGTCTAGGTCACCTCTCTCCCATTTTTTAGCAAGTTTCAAATTTGTTATATGCCATTCTCAAAACATAAATGTCCAGCACCATAAGCAATATAACACCCTGGCCACTCAACAACAACAGTGAAGAAGGGACAGAAGGGTAGAAAGCAAATTATCCCATGTGCTATTGTGAATCTTGTGATCGTTCTCTGCTATCACTGGCATTCCTAAAGACCTCAGAGCAGATTGTACAGGACATTCAAAGGCATATATTAAACAAAATGATAAAGATTTTTTATTGAATAAATATGGGTAAGAAACTATAGTTTTAACTTGAAATGAAAGATATAATACAGCATAGGACCAGGCCTTTCAACTCACCATGTTTATGCCAACCATAATTCCATCTACCTGCACATGGTCCTTACATGTCAATTGCCTGTTCATATGTCTGTCTAGATGCCTCTTAAACTTTACTAACTTATCTGCTTCTACCACCTCCCCAGGCAGTATATTCCAGGCCCATACCACCTCTGTGGAAAAAAAATCTTTTCTGACATATCTCCCCTAAACTTTCCCCTCCCATTTTAAACCTTTTTTTTAGATTATATTACATTAGATTAGATTACATTACATTACAGTGTGGAAAAAGCCCCTTCGGCCCAACAAGTCCACACCGACCCGCCGAAGCACAATCCACCCATACCCGTACATTTGCCCCTTACCTAACACTACGGGCAATTTAGTATGGCCAGTTCACCTGACCTGCACATCTTTGGAATGTGGGAGGAAACCGGAGCACCCGGAGGAAACCCACGCAGCCACGGGGAGAACGTGCAAACTCCACACAGTCAGTCGCCTGAGGCGGGAATTGAACCTGGGTCTCTGGCGCTGTGAGGCAGCAGTGCTAACCTTTGCCCCATAGTATTTGTCATTCCCACCCAGGAAAAAAGATTCTGACTGTCCACCCTATCCATGCCTTTCATAATTTTATGTACTTCTATTAGGTTGCCCCTCAGCCTCGGACGCTGTAGTGAAAATAATCCAAGTTGGTTCCAACCTCTACTTATAACAGATATGCTCCAATCCAAGCAACATTCTGGTTAAATCCTTTTGCACCCTTTCCAAAGCCTCAACATTTTTCCTGTAATGTGAGCACCAGAACTGCACGCGATGCAGCAGCGCCAGAGACCCGGGTTCAATTCCCGCCTCAGGCAACTGTCTGTGTGGAGTTTGTACGTTCTCCCTGTGTCTGCGTGGGTTTCCTCCGGTTTCCTCCCACAGTCTAAAGATGTGCACGTTAGGTGAATTGGCCACGGTAAATTGCCCGTAGTGTTAGGTGAAGGGGTAAATGTAGGAGAATGGCTCTGGGTGGGTTGCTCTTCGGAGGGTTGGTGTGGACTTGTTGAGCCGAAAGGCCTGTTTCCGCACCGTAAATAATCTAATCTAATCTAATCATACCCAAATGTAGCCTAACTGAAGTTTTATACATCTGCAACCTGACCTGTGAACTTTCATACTCACTGCCCTGATCGATGAAGGCAAGCATGCTATACAACTTCTTTACTATCTTCTCTACTTGTGTTGCCATATTCAAGGAACTATAGACCTGGACCCCAAGATCCCTCTGTATATCAATGCTCCCAAGGGTCCTCCATTAACTCTATACTTTTCTCTTGCAGTTGACCTCCCAAAATGCAATAACTCACACCTGTCTGATTAAATTGCATCTGATATTTCTCTGCCCAACTTTCCCACTGCTGTATCCTTTGATAACTGTCCTGCTATCCACAACTCCACACTTTTCATGTCATCTGCAAGCTTACTAATCAGACTACCTCCATCCAAATAATTTATGTATAACAAACAACAGAGGTCCCAGCACAGATCCTTGTGGAACACCACTGGTCACAGATCTCCAGTCAGAGAAACACTCCTTCAATTACCTTCTGTTTTCTATGACCAAGTCAATTTTGTATCAAACTTACCAACTCACTATGGATCCCACTCAACTTAATCTTCTGGAGCATCCTGCTTTGAAGGACCTTGTTAAATGCTTTAGTCCATGTAGACAACAACCAGTGCCGTATCCTCGTCAATCATCTTTGTACTTTCTCAAAATTCTCAATCAAGTTTGTGAGACAAGACTTCCATATCCATGCTGACTATCCCTAATAAGTACATTCTTTTCCAAATGCAAGTAAATTCTGTCCTTCAGAATCTTCTGCTGTAGTTTCCTTACAATTGAATAAAGACAGGCCTAAAATTGCCTGGATTATCGCTGTTGCTGTTCTTAAACAAGGGAACAACATTGGCTATTCTCTAGTCTTCTGGGACGTTGTATCCTCTTTCGCTCCAGGCAAAGATCTCTGTCAAGGTCCCAACAATCTCCTCGCTTGCCTCCTTCAGTATCTTGGGATAACACCATAATGCCATGGGGAGTTATCTACCTTAATGTTTTTCAAGACACCCAACATTTCCTTCTTCTTAATATCGACACGTACCAGAATATAAACATATCCCTCCCTAATCTTACCATTATCCTTGTCCTCCTTGGTGAATAGCACTGTGAAATACTCAGTCAGGACCTCACTCACCTCCTCTGGCTCCACACATAAATTCCCTCCTTTGTCCCTGAACGGACCTACCCTTTCCTTAATCACACTCTTGCTCCTAATATAGGTATAAAATGCCTTTGCATTCTCCTTGATCTTACTTGCCAAGGACATTTTATGGCCCCTTCTAGTCCTCCTAATTTCTTGTTTAAATTCTTTTCTGTTTCCTTTTTACTCCTCAAAAGCCTTGTTTAGTTTCGGTTTTCTAAACCTTACAATTCTTCCTTTTTCTTTATGACAAAAGTTTCAAATCTCCCTTGTCATCCAAAGTTCCCACATCATGCCATCCTTATTTTTCAACTTCATAGGAATCTGCTAGTCCTGAATTCTGATCCTTTAAAAGGCCTTTGAAAGACTCCCAAAGATGTGGATTATTCTCAAACGGCTGCTTCCAATCTAATTTCTCTGGTTCCTGCCAAATGCTGTTATAATCAGTCTTCCCCCAATTTAGCACTTTCACCTAAGGTGCCAGTCTTGTGCTTATCCAAAACAATATCAAAACTTATGGAATTTTGATCACTCTTTCCAAAATGTTCGTCACTGAAACTTTAATCATCTGGTCAGGTTCATTCCACAAGTCAAGTATGGCCCTTGTGTTCAGTGACCTTACCCTGCCTATTCTTCCTATTAGACTAACTTGACATCATGTCAACTTTCTCTTCAATTGCTCCACATTCTGTCCTCTTGGTCTGGTGTCACTTCCCCTACCATACCAGTTTAAAGCTTCCTGAAAGGCACTGGCAGTATTTCTGCAAGGATATTGGTGCCCCTGTTGTTCTTGTACATGTCCCACCAGCCCTAGAAAAGATCCCTCCTACACCAGCCCTTTAGCCACACATTCAACTACATTATCTTCCATTTTCTGACCTCCCTAGCACATGCAGGGAGGTCAGAAAACATGAACTGAAATTTCAGTAATTTTCAGTAATCCTGAAATTACAACCCTAAAGATCCTACTTTTCAATTTTCTACCTAACTCACTAAATTTCTTTTACAGGACCTCATCTCTCTTCCTGTCTACATAGTCAGAACCAATATGGACTGTGACCTCCTAACTGCTAACTCTCCCCTTTCAGATATTATTGGACAGCCTAGACCCCCTCAAAACATTTCAAAAAGTAGCCCAGACCCTAACTTTACCAGTTGTTTTAAGCAGGTGTATAGTGGATATTCACAAGTAATGCAGCTGGCCCAACTAGTCAGTTTTAAACAAAACAAAATTTATTTGCAAGATTACCGAATGAAACACAAACAAAAGCGAACAGAACATATAATTACTTAATCTATCCGAAAACTCAACAGATTATCCCAACTTAATGATGCTGTTCCAAATTCCTGAAACTATCCCCATTAACACCCCTTGGCCAAAAAGGAAAAATCAGATTCCAGTTCTTACAGGAGAGGGAGATGGCAGAGAGAATTAGCATGGGACCTCCATCCACTGTAGCTGTTTCTTTGGATTCCCCAGCTTAAACTGACTGGCAGCTCTGAACAGCCAGACAGTTAAAACCAAAACAAACCAGAGAAAAGCTGAGCTGGAAGAACTGGCCACTTCACTTTCATTGTACAAGTTTTTTTTAAAACTTAAAAGCTTCTTCGAGTAGATAAACCCAGACATCTTGGAACTCATGACTTTATGACCCTTCTGTAAAAACAATCTAAGGACAGTATGACCTTGTGTTAAAGGAGCAACATCGTCACACACAATATCCTGTGTCCATTCAGAAACATCTGGATCCTGACACCAGAGTAGCATTTCACCATATTAGAGTCTCGCTTGTGGCCAGAAAAATGCCTTTCTGTGCCAATAGTATATTAAAATTACCCTGAAAATCAAAATTTATCACAGTAACTACTTGAAATAAAAGCACCTTTTATTACTACACAGGTACAATTTGACACAAAACAAGATTTTGAGAGGAGAGTAGGAAGTGGAGAGACAAAAATAAGGAGGAGGTTTTGAATTCAGAAGAAGGGAAGAGAATTGGCTTTTGGAATGGCTTATCTTGAGTAGGGAAAATAATGTCGATAGTCTCTGCCATTAATGGAATATTTTGGCAAAATTCTGCAACATAGTGTTCAAGAAGTAATCAGAATCTGAAAAAAGGGTCACTGGTCCCAAAACACAAACTCTGCTTTATTTCCATAGATACTTCCAGATATGCTGAGTTTTCCAACAATTTCTGAAGTTGGATCAGATAAGGCATGTTTCAGGAGTGATTTATAGACGGGGATGAGAATTTTAATATTAATTTTTTTTAACATGATAAAACATTGGAATGCACTTCACAGGAGTATTATGAATTGGACACTGAACCAATTAAGATATTCAGGCAAATGACCAAAGGTTGGTCACAAAGAGAGGTTTTAAGGGACACTTAAAGAAGGAGTGAGAGGACGTCGTGTAGATATTAAACAGAAAATGCGATATGAGGAAAAAGTTCTCACCGTAGTTAAGATCTGGAATGCACTGCCTGAAAGTGCTGATGAAGGCAGGTTTAATCAAGGCAGCATTAGGTGGTTATTTGAATAGAAATAACGTGCAAGGTTGTAGAGAAAACGCAGGAGAATGGCACCATGTCATAATGCTCATTTTGAGAACCAGTGTTGACATAATGGGCCAAATAGCTTCCTGATTCTGCATTGTAACACTTCACTCCACAAGAAGTGGAGTGATTTATTTACCCATTCCACTTCTTGTGATGTTTTATGCTTTAATTTCTCAGAACATGATTGTACTTCAGAATAGTACTATTTTGATTTGATTTATTGTTGTCACATGCACCTAAGCACAGTGAAACGTTTTTCGTGTGCAGTAAAGGTAGATCATAACATAGAAGGGCATACAAATCCTAGGGTGTTTGAACAGAGCAAGGCATAAAAGGTTATGACTGCATAGAAGGTGCACAAAAGTGGATCGGTATTAGATTTGAAATTCGAGAGGGCCATTCTAATTGTAGCAGGGAAGCTGTTATTGAACCTGTTGGTACATGTGTTTAAGCTTCTGTATCTTTTGCCTGATGAAAGAAGTTGGAAGAGAAGTTTGACACCACCTGGAACAAAGCAACCCTCTTGATTGGCACCGCATCCACTGTCACCATCACCAACTCTCAGTAGCTGCAGCGTGTACCATCTACAAGATGCACTGTAGAAATTTAGCAAGGTGCCTCGGACAGCATCTTCCTAGACCACAGTTACTTCCACCTACAAGGACAAGGACAGGGACAAACAGATACATGGGAGCACCACCACCTGCAAATACCTCTCCATGCCACTGACCATTTTGACTTAGAAATACATCTCTGTTCTTTCACTGCCACTGGGTCAAATCCTGCAATTCCCCCTCTAATCGCATTGTGGGTCTATCTACAGCACATGGACTGCAATGGTTCAAGAAGGCAGCTCACCACTACCTTCTCGAGGACAACTAGGAATGGGAAATAAATGCTGGCCAGCCAGCAATGTCCATGTCCCACGAGTGACTAAACTTTAAAACAAAAAACCAAGGATATGCTAGGCAAAAGAGATAACGGTCAGCTGTGTCACACTTGCCACTAAGTCTGACAGTACAAGTCCTTGTGAACTTGAGCACAAACTTTCAGCTGCAACACCTTTGTAAATTTATGGGAATTTCTTGGCTGCAGATAAAATCTGAGTACAATGCCTGTCCTTTCATACTTTTTGATTTCTAAACCTGTACCTATGAAGATGAACCTAACATTTACCAACCTTTCCTGAGCTCTTGCTTCAAAGACAGAAATTTGAATTCACAAGCTCTGTAACATTAAGGACAAAAAATGTAAAAGTCAAAATTGTACAATTAAGTGAAAGTAAAAATACTTAATCTTGTCATTCTGTTATTTTAGGACATACTTTTCCAGTGGCTCAGTATTTCCTGGAAGATGCACTTACTATGACTAGGTAAGCATTGTTTATGTTGTATCAGGACAAAGAGCTACCATACTCCTCCTTGTAATTGTGAATTACATTTTTCTTTTGAAGCTTCACAAATTTGAAGAATGTCGCTTTGATTTTAGCCAGTCACAAAATTTGTGCATTCAATCTTTTTACCTGCTTATGTGCTCTGGATTCTGAATGCAGTCTCTGGTTGGGGACAGATCTGACCTTGTTATCTGCTTACTTGTAGTAGCACTTTGGTTAATATTGACTGGTTTTTTTTCATGCTAATTGTCTTCCTCTTGCGCAAATGAACAAAGAATGCTCACACCCATAAAACTGCATGAAAATGTGATCATTTTATGCATTTAACAATGGAAGCAGTACAAAATTCAGCTCAACCGAGTACACTTTTCAGTGTACTTACTTAACTCTGGGAATTTGGTGAGTAAGGGAGGAAGAGTTAATCTAATCTATGCAGAATGAGGAATGGTCTGAGCAATTGGAGGACAGCAAGTCCAGAGGTATTAATTTAGATAAGAAGGTTGAATGGTGAGTTTTAATTTCTTTGTTGTCTAAGCTAGGAGGATAGTTTAAACTAGGATCAGGAAAGTATATGCACAGTCTTAAATGTAGAACTTTTCTTGTTAAACTGATTATGTAACTAGAAATCATCAAATAATAAAATATGGCAGAGCAGGTTGTGTGTCTAGCCTGCAGATAAAGACATTTGTGCACAATAATGCTGTGTCCTGAGCAAGCATGCGGGAGATCTCGTATGTCTCTAGCTGGAAGTCATTGAATTGGAGTGCATGTTGGAGAGACTCTGATACATAGAAGAGGTGAAGGAATGAATGGGGAATTTTAATCCAGAATATAGTCAAATTCTAAGAGAAAACAGTTTTGAGCAGTAATGGGTGTGAATAAAGCGAGCTGAGTAGCAGGGATTTAAAAGAAAAGGAGGTCCTACATACACTGGCCCTGACCAAAGGTTATTAACTATTTGCTGGCTGTGAGAGCAATGAGGAGTGCTTCAGGGAATGTAGCCACAATGCACTCCAAGGCACCATGGATCAGAAAACTAAATATAGGGCAGTTATGGAAGAGCAGAATAGTAATGTGGTAGTAATGCGCTATTTCAAAATGAGAGGGATAATTAGCTTCCTTTGTGACACAAAGGAGATCTTGGACTCTAGAAACAGAATCATGGTATTCCTACAGTGTGGAAGCTGGCTTTTCAACTCAAGTCCACACTGACCCACACCTGCCTCCCCAGCCTATTTCTATATCCCTGTATTTCTCATGGATAATCTACCTAGCCTGCACATCTTTGAACTGTAGAAGGAAACTGGTGTACCCTGGGGAAACCAACGTAGGCATAGGGTGAATGTGCAAACTCCACACAGTCACCCGAGGGTGGAATCAAACCCGGGTCCCTGGCGCTGTGAGGCAGCAGTGCTAGCCACTGTACTGCCCTAAATACTGCGATATTTTCTGCTGTTTCATTCTCTGGATATGGACATCAGTGGCAAGGCAGTAATCTACTGTCTGTTCCTAGTCGCTGTTCAGGAGGTGGTGAATTAGACTCAGAGTCGGATAGTATGGAAACAGACCCTTCAGTCCAACTCATCCACACTGACCAATTATCTCAAATTATACTAATTCTGTTTGCTTGCATTTGGCACACATTCCTCGAAACCTTTTCCTATTCATGTGCTATCCAAATTTCTTTTAAATGTTGTAACTGTACCAACATCTACTACATTCTCTGCCAGTTCCTTCCAGAGGCTAACCACCCTCTGTGTGAAAAAGTTGCTCCTCAGTCCCTTTTAAATCTTTCTCCTCTCACCTTAAAACTATGCCCTCTAGTCTTGAACTCCCCTACCCTTGGGGAAAGACCTTTGTAATACACCTTATCTATGCCCCTCATGATTTTATAACCCTGTATGAAGTCATCCTTCAACCTTCTCCATTTCAGTGAAAATGGTCCCAGCCTGTACAGCCTTTCCTTAAAACTCAAACCCTCCAGTCCGGATAATATCCTGATAAATATTTTCTGAACCCTCTCCAATTTAATGATATCTTTCCTATAACAGGATGACCAGAATTGCACACAATACTCTTGTAAAACCACAACATGATGGCCTAACTCTGATGCTCAGTGGTCTGAGCAAGAAGGCAAGTATGCTAAATGCCTTCTTTACCACCCTGTCTCCATATGAAGGGTATACCCCAAGCATCCTTGGGTAAAGAGTGCCTGGTTTTTGGCTTTGTAACAATGAAGAAGAGGAGAAATGTACTCAAGTCAAGATGGTGTGTGACTTGGAGCAGCATTTCATGCGTTTGTGCTCCTTTCCACCTCAGTGGTAAGAGGAACTACCAAAGAAGTTTTTTTTTATAATTGTTGCTAGGTTGTCAGTGTCACTGGCTCGGATTTATTTATTTCAGTTTTTATTTCTCATCACTAATTGCTGTGGAGCAGTGGTCACAAGTGGCTTTCTTGAACTTCTGTAGTCCTTGGGTGTAGGGATGCTCACAATATTGTTAGGAAAGGATTTCCAGGATTTTGACCCAGCGACCGTGAAGGAATGGTGATATAGTTTCAAATCAGGAGACGACATGACTTTAGTTATACAGGGATTTGGTTAGGCCACTTTTGGAATACTGTGTTCATTTCTGGTCTCCTTGCTATTGGAAAGATATTGTTAAACTTGAAAGGTTGCAGAAAAGATTTGCCAGGATTTTGCTGGGGTTGGAAGGTTTGAGTTATAGGTAGATGCTGAATAGGCAGGGGCTATTTTCCCTGGGGAGTCAGAAGTTGAGGGGTGACCTTATCGAGGTGTGTAAAACGATGAGGGGCATGGATAGGGTGACTAGCCAAGGTCTTTTTCCCAGGGTAGGGGAGTCCAAAATTAGAGGGCATAGGTTAAAGGTGAGAGGGGAAAGATTTAAAAGGGACCTAAGGGGCAACTTTTTCACATAGAAGTTGGTGCATGTGTGGAATGAGCTGTCAGAGGAAATAGTAGAGGCTTGTACAATTACAACATTTAAAAGGCATCTGGATGGATACAAGAACAGGAAGAATTTAGAGGAATATGGGCCAAATGCTGGCAAATGCTACTAGATTAATTTAGGATATTAGGTCAGCATGAACGAGTTGGACTGAAGAGCCTGTTTTCTGTGCTGTACATCTCAATGACTCAGTGGAACTTGCAGGTAGTGGTATTGCCAAGTATTTGGGCATGTTGGCCGAGAGCACTAGGGACCCAGCATTCGATTCCACCCTCTGGCGACCTTCTGTGTGGAGTTTGCACATTCTCCCCATGCCTGCGTGGGTTTCCTCCCGATTTCTCCGGTTTCTTCCTGTAGTCCAAAGATGTACAATTTAGGTGGATTGGCCATGCTAAATTGCCCATAGTGTCCAAGGATGTGCAGACTAGATGATTGACCATGGGAAATGCAGTGTTACAGTGAAAAGAGTAAGGTTGGATGTTCTTTGGAGGGTCAGTGTGGACTCCATGAGCCAAATGGCCTGCTTCCACACTGTAGGGATTCTATGATCTAATCTTGTTCATCGTGGTGGCAGAGGTCATGGGTTTGGAGGGTGCTAATAGAGAAGCCTTGGTGAGTTACTGTACTGCAACTTGTAAATTGTACAGACTGTTGCCACTATATGTTAATGGCAAAGAGTGTGAATGTTGAAGATGGTGAATAGGCTTCCAGTCAAGCTACTCTGTCTTGGATGATGCTCAGTTTCTTGAGTGTTGTTGGGACTGCACTCATCCAGACCAGGAATCTTCGATCACATTGAGTTTCTTAGATTGTGGAAAGGCACTGGGGGTACAGATAGTCATTCACTTGCTGCAGATTTCCTAACATCTGATCAGCTCTTCCAGCCACAATATTTATATTTCTATGTGATTGATTGAGTTATTCTAATATGTACATACGTACAAATTAGGAGCAGTAATATGCCATACAGCCTCTACAGGCTGCTCTGTCATTAAGAAAGATCATGGCTTATTTGATTGTGACCTCAGATTGGAAGATTCTCCCAACTCATTCTTCGAAACTCCAGGGCATATAGATAGCCCTTATCAATCTCGTCTCTCTTCATATGTCAGTCCTACCAAATCAGGGACCAACTTGGTAAACATTTGTTGCACTCCCTCAATAGCCAGAACATTCTTCCTCAGATAAAGACACAAAAATTGCTCACAATATTCTGCATATGATCTGACCAAGATCCAGTACAGTTGCAGCAAGATATCAGTGCTCCTGTACTCAAATCCCTTTGTGAGGTAGGTCAATGTACCACTCGCCACCTTCCCTGCCTCCAGGTCTGCATGCTTAGTTTCAGCAACTGGTATACAAGGACACCCAGATCTCGTTGCACCTTACCCTTTTCTAGTCTATCACCATTGAGATAATCTGCCTTCCTGTTTTTGGTACCAAAATGGAGTGAATTGAAGGTGGCAACAGAGAAACATGACATTTTGTCTATCTGTTGTTTCTATTATTCCTTCTGTCTTGTCCTTGCGTTCTTTGAAAATTTTCTTTCCAGAAATAAAATTGAGCTTCAAAATGAGTCATTCATTGCTATGCAGAACAGTTTGAAAGATGTGTGGTAACTTTAATGAAGCATCAAGATTCAGATCTGATTTTCCTCATTATCTGTGAAGAATTTTATTGTTGAAAGCATTACTGACTGCACCATTTGAAAAGTGCACACAGGAGGAGTTGAGTCCAAGATCTAATAAATGTCAGTTGCTTGGATGCTCTGTTTCTCTTTACTGTATCATTTTAGCCCACATCATGTCAGCCATTAGCTTCTTTTAAGGCCACCTTAAAGCATTTCACACTAAATTACATATTGCACTAACCATTTGAGTAAAGATCTCTTATTTCTCCATGAGGTCTGAGTCATAATTTCATCCATGTCAACCAGTTGAAAACAGGTAGGGTGATGAAAACCTCAGTGCTGTTTGTACGAGCTTGCAGGTTGCATGTTTTTTTACATTAGATTTGTTGCTATACTCAAAGATGTACTTGGCCATTTCATTTTGGAATATTCTGAGACTGAAAGATGCGATATATGTTGAGTAAAGTTTTCTTTATTTCCTTTATCCTTCATTCATTCTCACCTTAGCTACAGAATTTATTTTCTTCAAAATCATAAAGTATTTTGGGAAAAACAATACTGTAATTCATATGGCACCTTTCAAAACATCCCAAAACATTTTAAAGCCAATGAAAAGCTTTTTGAGGTATAATTTTAAATATACATTGTAGAGCTTCCTACATTTCAGTCAAATTGCACAGAATGACCACATTAGTGACATTGCTAAAAATGAAAGGAACCTTCAGACCAAAAAGATGCTATAATTTAGGCAACAAAATAAAACTATGGTCTTAATACATTTTGAGAAACCTACTAAGGTCTTTGAAAGAGTAAATGATCCTGATCATTACCAAGCTAGTTTTATGTGTTTTATATATACTGGGTGGAAAACCTTTTTTTTTCAGTAGTTTATTGTAAGCACATTACAATCTGGTATCTTGCCAGCTAGACATGTGACTGACACTCTGGTCATATTATTGTACATATAGCACCTTTAGAGTTTAGGTATCAACTGGTTCAGGCACGTACAGCTCAGGTTGGCAGTATACTGTCTTCAAACTCTTAATTTAAGGGTGTTGATTTTGTTGAAAATGGAGGATGACGTTTCATTATGCCCGACAAATACTGCCCACTAACATTGCATGTTAGCCCAACTATATGTCTTCCCATGATGATTTCTTCATCCCAGCTTTGAGAAGTAATCACAAGCTCTGCTCTCTCAGTTCTGATTTCATTGTGGATTAATACAGCAATATCAAGCAGACTGTATTGTATAACAGAAACCTTTCCAGTGTAGTGTAGACAGTAAATGGACTTTGGACTGTTTTGTAGTTTAATAAGCTTCAAATACCTTCACAACAAAAAAAAGTTTTCCAAATCCCCATTTTGCACAGTATTTTGATAATGAAATATTAAACCTTTGGAATTGGATAAGTAGAAATGTATTTTGGTGGGGTGGGTTGGCATTGATTTCATTTTCTGGGAAGAGATCAAAGTATCTGTTATGACCAATCCTCTGATGTAAACATCCACATTGTTATTCCAGATATGTTTTGGAAGATAAAAGCCCCTATGCACGAACAGGGAAGCTAAACCAGTATGCTGAGCTTTGGGGAGCTAAAGGTGAAAATAACAAGAAGTTGTTGGACACATTTGAGGAACAGCTAAGATCTTTACATCTACAAGATCAATCGTCAATCAAGGACAGCATCCCAGACCAGCATCTGACTGTTGATCAACTGATGATCCGATACAAAGGTAGGCTTCTGCAAAAAAAACAATATTTTCCTATGCATGACTGCTATTCAAAGAAGCGACAAAATTGCTAAACAAACCATCCTTGTAGCTTTAGGAAGTGATTTAAATCTGGCCACAATATTAATTTATAGACTGAATCTCCCCAAAACTTATTGGCATTCTTGGCCAATGTAACTTGGTTGCTAGTGAATATGTGACACAAGAATTGCAAACTTATTTAATGTGATGATCCAATGATGGTAATACTGGACATGTCATACCCCTGAATGAAACATCGCTTGATTGATCATATTTCATTTTTACAATTGGTTATTGTGGTGGTTAGTCACTAAATCATACTCACTTGAGGCCACAGTTGTTCGTAAACAACAGAACGTAATCCTTATGAAAAGAAAAAAAAGACATATGACAGAAAAGTCTTTATACAAACAGCCTAACAAAGAATTATGCCAGAGAAATTTCACTCCTATCTGAATTCTTTAAGCTTTTATTCAACTGGCTCTTTTCAGTTTCTTTACTTGGATGGCAGAGACATTTTCACAAGTCTTTTCTGATCAACTGGCATGAACATTGTGCAATCTGATATCCCACATCTTTTCATGTCCAACAACATGATCAATATCCAAACTTTCCAGGCTTGGGAACTGCATAGAATATAGAACTTTGGCTAGCGTGTCTGGTCACCTGAACTAAGATCTTGTACTCCTGCTAGGAAAAACTGTTTTGCCTTCAAAACTGATCTTTTGATTCTATTGAATTGAAAACTTGAGCCTTTTATTCTGAAGTCAAACTAAACTAATAGATTATTGGTCTGTTGGAAACTTAACAATACAAGCATTCCATCCATAACATTACTGGAGTTCTCCTGAGCACTTCACTGCAGTCATATGGTTTCTTGAAATTGTTGTATTGGGTTGCTGTTCCAAAAACCATCTTCCAAAAAAATTACCTTCACAGGACAGAGCCACATTGATCTGCCTCTGTTTAAAAACTCAAATCGTCAAGGATCCCATAAGGATAAAGGTTGTGAAAAATGGAAATGTCATTATTGGTGACCTTCTCCAGCCCGACAAATCTCATTTACAATCTTTGCATTTCTCTAGTTCTGGCCTCTTGACCATCCCTATTCTAAAATCGTGGTGCAGTCTTTAAATTTCCTCCCAAATTTCCCCACTGCTTTCTTCTCATTTTAAAGTACTTCATAAAAATCTATCTCTCTTGACCAGGCTTTTCAGTATTTGTTGACGATCTCCTTATGTGGCTTAGTCTCCTACTTGGTTTTGTTACGGTCCTTTGAAGGTCTTGGATGTTTAACTGTGCAATTGCTGCAAAATTGTATGTGTTTTATGTGAGAAACAGAACTCACTCACAAATCAGCCTGAGACAAAGCCTTGGAAACAAGAATAATTTATTACGGCCTTGCAAGTACCGGACACTTCTGCAATCAAGCAGAAATGCCCGCGAAAACAGAGCATGTAAACATTCTTATTCAGTTTGTAAGTTGCGGAATCACTCCTCCCTTTTCCCATCCTATCATAAGCCGATTACCTCACTTGTTTTTTTTCTAGTTATTTTCTTATCTGGCCATCCTGCTGTCCTTGTATGTCTGCATTCTTTGTTCCAGGTTTGTCACAGCTTGTTCTTTTATCCAGTTTCTCTTATCATACTGTAGGCTTTATTGTGAAATGCCCCTGCTGCTTCTTTTTGTGGTCAGCTACAACCCTTCATAGTTATTTCCTATCTTAAAACTATTTTCTTTAAAAGACCCTCTATATTCATTAAAGTCTTAGCCTTAAGTATGTTACATGCTACAAGAATTCTGCGACCGTTTGTATAATGTTCCCCTTCCCCTCCCTCCACAACACCCCCTCCCCCACCTGCAGAAAGTACACTTCTAATCTCCCACATTTTATTTTCTTGTTCTGGAGTTAGAGTGCATTGTTATGCCAGTTAGTTAGTTTCAGTCAACCAATTAGTGCAAGGGGAACCTATTTCTATATAAGCCATCAGAAGAAAGATGTGTCCTATGAAGCATTTACAGTTCCTTATTGGGGAAAAAAAAACAAACCGGCCTAATTAACAAAGACGAAGATATCATAGGTTCAATTTTTCTCCCATAAAAGTTTAAGATGGAGTCAGACAGCTTGGTAACAGACCTTTCAGTCCAAAGTGTCGAGGCCAACCAAGTTTCCCAAACTAATACTAGGCCCATTTGTCTGCATTTGGCCCACATTCCTCCAAACCTCACTTATTCATGTTCCTATCTAAGTGTTTTTGAAATATTGTAACTCTACCTACATCTACCACTTCCTCTGCAGTTCATTCCACATACTTACTAACTACTGTGTGAAAATGTTGCCCCTTGGGTTCATTTTAAATCTTTTTCCTCTCACCTTAAAAATGTGCCCCTTAGCTTTGAGCTCTCCCATTCCAGGGTAAGACCTTTGCTATTCACCTTATCTATGCCCCATATGATTTTATAAACTACTATAAGGCCATCCTCAACATCCTGTGCACCAATGAAAGAAAAGTTCCTAGCTTATCCATATAACTCAAATCCTCCAGACCCAGCAATATCCTGGTAAATCTTTTCTCAACTCTTTTTTTTTTCCAATTTAGTAATATCCTTTCTGTAGCAGGATGACGAGAACTGTACATAGTACTCTAAAAGAGGCCTCTCATCGTCCTGTACAACCTCAGTGTGACGTCCCAACTCCTATATTCAGTGGTCTGAGAAATCATGGCAAGCGTGTTGAATGCAGCCTTAACCACCCTGTCTATTTATGATGCCTGAACCTCTAGATCTCTCTGTTCGACAACACTACCTAGGGCCCCGCCATTAACTGTACAAGTCCTGCCCTTTTCATTTCACCAAAATGCAATAACTCGCATTTATCCAAATTAAACTCCATCTACCACTCTGCACCCCATTGGCAGAATTGATCAAGATTTGTTTGTAATCTTAGATAACCAATTTTGGTGTCATCTGCAAAATTACTAACCGTACCTCATAAATTCTCACCTAAATTGTTTATATAAATGACAAACAAAAGTGGACCCAGCACCAATACTTACACAACACTGTTGGTCACAGACCTCCAGTTCGAAAAACAACCCTCCACCACCATCCTCTGTCTCCTACTGTCAAGCCAATTTTGTATCCAATTGGCAAGCTCTCTCTGAATCCCATGTGATCTAATTTTACTAATTAATCTATCATTTGGAACCTTGTCAAAGACTTTACTAAAGTCCATGTAGACAATGTCTACTGCTCTGTCCTCATCAAACTTTTTGGTTACATCCGCAAAATAAAAAGTTAGCCAAGTTTGAGAGACTTGATTTCCCACCCACGAAGCCATGCTGACAATCCCTAATCAGTCTTTGCATCTCCAAATGCATATAAATCCTATCTCTTAGAATCCCCTCCAAAAACTTATCCACCACTAATGTCAAATTCACAGGTCCGTTGTTCCCAGGCTTCTCCTTGGAGCCTTTCTTAAATAAAGGCACAACATTAGCCACCCTATGATCCTCCAGCACCTCGCCTGTTTTATAGAAGTTACAAATATGTGCTAGGGACCCCGCAATTTCTTCCCTAAAGTCCCACAACATCCTGGGAGACAGTTGATCAGGTCCTGGAGAATTATCCACCTTTTGTCTTTTAAGACCTCCAGCACTTCCTGTTTGTAATGTGGACTGTTTTCAGTCTGAAGTCACATGACACAGGTCATACTCCAACAGGTTTAGTTGAAATCACAAGCTTTCCTTCGCCAGGTGAAGTGACATGTCACCTGGTGAAGGAGCAGCACTCTGAAAGCATGTAATTTCAAATAAAACTGTTGGACTATAATCTGTCATGTGACTTCTTACATTGTCCACCCCAGTCCAATACCAGCATCTCCACATCATGACTGTGTTTTCAAGGTGTCAGTATTTATTTCCCCAAGTTCCCTAGCCCACGTTTCTTTCTCCACAGTAAAAACTGACATACAATATTCATTCCATATCTCTCCCATCTCCTGTGGTTCCACTCATTGACCTCCTTGTTGATCTTTTAAGGTGCCGTATTTTTCCCTAGTGGCCCTTTTGCTCTTAATGTATTTGTACAATCGCTTTGGATTATCCTTAACATTATCTGCCAAAGCTATCTCATATCCCCTATTTTCGTTCTTGCTTTCCCTCTTAGTAATGTCCCCATACCCCTTGTACTCTTCAAGAGATTCACTTGATCCCTGTAGTCTATACATAATATATGACAACTCCTTATTCTTGAGTAGACCTTCAAAATCTTTATTCATCCATTAGTCCCTTCTCTTGCTAGCCTTACCCTTTACTCTAACATAATGCTTCTGAATTCTCATTATCCCATGTTTGAAAGCCTCCGACTTGCCAGTCACCCCTTCACCTGTGAGCAGTCTGTTCCAATCAACTTTTGAAAGTTCTGTCTCATAACATCAAAATTTGCCTTACTCCAATTTAGAATTTTCACTTTTACACAAGGCCTACCTTTTTCTACAATTATTTTAAAACTAATAGAACTATGATCACTAGTCCCTAAGTGCTCCCATACCAACACTTCAGTCACTTGCCGTGCCTTATTTCCCAAGAGAAGGACGTTTTGCTCCTTCTCTAGTAATCTTGTCAAAGATCCAATATTATACAGAATATTGGTTTGCCTAAACTGATACACAAGATTACAATGTAATCCAATTTCCCTTACAGTCCTTGATCTTTGAAGCTTTTTGTGCATTGAGTACTCTGTTGATCTCTCCTCAATTGTTCAGAAAGTGGGGCTCCTTGCACTTGGTTTCCCTTGTAAATCTGATTGTAGCAACAACATTCCTAGAAATTAATACTATTCTGGCATTGGTATTGCTAACAGAGGGTCAACTTTCAAATAGGTACCGATATTGATGATGCAAATTTTATGATCCACTTCCTCAAATGATTCTTGCCTCAGCTCATAAGCCACTTTTTTCACTTTAAATAAACTATTTCAATGGTCTCCTGGCAGACCATCCATCTTGAACCCTCAGATAGCTTCAGCTTATCCCAAAACTTTGTTCTTTGCATCTTATATTGCACCAACCCCCATCTATCTAAATTAAATATACTTTAAACAGATCTAGCAACTCAAATCTAGACATCCACGAGGAGCTGTGGGCCATCATCAACAAGAAAATTGCAATCAAGAATAATTTGGAACCTCATTCCTCAACATATTGCCCAGTGTTTTATCACCAAGCCAGGAGGTCAACTCTTGTTCAAGAAGAATGTAGGAGGACATGCTGGGAGCAGTACCAGGCACACCTTATACTGAGGTGTCAGCCTGTCAAAGCTACAACACAGGACTACTTGGATGCTAAACTCCATAAGCAGCATGCAACGGACAGTTAAACAATCTCATAATTAACAGTTAAAACCTAAGCTGTGCAGTTCTGCCATATAGCTGTGAATGGTGGTGAACAATTAAACAATTTGCTGGATAAGGAAGCTGCAATTATATTCCTTTCATCAACAATGCTTAACACATCCGTTTAAAAGACATGTTTGAAGCACCTAAACTTCTCAGCATCAGTCTTCAGCCAGTTTGGTTAACTCTTCGTAATATCGAGAATAGCTGATAGTGCTGAATACTGTAAATATTGTAGTCTTTGTCAAAATGCTAGTAATAGTACAGAAGACTAGTGATCCAGAATTAGCTGCACCCCTTGTCAAACTCTTCTAGTTCAGCTACAATACAGGCATCTGTATAATAATGTGGAAAATTTCCTAAGTATGTCATATCTACGTAAAGTAGGAGAAATACAGCCTGGTCAGAGACGGACTTTTTATGCTTTCTTTATGTAGGATCAAAAATTGGATTCTGCGTTCATGTGACCTATGTGGTCTACTATGTCTCGACATAGAATTTGTGGATTTACTACTTGTTTGCTTTTGTAGATTGTATTCCAATCAAATCCAAGATTAATCTCTGAATGGCAGAAAGGATGTGCTAGCTCAGGCACCTGCTAGACACATTCCAGCTACCAAATGGTGGTCTCTGTGAGCTGTTGCAGCTGATCATTTTTTTATAGCTCACTGAATCTATTGTGCTTGGCTGTGACCAAAATGAGTAAGATTAAAGTTAAGTCTTATCTTCAAACTCAAATTCAATATTGATCTGTAGGTCTGAAGGAATGACTTTGTTCTTAATGGGGTATGGAAGTCTACTAAAAGCATTAGTAATAGTCATTAAGGAGCCTGGTTTTCATTGTCCTCCAACATCATACCCTTGCATCTTCACAAGTAGGCATCGTAATGAGGGAGGTGCACTTGAGAAGGTTTCGGTTGATCTTTTCTAATGATTTGTGCTTGGTATGATACAATTAAATTCTTGCCAAATAGGTACATATGAAACCAGTATAATCTGTAAAGTAGAGCAGAGAATTTATCTTTCAAATGTTGGAGCAATTTTCCTAAGTTGTCATAAGGACCAAACATAATTGGCTGGCTGTCCTGTAATAGATATGCTTTAAGGGATGCATCTAGCTTTCAATGCTTGAAGCTTTGAGGCATCACAATATTGAAAAATACATTGGCTGGATGATGAAGCATTTTTGAGAAATTGAAAGATGTGCTGGTTATCTTCCTGCCACGTGTATGAACATAGACGTAGTCATACAGCACAGAAGAGGTCCTTCCACCTAATGAGTCTGTGCTAACCTAACTACACTAATCCCACTTTTCAGCATTTGACCCATAGACTTGAATGTTATGACATTTCAAGTGCATGTTCATGTACCTTTTAAACGTTTTGAGGTTTTCTGCCACTCTAATGTTCCCAGGCATTGTATTCCAGACTCCCCCCATCCTTTGAGTGAAAAATTATTGGCTCAAATCTCCTGTAAAACACATGGCATTCACCTTAAAATGATGCTGCCCTTGTTTTTGACCTTTCCACTTCGGGGTAACAGCTGCTTTCTATCCACCCTGTCCATGCCCCATATAATCTTACACTGCAATCAAGCCTTTTCTGCTTGAAAGAAAACAGCACAAGCCTATCCAGCCTCTCTTCTTTGCTAAAATGCTCTAACTCAGGCCACATCCTGGCAAATCTCCTTTGCACCTCTTCCAGTGCAATCACATTTTTCCTGGAGTGTTGCGATCAGAACTGCATTCAGTGTTCCAGCTGTAGACTCTCCAAAATTTTGTATGGCTCCATAACAATCTTCCTGCTCTTATAATCTGTGTCATGACTGGCTAAAGGCAAGTATCCTACTTACGAAATATTTCAGGGAACACCTCTGGGACACCCACACGAACCAACCCAACCATCCCGTGGCTGAACACTTTAACTCCCCCTTCCACTCCACCGAGGACATGCAGGTCCTTGGCCTCCTCCATCGCCAGACCCTGACCACGTGATGCCTGGAGGAAGAGTGCCTCATCTTCTGCCTAGGAACCCTCCAACCACACGAGATGAATGTAGATTTCTCCACCTTCCTCATTTCCTCTCTTCCCCCCCCTTATCTCAGGCCCAACCCCTGGATTCAGCATCGCCCTTTTGACCTGATATCTTCTTCCCAACCTCTCTGCTCCCACCCCTTCTCCGGCCTATCACCCTCACCCTCCCCTCCTTCCACCTATCGTATTCCCAGTGCCCCTCCCCCTACCTTTTATCTCAGCCCACCTGGCACACCAGCCTCATTCCTGAAGAAGGGCTTATGCCCGAAACGTCGATTCTCCTGCTCCTTGGATGCTGCATGGCCTGCTGTGTTTTTCCAGCACCACATTTTTCAACTCTGGTCTCCAGCATCAGCAGTCCTCACTTTCTCCTAGTTAAGTTCCATCTACCACTGATCTGTCCATCTAACCAATTCTTCTCTCTCTTCCTGTAACCTTAGACCTCCTTCCTCAATTAACCAACCATCCAATCCTCGTGTACTTCTCAATCCTCGCCACAATCTCATCTATATCATGTATATATAACATGGACAGTAAAGGACTCAGAAACAGAAGCAGAAATTGCTCATCTGTAAAGAGAAGCCAGAGTCAATGTTTCAGTTCAAGTGTTGAGAGTGTGTTGCTAGAATAGCACAGCAGGTCAGACAGCATCTGAGGAGCAGGAAGATTGATGTTTCGGGCCACAGCCCTTCATCAGTTCAAGTGACCCTTGCTCAGAACTGATTGTAGCTAGGAAAATGTCAGTTTATAAGCAGAGGGTGGAGGGAGGGGTAACGAGTCACTGTAACGAGTAAATGATAAGTGGGGATAGAACCCAAAGAGAGAGATGAACAGTTCGACAGACAAAGGACTTGATGATGATCTGGCTGTGAGGATGAATGGCTATTAATGGGGACAGTTAGTGACTAGGAATGTGTGTAATAACAGACGGTGATAATAAGACCTGGTATGTGGGGCTTGTGGTAAGGACATGGGAGAGCTCATGCCCTAAAGGTCTTGAACTTAATATTGAGTCCGGAAGGCTGCAGGATCCCCAAGCAGGAACTGAATTCGCAAATGTCTCAGGGCAGAAGTGGGTACTGCAGATGCTGGAGAGTAGAGTGGTGCTGGAAAAGTGCAGCAGGTCAGGCACCATGTGAGGAGCAGGAAAAATTGACGTTTCAGGCAAAGCTCCTTCATCAGGAGACCTTGCAGAGGTCTCAGTTTTATCCCTCTGTGTAAATTTCAGGCACAACATAATATTGAACTCTTTCTTCCATCACCTTCACATCCATGCCTATTTCTTTGGATAAGAGTCCTCTCCCTGTCTCTCAGACCCCTTTTCTCACCTCCAACGTTCTCCTGCCACTTGGATCCCTCCCTCTGGCCTTTTATTTGCACTCGACCTGTTCATTGAGAAATGTCAACATGACTTTAGTCACCTCGATTTCTTTGTGCCCCTTACCCATTCCAACCTATCCCCCTGGGAGCTGATTGCATTCCATTCTCTCAGATCCAACCTGACTTTGTAATTAAACCTGCTGATAAGGGTGGTGCTGTGGTAGTCCAGCAGAATGACCTCTATATTGTAGATGCTGAGCATCAGCTCTCAGATACCACTTCCAATCTCCCCTGGACCATGGCCCTGCAATGGAAAATCAGGCCATTGTGTCTACTACAGTAACCAATCTCATTTCATCTGACCACCACCATCACCCCCACCCCACCTCCCCGCCAAAATTGCCTCCAAGTGGATCGACCCCCAACCCGACTTCCCAAAATCCACAAACAGGACAGACTGGATAGACCCATTGTTTCTGCCTGCTCCTACCCCACAAAACTGATCTCTTCTGACCTTGACTTTGTCTTTTCTCCCCTGGTCCAGTCCCTGCACACTAATATCTGCAATTCCTCTGATGCCTTCCACCAGTTTAAGAATTTTCAGTTTGCAGGTTCTGGACACCACCACTTTACCAATGAAGTGCAATCCCTTTACACATTCATTTCCCCATCAGGATGGTCTCAGGGCTCTCTGCTTCCTCATGGAACAAGCGCCTGTACTGTCCCCACTCACCACCCGCCTCCTCCACCTGACCGAGCTTGTTCTCACCCTGAACAACATTTCTTTTCACATTTCTCATTTTCTTCAGGTCAGAGGGTGGATGTGGGTACTTGCAGTGGCCCCAGTTATTCTTTGCGGAGTATGTGGAACATTCCATGTTCCAGTTCTGTTCCAGCCCCCACCTACAACTCTTTCTCTGGTATATTGATGATATCATCAGTTCGGCCTCCCTCTCTTGTCCAGAATTGGAAATATTTATCGATTTTGCTTCTGGTTTCCACCCTGCTTTCACCTTCACCTCGCCCATCTCTGACTCCTCCCTCCCTTTCCTATACATCTGTTTCCATTTCTGGGGATAGGCTGGCCACCAATATCCATTACAAATCTACGGACTCCAATAGTTGCCCGGATTATACATCCTTGCTTCCGATAAAGGCTCTATTCTATTCTCCCAGTTCCTCCATCTCCATCCCATTTGTTCCAATGATGCCAACTTCAACAAGAGAGCCTCCTAAATGTCCCTACCATCCCACCAGATCCAGAGGACCATTAGTTGCCATTTCCACCACCTCCAGCGAGATGTCACTGCTGGACACACATTACCCTCCTATCTGTAGTCAGCATTCCACAGTGACTGTTCCCTCCTGGAACTTCCTTCATTCCCAACACTACCCCACAGCCTCATGGCACCTTTCTCTGCAACAGTAGAAGGTGTTAGATCTGTCCAGTTACTTCCTCCCTCATCAGAATCCAAGAGCCCAAACACACCTTCCAGGTGAAGCAGCACTTCCCACAATCTAGTCTACTGCATTTATTGCTCACATGTGGTCTCCTCAACATTGGAGAAAAGAAGTGTACACTGGGTGATTGCTTCACAAAACACTTGTGTTCTGTCTGCAAAAAAGACAACTCGCAGTTGCCTGCCAATTCACCGTGTTCCCTGGCCGAAATCTCTGTCCCAGGCTTGCTGCCGTTTTCCAGTGAAGCTCAGGACAAGCCAGAAGAACAGCATTTCGATTTCTGCTTGGGACCCTGTAGCCTTCTGGACTCAATATCAACTTCAATAACTATAGGGCTTGAGCTCTCCCATCTCCCATGTCCTTAACGAAACCTTCACACACCAGACCTTGTTATCACATCGTCTGCTATTACATACTACCCATTGTTAGCCACTAATAGTCCCCATTCATAGCTATTCACCCTCAGCCAGATTGTTATCCACTTCTCTGTCCGTCCAACTGTTCCTCTCTCGTTCTTTGAGTGCTCTCCCCACCTATCATTTTTCATTTCCCTCTCTTTCACCCCCCCCACCCCATCTTCTGCTTATAAAACAGACATTTTCCTAGCTATAGTCAGTTCTGCAGAAGTCACTAAACCCAAAATGTTAACTCTGATTTCTCTCCACAGATGCTGCCAAGACCAGCTGAACTTTTTCAGCAATTTCTATTTTTGTTTCTGATTTACAGCATCCGCAGTTCTTTCTGTTTTTAAATTGGGGACCCAACATTGATCCCTGTGGTACGCCACTGTACACCAGCCTCCAGTCACAAACTGCTTTCCACTACAACTTCTGCCTCCTACCATTAAGCTGATTTTGGATTTGTCTCATCAAATTGCCCTGGATTCCATGTACGTTTACCTGCTTTATCAGTTTCCCATGTGGGAACTTATCAAAGACTTCGCTGAAATCCATATGAACTACACCAACTACGCTTTATGCACCTACACACCTGATCACCACCTCTCAAAATTCAGTCAAATTTGTTAGGCATGACTGCGCTCTATTGACTATTCCTGATCAAACCTTGCCTTTCTATGTGGAGATTATGTCTCTCCTTCAGAAGTCTCTCCAATAGTTCCTTGCCACTGATGTGAAACTCACTGGTCTATAATTCTCTGGTTTATCTCAAATATCCTTCTTGAAAGGTGGAATTATATTAGCTGTCTCCAGTGCTGTGGCACCTCCCCATGGCCACTGATAGTGTAAAAAAAATTAGATCTGAGCCCTTGTAATTTTCTCCCTCGACTCTGACAGCAGCCTGGGATACAACTCATCTGGACCTGGGGATTTGTCCATTTTTAAAGCAGCCAGAATCTCCAATGCCTCCTTGCTCTCCAGGTCAATTTGCTCAGGAACCTCATAGTTCTCCTCCCTAAATTATGTATCTACATCCTCCTTTGCCCGAGTGAAGATAGAATTTGTCCACAAGATTTGCTGAGATGATCCTTGTGCTGATCAGAATGCTACTTCTCAAATTCCCTTCTCCAAATACTTTTAGGTGTCTGCAAGAGGCATTGGGTGACTGGTTCCAACTTATTAAGGTCTTTTAACTTAACAATTAAAAGTCACACTTTATAGCGACTGGAAAGGGGAAATAAACTGGCTATCTTCAAGCGAGAGATGTTTTTCACTGTAGAAAAAAGAGCTTTTGAATTGCAAAAATCCTCCCAGAAATGGATTTACAGCCTCAAGCTTTTTAGCTACCTGGGAGCTAATCTCAGTCGTTGGGAGGCAGAGAGTTTTTGTCATTGGTAACTGGTCACTCGTCTGCAGATCAATCAGTTACATTGTTGCCCACCAAAGCTCCATTCATACACACGCCTTGGTTCCAGCTGGTCTGTAGACCAGACTTTTACTGCTGCTTGAACAAGTAACTGTGTAAAATAGTACAAGTGTCAGGTTACCTTAAACACGAGCAGCAATTCTTCAACAATCCTTGTTTTTTAAAACTGTTCCTTTTCCTATTAAGTTCTCAATTAAAAATGCAAAAATGAAAAATGCAATTTTACATCAGTATAATTTTTCTCGCACGCCAAGTTATCCAGGAAGAATTGTCCACTTGTAGAATTGCATCTAATGTTGGATACCGTGCGGTAAATTTTGCAAATGTTGACTGGTTTTGGTGCTAGTGAGATGCTAGGTTTGTAGGCCATACTTCTCAAAGACTTTGAAATCATGATAAACATCATGTTCCTTTGACTGTACACAGCAAGTAATGTACAGGTACTGACCATGCCTTACCAATCCGCATAGCAAAACTGCCTCCGTCAATATTATGAAGGTGAGAGGTAGCATCTTGTGCATTTCTATTCACGTGCAAGTAGACTATGTGAATGACGAAGCAACCAGCAGTGATATATATGTTTGTTTTAGGCAGTAGCTGTACCTCTGTCTAACTATGTTGGTAAATCTGTTTCTTTTCCTTTCAGGGATTAGCAAGTCAGTATTAAAGACTATGGCTAGAATGGACCTGGATAAGATCAATTTGGACCTAATAGAAGCTCTACTCGAGTGGATAGTGGATGGAAAACACAATTACCCTCCAGGTAAGTGGAGTCAAATCCAGTCTGCTATTCATATATAGTTGTAGTTACTTAGAAAAGATGTTGAAGTGGTCATTGACCAACATGTGCCCAGTGCTTGAATCTTGCAAACTTTGAAGGTCATTTGTACTGTCAGAGTTGGCTTAGGATAAAGTGTATAGAGATACAGAAGGGAGGTGTAAGCTGCTGGGCTTCAGTTGAAACCTGTTCTGTGTTTCTTGTAAGATGATTGCTGTGAGACTTTTGGTTGAATAAGAACATTTACTGAGAACAAATTTGGAAAGAATAAAACCAAGGCTATGAGAAAATTGAGGATGAATGAAATAATTGCATTCTAATATATTCCTTGACCTCTGAGCATAACACAACCTTTTACAATTAGTTGTTCTTCTCCAGAAAGCGTGTCTGTGAAGGATACAACTGGAACCAAGCCTTGTATTCTTTCTTATAGATTTACAGAGTTAAGCACTACAAATATACACCTCTTAACGCAACAACTACTGTTTTCACTTGTGTCTTCTTTTTGGCTTAAGTGAATCCCTACAATTAATATATGAAAGACATTTTTTTCCCTTTAAATAAAAATTAGAGCTAATATGCACAACTGAAATTTCAAACAAATTAAATCAAAAGTGTCATTTTGTACAAGCTTTATATTGTGGGTGCCCCTGTTCTAAGACCCTAACAAATTTATTTGTACATTCACTTATTTTTGTAAAACAGGTGATTAATTCTGACATTGACTGTGGAAAACTAGTTTCCCTCAAGGCAAAATATTTGCAGCAGCTTTTTGAAATTTTCTTAGCTTCCAGAACTAATGGACAATATTTACCATTTTCAAGATGTATTACGAAAGCTATTACACTAGAGTACCCATCAGAATGTGAATATTATGTGGAATATTATTAAAAATTATTAGTTTAAGTTCTGTATGACACGTAAAGATCAGACATTGAAAATGTTCCTCTCGATATAATATTTTGTTTTCTCTTACAACACTCTTTGAAGTATTTTTTTGTGTCGTACTTAAATGAGTAGATCAAACAGGCATCTTGACTGGGATAATCGGAGTATAGAGGCAGACAGGGGAAAGAATAGCTAGAGTATTATTATGGGGCATAGGTTTAAGATAAAAGAAAGTAAGTTTTAAAGGCGATGTGAGAGCCAAGTCTTTTACACAGAGCAGGGTATGTGCCTGCAATGTATTGCCAAGGAGGAGGTAGAAGTGGACACAATAGCAACATTTAAGAGGCATCTTGATGGATACATGAATAAATAGGGAATAGAGGGATAAGTTTCATTTCCTAAGACTAAATCCCCTAGTTGAGCTTGTTACATGCTGGTAAAATGGTTCTCTTGATGCAGTTCAAGAATGTTGTGCCCTCTGGGTCTTTCTTATTGCTTGTATCACAGTTGATGTTGGGTAGTTAAAGCCCCTATTACTACCCTATTGTTTTTGAACACAGAAATTTGCTTCCATATTTGCTAATCTCTCTGCTTCCCACTATCTAGAGGTCTATAGTACACTTCTAGAAGTGTGGCTGCCACTTTTGTATTCCTGATCTGAACCAATATGGCTCCTCTGATGATTAAGTTACTATATCATCCCTCCTTGCAACTGTATTTGATTCTTTAACCAATTACACTCTGTTCTGATCTCCTCTTAATCTCCTGCATCACTCATTGGTCCAGTTAGTTGGAGACCAAACAAAGATAGGAGTCCTGACACATTTATTACATGGAAATTGCCTGGCAAGTTGTAACTTCCAATGGCCTGTTACCCAATGTCTTAAACCCTCCAAAAACAACATCTACTCTGTTACAGTCAGAGACTTTGGAGGAGTCTGATTTATTTACTTTTAATGATAGCCAGAAAAGGGTTAAAGAGATTAAAAGCTGTTCTGATTTCTGGTTAACTATGTAAGATATATCCACCTCCACCCTTGACTCACCAGTTGACCCCATCCCCCCCCGCCCCTTTCCATGACTTCTCAGTATATTAGCACTTCTATTTCTTAAAAAATTCATTTGACTACTGTATCTCCTCACCCATTTGCTACTGAACTCCCACAACCACTTGTCTGCTTGGCCACTTGGCATCCTATCCCTCACTTACCTTACACACTTGTATTCTGTCCTTAGCTGTCGATATGACTTTAGGACCTTTAAACATGAATTAAGACAATTATTGCTGTTATGGTGAGACATGGTTTTAGTGATGATTCACTCACTGTTGCTTGCATAGCTTGCTGGACTGCCCCTGCCTTGTAGTCTAGCTGGAAAACGCCTGACAGCAAAGTGACGGGCAATTTTTTTTTGTCTGATTTGGATGGAAATAAAATATATGATCTGGATCAAAAAAAGATTCAAGAATTATTTTCTCCTCACTGAAATGACTTGCTACTAATTATCTTCCCTCCAAGACCAACTTGTCAAGGTGTAGTTTCAACATTTATTTTGGATGGTTTGTCAAACTTTTGGACAGGGTGTAGAGATTTTCTAGTATGATACTCAGAATGAAGAATTTCTGTTGTATAAACTTTGGGATTGTTCTCAGAGCAAAGAAGGTTAAAGGGAGATTATATTCAAAATTCTGAGGGATTTTCATAAAACAAATAACAAGAAATTGTTTCCATTGTGAGGAGAATCAGAACTCAGATTTAAGACAAATGGCAGCTTGACCAGAGGAAAGCTTAGGGGAAATGTTTCTCATGTCCACAAGTTATAATGAACTGGAATGCACAGCTTGAAAGCATGGTGGAAACAGATTCACAAGTAACTTCTAAAAGGGAATTAGATATATAATGAAAAGGAACCTTTTGCAGGGCTATGGGACAAGGTCAGGGAATGGCATTACTAGATAGCTTTTTCAAAGTTCCAGCATTGATGTGTTGAGCTCAATGGTTTCATTCAGTTCTATATAGTTGTATGAAAATGTTGCCTGACCCTTTGGACTATTCTATTCTTTCAATTCTTTACATCTGATAGATAAACAGGCTATCTCATTCTGTTTTGTCTTTTGATGACTTTAAAATGTTACTGAAAATGGTTTTAATTTTTCCAAATACAATACCAGATCAGCTAAGTTTATACTAAATAGGGAAATTATTTGTCTTTTTTTCCCTTCCATTTGGTAAATTTAGGTCACATGGGATTCAGGGTGAGCTTGTCAATTGGATACATAATTGGTTTAACGAGAGGAGACAGAGTGGTAGCTTTTTGGACAGGATGCCTATTACCTGCAGTGTTCCACACGGATCAGTTCTGAGTCCTCTTTTGTTTGTCATTTACATAAATGATTCAACCGAGAATATAGAAGGCATGGTTAGTAAATTTGTGGACAACAACAAAATTGGTGGCATTGTCGACCGTGAAGAAGGTTTTCTAAGATTACAAAGGGATCTTGATCAAATGGGTCAATGGACTGAAAAATGGCAGTTGGAGTTTAATCTGGATAAATGCGAGGTATTGCATTTTGGTACAACAAACAAGGGTAGGGTTTATACAGTTAATGGCAGGGCCTTGGCTAGTGTTGTAGAGCAGAGGGACCTGCTCTAAATGCATCACATTTAGACAGGGGTGCTTAAAAGGCATTTGGCACACTTGCCTTCATTGCTCAGTGCTTTGAGTCGAGAGGTTGGGAAGTCATGTTGAAGTTGTACAGGACATTGGTAAGGCCTCTGCTGGAATACTGTATCCAGTTCTGGTTACTCAGTTATAGGAAGGATATTATTGAGATGGAGAGGGTTCAGAAGAGATTTATCAGGATGTTGCTGGGTATGGAAGGTTTGAATTATAAAGATAGGCTGGGATCTTTTGCACTAGAGTGTAGGAGGTTGTGATGCGACGTGGTAGAAGTTTATAAAATAACAAGGGGTCAAGATAGAGTTAATGGTAGTTGTCTTTTCCCTCAGATGGGGCCTGTCAAGACTCTGGGACACTCTTGTTTAAGGTGAGAGGAAAAGATTTTAAAAAAGACATGAGGGGCAAATTCTTTACACAAAGGGTGGTTTGAGTGTGGAATGAACTTCCTGAGGAAGTGGTGGGTGTAGGTAGAATTACAATATTGAAAGAACATTTGGATAAGCTCATGAATAGAAAGGTTTGGCCAGGAACAGGCAGGTGGGAGTAATTTAGTTTGGGATTATGTTCAGCATGGTCTGATTAGACCGAAGGGTCTCATTTCCATGCTCTATGACTCTGACTTGAAGTGGTACAATGAATTGCCTGTTTTCTTTTATTAAGGATGCTTAATTGCATGAACATTATTCCAATTTAGAAATATTCAGGCAGTTGTGATGGTAAAAGTGTGAGAATAATGGGAGTAATATTTTCATATATGGTGTGTTAAGTTTTATTGGTAGAAGGATTGAGTTTTGGAGCCATGATGTCATGTTGCAGCTGTACAAAGCTCTGGTGTGGCCATACTTGGAGTATTGCGGACGTTTCTGGTCACTGCATTATAGGGAGGATGTAGAAACATTGGAAAGGGTGCAGAGGAGATTTACTGGATGTTGCCTGGTATGGAGGGGAAGGTCTTATGAAGAAAGGCAAAGGGACTTGAGGCTGTTTTTATTAGAGAGAAGAAGGTTAATAGGTGACTTAATAGAGACATGCAAGATGATCAGAGAATTAGGGTGGACAGTGGGAGTCTTTCACCTCAGGTAGTGATGGCTAACATGAGGGGATATAGCTTTAAATTGAGGGGTAATAGATATAGGACAGATGTCAGAGGTAGGTTCTTTACTCAGAGTAGTAAGGGCGTGGAAAGCCCTGCCTGCAACAGTAGTAGACTCTCCAACTTTAAGGGCATTTAAATGGTCATTGGATAAACATATGGATGATAATGAAACAGTGTAGGTTAGATGTGTTTCAGATTGGTTGCACAGGTCGGTGCAACATCAAGGGCCGAAGGGCCTCTGTTAAGTTCTATGTCTTTGTTGATAATTCAATTTTAATGTTATTTTATTTTAATAGGTGCTGTTTTAATATTTTTGCCTGGCCTGGCAGAAATCAAGTTACTATACGAACAACTTCAGTCTAACCCTTTTTTCAACAACAGGCGTGACAAAAGGTTTGTGAATTGAAGAAATAAAGAGAGCTCATTATTTGAGACACTATTGAATGCTCTACTTCAGTGATGTTGAAGTCATGAAAAGGAATCCACAAGGATTCACTTAATTGAACCCAAGGATAAAGGGTTTTAATTATGAGAAAAGTTTAGAAAAACATGGGCTTTTTTTTAATAAATATTTTGATAATTGGTAATTAATAATTGAGTTGGCAGGAGACTTAGGACTGTCATTGAAAGAAAAGATTAAATAAAATTTATTATAGTTTCATTTCAAGACTTAATGGTCACATGGTCAAACAGATTGATAATCAAACTGAAAATCTGGCTATGGCGGGCAGTATGGGTAGAAGTGTCGCCTGGTCAGTTACGTTTGATGCAGAGTGGCACCCCTCAATTTATAGTCTAGGGACAGGTTTGTGACTTGTTCCAGCAGAAAACTAGCTATGGAAACGGTTGTTAGAATGTACTTTGTACTTTGTCTGCCTAATCCACCACTATGTTTGGGAAAAGAAATGATATCCATTAGACCACCCAAAACAACGTTGAGTATATATCTGAAAAAGAAAAATGAAGAGGGATGGGGTAAATGTACTAAGTGAGTGGGTTACTTATCTTCCTCGACTAAATTTCTATGACCTGAAAGAATAGAATGACTATAAATATTGAATTTCTTCTTTTAAAATGCCCCAACCTTGTAGCTTTTACTGTTTGTTTGTAAGTAGATTTTAAACATTGTGAAAATTACATTGAGATGTGCCTTGTGTATGTTGCGATGAAAATTCCAAATGGCTGTCTTTACTTAAATGGAAGGGAGTAAAAGGGAATGACAGGGACATTACCTGAAGCTAATCTATAAAAACAGGGTTCTAACAAGGTGGGAAATAGTTACCTTTCAAAAAGAACTAATGTGTCAAAAATGAATGATTTGGTTTGAAAAGGATTAAGATTGTAGGCGAAGAAAAGATTGAGGGAGATGATTAATTTGTGATGAAAAGTGTGTGATTTTATATAATGTACGCACATATGCATTTTAATATCATTTTTAGAATTTGGATTTATTGGCACATGGTTGGGTTGCTTTAGTGTAGTATTTTATATAATTAAGTCAGAGTCTTTCTGGAACTGTAACCTAACCCAGTATGTGTCAGAGATCAGGCAAGTCTAGAGTGTTAATGGAAGATTGTTTTTACTGTGATGGTTTATGACAGGTGGGGTAAATTTGAAGGCCATTAGCTTGTTTTTGTTTCAGGATAATCAAGGTTTGCTTTCACTTTCGAAAACGTGTGACTGAAATCTCCTCATCAGATTTGGAGGAGACCTAACTTGAGTCAAAAGCATATACTGTTTATTTCTTAGAAAGGAATTCAGGAAACTTTAGGGAAAGCACAGTTAATTCAGTGTAAAAGTCTTGTTTGTTTTGAAACAATTTGAAAATCTTAATTTTATTAAAAGCTGAGAAGATCTCAATTTTCAATTTTGAGAATATTTATGTAATAAAACTTCACAGTTCACATGAAAAAAACTGGGAAGAATCAGTTAAATCAAGCTTAAAGATTTGATATAGTAGGAAAATGTAACTGGATTTGATCTTCTGTAACAAATAGCTTCTGAATGGGAAGAAACTTTATTTTACTATGTACTGTATTTTAAGATCTTTCAGAGCTGCGTTCTGAATTTACATAGCTTGGTTTTCTGATATAAATATCTGTTCTACAGTTAAAGAAAATCTGCAGCCTATGTTTCAGTGAATGATCATTTTAACTAAAATTAGAAAAAAATAATGAAGCCATGTTTCTTCCTGTGACCTGTCCAGCTGTATGATTAGGTGGGGTCATAATAAGTTCCACAATTTTGAAACTTGGTGTATAAATGACCAAGAGGTTGTGTCATTAATCTTGATTTCAATACTGAAATCTAAGGCAGATAAAGAGCATGAAGGATGATAAATTTGGAATTTAGAAAATTTTGGTGAAGTACTAGCCATATTAATGTTATAGAATGAAAGCAGAAGTCACATTCTAATGGCGAGAGAAATTACCAATTGAACCACAAGCCTTTTCCTGTATCCTGGTCAGCATTGTAAGATATTTGCTAGAGAACTGTAGGCAGCTATGATTGGAGTATTCACATCTTAAATAGACTTTGGTTTGGTTTAGACTCCCAAGAAAAAGCAAGTGTTAACTAAAATTATGGACAGCTGATCCTCTACATGATGAGTTTTTAATCCCTTCAGATTGTAATAAGTGGTTGATCCACAGACCCCAAAAAGTCTCATAAAAAGAAAGCCAGAGGAGAATTATCAGGGTTCCAACACCTGGTTTCAGACCAACAAATGTTACCTTGCGACACCAGGGACCCAGGTTCTGTTCCAGCCTCTGGCGACTGTCTGTGTGGAGTTTGCACATTCTCCCTGTGTCTGTTTCCTCCCACAGTCCAAAGATGTGCAGGTTAGGTGCATTAATCAGGGGTAAATGTAGAATAATGGGGAATGGGTTTAGGTGGGATACTCTTTGGAGGGTTGGTGTGGACCTGTTGGGACGATGGGCCTGTTTCCACACTGTAGTCATTCTATGCTTCTACAAATTCATGCGATTCCAGTATTTTGAGCAGAGAGAGTTTGGCACAGCGATATGTGATTTTCTAAACAAATTTCATTTGTGGGTATTTAATAAATTTAATTTAGACTTGTTATTTTTATGTTGTATTAATACAGAATATTTCAAATAACTTTACCATTTTCAAAGTATTACTGATAAACGTTTTTCGGTGAAATAAACTGACTATTCCCTTCCAGGTGTGTGATACATCCACTGCACTCTTCACTGTCCAGTGAGGAGCAACAAGCTGTCTTCTCACGTCCTCCTAAAGGCACTACCAAGATTATAATTTCCACCAACATTGCTGAAACGTCAGTTACTATTGATGATGTTGTTTATGTTATTGATTCTGGGAAGATGAAAGAAAAGAGGTACAGAATAATATACATATCTTTTTAAGAATTTAAATGTAATATGTTCAGACCTTTTGGAGACAGTGAAGCATGGGTTAAGATGTAATCGTTTAAACTCTTAGCAAAATTTTAATTCCTTATAGACTACCACCTTGTGCTCAGGGTTATTATGATTGATTTGAATTGTTATTAATCCAGACCTAATAAACTTGTAGCTGTAGATTACACACTCATTGAGATGTGGATTTTTAAGAATGCTGATGTTCTTTGTTTGTGATAAACTGAGTATATATGTGAGTGCTTATGAATCTGTGGCAAAAGAACCAGAGAAGAATTGTGAAGACATCCCTTCTTCACAGCCAGAAAAAATGGTGAAAATGAAAACTTTGCAGGGCTATGGAGAAAGAGCAGTGGTGGAGGACTAATTAAGTTGCTCTTTCAAAAACATAATAGTCCTAGTCAACTCTGGTGCTTTGGAAACATCATTGTTGATTGTCAACAGTAATTGAGAATATTTTTGACACAAAGAACTGGCCTGAGGGCTATCTGCATTGAACTGAAGTAGAAAGAAACCTTCAACAAAATTGTAGCATTTGGAAGCTGTTTTAAATAATGGATGAAGAGAGGTAATGAGATCCCAAATGGTTCAGACCATAGGGCAGAAAATAGTAAAAAGGTGGATATGAATACAGAAGTCCAGAGACTTAGACCCAGGAGAAAAAAGACACTTAGACATTGGAAATGATCCCATACTCAAGAAGACACATACATATGTATGATGAACAAGGTCAGAAATTAAACAACACCAGGTTATAGTCCCAACAGGTTAATTTCAAATAAACCTGTTGGGCTATAACCTGGTGTCGTTTGATTTTTGCCTTGTCCACCCCAGTCCAACAATGGCATGTCCAAATCATGTATGATGGAAGCATTAATAGCCAGAATGCTGTATCATTAGGGAACTGTGATATAGTGCAACATGAGTCTTATTTGACTTCTCATATTCTTGTTTACTGCAGGTATGACCCATGCAAGGGGATGGAGAGCCTCGAGGATACCTGGGTGTCAAGGGCTAATGCCCAGCAGAGGATGGGCCGAGCTGGCCGTGTAGCCTCAGGGGTCTGTTTCCATCTATTTACCAGTCACTGGTACCGTAACCAACTACAGGAGCAGCAGTTGCCAGAGATCAAAAGGGTGCCACTGGAACAGCTTTGTCTAAGGTGGAGACAGTTTTGATATAGTCCTAAAAGTTACATATTCACTAAAATATGAAGAAAATCATGTCAATTCCAAATTAACAAGTTGGTAGCTGTGTAAAATATAAAACTATAACTTGCATTTTTGTTGCATCTTTTGTGATCTTGGGGAACTAACACATTATGCGTGGAAGTATTTTTGAAGTTTGTAATTCAAGAATGTGGAGGCAGTTTGCGTACATTGTGGTAATGACTGGACTACTTGTTTTTAACGCTAATGTTTGGGGGATGAATGTTGAACGTGCAAATCTCACTGCTTCATTTTAAAATACTACCGAGGGATCTTTGATGCCTCTGTTTAATGTCTCAGGTGAAATGTAGATTCCTTGTACTGGAGCATTCATCTTTTATTTTTGTGCTCCAGTCCCTAGAGTTGAATTTTAACCACAATGTTTTTATTCGGAGTGCTACCAACTGATTAATCTTAAAACCTTTCATATGAACAGACACATAGCAAACAAACATACAAAATAAGAGCAAAAGTAGATGTATTGGCCTCTCTGGTTTGGTCCACCATTCAGTAAGACCATGGCTGACCTACGTGTTTCAAATTCCATATTCTCCTCTATCCCCAATAGCCTTTAAATTTGGAATAAACTATTTTGCCTTAAAAATACATCATGACCTCACCTCCACCATTCTAAAGTTGCTCAAACCTCTAAGAGAAAAAAAATCTCCTTATCTCTGACCCAACAATGACCCCTAATTTAAAAATAGTGCTTTATCGTTCTGGACTGACCAACCAGAGGAAAGTTCTTTCTACATCCACTTTATCCAGACACTCAGGATCTTATGCACATCAATCAAATCACCCTGGATTCTTCTAAAGTCCAGTAGAAATGAGTTAAGTCTGACCAATCTATCCTCAGAGCAACCTACTCGTGCCATGTATCGGTCTAGTAAACTGCCTCCAATGCATTTCGATCCTTCCTTAAATTTAGGAGGCCTGAATTATATGCAGTGTTAAGGACGTGTTTTCACCAATGTTCCCCATAACTAAGGCATGACATCCTTACTTTTATGTTCAGCTGGTCTTGCTGTAAAGGGTAGCACCTCATTCACCACCTTACTTATGTGCTGTATCTGCATGCTACATTCTTGTTATTCACACACTAGAATATCTAAATCCTTCTGAATCACAAAATTATGCAGCCATTCTCCATTTAAACAATACTCTGTTGTTCTTTCATTCCTTCATGTGGAAGTGAACAACTTCATATTTTCCCACATTAGACTCCAACCACCAGATTTTTGCCCACTCATTACATCCATCCATGTTTCTCTGCAACTTCATGTCGTCTTCACAACATGTTTTCCTACCTATCTTTGTGTCACTTGCAAATTTAACTACCATGTCTTTGCTCCCCTCATCTCATGTATTCATGTAAATTGTAAAAATTCGAATCCCCTGTGGGACTTTTGTTTATCAATTATGCAATCAGATTTTTGCATGCTTTCTTTTTTTTCTGCCAGCCAACCAGTGCTCTAACCAAACCTATGTTATCCACCATACCAGAGTTTTTATTTTCCATTAGGACACTGACCTCAAGTTCACTTGGACACCTTCCAGCCTTACCTTAAGTTCACCTAGACCATCTTGGATATCTCCCTCCCCTTCCGAAACCTCTCCATTTCCATTTCTGATGACTGATTCAACACGGACATCTATTTCAAACCCACTGATGCCCACATCTACCTGGACCATAGCTCCTCCCAACCTGCCTCCTGTAAAAATGCTATCCCTTATTCCTAATTCCTCAGCCTCTGCCACATCTGCTCCCTGGAGGACCAATTCCATTCCAGAACACCCCAAATGGCCTCTATTTCCCCTCCTATGTGGTCAACGATGCCCTCCAGCACATCCCCTCCACTTGCTGCACCTCTGCCCTTGAACCCCACCCCTCCAACCGCAACAAGGACAGAACCCCTTTAGATTAGATTAGATTAGATTACTTACAGTGTGGAAACAGGCCCTTCGGCCCAACAAGTCCACACCGCACCCGCCGAAGCGCAACCCACCCATACCCCTACATCTACACCTTACCTAACACTACGGGCAATCTAGCATGGCCAATTCACATGGGTCCCACCACCAACCTCCAGATACATCATATTATTCTCCACCATATCCGCCTTGTACAAACAGACCCCACCAGGGATACATTTCCCTCCCCACTCCACCTGCCAACACCCCCCCCCCCCCCCCCCCCCCCACCATCGGCATCTGTAGAGACCATTCCCTCTGCAACTCCCTTGATAGGTCCATGCCCCTTATCAACCTACTCTCCACTACTAGCACCTTCCCCTGTGCCCAAACCTCTCTTCTCTCCTCCTCACCGCCCCCCCACCCCCCACCCCCCACATCTCCATCCAAGTCCCCATGGATCCTTCCACATTGAACAGAGATTTGCCTGTGCTTCCACACACGTCCTCTACTGTGTCCATTACTGTTATGTGTACAGGCTCCTGTTTATATACAGTATAGTTTACTTAATTTAAACAAAAAATTAGCCTATTTTTCTAATCAACTTGTTCAGTGATGTTATTACACATCTCTGGAGTAGGTGGAACTTGAACCTTGGCCTCCTGGTAAGGTATTTGGTAAGAAATGTCACTGCGCCACACAGAATCCTACCAAAAACTTGGTGCAACTTATGTTTAGCCAGAAAAATGTAAGATTCAGCCCATAGGGTCTTTCATATCAATTTGAGAGAACAAGCAGGAGAGTGATTCAGCATCTTTTCTAAAAGCTAGCGCTGCTGATGGTGCAGTGCTTCGTCAGTATTGCATTAGAGTCTGGCAGAGGTACACAAAATGGAGAAAAGGCTGAAGGTAAATGATAATGGCTAACTTGCTTTAAAAAACTGCAACAGAATAATTTATGTACTCATTTTCCTTTTGATTTTTATTGCTAGTATTCAGTATTTAACAAATTCTTGCTGCTATGTACTAAAACTTAAGGAATTTCTTTCCCACAGGATGATATTATGATTTATGACTGCAGGCGTTTTAATTAGCTTTGCAGGTGATGCTTTGGATAATATTACATATCATTGATTATGGAGAATGAAAGAAGAATGTCAGTGTTTTAATTCTTTTTTTCTTTGTTTAGGATCAAAGTTCTGGACATTTTTGCAGATCATGACTTGGAGTCTGTTCTTTCTCGTCTGGTCGAACTGCCCATGGAAGAAGGGTTGAAAGCAGCTAAGAATCGGCTGCAGGATCTTGGGGCCCTCACACCAGATGAAAAGCTTACTCCCTTGGGGTATCACTTGGCCTTTTTACCAGTGGATGTCCGCATTGGAAAACTAATGTTATTTGGTGCCATCTTCCGTTGCCTTGATCCTGCACTTACCATTGCAGCCAGCTTAGCCTTTAAATCCCCCTTTGTAAGTAAAATTAATCCTTCAGATTGAAGCCAGCACAAAAAAAGTACAGTTAAGCAATAACTTTTATTGAAACGGTTTGATGTATAGTTGTACTTTATAGTTTAAGATATCAGTTCTACTTGATCCTACGTGTTGTAAAGTAACTGATTCATGATTATAAACCTGGTAAAATGGATAAACTATTTTTTGTGAAAACAAGAATGTAGTGCCTTATAATACCTCAGGATACCAAGACTTTTACAGCCAACCTAAGTACTTTTGAAGTGTAGTCACTGAAGTCCTATAGGCAGTTGGCAGCCAATTTATTCACAGCAAGATTGCACAAACAATAATCTGATAACAGCCATATTATCAACTTTTTTAGTCAAAGATTAAATATTCTCTTTTATGTGGATCTTGAACACAACCACCTGACAGAGAGATGAATACATTACCATTGCACAGAGGTTGATACCTGTGACAAAAATAGAAATTACTGGAAAAGCTCAGCAGGTCTGTCAGCATCTATGGAGAGAAATCAGAGTTAACGTTTCGGGATGAGTGACCCTTCCTCAGAATAACCCAAAACATTAACTCTAATTTCTCTCCATAGACGCTGCCAGACCTGCTGAGCTTTTCCAGCAGTTTATTTTTTGGTCTCTGGTTTACAGCATCTGCAGTTCTTTTGGTTTTTATCTAGGCTGATACCTAATTGGAACAGACACAATCTGTACAAAGAGATGTGAAAATGAGAACATGTAGATATAACTCAGAATTGTTTTCACGATTTTTAGTTTTCCTATGGGTGGCACAATGGTTAGCACTGTTACCTCACAGCGCCAGAGACCCGGGTTCAATTCCCACCTCAGGCAACTGTCTTTGTGGAGTTTGCACATTCTCCCCGTGTCTGCGTAGGTTTCCTCCAGGTGCTCCGGTTTCCTCCCACAGTCCAAAAATGTGTAGATTAGGTGAATTGGCCATGCTTAAATTGCCTGTAGTGTTAGGTGAAGGGGTGAATGGGTCTGGGTGGGTTGCTCTTCGGAGGGTAAGTGTGGACTTATTGGGCCGAAGGGCCTGTTTCCACACTGTAAATAAGTAATCTAATCTAATATGTAACCTAATCTTTTGCAGTAAGTAAGGTGTCAAACCTCAAACAAAATTAGGAGAATAAAACAATGATATTTGCAGATTTTAAGAGGTTTAATGAAAAACAGTTAATCGATGCTTCTAAATTGAATGGTTTGTGCCGTTGAAAGGTTTCTCCGTGGGATAAGAAGGAAGAAGCCAGAGTAAAGAAGTTGGAATTTGCTGTGGCTCATAGTGACTTCCTTGCTTTTCTCCAGGCCTACAAGGTAAAACTGCAGCCTGTACCTCACTCCTGCTGTATTGTTTCTGCATTGCTAATTCCTACCAAAGACAGTTTTTATTTATAAATCTGTGATTGTATTTATCAGGATGAAGAATAAAGAGCAGAGATTTGAAGGCCGCTGAAAGCCATTGAGTTTTTTTCTTTTGTATTTGCTGTGCTGTCTCTGGTACATCTAAACCATTCAGCTGGACAGCCTGTGATAACTGGCCACAGGCTTTCTCTCTCCATATGACTAAGAATTTGGTCTTTTGTTCACCATGTCCCACTTACTGTCAGAAGAGAACTATATGCATACTTGTAAGGGAATATTTGCAGAGCCATGAGGAAAGAAATGGATAGTGAGAATAATTGGTTTTTCTATAGTGCTGATGCAGAAATGATTGACTGAATGAAATCTTCTGAATGGTTTGATGATGATAGGATGGGGAGTGGAATTGCCAGTCCATAAAAAATCAATGTAGTTATGGGAGAAATGGATGATGTGTGTTGATTGATTGATTGATTTGGGAGGAGGTTCATGGAAAGCTGAAAGACCAGCACTGGCCTGTGGGGCAAATGATTTTGTATGCTACATTCTGTTTAATGTCATTCTCGTGCAGGTTGACTGCATTCAAGACTTGTAAACAGTGTCTCAGTTTCCTAGGGATGTAATGTAAACAATTCGGGGGCTGAGTTGTTGCTATGAACATTGACCGTCAACTTTAACAAGTTCTGTGCTGTTAATTTGACTTTCTCCCTCGAATATTTCCAATCCTTTGTCACTCACCCCATCTCATTCTTGCTTTGTGTATAATCCTGTTGATTTACAGTAGCATCCTTTCGTACATCCTTTTCTGAATGTAGTTGCATGTGTTCCAAGGTATAATTTTAACAGATCCCATTTTATCTTTGAATGCATGATTTAAATATCTCTGCAGCTGTAGTGCAGTAAAGTTCAGCTAATTTTACAGCTGCTTTTTGAAGCTTTTGAGGCAGATGGATAATATATTAAGTAATGTTGTTTTTGAAGAACTGAACCTCTAAAATATTAAAATGATTTGTGCATTTTTTTTTAGCAACAGTGAATTTCTCAAAGGTATTTTTGTTTATGCTTCTATGGGATATGGATTTTGCTAGCTAGGCAAGTCTTTGATTCAGCAATTGTCCTTAAGAAGGTGGCTTTATTTCTGATAGCTTTCCATACAATGCTCAGATCATTGCAGAGGTCCAAAGATGGTACCTAAAGGATGCTGACAGATTTGTGACTCTGAGGACTTGCTCATTGGGCACTCTTGCTGCACATATTCTTGTTACATCATCATCTTGGTTAACTTTTAATACTTCCATAACTTTTCAATGTCAACAATAAACAGTCTTTCATTCACAACCTTTTGGAGCTGCCAGATCTTCCCCACACTCCTCATGAAGATCTCGACCCCCTTGCAGGGCCTCTCGGTCTCTGGATCGGTCAAAAGAATCACTAGGAGTATGGTCTGTTTAAAGCAAGGTTACCAGTTTAATAAATGAAGGCAGCTTGACGCAAATTTGTCCAGCAACACTGAGGTTAAAAGCTTCTGTGTTCTGTGGAAAAATGGCGCAATTACATTTGAAAATTACACATTATATAATTTTTGAGAGTACAGCCTTAATTACAAGAAAAGACCAATCACACATAATAAGGTGACATGATTTACAGCAGGTTAATCCAATGATATTCCTCGGGAAAGGATTCTTAATTTACATAGAGCACCATCCCATGCAAGCAGTTCAAGATTAGTTCAAATACCAAATCATTGTCTTATGATTCATATTATGAAAAATTCATTGTTTTCTCATCTCTAAATACAACCAACTTAACAAAGCATCAGTTCAAGTTCACAGTGTCAAATCATTACTTGCAGCTATTTTGTTGTGTTGTTTTAAATTGAAAAGCCATTTTGTGGTTAATAATAAATCTACAGATACTTGTTGCTCCTGACTACAGCCTAAATTCAAATTTTAGATCTTCACTCACAGTAAACCACCCTGGCTTGTTCTCTCTCTTGAATAATAATTAGGACTCTGTGTTTTAAAGAAACTCCTCCATGTAGTCAAAATAATAGAAGCAGTGTTAATAACGTTTTCTTGACAGTGGAGTAAGTGTGCTGATTGTTACTGTACCTGTTTGGATACGTGCACTTGCCCCTGAACTTCCATGTAAAACTCAAAGAATTGGAATTCTCCTACATTTACTGTGAAGAAGGATATAAATGCTAGACAACTTAGGGAAATAAATAGGAATATATTTAAAAGAGTCCATATTACAGAAGAGGAGGTTCGGGCATCTTAAAACGCATAAAAATGGATAATTCCCTGGAACTGTTCAGGTATATCCTAGAACTTTGTGGGAAGCCAGATAAGTGATTGCTGGGCCCCTCGCTGAGATATTTGTATCATCGATGGCCATGGATGATGTGCCAGAAGGCTAAAGGTTGGCTAGCATGGTGCCATTATTTAAGAAGGACTGTAAGGAAAAGCCAGGGGACTATAGACCGGTGAGCCTGACATCAGTGTTTGGTGAGTTGTTGGAAGAGCTTCTGAGGGACAGGATTTCCATGCATTTGATAAGGCAAGGATTGATTAGGGATAGTCAACATGGCTTTGTGTGTGAGAAATCATGTCTCACTGACTTGAGTTTTTTGAAGAAGTGACAAAGAAGATTGATGAAGGCAGAATGGTGGACATTGTCTATATGGACTGACACAAGGCATTTGATGAGGTTCCACATGGTAGACTGGTTAACAGGGTAGATCACATGTAATCCAGGGGCAGCCAGCCAGTTGGATACAAAATTCACTTCAAGGTAGGAGACAGAGGGTGCTGATAGAGGCTTACTTTCCAAACTAGCAGTCTGTCACCAGCAGTGTGCTGCAAAGTTTGAAGCTGGGTCCACTGCTTTTCATCATTTATATAAATAATTTGGATGTGAATATAGGAGGAGTGGTTAGTAAATTTGCAGATGACACCAGAAATTGGTGGTTTCGGATAGTGACGAAGGTTGTTTCCGAATACAGTGGGACCTTGATCAGAGGAATGGCAGATGGAGTTGAATTTAGATAAATGTGAGGTGTTGCATTCTGGTAAGGCAAACCAGGGCAAGACTTATACAGTAAATGGTATGGCCCTGGGAAGGGCTGCTGAACAAAGGAACTAGGGGTTCAGGTTCATAGTTCCTTGAAAGTGGAATTGCAGTTAGCCATAATAGTGACAAAGATGTTGGACACGCTTGCCTTTATTAGTCAGATCATTGACTAAAGGAGTTGGGAAGTCACGTTGCAATTGTACAGGACTTTGGTGAGTCAACTTTTAGAATACTCCATTCAATTCTGGTCTCCCTGCTATAAAAGGACGTTGTTAAATTTAAAGGTTTCAGAAAAGATTTACAAGATGTTGCTGGGATTAGAAAATTTGAGCTACAGAGAGAGGCTGAATGGGCTGGGGTGTTTTTCCCTGGAGTGTCAGATCCTGAGTGGTAACCTTAGAGGTTTATAAAATCATGAAGAGCAAGGATAGGATGAATAGCCAAGGTTTTTTTTCCCCAGGATAGGGCAGTCCAAAACTAGAGGGCACTAATTTAAGGTGACTGGAAAGATTTAAAAGGTAACCTAAGGAGCAACTTTCTCACTGAGAAGTTGATGCGTGTATGGAATGAGCTGCTAAAGGAAGTGCTAGATGCTAGTACAATTACAGCATTTAAAAGACATCTGGATGGGTACGTGAACAGAAAAGATTTGGAGGGAAATGGGTTAGCCGTTGGCAAATGGGACTCGGTCACTTTAGGTTATCTGGTAAGTATGTATGAGTTGGACTGAAGGGTCTGTTTTCTGTTTATCTCAATGAAATTGAGTTCACACCCTGTCTCTGCTTTGGGATGCCAGTGATCTCCTATGTTCAATGTTGACTTTATTTATTTTGTGCAGACTGCTATTGTAATGTAAAACATTGATGTATTTGATACAGACAGTTTCCTGCATAGTAAGCCCTATCCAATCAAGTTTGTGAACTAAGTGGGAACCAGTGAGCTGATGGTGCTGTCATAAATGGTTTTAGTCAGTAATTTCTAGAATTTGTACCCAACAATGGTGAAACAAGATATATGTTCACTTCAAATTGTTACGTGATTTAGAGGAAAGAATGAAAATTATGGTCTTAAAGAGTTATTGATAGGACAGATGGAGGCCATGCTGGCTCTCCTCCAAGTAATTCCTCGTTCAATTCCCATAACCTTGCAGATTTATATCCTTCGAGTAAACATCCAATTTTCTTTTGAAATAACTGATTATTTCCCTACTCACTGTTTATATGGGCAGTGTGTCAGTTAAATACCACTTACTGTGTAAAAGGTTTATTTTTCTCACATCCTTCTGCATCTCTGGCCCAAAATCTTAAATCTGCCCCTTAGCCCTCGTACTGTAGGCCAGTGGGAATACTTTTTCCTTGTCTACCTTATCCAAACGTGTCATACTCTTCTATCAAATCTCCCCTTAATCCCCTAGCTCCAGGGAGAATGGTTCTAACTCAGCCTTGTAACCAAGAACACCCATCCATGGAACCATTCTGAGAAATCTTCTCTGCAGCTTTTCAAACACCCTCACATCCTTCCTAAAATGTTGTGACCAAAACTGGATGCAGCCCTCTAGTTAGTGTTCAAACAGAGCTTCAACTTTCCTGTTGATCTAGCCCTGATTTTGTTTCTGATACCCATTCCAATGGCGAAGGTTTGCAGTTGATTGAGTGAGTTGCTGCTATACATCTTGCAAAATACAAATACAACAATCCTAATGTGCTTATGGCAGTGTTTTGTCCAGTGGCAGATATGCCAAACAAATGGATGCTATGAGCTGATTGGTTGTTTTTGTGAGAGCACCTGTCTCAGAATTGTTACAGCCGTCTAATGCCATTTCCTCCACCTTGTCCCCGTAATCCCTCACATTTTTCCTTTTAGGTAACAATCTATTTCTCATTTGAATGCCATCACTGAACTTACTGCCACCCTGCCTGCTGGCAATGCATTCTGGATCCAAGCTTTCCGCTGTGTGAAAATCCTTTTCCTAACATCACCGTTACTTTTTAGCTAATTACCTTAAATCTCTGTTTCTGCTTCTTGATCTTTTCATGACCGAAAGATTATAGTGATAGATGCACCAGGATTTGAGCCTCCAAACTCTGTCCTGCTCCTGTTGTTAATACAGTTGGTTCAAGTCAGTCTCTCGTGACCCCCAGGATGCTGATGGTGGGGTTTTGGCAATGACAATACAATGTCCAGGCTGGTCACTGTTCTTTTCCATGTTGGAAGTGATTATTACCCGGTGTGAATGTTGTGTATAATTTCATTTAAGAGGTATAAATGTTATTCTAATTCAAGTTATCCATCTAGGGATGGAGTGTTGCCCTAAAGGTCAGCCCACAAGCAGGATACAAGTACTGCCGAGAAAACTTCTTATCTGGAAGAATACTACAGGTAGGTGCCTCCTAGCTGTTCTAACATTACGAATTCACTGAATGCATCAAATCGTAGTGAGTTTTTTAAAAAATTGTGTTTCTCCACATTGTAGGAGATTTCAAGCATGAAGAGACAATTTGCCGAGCTGCTATCTGACATTGGTTTTGTGAGGGAAGGACTAAGAGCCAGATACATTGAAAAGATGTCATCACGAGGAGGGGATGGAATTATTGAGGCCACTGGCCAAGAGGTGAAAGAGATGCAGTTTCTTTGACATGCTTTTTTGATTACTGGCATAATGCAAATTGTGATATGATGCATAACTTTAATATTTGAGGTACGCCATTCAGAGATGATATCAGGAAGTACTTCTTTACACAAGAGGTAGTGAATATCTGCAGCTTTGTCCGTTGGAAAAGCTGTAGAGGTTAGATTAATCGAAAAAATCCCAACTGAAATTGATTAGCGTTTTATTGGGAAGGGAGATCAAGCCACCTGGGACAAAAGACTGTTTAAATGGAATAAGTCGAAGTGAATGATGAAATAGTGTCAGAAAATTGAAGGACCCACTGTTGCTCCAGTTGTCCTATCAGGGTAAATGACTGGCTGCTTGGTGCTTTATAACGCATGTCTTGAAAAGACACTTCTGTGATATTGCTAACTTGAAATTCCTTTGCAGGCATTAATGTGGAAGATGATAAGGAAATTGAGCTCAGTGACTTATTGAGTTAAGAGAGCATATGCTACCAAGTGTAAGTTGGCATTGTCCGCATCAATCTGCACAAAATCAGATTGGGAGAATGTGTGGCTGTGCCCACTCATGCACCCACCTGCTCTTTTGTGCGTTGTTATGTTGTATCACTCGCTGTCTTGTGCTGTCTCTCGCCCGTGCTGAACTAAGCTAATCCATGTAGTCAATGTCCTTTTATTCCCTGTCAGTTCATGTCTGTCAAAAGCCTCCTGAAATGTTGCTAACATATCTGCCTCTATTGCTTCTGACAGCATATTCTACTCAGAGGAACACCCCTCATACTACCCTCTGTCCTCTATGACCAAGCCAATTCTATATTTAACTTGCCAAATAACCATGGATCCCATGCAACTTCATCTTCTTCACCATCTAATCTATAATCATTTCTATCTAGAAGTACAAGGGCAGCAGATAAATAGGAATGCTATCACCTGCAAGTGACTCTGCAAGTCTCTCACATCTTGTCTGAAAATTCATTGCTTTTCCTTAAAGGTTGCTGGGTCAAAATCCTGTAATTTCCTCCATAACAGCATTGCAGTCTACCTACAGCACATGAACTGCAGTGGTTTAAAAAGGCAGTCCATCGCCACCTTCTCAAAGGCAACTTAGGGATGGGCAATAAATGCTGGACTGCCAGCACCACCCACATCCAATGGATGGTTTAAAAAAAAAATAGGTCCAGCTGCTGTTGTCATCCCTTCCCACCCTCCTGCTCATGATTTGGTAGATGACAAACTGGTTTGCAGCACTGCAGAGGAAGTTCACAAGCACATTCTACACTTCACTCCAGGACTGTAACAATGGACCCTAGGTAAGGAATGATAATGGATGGGAAAAGATTAACTGAAGCAGGAGGCTGGAAGAACACAGCATGCCAGGCAGCATCAGGCAATGGAGAAGTCAATGTTTCAGGTTTAACCCTGCTTCAGGACTGGGTCCGAGGGAGGCAGAGAACATCTTCAAAGTGGGCATTCTTTGAAGAGACTTCACAAACTCAGAGACAAAAAACTGCAGATGCTAGAATCCAGTGTAGACAAGCAAGAGGCTGAGAGCTGCTTGTCTACTCTGGATTCCAGCATCTACAATTTTTTTTGTCTCAAAAAGATTAACTTAATCCTACTGAACACTTCCAGCTGAGTTCTGCTTGAAATAGTTATCCCATATTGAGCAGGTTCACCCAATAAAAGTCATGTGGCCCAGATACTGAGTGTTATCTGAGAAATCAAATGAAAACAAGAATTGTCATGGTGATAGCAAAGGGATAAGAGGAAAGAAATGGTAAGATTTGTACTGTTTTCCAGTGCACGGGATGACTAATTATAGACTATAAATTGGATTTTAATGATTAAAGTAAATGAATTTTTTTTTAAAGCTCCTAGTTGTTTTTAGTCATCTAGCTCTAATGTGTGATTTTGCCCTTTTTTATTTTAGGCAAACTCCAATGCAGAAAACATGAAGTTAATTTCAGCAATGTTGTGTGCTGCCCTCTACCCAAATGTTGTCCAGGTCAGTTCAAAACTCTTTGAATTTCACTTGTGCTTTGACTCTGGCCTAATTAGATAACATTGAATTTTTTTTCAGGTGTGAGGTATTATGGGTTGGGAAAAAGAGCTCGGCTTTATTCACTCATGGCACCTGGGTGTCTTCTGTTTAAAAGGATGGTAACACTTCAACTTACCCAGTTTTCAGAATTTTTAAAAAAATCTGTGTTGAGAAAAGCTGCTGTACCCTCTGATTTCTAAATCCACAGGATAGGCCTAAGCAGAGAAATCCTTCCAGGAGCTAATGAATAATGAGTGGGATTTCATGTGTACAAGAATTTTTGAAAAATCATAGTCGTTACTAATTTTATCTGAATAATGTGAAGAATGGAAGTTAACAAGAATCAAAACTTGACTTGGGAGTCATAAACAGAAATGGCTGGAAAAGCTCAGCAGGTATGGCAGCATCTGAGGAGAGAAACCAGAAGCTTGAGAGTGGTGTTCCTTAAAGATATTTGTAAAGGTGAGCTCTAGGGACTGTAGAGGAGCAAAGAGACTGGAAGTTCAAGTAAACATTATTAAAACATTATTAAAAATATCCAGTGAAAAACGATGAAAAATGTTGGCTGTTATTTTAAGAATAAAAGAAACCAAAGGACCATTTGGTTGTACAGATTATTGGTTAAACCCCATCTGGAGAACTGCATTAAGCTGTGCATTCTGCACCTTGGGAAAGATGTAGAGAAGATTCACCAGAATAATACCAGTGTTATACAGTTAAATTATGAGGATAGTTTAAACCTGGGTTGTTTTACTTTGAATTTAGGAGATTGAGATGTTTGAAATTATAAAAGATTTGATTGCTGACACTATTACCTTGTGATGAGCCAAGCAAGAGCAAGGGGGCATAACCTTAAACTTTGAGCCAGGCTGTTCAGGGTTCATGTGTGGACATAGAGTGTGCAGGAAATCCTGAAACAGTCTTTCTCATACAGCTGCTAAGATTACATCAGCTGAAATTCTCAGAGCCAAGATTGATAGATTTTTAAAGGTAACCATATTAAGTAAAGATTGCTGATCCAAGGAAAAATTTTAGAGACCAGTCAGCGCCAGTGATATTGAATTATGGGATAGTTTGATTAACTAAATCCCTTAATTCAATTGTTATGTATAGGATTTTGACAATTGTTGTTGGGTAATAATATTGAGATATGAAGTACAATTGGGTAAATGCATTTGAGGTACAGATCAACCATTCAGATGAATGGAGCACATGGCCTTTCATAGGAGTCTCTCAACTTGCAGCGCATATAAAACTCAGCAGAGGTTAGGTGCCCGAAACATACAATCAAACTGTCAGTTGTACAGGAACTGACCAGAACACACGTTGACACCTAGAAATGTAAAATTTGTTTTCTCTTCCACTTCATTGCAAACTGGTAATCTGAAATGGTAATTTGTCATTTTTTATGTTATAATTTATAGCTCCTTGCTTCTAATTCATGTCAACCTTCACAAAAATTATCTTCTCTTGTCAAGTTTGAGAAGTTTGTGTGACCTCCAAACCCTTGCTATTCTATAGTTGATCTCTGGGAGGTGTGCAATGCACACTGACAATGACTGGTTTTGTTTTTATCACTCCCTGAAGGAAAAGTGTCTGTCCTATGTTCTGCAGTACTTTGTAATTGGAAGGACAAAATTGCCATGTAACAAATTGCAAATGCAGATATCTATCCTATAGCCTGATGGTTACATGTTGTGTTTAAATGTTTATTTGGTTAGCTGATCTGTATTGGTGTTTGTTTCATGTGAGCTTACTTCATTTCAACACCAGATTTTGTCACCATATCTCCCCTCCTGTGATACCCCACTCCCCACCACTAATTCTGTGCTGGCTCACCTCTCTCTTTACCTGTGCTCCCACTCCCCTAACTCCCACATGCTCAATCCCCTACCCTACACTTACCCTCCCTGACCCCATATTCTCCCTAACCCCACACATGCTTCCTTCTACTGCACACTCTTCCCCCACCCAGCTCGATCCTCTCTCCACACTCACTCTCTTGCATTTGCCTTATTCTCCACTCCAAAACACAGCCTCCCCTCCCTTCTGTCTCTCCGTTTTCCCTACCACAACATTATGTCCCCTCCTCTCTCTTTCTGTCTCTCTCTCACCCAATCCCCTCTCTCTCCCTCACTGACCCTCTCTCCCTCTGCTTTTGCTCGCTTGCTCTCCATCGCTCACTTGCTCTCTCGCGCTCTCTGTCCTTCTACCCACCTCGCCCCATTTACATGTGCTCGGTCCTTCTTCCCCACTCACTGTATCCCTCCCACCCTTGTCCCATTTGTTATCTGGTCTCCGATAGCATATGAATTTTAATAGCACCTTCTAAGGCCCCCTATTCCCATAACAGCCAGGTTACATTTGGTTGTTCTGTCCAGTACTAAGCCAGAGGTGGCATGTTCTATTTTTACTTTGAATGAAAACAGACAATTTAAAATATAGCCATTATAAAACCTTGCTTTCTTGACAAGAACTAAAAGAAGAAGGCATGTCAATTGACATGAGGATGTGTGAGTATTTAAGATTTCAAGGTTGTTATGAGAATCTAAAGCCTCCTAGAACTGTTCTCCATCAGAATCCAGTGTCTCTGAGCATTGGAGAAAGGTTGCAATATGCATCAATAATACAGATCAACCTGAAGGCTTTGTTTTTATTGCATTTAGGTGACCTCTCCTCAGAGTAAGTACGCAAAGACTATGTCTGGTACAGTGAAAGTACTACCAAAACCAGAAGAGCTGCACTTCATCACAAAGAATGATGGAAATGTCCATATCCATCCTTCTTCGGTGAACTATCAGGTCAGTGTGTATGGATATTTCCCAGTGAAAGGTTGTATGAAAGCCATCAAGAGCAGATCAGTCCACAGGGCATAAAAAAGGATCTGAAAATCTTCTGTTGAAAACTTGTTGTCCTATAGGGAAAATGCAGCATATTGGCAAGGGCTAATAATGCTCATTTGAAGTCAAACGTAGATACAATGGGCCAAGTATTGTCCTTCTGTGCCCTAACACTCCTGTGATCGTTTGAGACTGTTTATTAACTGCTTCATTAACTATCTGAGCAATTTGACATTGGCCAAATGAACATTCGCATTATTTAAAACTCTAATAAATTTAATCTTAAAATCTTACAGCACAGCAGAGGCTATTGATCCCATCATGCCTGTGATGACACTTTGAAAGATATTTCCAATGGTCCTGAATATGTATCCAACTCCCTTTTGCAAATTGGATTTGCTTCTACCACTTTCAAGGCAGTTCATTTCCAGTCATAGCTGTTAGTATTTTAAAAATATAAGTATCTTCAACTCCCCTTTGGTTCTTTTGCCCATTATCTAAAATTTGTCCCCTTTTGGTTACCCACTAGAATCAATTTCTCCTTATTTATCTTCACAAAACTGCCCAGAATTTTAAATACCTTTAAATCTCCTTAACCGTCTCTAAAGACAACAATCCCAAATTGTCTAGTCTCCACTAAATGATTAGGTACAACTAATTACTACAATGCTCTATGTCAGTATTAAGAGTATTTTATGAAGTTAAACAGACTCCTGTTCTGTTACCAGGACAAGATGTTGCAGCTTCACTTTTGTTTCCTAGCAATGAGTCAAATAATACTTATTGAACTTCAAAGTGATTTATCAAAGCATATGATGCATTTCTAAAATGTGATCATCTGCTGGATAGATAAACAAAAAACTTTACTATAAAGTACCTTTCAAATCCACAAGACAGTTAAAAGACAATAAGATATTTTTAAATTGTAGTTACTGTTGCAATGTAGGGAAAATGACAGCCAAGTTGTGTCTACTGTAGTTATGTCACAAACAGCACTGACTGTATAATCTGATTTTGTGATGCTGCTCTGAGGGATAAATATTTGTCAGACACTGGGAAGAACTTCCCACCTGTCCTTATACCTATTAATGTGGAATCTTTTACATTCCCCTAATCTCTTGTAAGTTATTATTCATTTCACAATATTCTGAAAGTGAAAACTTAAACCATAATATTTAGTCTGTTGAGTTCAGACTGCTGTACAATGTGCCCAGAAGTGAGCTCAAAGCATTTGTTTCCGAGGTGTACTTTGCTTAGTTCACACTTCACAACTGAAGTAAAAATTGAATGGGCTGGGTAACATCTAAAGGGTTTCACACTGTGACCCTCAGTCACACTTATCCATGCATATTGCTTTTTGCATTGGAAATACTTAAATCCAAAAGTGCATGGTAACCACTAGCCTCTTGATTGAAGCCAGCTCCTGAATTTGATGAGAGGGATACTAACTAAATCCAAACTGTTAGCTCTCAATATTTCTGATACATTCGGTAATTCTTCAGCCTTGACCAGCTTTTGCATTTGACCTTAAACATCATCAAAACCAAGACAACGTATCAACGATAATTCATGTTTTTATAATACATTTTAAATGTAGTAAAACGTTCTCAGGCACTTAACTAGAGTGTATTCAGGCCAAACCAAGCCACATAAGGACATTGTAGGCCCAAGTGACTAAGTCAAAGTGACTTGGTTAAAGAGGTAAGTTTTCATAGAGCATCATTAAAGAGGACATTAAAAAAATTGAGATTTAAGGAGCAATTTCCAGAGTTTAGGAGCATTTTTATAATGTCCCTCTACCCTGCTCCACATTTAATAAGGTAACAGCTAATCTGATTTTAGCCTCAAATCTGCATTCATTCGTGCCCCTGATGATCTTTCACCACCTTGCTAAACACAAATCTATACCTTAAAAATGTTCAAGGACCCTGCTTCCATCACTTTGCAGGAAGAAAGTTCCTAAGACGCATGATCCTCTGAGAGAAACAAAATTCACAACATCTGTTTTCAATGAGTGACCTATGATTCTTAAACACTGCCCCCTAGTCGTAGATTCTTCCCATAAGAGTAAACACCCTGTCTACCTCTAGTCTGTCAAGATGCCTCAGAATCTTGAATGTTTTATTCAAAATGCTTATTACTCATCTAAACTTCAGTGCATACAAGTCAACTATGTCCAACCTTTCCACGTAAAGTAAGTCCCCAATCCAAGGAACTAACCTATTTATATCTTTTCAATTGGTCTCTACATCTAAATTCGAGATGAGGCCGCACTGGTGACAGCCTGCCAAACTGACAATGACTCATTTATTCTTAATGTCTACTTTTTGCCAGTTGGTTTAGTACATGCTAGTATATTACCCCAATCTGATGTGCTTTAAATTTTATTTACTAACCTCTTCTGTTACACTCGATCAAAAGTCTTCAGAAAGTCCATTTATTCCTCCTTATGGACAAGGGGGACAAGTTTACCAAAAAAAAGAGGGGGGGGGGGGTGCAAGGCACGTAGGAGAAATATTGTTGACTAAAAGGACATTACAAAAATCCTAGTAGAAATAGTAATGGAGAAACAGAAAAACAGAAAATACATCAAAGAAGAAAAAATTAAAAGCATTTTTAAAAAGCACTTTGGAATGGAGCTAAATAAGTTCTCTTTCACACATAATTAATGAGCCAAATAGCCTTGCTTTATATAGTAAATTTGGGTACATCGATCTTAAAAGGATTTTCTTTAAAATAAATGCTTGACATTATGGTGGATCTCTCCACAACCAGCAATAAACTGGAGATATCTACACCTAAATTTCTAACCAGTTTGTTTTCCTTTTTTTGTTTACAACTGCACAGACTAGAACAATTAAAGTGTCTTTACAGGGGGGAGAAAATCTCAGTAGGTCTGGCAACATATGTGGAAAAGAGTTAACATTTTTTGAGTTCAATTACTCCTCTTCAGTTCCTCCATTCCAAAGAAGAGTAATTGAACTTGAAAACCTCACTCTTTTTCTCTTTACAGATGCTGCCAGACTTGCTGAGTTTTTCCAGTACTTTCTTTTATTTCTGATCTCCAACTTCTGCAGTATTTTGCTTTGGTGACAGAAGATAACACTTTCTTCTTGAACAGAAGTTTGCCTTCAGAGTATTCATAACGTCATTGCTTCACTGAGGTAGATTAACTTAAATTGGGCACTTAGCTGAGTCGTGGCATTGAATATATTTCCCAAAACCTCTGTAACATTGGTGCTTCAGGTGTCAGCTGCAGCTTAGTAGTAACAAACGTGCCTCAATGTCAGAAAGTTGTGGGTTCAACCCTCACTGCAGAGACATTGGCATTCCTAGTCTAGTGCTAGAGGTAAGTCTTCTTTGTTGGAGTTGCTATCTTTTGGTTGAGACTTCACACCAAGGGGCCTCATGTCTCAGAATAAAGAAATCTTATTGCTGTTTTTGAAGCTTTTCTGTGTACAAATTGGCTACCATGTTTCCTACAATTACATTGTAGTGACTACAATTCAATGACAGTTCATTAGCTGTCAAGTGCTTCTGAATGTCAGGAAATCATAAAAAGTGTTACACAAGTTTTTTTTCTACTGCAATGCCATTAAAATCTCCACTAAAATTGAATCTTAGGCCTATACTGATCAATGTTTATAACTTGCAATAATGCATTTCCAGTGGATCTGTACAACAAACATGGATACTAAATCATCCAATATATTTGGATCCTAGGTTCGGCACTTTGAAAGTCCTTATTTGGTATACCATGAGAAGGTGAAAACCAGCAGAGTCTTCCTGAGAGACTGCAGCATGGTTTCTGTATACCCTCTAGTGCTGTTTGGGGGTGGCCAGGTCAGTGTGGAACTTGAGAGAGGGCAGTTCATCATCTGTCTCGACGATGGATGGATTCGATTTGCTGCAGCTTCCCCTCAGGTATTAAAGCTATTTTCTTCTGTTGGTTGATGGTAATTTGTTATTTCTTTGAAACATGATTGAAATTGAACATGGTTCCACCAACAAAAACTCGATCTGCAAGTCCCTGCAGGCTGTACACCTGATCTGTATAAATAGGAGGACCCTGCATTCCATCATTGTTAATGCTAAATTAGCTGAATCAGCTGGCCAGATATTAACATTTGGGACATTAGAACTGCCATCATTGCTTTTAGACTAGAAAGGGGAAATTGTGGTCCTAACCAAAACCTGGAAATTGTCCTCGGTGAGAACAGAAGTGAGGTTGATAATACTAATCTAACAGTCTGTCAGCAAGCACTGGTGCCCATGCTTGGACAATATTCACTTATGGCAGGCACTAAAAACCATTTGGCCATAGAACTGTATCACAGCAAAAATCAGCTAACTATTGAGATTATGCAAGTTAGAGAAAAAATAAATTGACAAATGAGATTATCACTTGTAACCCTTTTGACCAACAGTTCTCACAATATGTATCCTCTTCAGAACTGAATCTCAATTTGATCTTGCAACTAATCTGCTGTTTCTGAATTGTTCAACCTAACTTTGAGTCACAGCCGAAGAGTTGAGAAGCACCTAGATTTCACCTACCAGAACACTCACCCCCCCCCCCCCCACCCCCCCGCTCCTGCCATTCCCATTACTACCACCACCACCAAAGCAAAGAGTGCAGATAGATGTCCTACTGAAAGTTCTCTACTTTGATATAGTGTTTCTGTGAATACTCAAGATGGCCTCCCTCCTTTTCACCCGTCTCACTCGGTTTTGTGCCTGAGACTGTTTGTTTGATTTTAGCTAAACACAGGAAGGTATTTTCTGTCTGCAAATCAAGCCCAGTTCCTGTGTTGGATCAAATAGCTATTTTCTTCTTATTGGACACATTTTATTGTGTACGATAGCAGTGTTTTCCTACCATAACTTTCCTTTGCAGCCAATTTACCAAATTCTGTCGCTCTTTATTTTCTTTATCTAGCTGCAAGGCACACAAATACGCACTTTGGTCTGTTTCTAACTCAGTTGCTCTTTTCGTGATCTCTTTAGAAAACCTATCAAGGACACACTTGTGTTTTCCATGATATATTTCTACAATTGCCAGTACTGCTCCTGGTATCAATACTTCTGTCTTTTCTGATGAACTATCAGTCGCATTCTAGAATATTCCAATGCCATTGTAAACTTCTGTTTCACTTGAGAATTACTCAACACATGTTTAACTAAAATCTGTGACTACTATTTCTCAGCTTTGTGAATTTAAAGCACTTAAACTTCAACTTCTGATTTGTCCCATGTCTGATGCCGCTGTTAGATTTTGAGAGTTTAATTAGTGCCTTCATGCTCTGTGGTATAGCGGGCAGCTATAATTTGTTAATTCAGCTGTTTTCTCCTCCAAGTTTCACAAGTTACTCTCTATCTCATTTTCATTAGTATCAATGCCTCCCACAGCCACTGACTTGCTGTTTCTTTCCTTTCTTATTTGTTAGATACGATCATTATCTAATCCCTTATCATTCTGCCAGCTGCAGATGCATCTATGACTGTATCAGTAAGATAGACCATCACACATTCCTTGTGGAGACAAAGTCCCGCCTTCATGTTGAAAATATCCTCCAATGTGTTGTGTAACACTTCAAGTCATTCTGCTATCACACGCATTTCATCAATGCGACATCGCTGTAATGCGACTGATAAATTGCGGACACTGTTTTGAAAGTGCAAACTTTTAAAACTGTGGTGGCTATAATGCGATTTAAGCACTGTTTCTAAGCGTGATTTTTCTGTAGAGCAGGGTTGCACAAGAGTCCAATCATTGCATTATAGAAGAACTGACTGTATCACCATGCAAAATGGGACAGACTTTTAACAGATCTAGCAACTCGACTGGGCATCCATGAGGCATTGTGGGCCATCAATGACAGTAGAATTGTATTCCAGCACAATCTGTAACCTTAGGCGTGGCATATCCCCACTCAACCATTACCATCAAGCTAGTGGATCATCCTGGTTCAATGGAGAGTGCAGGAGGGCATGCCAGGAGCAGCACCAGGCATATCTGAAGATGAGGCACCAACCTGGTGAAGCCACCAAACAGGACCACTTGCCTGCCAAACAGCATGAGCAGCAAGTGATAGACAGAGCTAAGCAGTTCCAATGGATCAGATCTAAGTTCTGCAGTCTTGCCACATCCAGTCATGAATGGTGATGGACAATTAAACAACTCACTCCATCTCCATCCTCAATGATGGAAGAGCCCAGCACATTAGTGCAAAAGATAAGGCTGAAGTTTTCGCAGCTATCTTCAGCCAGAGGTGCCGAGTGGATGATCCATCTCTGCATCCTCCGGTAGTCCCAGCATTGCAGATACCAGCCTTCAGCCAATTCGATTCACTCCACGTGATATCAAGAAACGGTTGAAGGCACTAGATACTGCAAAGGCTACGGGCCCTGACAACATCCTGGCAATAGTATGAAGACTTGTGCTCCAGAAAGTGCCCCTCCCCTAGCCAAGCTGTTCCAGTACAGTTACAACACTGGCATCTACCCGACAATGTGGAAAATTGCACAGGTATGTCCTGTAATTAGCAGGACAAATCCAATCTGGCCAGTTACTGCCTCTTCAGTTTACCGTCGATTATCAGTAAAGTGATGGAAGGTGTCATCAACAGTGTATCAAGCAGCACCTGCTCATGATACCCAATTTGGGTTCCGCCAGGGCCACTCCGCTCCTGACCTCGTTGCTGAATTCCAGAGATGAGGTAAAAGTGACAGCCCTTGATATCAAGGCTGCATTGGCATCAAGAAGTCCTAGCAAAACTGGAATCAATCCGTATCAGGGGACAAACTCTCTAGTGGTTCGAGTCATACCTGACACACAGGAAGATGGTTGTGGTTGTTGGAGGTTGGTCATCTCAGCTCCAGGATATCTCTGCAGGAGTTCCTCAGGGTAGTGTCCTAAGCTCAGCCATCTTCAGCTGCTTCAACACTGACATTCCCTCCATCATTAGATCAGAAGTGGGGACATTTGCCAATGTTCAGCACCATTCACTACTCTTCAGTCACTGAAGCAATCCATATCCAAGTGCAACAAAATCTGGACAGTATCCAGGCTTGGCTGACAAGTGACATTCACACCACACAAATGCCAGGCTTTGACAATCACTAATAACAGACAATCTAACCACTGCTCCTTGACATTTAATTATGTTACCATCATTGAATCCTCCACTATCAACATCCTGGGAGTTATCATTGATCAGAAACTCCAACTGGACTCACCGCATAAACATAGTGGCTACAAGAGGCTGTGAATACTGTGACAAGTAACTCCCTTCCTGACTCCCCAAAGCCTGTCCATCATCTACAAGGCACAAGTCAGGAGTGTGATGAAGTAAGCCCCACTTGCCTGGATGAGTGCAGTTCCAACAACACTCAAGAAGCTTAACACCATCCAGGACAAAGTAGCCAGGTTGATTGCCACCACATCCAAGCATCTGCTCCCTTCACCACTAACACTCAGTAGCAGTAGTGAGTACTATCTCCAAGATGCACTGCGGAAATTCACCAAAGATCTTCAGACAGCATCATCCAAACCACATGACCACCTCTATATGGGAACACTACCATCTTCAGTTTCCCTCCAAGTCACTCACTATCCTGACTTGGAAATATATCACCGTTCCTTCACTGTCAGTCGGTCAAAATTCTGGAATTCTCTCCTTTAACGGCATTGTGGGGCATTCTTCAATAGGTGGACTGCAGAGTTTTGTGAAGGCAGCTCACCACTACCTTCTCAAGGGAAACTAGGGACAAGCAATAAATGCTGGCCCTACAGTGATGCCCACGTCCCACAAGATGATTTTTTTTAAAAAAATCAGTCTGCATAAATGCAAATATAAATTGGTGAATATAAATTATCCTGCTTTGTCCTTCTGACTCATACACCAACGTTTTTTGTTCTCTGCAAGTCCCCTGTGGGTTCTGTCTGTGTTTCTGCATCTTTGTAATTATTTTCAACTGTTGTTTTCCTATAAACCTCATGTTGAAACCTTTTGACCCTCAATCAGGGTTTATATTGGCCCTCTCTCCTCCTTTCCTGCATTTAAATTTCCCTGTACTCAGCGCATACATCATCAGTGCAGTCCCTTATCTTCTGACCCCTGTGCAAATTCAACCAAAGTGGAATCTTCTACCCTCCTATACAAATTCTATCAACATGGACCTTGACACAATTACAATGTCTGTGCAAATTCCAGCATACAGGTTTCTTGTCCTCCTGGATGAGTTCTATCAATGTGTCTTCTCCTTTGCCCTAGTTATGGGTAGTAAATAAATTATACTCCAAGATGAATATCTTGTGGTGATGCCAGATGTTGGTTATTTCTGATGATCGGCCACAGGAATCTTGAGTATAGTCCACTCTAGACTAGACTAGCTTGAATGAAAACTCAAATATAGAAAAATCCAGCATCTCATTATCCAAATTTCAATCTTGTTTTTTACAAATATGAACAAATGTTCATTTTCGGTCATATATTATTCATCCAGTCAAGTATCATTTACGGTTTGTCCCATTCCTCATCAATATCTGTCTTTCCTCCTTGTTTCGGAATCCTTTCTGACTCCATAGTCTGGAATACTTTGCTACACTAACACTCATGTGGAACAATGTTCATATGGGAATTTGCTTAATGTGAACGTAGAAATATGTTTTTAACCCTCATAGTCTACCGCACTTATACTGTGTCATCGGGATATGGTTCAAAGGCATCTCAGTCTGCATGTTCAATGGATCTTATCAGTGCAGAGCAGAAAATTAATAAAGCAACTAAATTATGTTTGATGCTTGAGTCAGTCTGCACTGTGTATATTGTGTCCATGTCTAATCCTAATCATGCAAATAATCTCTGTTAGTCCACAACAGACCTAGAGAAGAAAATAAGGAAATTACTCTGTACCAGAGGACTTCAGGAGTTCAAAACTTACATCTGCACTTTTCACTCATCATGTCTCAACTTTCTCTGATACTGAAATCCACATTTTTATTTTCTGGAATAATTATCTAATTTGTTGCAGTTGTTTTGAATTAATAATTGCCATTTTGTCCAAATTCATAAATATATTACTTTTGCACTTGAGTAATATTTCTGTAAATTAGTTTTTATAGTTGCACAGAAGCTCACATTGTCTCCACTGTGTTCTACAATTTTTGACACGGTGAAATCATTTATCATGATCTGCAACAACTCATCCCTTTTGAATTCTAAAACAAACTTCCCTGTTCTAGAAAGAAAGAAGACCGGGATAACTCAATCCTTCCATTGCCTCGATATTTCTGATTGCTATCTTCCATATCATTTCAACAACATCAATATTCATTTGGTAATATAGGAACCAAAACCGTTCACAGTATTCCAGGTGCACTTACACCAATGATTTGTAAAATGGCAGACTTTCCTCGATTTCACTTCAGTAATTGTCAATTAATAATTCCAACACTTGATGTGTGTTACTCATTGTCATGATTGCTTTAATTTTTAAGGTTCCAGTATCTCCATGCATTTTCTGTACATATTATTTTATCCCCATTTAAGTACTTGTCTCCTTCCTTGATTTTGTGTCTGTGTATGAAGCAGTTTGCACTGCTTCATGTCCTAACATCTGCCACCTGTCACAAGTACATCTTAATCCTCTTGTAGCTTATCCTGGTCAGATTTGCAATGTACTGTTAGCTTTGTATCAAATTTAACCACTGTTCCTAAGCTCCAGATCATTAATAAAGATTTTAAGAAGAGGGCTCATGAAAAAAGAACCTCATTGGTAACATTGTTTCATTGTATCATGGCGTATTTATTGTAAAATACTTCCATCGATCCCCACTTGCTTTTTTTTCAGCAATAGCTTTTCCGGTAAATTTGTATTAAAAATGTCATTGAAATACATGGAAATGTCATTACATGCTGCATATTTCTTTGTTATATTCTCAAGAAAACCAGTAAATTGGATTGCAAGATTTCTCCATTGTAGGTCTATATTGCCTATAATGATGATCCTATTATACAACTATTTCATGAACTTACCTGTAATAGAAATCTTCATAATTTTTACACATGATAAATGTCAAACTCACTGGTTCTAGCATCCTGGGTCATTTTTGTTTTTTATTATTTGGAGCAACAGGTCTTTGGGCATCTCTCTTCTGTGATATTTGGAAGATTTGTTCCAAAGTTCCAGCACTTTCCTCCCTTAGATCCTCAAAAATCATCAGTATTATTGACTCAAACAGGACTTGAGTGAATATTTAACATCTGATCAGTGGGCTACGCTGGAGTTATAGATAGGAATTGAACAAATTATACTTACATTTCAGCAATTTCATTCTTTAAATCCATGGTATTAAAATAAGCTATTGCATTTAACTTAATGTCATTTATAGATTCAGGGTACAAATGGACTCTTGAGGTTATGCTGAGAAATAATCTGGTCATTTAAACTTTTAATATTGTATAGACTTGCTCCAATTGTCCAAAGAGATCTGAAATTGTTTTCAGATTTTCTTTCCCTTAACTTGCTGGAGTTTTTTCTGATTTATTACCTCTTTCAGTAAATTATATGGCTCTAGGTGGGTGTGATGCACAAGACACCACAACTATGTGAAAATGCTAGATTAAACTTTCTTTTGCTGATACCTTTTCTTAGGTTCACGTGTATGTATATATGTATATGCTGTTTTTAACCAGTGTTTCTTTTGCCTCTTGTACTGTGCCAGATTGCTGAGCTTGTTAAAGAGCTTCGCTGGGAATTAGATCAGCTGCTGGAGGATAAAATTAAGAAACCCAATATGGACTTGTGTACTTGTCCACGGGGATCGCTCATCATTGACATGATTGTTAAACTTATAACCACTCAGTAAGAACCAAGCTGAGAAAATGTTATTTACCAAGATGACATTGGGATGCACCGAGAACTTGGAGGAAGAACTGCTCAACCATTTGCACTATCTTCCCAAACACTGGCTACTGAATTTCAATTTCCTTGTAAGTGTTTAAAGTGATGATAAAAATGATTGTGAACTGGTTGGTCCAGCTATGTCATGTATGCACAAGTTTTTGAATCATTGAAACAAACAAAACCTCCAGGGTTGGTTGATAAATGATATGTGACTGATAATTCTGAGCTACACCAACTTTTTAAAGGAAGTCACATTTTTACTGTTCAACACGATGCATGTGGAAAATTGCAGAAGTGGATCATTATATTTACCAGCCAAAATCTTCACATTAATTTAAATGAGGGCTATCAGCTTCACTTCAGTAGAATGTAGCTTTTCCCAGAAAAATGCTAAGTTGCAAACATTAATTTTACATAAGGGAGTCACTGCTGGTGTGTTTTGCGATTTTGGTTATTTGGGCCACTCAAAGTTTTTGAATCAAGTACAGGAGAAATATAAAATGTATGACTGTCACACTTTCATCCCTGTGATATAGGATAAATAAATATTTTAAGAACTAAAATAAACATCTAGCAATGCTGTCACTGGAGTGATTAACAATGGTGTCAAATTTATTGCATTTTTAGGTGTATTAGCATATAAATGGGTATCATAAATCCTTAATTATAATAGGTTTTGTAGGAATTACAAATACAAATATCTATCTGTTCTCTGCTGCCTACTCCTTTTAAAATATTTTTTAGTTTCACTACATAGGTAGTTGCCAAATGGCAACTTTCATGGCTCAAACCCAGTTTTACAGCTGGAGGTAACTAGAACTGGATATGATTTTAGATGGGTTAACTTCCTGGATGAAAGTTCTGGTGCATGTCAGACATTTAAATAATAAATCTGGAATAAAAAGTTCATCTTAGTAATGCTACCATGAAACTGCTAGATTGTCATAAAATCCCATCTAGTTCACCATTGACCTTTAAGGAAGACCTGCGATTGACCCATGAGTGACTTCAGAAACACGATCTGTGTAAATGCAGTCTGAAATGGACTAGTAAGCCACTGAGTAGTACTCAAGAAGATGGCTTGAGTATTGGGGATAATTGCTGGCTTTGCCAGTGCTTGTGAATGAATTTTTAAAACAGTTAAATGTCATCCAATGACTGGAAAAATGAGGAAAGAATGTGATAATATTCTTAATATTAAACTTAACATGTCACATTTGAAGAGCTCACCACAAGAATTGATTTAGAAAGAAGCAGTCACATATATCATCTTTTTTGATCTTGGGCAAAATCAAAGCACTCTTTCACAATTGTTGTAGTTTAGGGATTGTGGTTTACAGCAAGATTCCAATATGTTAAACAACCAGATAATCTGCTGTAATCTGTAGGTTGAATATTAACTAGAATACCAGTTTAGCTCTTCTGTTCTTTGAAATAGCGCCATTGGATCTTTTGCATTCATCTAAGTATGCAGGCATTTAACACGTCATCTGAAAGATTGCAATTCCTTGAGGAAAAGATGTTTTTTTCCAACAGTTCAGGAATTTCTCCGTTCTGCACCGAAATGCCAGCTGAGAGTTCTCACTCAAGTCTCTGAAGAGAAGCTCAAACTGACAACTATCTAAAGATGGGGCTACCATTCAGCCATGTCTGATACTAGTTGAAGTACAGCTTTAAATTTTACTTACTGTTCACAATACAAGCTAAGTGGAAGGGATTTAAAAATAAATTGAGATGTAAATAAGTATGAAATTTAAAAATAAAATTTAACATCTGAAATGTGTAGCTATGCCCTTTTTTGAATTGAACTTTGCCTCTGAGCAATTCAAGCTGAATGACATTTAGTGTATCAGTAATTTTTCTCTACCCCACTCACCATTCCTGTCCTGAATGATTATTTAATAGGCAGTGGCCCTTTGTTTCTATTAACTGGACTTGCCTGAGCCAATCCTTCACAGGATGGAGATCATATATGTGATCAGTATAATGCTTTAACCACCTTTGACATTTCCACTGTTGAGATCAGTAGTCTGAAGATCTGTTGTTCTGTTGGTAACAATGATATTGCTTATGTTTGGTGTATAGACAAGCGGTACAGAATCTGCTAGACAGCTAGGTGGACACAGCAAGATAGAGTTCCCTGCTGGATATAGTGATACATTCAGGTTCAAATAGATTAAGAAACAGTTAATTAAAAACATACCTTACCCAGATGAGTAAGGTACCTTACCTTACCCTTGCCTGTTTTATTATGGGTGCATACACCCTTTTCCATTGTTCAGTTTTCATAATGATGCCTTACTGTGTGGCCACAACAGCTGATTGAACAAAGCATTTGGAAATCTCCAGAGAAGAATTATGTGGTTTACATTACACTGTTTGGTCATCCTTCCACTTGACTGTTGTTAACCACATAAGAAAACTATGCAGTAGCACTAACGATGCTGTATGTTTTTTCCAGACCGTAACTGAAATAAACTGAGGTATCCTTAATAGTACACATTAAGATGATCTACACCATGGGTTGCATGGCTCTTTCTGTCTGATGTATGAACATCTCTCATTTCTTCCTAGGCAACTACAGCTACATGACATGAAATGATCAAAGTCACTGTACAGTTTGGTCAGTGTTAATCCAGATTTGTTATAGAGTTTTAGCTGTATACTTTAACAACCCGCTGTGAATTGATCAGGACTTTGCATTGGTTGGTCATGTTAAAAATCAGATTTACCAACACTTAGAGCCTTTTGAGCTTGGCCAAATGCCTTCTGGATGCCTATGTCCACTTTCTCAAATAAGTCAAGGAGTTTGGTCAGGATCCAAATGCTGTTGTGATAGCTGTTTACTAGGTAATTACTGTACAGAATTTTCAAGTTTGTCCTAACAGTAAATAAATAAAATGCAGACATTAATGATTAACTTTAATTTTTTTGTCAGTAAGTATATCAAACTGTTGCTAATCCAGTAGTATTTCCCGAGTGTCTATTGACTCCTTCATTAATTATTATCAATATCTCCCAAACATCCTGTATGCTATCAGTTCTATATGGGATTTGTTTAAATGCCTTACTGCATATCTAAACATCAACACAGATGAATGGAAGTCATGAATTTTGTCTTGATCATCTAAAAAAAAAATTGAGATTTTTGAGATTTGTACTTGTCCTGCACCAGAAGCATCTTCAAAGATATACCATGACAGAGTAGTGAAAATGCACTGTAGGAAAGATTGAGCAATTACTCCTAACAAGAACTGGTCGGGCTCAGCATATGACAGCATATTTTACCCTTCATTTGGAGAAATCAATGAATCTGATCAAAGAGGAAGTTATGTAAAGTGGCAATGATCTTACTGCTAATTAGACAGAGATTTTTGCTTGCTAATATTCTTGGTGTTGATTATTTGATTGCAGTGGCCAATCATCAAAAATATTAACATATACTGACCTATTACAAATAATAATCTGACCATTCAGCATTAAGATATCACCCATATTTCCACCCTTCACTACTTATATATCTCTTCATTCAAATAAATATAAAAACTATCTCTTGCACCTGTTCCAGTCATTCCTCCTGATGATGGACAATGCATTGCTCAATGTTGAGACCTAACAGTTTGTTTAAGGTACACCTTTAGGATAACAATTGTTAAAACCTGCTCTAAAAAGCACACGATGCAACTGTAAATATTTTCTTAAATGTTACCTCGGTCACTGTGAAAACCTTCAAATAATTAGATGATGATAATGGGATGACATGGGAGATCACAATTCTGTTACAACCAGAACAGCTTCAGAACTTATACCATCTGATGACCTTCATCACTAAAGATGGGTGAAAATAATACTTCTTTCTCTTGGTTTGTTTTTCTGTAAAAAATCTGAGCAGGAATATTGTGGAGGTAGAATGATTCCAGAGATATTTAAGAGTGGTAGCTTTTCAGAAATGGTACATCAATTTGGATAAGATGAGCTAGTTTTATTCTACAGACCAACAAAAAGAGACACCACCAAATCATCATCAGGCTAGGTTTTAACAAAGGTGTTGAAGAACAGATGCCATATATACACAAGAAGAAACATAGATTTAATAACTTCCCTTTCAATCAATCAGTTTTCTGATCAGCATTTGGGTTACATTTGATGAGGCTTTGAACTCTGGATAGGATAATTTCATTGGAGCTATTACAGTCTTCTGGATTGTATGGTGGAGATACTGTCAATACCCCAGCCACACATAGCAACTTGTTTTGGTCCCCCTGCTCTGTAACAGGAATCCGATTCTTTTCGAGCCAAGATTTAAGGCTAGACTTTCTTTGTTCAAGCTCCTCGTTGCTGTAAATCTTGGCAGCCACAGGCATAAATAAGGCAGATAGCTTCTCCTTTGTGATGTTTTCTCCTTCACTCATCAGTTCCACTGTCTGAACTGCATGGCCCATAATAGTCACAACAGATACCTTCCCTGTATCCACGAAGTTGACCAAAACAATGCTAAAATAAATTAAAAATCAAATTGGTTACTGAGCACAACTAGCAAAGAAACAACTGAAATTGCCTATGTTTCAGCAGATGAAATACTGGTTCCCAATAGATAACTACAGCTAAATGGGCACCTTCAATTCTACTCAGCAATTATTGAAACCCCAGATGTTCCGACTAGCCTGAACTGTCCCCATCACCTTGCTTTTCTGAGTCAACTCACTGGAACTATGAATGTTAGAATATCAGTAACAGTAGATCATATGGCCCTTTGAGCTTGCTGCATCATTTAATAATATAATGGTTACTCATTAACCTAAACTTCACTTTCCTGTCTGCTCCCCATATTCCTTCGTTTCCTGAGACCCAAAACTCTGTTTATCTCAGATTTGGACAAATTCAAATGATGGAGCATCAATAACTTAGGTAGAGAATTTTAAACATTAAGTGAAGAAATGTCTCTTTATCTCAGTTCTTAATCTGAGATTGTGCCCTCATGCTCTAGATTCCCCAGCAAGAGGAAACCACCCTTCAGTGTCTATCCTATCAAGCCCTTTCAGAATCTTGCAAATCACATGAGGTCACCTCTCATTCTTCTAAACTCCAAAGTACACGCCCAATCCACTCATCCTTGCATCAACTGATTCCTCGCCAATCTTGTGAACATTTGCTGCCCACCTTGAATGTAAGCATATCCTACACCTTAAATATGGACACTATGGAAAATAAAGAGCATGAAAGCATGGGAAGGGTTAAAGCATGAAGACCACTGGCGATCTGTTGCAAGGGGTCTGTGGAATGCTACACTTGTCAAAAGGTCACTGTGGCAGGATGGGATAAGAATAGTGGAATGCTCCTACACCAATTAGCAGAGTAAAGCTGAGGCTGAAAGGTCACTATGGTAGGATGAGATCACAACAGTTAGTAAAGTCAGCCTCGCCTGCTAAATATCATCATGGCAGGCTGTGACAATACATATTTAGGACATGACATTAAAATATTTAATTAATAGTTAGTAGAGTCAGCTTGCTTGAGACCCTTGACAGTAAAATATCTAATCACGATAGTAGGGTCTGGGATGAAAGACCATTGTTCTAGAGCAGATAGTAAAATATCTCTAATTGTGACATTGGAATAATATTAAGTAGAATGTAGGAAAAACCATCGTAGCAGAAAGAGGGAGATAATGGTTTATTGTATAGCTGGAGTGAGGTAATTTTGATTAACACAGTTGGACGTGCTGATAAACTCACAAAAAATTGATTAAGAAAGATAAAAAGAGCCACGGACTCTGAGGTTCGGGGGCATTCAAGAATTTGCTTTCTGAGTGTCACGGTTTTTTGTTTGCAAATAAAAGACCTACTCCTTGAAGAACTCTGCATCTCCTGGTGATTCTCTACATTTTCTCCACAACAACACCAAAACAGAGTATGGTCTCACCAAAGCCCCGGGCAATTGTAGCAAGGCTTTCTCATTCTTGCACTCTAATGTCTTGCAATAAAGGCCATATCATTTACTTTCCCAATTGCTTGTTGTACCTGCATGTTAACATGTATCAGTAATCCAAGTCCCTCTGAACATTGACATTTACAAGTTTCACATGTAAAAACGTACTCTGCTTTTCTACTCTTACTAATAAAGTGAATAATCACTCACTTTTCCACGCCAGCTCTACCAGCTTGTTGCTGAGTCACTGTCTACATCTCAATGCAGCCTCTTTATGACCTCCTCAAAGCTCTATTTGAAGGCAGCTCTTATTCCGGGGCTTGTTTGGTGCAGTGGTAGTGTCCCTACCTCTGAACTAGAAGACTGGGGTTCAAGTCCCACCTGCTCCAGTGATGTGTCATAACATGTCTTGACAGGTCGATTAAAATTATTGATATTTCAACTCAGGTCAAATCAGCAATTTTTTTTTCACACTACTGTCTCTTTTTCTAAGTCATTAATATGTAATGTTGAAGGCTCAGCACTGAACATTACAACATTTCACTATTCTCCTTCCTGCCAACTCAAAAGTGCCCCCTTTGTCTCTAATATCTGACTCCTAATTATTAATCACTCTTTTATCCAGGCCTCTAACTCCATGATCTTGGTTTTTTTTGGCATCTTATCAAATAGGTTTTGGAAATCCAAGTGTACAATACCTATTGTTTTCCTTCATCTATCCTTTTACTTACATTTTCAAAAACTCTATCAGGTTTGTCAAACACAGTTTCCTTTTCATAATACCATGTTGATTTTATCTAATTTGTTTGTTATTTTTAAGTACATTGTTAGAACTTCCTTAACAATACATACCCACAGCCCATGAAAAAAAATACAATGTTCGGAATCTTGCAGGTACACACAAGTTAACGGTGATTCACCGTTAGTTGCAAGACTGTGTTTGGAGTGTAATTCCAACAACATTGTCAGAACAACATTCATCTACATAGTTCCTTTCAGGTAATAAAACATCCTAAAATGCTTCACTTGAATTTTATGAAGTGAAATTTGACATTTAACCATGTAAGGAGGTATTAGATCAGATAGTCAAAAAGCTTGGTCAAGGAATGCCTCTGGGAAGAAATTTGGAGATGTTGAGAGAGACAATTTCAGAGCTTAGAGCCCTGGCAGCTGAAGGCAAGGCAATTAATTGTGAAACAAAACCAGGAATATTCAGAAGGCCTAAATTAAATGACTGCAGATATTTCAGATGTCGTAAAGACTCTTGTGGCACAGTGGCAATATCTCTACCTCTGGGCTAGGAGATTCAGGCTTAATTCCCACCTGCTCCAGAGGTATGTAATAGCATCTCTGAACAGGTTGACTAGAAAATATCTATTTCAGATGATTTTGTGCCAGAGGAAATTACAGAGATAGGGATGAGTGAATTATATATCTGAAAATAAGGATACGAATTGTAAAATCAAGGCATTGCCTGATCAAGAGTCAATATAGAAAGCAATGGATTAAAAATACATGATAGGAATAAGGAGATGGGCAAACTTCTGTATGACCTCAAACTGACACAGGATAGAATCTGAAGTCTGGCAGGGACATGATGGAATAGTCAAGTGTAAGGATAGCAAAGGTATGGATGAGGGATTTCCACAGACATGCTGAAATAAGGATGCAGTCTGGCAATATCTTGTAGATAGAATAGGCAGGTTAGTAATGCCATGGAAATGGAATTGAAAGCTCATCTTGGGGTCAAATGTGACATCAAGACTGCACACAGTCTTGTTCTGCAAAATTATAGACAATGACTTTTGTATTTCTAATAGTTAATTGGAGGAAATTTCTAATTTCTTATGATTAATGTTGATGTCAGCTCAGCAGGTTGAAAATTTAGCAGGTGTGAAGGTGATGGTGAGGCAGAGCTGGATGTCATCAGTGTATATATGAAAACGATTGCTGCACATTCAGAACAGTTTGCCAAAGGACAGCATATAGATAAGAAACAAGACAGGCCAAAGTTAGATCTTTATAGAACAGAAATATTGTTGCAAGAGTGAATGAGAAGCTGCGATTAGATAGATAAGAATGGAATTAACTTAAGTGGGTTTTATCCAATTTGTTGCCAGTGGAGAGGATTAAAAGAGAATGGTGTGGGCAATCCTGTCCAGGTCTGCAAAACAGGATTAGGGTGACATCACATGATGCTATTTGTGACTTTGGCAAGAGCCATTTTGGCACTGTGACAGGTGGAAACCAAGACATAATTCCTCTGATTTGGACTTATTGAAACAGTGGGTATCTCAAGTAGGACAAGTGATGTTTGCCCATTACATTTTAGTAGCACAGGACCTGGTAGGTCCAGGCACATTGGAGATAGGGAAAACATAGTGAAGATGTTTCCACTCAAATGGAAGACCCAAACTAAGGGCTATAACTGGGATGATCACTTACAAACCCAATAAAGAATTCCCCAGAGTGCACTTAGAGCATAGAGATGTACTGCATGGAATCAGACCAGTGGGTCCAACCCCTCCAGGCCCACCAGATATCCCAACCCAATCTAATCCCACCTGCCAGCACCTGGCCCATATCCCTCCAAACCCTCCCTATTCATATACCCATCCAAATGCCTCTTAAATGTTGCAATTGTACCAGCCTCCACCACTTCCTCTGGTAGCTCATTCCAAACACGTACCACCCTCTGTGAAAACGTTGCCCCTTAGGTCTCTTTTATATCTTTCCCCTCTCATCCGAAACCTATGCCCTCGAGTTCTGGACTCCCCGACCCCAGGGAAAAAGACTTTGCCTATTGACCCTATCCATACCCCTCATAATTTTGTAAACCTCTATAAGGTCACCCCTCAGCCTCCGATGATCCAGGGAAAAACAGTCCTAGCCTGTTCAGCCTCTCCCTACAGCTCAAATCCTCCAACCCTGGCAACATCCTTGTAAATCTTTTCTGAACCCTTTCAAGTTTCACAACATCTTTCCGATAGGAAGGAGACCAGAAATGCACGCAATATTCCAACAGTGGCCTAACCAATGTCCTGTACAGCTGCAACATGACCTCCCAACTCCTGTACTCAATACTCTGACCAATAAAGGAAAGCATACCAAACGCCTTCTTCACTATCCTATATACCTGTGACTCCACTTTCAAGGAGCTATGAACCTGCACTCCAAGGTCTCTTTGTTCAGCAATGCTCCCCAGGACCTTACCATTAAGCGTATAAGTTCTGCTAAGATTTGCTTTCCCAAAATGTAGCACCTCGTATTTATCGGAATTAAACTCCATCTGCCATTTCTCAGCCTATTGGCCCACCTGGTCAAGATTCTGTTATAATCTGAGGTAAACTTCTTCGTTATTCACTACACCTCCAATTTTGGTGTCATCTGCAAACTTACTAACTGCACCTCTTATGCTCGCAACCAAATCATTTATGTAAATGACAAGATGCAGTAAGTACAAATATATTTAAGGGGGAGCTACAAATATGAGAGAAAAGTTAATAAAATGTTTTGTTGATAGTTTTAGAAAAAAAAATAGGGTGGAGTTTCAAGAGATGATATCAAATTTCACTTACCTTCCTGATACAGGATCGACAGTAAAGACCCAACCTTGGTAAGTATTTTTTTCATCTGCAGTGACTTTTACTTCTTTGTTCAGATATTTTTCCCATTCCAAAGGTTTTTGTGTAATCCATTCATTCATATTCACAGTACACCTGCTTTTCCAATCTATCAAAACACAAAAATTTACAAATCATAAAACACTGCACTCTTCATATCATTATGAGAGATCTTTGTGAACTGTAACGTATTTTCTTCAAGTAAAAATCTGAAAATAGAATACATTCACTCAATCATTAAATCCAAAAGCCATGTACATTCATTCCAGATGAAGCATCATAAAATTAAAGGAAATAAAAGTGTGTTAAATGTAATATACTTTTTTTCTCAAATTAAACAGCTTGTCCCCTTTCAGACCTTCAAAATCCCAAAGAACAAGTGAATAAGAAACCATTCAACACATTATAGAAACCAACTCTTCAGACAGTGCTATTGGGACTGCCACTAAACAAAGGAACAGCCCCTGGTGAAAGCGGAAGTTTCCTAATAGCAATTACAAGGGGGATGGAGTAGATGCAGTTTAAAAATCAACAAATTAGAAAAGCGGGTAATGCAATAATCGGAGAGGAGTTTACTCTTAACAGGACTTGGAAAACAAAATTATTTAAGTAATTTTGAAGTTTGAGCATGAGGTATTTTCTAAAACTACTAGAAACAGACTATTTTAAATCTAATTTTGTGCAATGAGAAAAGATGAATAATCCTAAAGTAAAAGAACCTCTGGAGAAGAGTGATCAGGATGACAGAACTTGAGAGTTACATATTCAAGTTTGAAACTAGGATCTTTATTAAAGCTACGAATTTGTGTATGAGGCAGCGAGTTGGCTAAATTAGGAACTAGATTAAAAGATATGATTGCCAATGAGCAATGACAAATATTTAAATAAACATTTCCTAATTGTGAACAAGTATTCATTTCCTTACAAAACAAATCTCCTCAGGAAAAGTGGTTCAACAGCAGCGAGAAGTTAAGGATAGTAATAGCTTTAAAGAAAACTTCCAATTTTGTCAAGCCTCATGAAAAGCAGTAAAGGATGACAAAGGAATAGAAAAAGGGGAAAAAAAACTAAACTGAATATTAACAAGAAATATAAAAAACAGAATGTAGAGGCTTTAATTAGTATGCAAAAATGATAGACTAACTAAAATGAAACATAACACAAACAGGAGAAAATCACCTGATGAAGGAGCGTCGCTCCGAAAGCTAGTGTGCTTCCAATTAAACCTGTTGGACTATAACCTGGTGTGGTGTGATTTTTAACTTTGTATACCCCAGTCCGACACCGGCATCTCCGAATCAGGAGAAATTATAGTGGTGTTAAGATATAATTAAAAATTAATATATTATATAGCACATCAACACTTCAAAAATAAAAGGGCATTTCACTGAAACAAAGTGACAGAAACTCTCATTAAAATAGTTGCCAATTTACATCAGTACACAGCCACATTCTGTTCTATACAGACACAGGGGCTGTGAAAGTCTCAACAGAGATAATAATCCTAGTTCCAGGACTATTTCTTGCTCTTTTTTTTAAAAAATCATTTGCAGGATGAGGGCATTGCTCACTGAGCCAGCATCTATTACCCAAAGGACAGTTAAAAGTCAACTACTTTGCCAGACCATGTAAGGATGGCAATTTTCTTCCATAAATAATTTCCAGATGGGTTTTCCAACAATCAACAATGGATTCATGGTCATCATTAGATTCTTCATTCCAGATTTTTAATCAAATTCAAATTCCATAATCTGCTGTGACAGGATTCAAACCTGGGTCCCTAGAACATTACCTGGGTCTCTGGATTAACAATCCAACAATATTACCACAAGGTTGTCACCTTCTCTACAGGTTAACAACACATTGAGACAAGCACCTAAATTCAAGTATTGGAAACAGGACATTTTTTAAAAAATCACCACGTTAGCCATTGTACTTTATTGCCAAAATTAAAAGGTGGTGTGCCACAGAGATCAATGCTCAACTTTCTACAATTTATAAAATTGAATTGGATGAGGGAACCAAAGATATGCTAAATTTGCTGATAGCACAAAGATAGTCTAATACAAAGAAGCAGAGTCCTTCATGATAACCTCACCCAGTGTGGCAAGTGAACCAAATTATTAGCTAAAGTTAAAAATCTCTTCATAGCCAACTGCCGCCGCGACATTAACCGCCTCAACCTCTCCACCCCTCCACCCCTCTCACCCACTCCAACCTTTCACCCTTGGAATGTGCACCCTCCACTTCCTCCGTTCCAACCCCAACCTCACTATCAAACTCGCAGACAAGGGAGGCACGGTAGTAGTTTGGCGGACAGACCTTTACACCGCTGAGGCTAAACGCCATCTCGCAGACACCTCCTCCTACTGCCCCCTTAACCATGACCCCACCTCCCACCACCAAACCATCATCTCCCAGACCATCCATAACCTCATCACCTCAGGAGATCTCCCATCCACCGCCTCCAACCTCAGTCCCACAACCCCGCACCGCCCATTTCTACCTCCTGCCCAAAATCCACACACCTGACTGCCCCGGCCGAACCATTGTCTCAGCCTGCTCCTGCCCCACCGAACTCATCTCTGCATACCTCGACGCGATCCTGTCCCCCTTTAGTCCACCTACGTTCGGGACACCACCCACGCCCTCCACCACCTCCATGATTTTCGCTTCCCCGGTCCCCAACGCCTCATCTTCACCATGGACATCCAATCCCTGTATACCTCCATCCCCCATCACGAAGGACTCAAAGCCCTCCGCTTCTTCCTTTCCCGCCGTACCAACCAGTACCCTTCCACTGACACCCTCCTTTGACTGACTGAACTGGTCCTCACTCTGAACAACTTCTCTTTCCAATCCTCCCACTTCCTCCAAACCAAAAGGAATAGCCATGGGCACCCGCATGGGCCCCAGCTATCCTCTTCGTAGGATATGTGGAACAGTCCATCTTCCGCAGCTACACTGGCACCACCCCACACCTTTTCCTCCGTTAAATCGATGACTGTATCGGCGCTGCCTCGTGCTCCCACGAGGACGTTGAACAGTTCATCCACTTTACCAACAACTTCCACCCAGGACCTCAAATTTACCTGGACCGTCTCAGACTCCTCCCTCCCCTTCCTAGACCTCTCCATTTCTATCTTGGGCGACCGAATCAACACGGACATTTACTATAAACCGACCGACTCCCACAGCTACCTAGACCACACCTCCTCCCACCCTGCCTCCTGTAAAAACGCCATCCCATATTCCCAATTCCTTCATCTCCGCCGCAGCTGCTCCCAGGAGGAACAGTTCCAATACCGAACAACCCAGATGGCCTCCGTCTTCAAAGACCCCAGACGTGATCAACGATGCTCTCCACCACATCTCCTCCACTTCCCGCTCCTCCGCCCTTGAGCCCCACCTCTCCAATCGCCACCAGGACAGAACCCCACTAGTCCTCCATATACATTATATCATCCGTCGTAATTTCCGCCACCTCCAAACAGACCCCACCACCAGGGATATATTTCCCTCCCCTATCAGCGTTCTGAAAAGACCACTCCCTCCGAGACTCCCTTGTCAGGTCCACACACATCACCACGCGCCCCGCCGCCCCCCCCACCACCACCACCACCACCACCAACCCAACCTCCACTCGCGGCACCTTCTCCTGCAACCGCAAGAAATGCAAAACTTGCGCCCACACCTCCCCCTTACTTCCCTCCAAGGTCCCAAGGGATCCTTCCATATCCGCCACAAATTCACCTGCACCTCCACACATTATTTACTGCATCCGCTGCACCCGATGTGGACTCCTCTACATTGGGGAGACAGGCCACTACTTGCGGAACGTTTCAGAGAACACCTCATGGAAACCCGCACCAACCAACCCAACCACCTCGTGGCTCAACACTTCAATTCCCCCTCCCACTCCACCAAGGACATGCAGGTCCTTGGACTCCTCCATCGCCAGACCATAGCAACACAACGGCTGGAAGAAGAACACCTCATCTTCCACCTAGGAACCCTCCAACCACAAGGGATGAACGCAGATTTCTCCAGTTTCCTCATTTGCCCTCCCCCCCCAACCTTGTCTCAGTCCCAACCCTCGAACTCAGCAGCTCCTTCCTATCCTGACCACTCCACCCCCACCCCAGTGTATCACCCTCACCTTAACCTCCTTCCACCTATCACATTTTCCAACACCCCTCCCCCAAGTCCCTCCTCCCTACCTTTTATCTTAGCCTGCTTGGCACACTCTCCTCATTCCTGAAGAAGGGCTCATGCCTGAAACATCAATTCTCCTGCTCCTTGGATGCTGCCTGACCTGCTGCGCTTTTCCAGCAGCACATTTTCAGCTCTGATCTCCAGCATCTGCAGTCCTTTCTCCTAAAGTTTATAAAAAAAAATCACAACACCAGGTTATAGTCCAACAGATTTATTTGGAAGCACTAGCTTTACGACCAGTAGTCCAAAAACTAGTGCTTCCAAATAAACCTATTGGACTATAACCTGGTGTTGTGTGATTTTTAACTTTGTCCAACACTAGCTCCACCAAATCAAATTATTGGCATCACTCTGCACCACAAACCAGCCAACTGAGCTAAGCAACCCCTTATAAATACTTGAAATATGAATTGATAACTCTATGCCGAATCTAGTAATTCCACTTTCGGATTCTAGCATCTGTCGTCTTTTCATTCAGTACTGAAGATTTATTAAACTTGAAATCTTAATTCCGCTTCTCTCGACAGATACTGCCAAGCCTACCGAGTTTCTCCAGCAATTTGGTTTTATTTATGTCATTCACGATATTTTACTTTTATTTGGAGTCTTATGGTTTCTGTAGCACAAGATGGATAGATAATAACAATACAAATCTATCAGTGCTATCTCGCTATAAGAATTTAGAAAGCACAACAATCCGATTACAAATAAGAAATATAATAATTGTTATAAAATCAAGATACTCCGTGCTGAAAATCTGAAGTAAAAGCAGAAAACGTTGGAAATAGCGGGTGAGGCAGTATCCATTAAAATGTGGATTAATGTTTCTGGACAATTATTTTCTGAGAATATAACGTTACCCTTGACGCACTGAAATACATTTTTGAAATATAATTCCATGTATCATTCAGCCCAACATTTACACAACGTAGACCTTATAAGAGCATTTTTCATCACTCACTCTAACCACACTCTCCTCGCCACTACAGTCCGGCGCTTCCCGATGACGCCATCCGACCTGGCAGTCCCGTCTGAATGACGTGTACCAATATATTTGTATAGACGTCACACACCTGATTGTTTGAAATATGGGACCGTTAGTCTCGTGGGTGGTGGTGGGCGGGGCAAACCCACATCTTTTAATTAATGTTTGAATTATCGGGTCTGAACGATTTCTTACTGTACTGCAGGGAACATTTAAAGCTATGACAGGGAACATGCGGTCAATTTCTTTCCCCCCCCCCCCACACATGGTGAAAAGAGAGGAAACTCCAACAATAATCGCTGAGACACAGGATGCAGTAAGGAGTGAGTGAATGAGCGGCGCCTTCCACCACATCTCTACCGCCCTTTCCGTCTGCAAATTCGGTTGCTTGGTGTTTCCTGCCTTTTTGTTTTCTACCTCGGGAATGCTGTTGGATGCCTGAGCTCTCCTTGTGGTGTTGTCATTTGCCGAAGTAGTATTCCCAACGATGCCTAAAGGAGAAACTTGCCTTTGGTTTGTCTCTCCCCCCGTCCAGTCTTTTCCGAACTTAGCAACATTGCCAAATACGCGGCTGGTTTTTTTTTTAAGCATAATAACAAAAATAGAAATTGCTGGCGAAACTTACTCTCGTCCAGTAACACTCCCATCAAAATCCTGGTGCCAGACCTGCTGAGTTTCGCCAGTAATTTATTTCAGATCTCCAACATGGAACAGTACAGGTCCACCTGCCCTCAATGTTGTGCTGACCTTTTACCTAGTCCAAGATTAGACTAACCTTCATGATGAACAGCTTTTGCCCGAAACGTCGATTTTCTTGCTCTTCTCCACAATTATTTGTTTTATTTTATTTTTTTAGCATACTTCAAGCAAAATCTTGCCCACAGATTAGTTGTTCTCCCAAGTGTTTTTGTTTTGTGTGTGAAATAAAAAGTGTCAAAGGTGCAATTCTTTTGTTTTTAGGAAAGGAAGTACTCTGGATACTGGAAATACTCACCAGATCGGATAATATCAGCAGAGAGAAAATTTGTTGTTAAAATATCATGTTTTTTTATGGTGCAGTGGTGATGCCCCTAATTCGACACCAAAAGTAGGCCCATTATGGTTCGTCCAAATTGCTCCGAAGGTATATTAAAACATGTAAAATGAGTTGGTTTTTTTTGTAAAATGTACTTTATCAGATCAGTGAAGACTCTTTATTGGGACTGAAGAAGGCTATCAATAAAATAGGTTCTGAGCGGGGGAAGAACAAAAGGAAAGGCAGGAAAACTAAATGACACGAGTTGGAAGATCACCTCATGGTCACTTCGGCCTGGTCAAGGTATTATCTACCTGGACTTCAAGAAGGCCTTTAACAATTTGCCACAAAGGAGGACCCGCAAATACAGCCTTAGAATAAAGGGAAGATCTTTTAGAATTGAGATAAGGAGGAACTTCTTCAGCCAGAGAGTGGTGAATCTATGGAATTCACTGCCACAGAGGAGGCCAGGTCATTGAGTATATTTAAGACTGAGATTGATAGCTTCTTGATTGTCAAGGGGATCAAGAGTTATGGAGAGAAGCGGGCAAATAGGTTTGAAAAACTTACCAGCCATGATTGAATGTCAGAGCAGACTCGATGGGCTGAATTGCGTAATTTCTGCTACTATGTTAGTACTATGCTACTACTCCTTGAATGTAGAGTCACACATCGATCGGGTATGAAGAAGGCATTTGGTATGCTTTCCCTCATTGGTCAGAATATTAAATATAGGAATTGTGAGGTCATATAGCGGCTGTACAGGACATCGGTTAGGCCACTTTCGGAATATCGCGTGCAATTCTGGTCTCCTATTGGAAGGATGTTGTGAAACTTGAAAGAGTTCAGAAAAGATTTACAAGGATGTTGCCAGGGTTGGAGGATTTGAGCTATAGGGAAAGGCTGAATAGTCTGGGGTGCGTCGGAGACTGAGGGGTGACCTTATTGAGGTTGATAATATCATGAAGGGCATGGATACAATAAATAGAGAAAGTATTTTCTCTGGAATGGGGGAGTCCAGAACTAGAAGGCATAGATTTAGGGTGAGAGGGGAAACTTCTTCTCGCAGCTGGTTGCGCGTGCATGGAACGAGCTGCCAGAAGAAGTAGTGGAGGCTGGTACAAGTGCAGCATTTAAAAGCCATCTGAATAGATATATGATTAGAAAGGGTTTAGAGGGATATGGGCCAAGTGCTGGGAGACTCGATTAGATTAGATTCCCTACAGTGTGGAAACAGGCCCTTCGGCCCAACCAGTCCACACCGACCCTCTGAAGAGTAACCCACCCAGATCCATTTCCCTCTGACTAACGCACTTAACACTATGGACAATTTAGCATGGCCAACTCACCTGACCTGTGCATCTTTGGACTGTGGGAGGAAACCAGAGCACCCAGAGGAAACCCACACAGACACAGGGAGAACGTGCAAACTCCACACAGATAGTCACCCGAGGCTGGAATCGAACCTGGGACTCTGGTGCTGTGAGGCTGCAGTGCTAACCACTGAGCCACCGTGCTGCCCCATTAATAGATTAGGATATCTGGTTGTTATGGACAAGTTGGACCGAAGGATCTGTTTCTGTGCTGTACGTCTCTCTGTCTTATGTTCTAAGATTGCCATCAACAGTTCCAAGTAATTGGCTGTGGAGATGTTCATAGATCCTCCTGTTTATATACCCTTCCATGCCTACAACTGCATTTGGATGCCTGTGGAAAGGAGTGCATGCAGACCACTGGTACAGTACAGGACTTCAGGAACTAGAGATCTCTATAGGTCAGGGGGAAGAAAATCACTCCTGGAGGTGATATCTCAGTTTAATTTTGATAAGTTTCCATTGTAATTCTGTAAGATTCTATCGACCATTTGATTTTTCTTCATAACAGTGCTTTACTAGGGGCTGTCTAATATGTTTAAGGTTTATTTTAAACAGTAGAAAAATCAGAGTGAGAGAAAGGTGGAAAACTGAAATCACAAGTGACAAGTGATTCAAGCCATGCTTGAGGATTCAACAAGATGTTCTGCAAAGCAGTCACATGATCTGCATTTGGTTTCTAAAATGTACGGAGGTTACTCCATGAGCAGAACATAGACTACATTGAAAAAAAAAGTACATTTATATTACTAATAAAAACAAAATACTGGAGATTGTCAGCATTTAAGGAAGCATCGGTGGAATGTTAATCTTTCAAGCTATTTTGCATTGGACGTTAGAGCTATAATATATTTTCAGTAAGGGTTGAGTAGGACCAGGATAAAAGACTGGAAAGATTGAATAACCTAAGGTTTAGTCTTAGAAAGCAAAAGGAATGGTGCTAAGGCATGAAAAGCAAATGTACCTACTGTAGGAGCCATGCTGTTTCATAGGCCTTGGATGGTGTGGTGACCCATGTACTTCAAATGCCAGTATTTCGTTTCTGCTGAGTCCCTTAAAGAACAAAATGTGCCAATTAGCATTTTTAAAGAAGGCTAATTGATTTCCTGTTTGTGACATTATTAGGTTCCAAGAAATGTGCTTGTGACCTAAAGCTGCAATAGTGATTAACAGTAAAGAGTTAAATAGGAAGCTAACTGCAGTTGGTGGAATCAGCCTGTTTTTGTTTGCAGTTCAGAAGACTGGGAATTCTGCAAGACTGCAAAAAAAAAGTAAACACTCAAATAAAGTTTTCTCTGACAGTTTTAAAACAGAACCCGGTGTTGAAGCACAGCTCTAAAATTATAGAAGAAACTGTGTCAGTGTGTGATATAATTCGAAATAACAGAGCACCCAAGATGGGAAGAGTAAGGGATTTTGAATGAAATTATTGTGTTTGAATTCTGGATTAGTGGTGCTGGAAAAGCACAGCAGGTCAGGCAGCATCCGAGGAGCAGTAAAATCAACATTTCGGGCAAAAGCCCTTCATCAGGAATACAGGCAGAGAGCCTGAAGGGTGGAGAGATAAGTGAGAGGAGGGTGAGGGTGGGGAGAAAGTAGCATAGAGTACAATAGGTGAGTGGGATGGGGATGAAGGTGATAGGTCAGGGAAGAAGTTGGGGGAAGGTAGCAAAGAGTACAATGGGTGGATGGGGGTGGGATGAAGGTGATAGGTCAGAGAGGAGGGTGGAGTGGATAGGTGGAAAAGAAGATAGGCAGGTAGGACAAGTCATGGGGACAGTGCTGAGCTGGAAGTTTGGAACTGGGGTGAAGTGGGGGAAGGGGAAATGAGGAAACTGTTGAAGTCCACATTGATGCCCTGGGGTTGAAGTGTTCCAAGGTGGAAAATGAGGCACTCTTCCTCCAGGTGTCGGGTAGTGAGGGAACGGCGGTCCACCTATCCACTTTCTCCGTACCCCCACCCTCTTCTCATTTATCTCTCCACCCTTCAGGCACTCTGCCTGTATTCCTGATGAAGGACTTTTGCCCGAAACGTCGATTTTACTGCTCCTCAGATGCTGCCTGAACTGTGCTTTTCCAGCACCACTAATCCAGAATCTGGTTTCCAGCATCTGCAGTCATTGTTTTTACCTTATTGTGTTTGAAGTTGTGCCATAATCCACTAGTCGGTTTAAAGGAGTTTGACAAAATATTTGGATGCTTTGCGAAGGCATTGTTAATGGAAATTTCCTAGCATCCTATGTGTCGCTTATTCTGCACAGTCCAGGTCTCACTGCTGGACCGGAGCTTGGTAACAATAACTTGGTCTGACACTAAGATGTTTGTTCACTTGTGCAGGTCTCTGTGTCAAACAGTGATTTCACTGGTTCATAGAAAGCTGAACTAACATAGCTTTTCTGTGTTGGATTTCCTTGGCAATGATGGCTTTTTGAGTGAAGTAGCTACCAAAGTACTAGATGTGCTCACCGTATTTCAGAGTTTCTACTCCAAAAAACATGGGTCTTGGAATATTTTGCTGACCACATGCAGATTAATAGATCTAAAGAAGAGTCATACTGGATTTGAAACATTAACTTTGTTTCTCTCTCCACAGATAGTGCCAGCCTTGCCAAGAGGCAGCATGTCAACAATCTATATGGACTTCAGTAAGGTGTTTGACAAGGTTCCTCTGCAGACTGGTTAGCAACGTTAGATCACATGGAATACAGGGAGGATTAGCCAGTTGAATACAGAACTGGCTCGAAGGTAGAAGACAGCGGGTGATGGTGGAGGGTTGCTTTTCAACCTGGAGGCATGTGACCAGTGGTGTGCCACAAGGATCTGTGCTAGGTCCACTGCTTTTCGTCATTTATATAAATGATTTTGATGTGAACATAGGTATAGTTAATAAGTTTGCAAATGACACCAAAATTGGAGGTGTAGAGGACAGCAAAGAAGGTTACCTCTGAGTACAAGGGGATCTTGCCAGAGTTGGAGGGGTTGAACTACAGAGAGAGGCTGAATCGGCTGGGGCTGTTTTCCCTGGAATGTTGGCTGAGGTCAGAGGTTTATAAAATTATGAGGGACATGGTTAGGGTAAATAGACAAGGTCTTTTCCCTGGGGTGGGAGAGTCCAGAACTAAAGGGCATAGGTTTAGGATGAGGGGAAAGATATAAAAGGGTCATAAGGGGAATGTATGGTGGTGCTTGCATGGAGTGAGCTAGAGGAAGTGGTGGAGGCTGGTACAATTATGAGATTTAAACGGCATCTGGATGGGGATATGAATAGGAAGGGTTTAGAGGGATATGGGCCAAATGCTGACAAATGGGACTAGATTAGGTTAGGATATCTGGTCAGCATTGATAAGTTGGATCGAAGGGTCTGTTTCCATCTCTATGACTCTAACTGAAGGCTCATGCCTAAAATTAAAGGGCATGTAGTGTATATCAATAGTTCAGACTTAAATGTGGATGACACAAATAAAAGTTTGTAGATCACACAAAAAATGGCTGTGTGATTGATACTCTGGAAAAAAGATGTAGACTACAAGAGGATACCATGGACTGGTCAGGTGTGTAGTAGCAAATACAACTCAACCCATAAGAAGTGTTAGATACAGTGACATCCTGATTAGTCATAGAGTCATAGAGATGTACAGCATGGAAACAGACCCTTCGGTCCAACCTGTTCATGCCGACCAGATATCCCAACCCAATCGAGTCCCACTTGCCAGCACCCGGCCCTTATCCCTCCAAACCCTTCCTATTCATATACCCATCCAAATGCCTCTTAAATGTTGCAATTGTACCAGCCTCCACCACATCCTCTGGCAGCTCATTCCATACATGTACCACCTTCTGCGTGAAAAGGTTGCCCCTTAGGTCTCTTTTATATTTTTCCCCTCTCACCATAAACCTATGCCCTCTAGTTCTGGATTCCCCGATCCCAGGGAAAAGACTTTGCCTATTTATCTTATCCATGCCCCTCAGAATTTTGTAAACCTCTATAAGGTCACCTCTCAGCCTCCAACACTCCAGGGAAAACAGCCCCAGCCTGTTCAGCCTCTCCCAATAGCTCAATTCTTCCAACCCTGGCAACATCCTTGTAAATCTTTTCTAAACCCTTTCAAGTTTCACAACATCTTTTCGATAGGAAAGAGACCAGAATTGCACGCAATATTCCAACAGCGGCCCAACCAATGTACTGTACAGCCGCAACATGACCTCCCAACTTCTGTACTCAATACTCTGACCAATAAAGGAAAGCATACCAAACGCCTTTTTCACTATCCTATCTACCTGCGACTCCACTTTCAAGGAGCTATGAACCTGCACTCCAAGGTCTCTTTGTTCAGCAACACTCCCTAGGACCTTACCATTAAGTGTATAAGTCCTGCTAAGATTTGCTTTCCCAAAATGCAGCACCTCGCATTTATCTGAATTAAACTCCATCTGCCACCTCTCAGCCCATTGGCCCATCTGGTCCAGATCCTTTTGTAATCTGAGGTAACCCTCTTTGCTGTCCATTACACCTCCAATTTTGGTGTCATCTGCAAACTTCCTAACTTATGCTATGCTAGCATCCAAATCATTTATGTAAATGACAAAAAGTAGAGGATCCAGCACCAACCCTTGTGGCACTCCACTGGTCACAGGCCTCCAGTCTGAAAAACAACCCTCCACCACTACCCTCTGTCTTCTACCTTTGAGCCAGTTCTGTATCCAAATGGCTAGTTCTCCCTTTATTCCATGAGATCTACCTTTGCTAATTAGTCTCCCATGGGGAAACTTGTCAAACGCCTTACTGAAGTCCATATAGATCACATTTACTGCTCTGCCCTCATCAATCTTCTTTCTTACTTTCAAAAAACTCAATCAAGTTTGTGGGACATGATTTCCCATGCACAAAGCCATGTTGACTATCCCTAATCAGTCCTTGCCTTTCCAAATACATGTACATCCTGTCCTTCAGGATTCCCTCCAACAACTTGTCCATCACTTAGGTCAGGCTCACCAGTCTATAGTTCCCTGGCTTGTCTTTACCGCCCTTCTTAAATAGTGGCACCACATTTGCCAATCTCCAGTCTTCCGGCACCTCACCTGTGACTATCAATGATACAAATATCTCAGCATGAGGCCCAGCAATCACTTCTGTAGCTTCCTAAAGAGTTCTCGGGTACACCTGATCAGGTCCTGGGGATTTATCCACCTTTAACCTATTCAAGACACCCAGCACTTCCTCCTATGTAATCTGGACATTTTGCAAGATGTCACCATCTATTTTCCTACAGTCTATATTTTCCATATCCTTTTCCACAGTAAATACTGATGCAAAATATTCATTTAGTATCTTCCCTATTTTCTGTGGCTCCACACAAAGGCCATCTTGCTGATCTTTGAGGGGCCCTATTCTCTCCCTAGTTACCCTTTTGTCCTTAATATTTTTGCAAGGTTTGTGAAGGTTTGTAGCTCAGGTTGAGGTTTAGGGTGTAGGTTTGCTCGCTGAGCTGTAGGTTAGATATGCAGATGTTTCATTACCTGGCTAGGTAACATCATCAGTGGCGACCTCCAAGTGAAGTGAAGCTGTTCTCTCCTGGATGGCGTTCCAGGGGTTTGTGGTGATGTCATTTCCTGTTCATTTTCTGAGGGGTTGATAGATGGTATCTAGATCTATGTGTTTGTTTACGGCGTTGTGGTTGGAGTGCCAGGCTTCTAGGAATTCTCTGGCATGTCTTTGCTTAGCCTGTCCCAGGATAGATGTGTTGTCCCAGTCAAAATAATAGGTTTTTTTCCTCCGTGTGTAGGGCTACGAGGGAGAGAGGGTCGTGTCTTTTTGTGGCTAGCTGGTGTTCGTGTAACTTTCTTCCTGTTTGTCCTACGTGGTGTTTCTGGCAGTCCTTGCATGGAATTTTGTAGACGACGTTGGTTTTGTCCATGGGATGTACTGGGTCTTTTAATTTTGTTAGTTTTGTTGGTGTTTGTTGTTGTTAAATTTGTTGGTGGGTTTGTGAGCTACTAGGATTCCACGGGGTTTTAGTAGTCTGGCTGTCATTTCTGAAACTTCTTTGATGTATGGTAAGGTGGTTAGGTTTTCTGGCTGTGTTTGGTCTGCTTGTCGTGGTTTGTTCTTGAGGAATCTGCGGACTGTATTTTTTGAGTATCCGTTCTTCTTGAATACGTTGTATAGATGGTTCTCATCTGTTTTCCACCAACACTCTCAGACAAAAACTAACAAACTTAAAAGACCCAGTACATCCCATGGACAAAATCAACGTCGTCTACAAAATTCCATGCAAGGACTGCCAGAAACACTACGTAGGACAAACAGGAAGAAAGTTAGCCACCAGGATACACGAACCCCAGCTAGCCACAAAAAGACACGACCCTCTGTCCCTCGTAGCCCTACACATGGACGGAAAAAAACCACCATTTCGACTGTGACAACACATCTATCCTGGGACAGGCTAAGCAAAGACATGCCAGAGAATTCCTAGAGGCCTGGCACTCCAACCACATCTAGATACCATCTATCAATCCCTCAGAAAACAAACAGGAAATGACCACCACAAATCCCTGGAACCCCATCCAAGACAAACATATAAATAGAAAGCAGGAGAGAACAGCTTCGCTTCACTTGGAGATCGCCACTAATGATGTTACCTAGCCAGGTAATGAAACGTCTGGATATCAAACCTACAGTTCAGCGAGCAAACCTACACCCTGTCCCTAATATATTTGTAAAAACCCTTTGGATTCTGCTTAATTCTGTTTGCCAACGTTATGTCATGTCCCCTTTTTGCCCTCCTGATTTCCCTCTTAAGTATACTCCTACTTCCTTTATACCTTTCTAAGGATTCACTTGATCTATCCTGTCTATACCTGTCAAATATAAGTTGTACCAAAGAATCAACCATTTCTGCTGGCAGACTAGCACACACAATGGTACGACAACTATGATAAATTGAAATTCTGCACTGGTAACTCTGAATTAGCTTAACTCAGGTAAACCTGCATCAAGATTAGAGTGGTGCTGGAAAAGAATAGCAGGTCAGGCAGCATCCGAAGAGCAAGAAAATTGATGTTTCAGGCAGGAGATCTTCATCAGTTTTTGAACCCCCTTCCACTTTCTCCCTGTAACTCTTGATCCCCTTGATATTCAAGAACCTACCTTTCTCAGTCTTAAATACAGAGGAAACTTGATCATCCGGCATTCGATTAACCAAATTTCGGATTATCTGAACAAGATCGCAAGGTCCCAATGCTTGGGCTAACTATGTTATCTGACATTCGATTAACAGAACAAAATACTCCCGGCCCTGTCATAGAGATGTACAGCATGGAAACAGACCCTTCGGTCCAACCCATCCATCAATTCCAATCTAGTCCCACCTGCCAACACCCGGCCCATATCCCTCCTAACCTTTCCTATTCACATACCCATCCAAATGCCTTTTAAATGTTGCAATTGTACCAGCCTCCACCACTTCCTCTGGCAGCTCATTCCATACACATACCAGCCTCTGTGTGAAAAAGTTGATACTTGGGTCTTTTTTATATCTTTTCCCTCTCACCCTAAACCTATGCCCTCTAGTTCTGGACTCCCTGACCTCAGGGAAAAGACTTTGTCTATTTATTCTATCCATATTCCTAATTATTTTGTAAACCTCTATAAGGTCACCCCTCAGCCTCCAACACTCCAGGGACAACAGCCCCAGCCTGTTCAGCCTCTCCCTATAGCTCAAATCTTCCAACCCTGGCAACATCCTTGTAAATCTTTTCTGAACTCTTTCAAGTTTCACAACATCCTTCCGACAGGACGGAACCAGAATTGCAAGCAATATTCCAACAGTGGCCTAACGGATGTCCTATACAGCTGAACATGACCTCCCAACTCCTGTACTCAATACTCTGACCATAAAAGAAAGCATACCAAACGCCTTCTTCACTATCCTACCTACCTACGACTCTTTCAGATAACCAAGGTTCCACTGCATCCTTAGTAACCTGGCCTCTCTACATTTCTGGGCAATGAATTCCATAGATTCACCACTCACTGGCTGAAGGAGTTTCTCCTTATCTCCATTCTAAAAGGTCTTCCCTAAGGCTGTGCCCTCAGGTCCTAGTCAAGAGTGTGGTGCTGGAAAAGCACAGGTCAGGCAGCATCTGAGGAGCATGAGAATCGACGTTTCAGGCAAAAGCCCTTCATCAGGCTGATGTGCTTTTCCAGCACCACACTCCTAACTCTGATCTTCAGCATCTGCAGTCCTCACTTTCACCCTCAGGTCCTCGTCTCTCCTACCAATGGAAACATCTTCCCAACATCTACCCTGTCCAGGCCATTCAGCATTCTGTATGTTTCAATTAGATCCCCCCTCGTTTTTCTAAACTCCATTGAGTATAGACCCAGAGTCCTCAAATGTTCCTCATATTTTCATTTCTGAGACCATTCCCATGAACCTCCTCTGAATATGCTGTAGGGCCAGTGCATCCTTCCTGAGGCACAGGGCACAAAACTGCACACACTACTCCAAATGTGGTCTGACCAGAGCCTTCTAGATCCTCAAGTACATCCCTGCTTTTATATTCAAGTCCTCTCAAAATAAATGCCATCATTGTATTTGCCTTCCTAACTACTGAGTCAATATGCAAGTTTACCCTGAAAGAATTTTGGACTAGAACTCCCAAGTCACTTTGCACTTCAGAATTCTGAATTTTCTCCCCATTTAGAAAATAGTCCATGCTTCTATTCTTCTTACCAAAGTGCTTAACTCACACTTTCTGCCACTTTGCCCATCTTCCTAATTTGTCCAAATCCTTCTGTAGCCTCCCTGCCTCCTCAAAGCTACCTGTCCATCTACCTATTTTTGTATCATCTGCAAATTTAGCCAGAATGTCTTAAGTTCCTTCATCTAGACCATTATTATATAAAGTGAAAGGTTGTGGTCCCAACACTGACCCTTGCGGAACACCACTTGTCAGCAGCTGCCATCCGGCAACCCTTTTATCCCTACTCTCTGCTTTCTGTCAGACTGCCAATCTTCTATTCATGCTAGTACCTTGCCTCTTAACGCCATGGGCTCTTAACTTACTCAGTAGCGTCCTGTGCATCACCTTGTCAAAGGCCTTCTTGAATTTAAGGTAGATAACATCCACTGGCTCTCCTTGGTCTAACCTGCTCTTTACTTCCTCAAAAAATTCTAGCAGATGTATCAGGCATGACCTCCCCTTGATGAAACCGTACTGTCTTTGCCCTATTTTACCATACATTTCCAAGTATTCAGAAATCTCGTCCTTCACAATGGATTCCAGGATCTTACCCACGACCAAGGTTAGGCTAATCAGTCTGTAATTTTCTGTCTTTTGCCTTACTCCCTTTTTAATCAGGGGTGTCATGTTTGCGATTTTCCAGTCCTCTGGGACCCTCCCTGATACTACCAATTCACCACTAATGCCTCCACTATCTCTTGAACTATCTCCCTTAGAACTATGGGGTGCAGTCCATCCTTGTCCAGGTCATTTATCCACCTTCAGGACATTAAGTTTTTCTAGCACTTTCTCCGAGGTGATGGCCACCACTCTCTTGAATTTTTGGGATATTATTCATGTCTTCCACTGTGAAGACCAACGCAAAGTAATTATTCAGTTTGTCAGCCATTTCCTTGTTACCAACTACTATCTCTCCAGCGTCATTTTCCAGCGGCCCAATGTCCACTTTTGCCTCACTTTGTCCTTTATATATCTAAAGAAACTCTTACAATCTTCCTTTATATTACTGGCTAGCTTGCCATCATATTTAATCTTCTCCCTCCTTATTTTATTGTTGCCGTCTCTAGCTCTTTGTAAGCTTCCCAATCCTCTGGTTTCCCACTGCCCTTCACCACATTATATGCTTTCTCCTTTGCTTTTATGCTATCCCTGACTTCCATAGTCAGCCTTGGTTGCCTCATCCACCCAGTACCATGCTTCTTTTCCCTCCGAATGAATTTCTGCTTTATCTCCTGTATTACTCTCAGAAACTCCTGCCTTGCTGTTCCAATGTCTTTTCTGCTAGGCTCCTCTCACAGTCAATTCTACCCAGCTCTTCTCTTCAATCATATGATCACCGCCTCCTAAGGATTCCTTCACCTTAAGCTTCCTCATCAAGACTGCCTCATTGCATAATACGAAATCCAGTATTGCCTGTTCTCCTACATTGCTCCAAAAAGCCATCTCGTAAAATTCCACAAATTCCTTTTCTTGTGAACCACTACTAACCTGATTTTCCCAGTCCATCTGCATATTGAAATCCCCCATGATCCCTGTAACTTTGCCTTTCCTACACATCTTTTCTATCTCCTCATGTGTCTTGCATTCCAGCTCCTGACTACTATTTGTAGACAATAGACAATAGGTGCAGGAGTAGGCCATTCTGCCCTTCGAGCCTGCACCACCCCTAGGTCTGTATATAACTCCAACTTTTTTTTTATCTTTGTGGTTCCACGATTCTTTCCATACAGATTTAACACCATCTAACCTTACTTGGTTTCTTACCATTGATTTAATTTCATTTCTTACTAATAACGCAATCCCACCCCCTCTGTCCACCTGCCTATCTTTTCAATAGGGTATATATCCTTGCACATTCAGCTCCCAATCCCGACCCCCTTGCAGCCACGTCTCTGTGATGCCCATGTCATACCTATCAATTTTGATCTGCACCACAAGCTCATTTACCTTATTCCCTATACTGCGTGCATTCAGATCTTCAATCCTGTATTAACCGTCCCTCTTCTCATTGTCATTCATTTGTCCAGTGTGCTTGAAGTTTGATTACTAACCCTTTCCAAACACTTTGTTCTATTTGTGTCTCTGCTGGAGATTTTAATAACTTCTCCTGAGTTCTACACTCTTACTTCATCCTTCAGGTTTTCAAAATTCCCCTATAACTGAACCCTCCTCTCCCCCCACCATTTAGTTATGCGATTCACTAGAACTCTAGTCGCAGCACAGTTCAGATGAAAGCTGTCCCATTGGAACAGGTCCTTTCTTCCCCAGTACTGGTGACAATGTTCCAGAAATTCAAACCCATTTCTCCCACACCAATCTTTGAGCTACGCAATTACCTGCTTAATCTTATTGACCCTGTGACAATTAGCTCCTAGCTCAGGTAGTAATCCAGAGATTATTATCTTTTTGGTTCTGCTTTCTAATTTAATTCCTAGCTTTTCATACTCAGCAGAACCTCTACCCTAGTTTTATCTATGTCATTGGTACCTATGTGGACCACAGTACTGGATCTTTAACTTTCCACTCCAAGTTCCTCTGCAGCTCAGATGAGATATCCCGAACCCGAGCACCAGGCACGTAACACAACTTTGGGATTCTCCATCCTAGTGTCTATGCCTGTAACTATACTATCCCCAATCACAATATTTCTCTTCTCTCCCCCCAACTTTAATAGCTCTCTGCACCATGATGCCGCGGTCAGTTGTCTCGTCCTCCCTACAGACCCCATTCCCAACCACACAAAAACTCTTGAACTTGTTGGGCAAGGGCAGGTGCTGAGGCTCCTGCAACTCTACATCCTGGATCTCTTTACCTGCCTCACTCTGAACCAAACCCTCCTGTCCCTGGCATGGAACAAAGAACCACAATGGGATCCACCAGCTCTAACATCATGCAGAAATAACACATCATCTGACCCTCCATCCTTATTTTATTTCGTTAAAAATCACACAACACCAGGTTATAGTCCAACAGGTTTAATTGGAAGTACACTAACTTTCGGAGCAACGCTCCTTCATCAGGTGATAGTGGAGGGCTCAATCCTAACAGAGAATTTATAGCAAAAGTTTACAGTGTGATGTAACTGAAATTATACATTGAAAAATTGATTGTCTGTTAAGCCTTTCATCTGTTAGAATACAGTGATAGTTTCACTTCTTTCATGTGTAAATCACAAAACCTTTTTTTAAAAAAGGTTGCATTCTCGGGTTAGCTGTTAACAATGATGGTAGCTAGACAATATGTTGAAGGTGTTAGCCCCGTGTTCTCTGTCTATGCCATGATGTTTAGATTGATTCGAATTTAAAAAGTGAGATAACTGAGTTTTACATAAATGCATGCAGTTTTTGAGCAAAGTATAATGTAACCCTGCAAGTACAAATTCACCCCACAAAGTATATGCGTGCATGTGGGTCTTTGTCTGTCTATGTGTGTGTCTGTCTGGGTTGGGGGTTGTAAGTGTGAGAAAGTATATATGTGTGTGTGTGTGTGTGTGTGTGTGTGTGTGTGTGTGTATGTAGTGAGTGCAGAGTGTCTTAAGTCTGTGAGGGGCTGCATGTGCGAGTGTGCGTGTATGTAAGGGTGTGTGTGGGTGTCTATGTGCGCGTCTGTGTGTATGCGTGTCCATGTGTATGTGTGTATAGGAGTGCCTGTGTGTAGGAGTATCTGTGTGTGTGTGTGTAGTGCAATGGTGGTCACCTGTAATGTGACATGAACCCAAGGTCCCGGTTGAGGCCCTCCCTTATGGTACATTGGGGAAACCGAGCAAAGGCTACGATAATGGATGAATGGGCACCACACAACAATCAACAGACAGGAGGGTTCCCTCCCAGTTGGGGAACACTTCAGTGGTCCAGGACATTCAGCCTCAGACCTTTTGAGTGACCATTCTCCAAGGTGAACTTCGGGACAGACAGCAGAGAAAAGTGGCCAAGCAGAGGCTGATAGCTAAGTTCGGTACCCATAGGGAGGGCCTCAACCCGGGACCTTGGGTTCATGTCACATTACAGGTGACCACCATTGCACTAAACACACACACACAGATACTCCTACACACACTCTCAACCCCCAACCCAGACAGACAGACAAAGACCCACATGCACACATATATTTTGTGGGGTGAATTTATACTTGCAGGGTTACATTGTACTTTGCTCAAAAACTGCATGCATTCATGTAGAACTCCGTTATCTCACTTTTTAGATTAGAATCATTCTAAATATCATGGTATAGACAGAGAACACGGGGCCAACACCTTCAACATATTGTCTAGCTATCACCATTGTTAACAGCTAACCCGAGAATGCAACTTTTTAAAAAAAAAAGTTTTTTGTGATTTACACATGAAAGAAGTGAAACTATCACTGTATTCTAACAGATGAAAGGCTTAACAATCAATTTTTCAATTTATAATTTCAGTTACATCACACTGTAAACTTTTGCTATAAATTCTCTGTTAGGATTGAGCCCTCCACTATCACCTGATGAAGGAGCGTCGCTCCGAAAGCTAGTGTGCTTCCAATTAAACCTGTTAGACTATAACCTGGTGTTGTGTGATTTTTAACTTTGTACAACCCAGTCCAACACCGACATCTCCAAATCATTATTTAATTAGTTTTGATTTTATTTTATTTTTAAACTTTTTTATCTCTGCTTGTGCAAGTTGTAACCAATAAATAAGTTATAACTAATAAATTAACTAGATTAAATTTAGCACAGATTCAAATTTAGCAGACCCCTTATTAGCCAATTAAAGCCTAGCCCTTCTGTGGTGTCACCTTTCAGTCCCCCTGCCCCAGCCGAAGCCTTCAGAATCAATCACTTACCTTCCCAGATTCCTCTCTGCTTGCTCCCACTCAGCTCTGATCCCAAAGTGAAGGCTGCAAATCCCACATGGTAAGTTTTTATAGCACTTACCTTCCCAGGCTGCTCTCCACTCCCACTCAGCTCCAATCCCAAAGTGAAGTGAAATCATGAGTATAGAGCAAGCATTTGACATTTGACAAATATACAAAGTCTTCAGGAACAGCTAAGTTATGGGAAAGTTAAAAGTGTTGTCGATTAGAGAGAAGGTGGTAACAGCAAATGGTAAACATTGGCACAAAGTAGAAAGCAGATGTTATGAAGAAATGGACATTCCACCATGGAGTTTGTCTGTCAGTCAGTCTGAAATGCACATATTATGTTTCACTATTCCAACCTCTGTATGTTAAAGAATATCACTCTGTACCACAAGTAAAGTCAACAGTAGTCAACTAGCAAGGCATTTTCCAAACTAGACTTAAAAAGTGGAAAACAGCTGGAACTTCATCCTGGTTTGAGGAAGGGGCAACTTTTGTCACTCATAGTAGACTTCATCGATACAGAGATTACAATTTGGAATTAATATGGTGCCAGACATTTTACCAATATGAAATCCATAAGGTCCAAAGGATCCTAGCAAAGGTCAATGTCTCTCATGACCTCAATATTTACTATTGGTTCTGTGAATAAAGTGATAAGAGGTTGAGATTAGCATTGGATAGATGGCAGTTATAGAGTCATGGAAAAATACAGCAGAGAAACAGACCTTCAGTCCAACTCGTCCATGTCAATCAGATATCCTAACCTAATCTAATCCCATTTGCCAGCATTTGGCCCATAGCCTTCTAAACCCTGCCTATTCATATACTCATACAGATGCCTTTTAAATATTGTATCGTACCAACTTCCTCTGGCAGCTCATTCTATACACGCACCATCTTCTGCGTGAAAAAGTGCCCTTTAGGTCCCTTTTAAATCTTTCCTCTCTCACCCTAAACCTATGCCCTCTAGTTTTAAACTCCCCCACCCTAGGGAATAGAATTGTTGATGTACCCTATAATAGGACTCATCATAAATGCAGATTTGCATGTATGATAGATTTAATATTCATGGGCATAAAATTAAGAGCGGTAGAATCAATCTTGCTAAAATCAAGAAAAAAGTAGTAGCAAGGGCACATAACCATGAAATGCTAGCAAAATGGAACATTTTGAGGTTTTGTGACCTACTATGCAAGGTACATGCCAAATTTTGTGAACCTCTCCAGTCTATTGAGAAAGTTGACCAGAAAGATTGGGTTCAGATTTAATGAAGAACAAGCTACCGTCAACGCTTTAGAAGACAGCTTACAAGCCATTAAAGATGATTTGTTCTCTCAGATCCAAACTACGTTGGATTGAAAGATGGATTTTGAGACTCTGGCAATACAGTTCACATCTCTGGGAAGATGCAAAACCTGTTGTCTCAACTATTGGGGGAGAATCAAACAATGATGCTCACTAGAGAATGCATTTGTGTGGTGTTGGCAATTTATGCTGCAGCGCAATGACAACTAGAGTGATTCACAGTCTCAGAGATCAAGAAATGGACTTTGGAGAAAAAAATCGAAATGGAAACTGGAATGGAATCTTTCACTTGCCCAATTCAAGATGTAGATCGCTGTACAAGAGGAATTCTGCACAATTGGGAAATGATTTCTCAGAGGCAGTAGTATGTACAGAATGTCAAATTTCATGAGGAAATCTGCAATTAAATCAATGTGTTTGCATTTTTTTTAGTCTTGTGTTAGCAACTTCAGCATCATGCCATCATTTGTTACAAAACAGTTTAATAAAAACTACTGAACTCCACAAACTGAAACAAAGGCCAAAGTCATAATAGCTCTTCAGTTTTAAAATAAGTTTTTTTTAAAAATTCACCAAAAAGGAATATTTGAAATATGCTCCAGTTGTTTTTCATGATTTTCTCATTCTTAAGTACAGCTGACTTTGATGAAGACTGTTGACTGGTACCTCATTCTACTTGCATTTCTTTATGCACGAGCTGAGCAGTAAGTATGGACAGGCTATTCAACTAATGGAAAAATCATAACTGAGGCTAATTTTGAGTGGATCAAGGCATACAGTATATAGAAAAACAGCAGTACATAGGGTCAAAGAGGGAAAATATTGGTATAAGGCAAAATTCATGACTCTTTAATGAGCAGAGTATTTTGAACAAAATAAATGAACTGATGGCTCAAATACAGGTTAATGGATATGATCTTCCAGCCATTATGGAGACAGTGGTTCCAAGGAAATAAAAGCTGGGAACTAAATATTCAGGGATGTGTGAATTTTTGAAAGGACAGGCAGGAATGAAAGGTTGGTGAGATAGCATTGTTGCTACAGTATGGAATATTACATTAGAAAATGATCTTGCATCGGAATATGTAGGAGGTAAGAAGTTAAAAAGGAAAAGAAGGTATTAGTGGGAGTGGGCTACAAGACTCCGAACAAGTAGCTATATGGTGGGACAGAGAATAAATCAAGAGATAATGAGGGAAGATAAGTGTATTAATCATAGCTGACTTTAATGTAGATTGGGATAGTCAGGTTGGCAGAGGAAGCCATGAGGAAATAATCATAGAAAGTATTCTGCACATTTTTCTGGAACAATATGTGGTGAATCCAACTTGGCATTATGTTATTTTGGATCTGGTGATCTGTAATGAAGCAGGTTTAATAAATTATATCAATGTAGAAGATCCATTTGGAAACAGTGACCACACCACGGTAGAAATTAGCATTCAGTTTGAGAGGGAGGAACTTGGGTTGCAGACAACTGTACTAAACTTAAATCAGGCTAATTACAAAGGAATCAGAGCAAAGCTGGCTGGAGTGTACCAGGAAAGGAGTTTAGCAGCAAAGACAGTTGATGAACAATGACATACAATAGTTCATGGCTCACTGCAAAGATATATTCCAATGAGGAAGAAGGATTCTAGCAAGAGGATAAACTAACTACGGTTAACCAAGGACATTAAGAATAGCATCAGATAGAGAGAAAAGAAACTTTCAATGTAGCAGAGGTCAGTCGTTAGCCAAGGATAGGGAATATTTTAAAAATCAACTAAAGACTACCAAAAAAAAGGGAGGTGCTACACTTTCAGGGTAAACTTGTAATAATATTGGAAAGAACAAGAACATCTTTAAATATGTCAAAAGGAAGAGAGAAGCCAACATAGGCCTCTTAGAAAACAATGCAAGGGAAATAATAATGGGAAACCAGTAAATGGCAGAGAAATCAAATAAATACATTGCATCAGTCTTCAAAGTAGAAGACACTAATAGTATGCCAAGATTACTATATAACCAAAGAGGAGGAGAGGAAATAAGTAAACGCAATGACCATCCCAAGAGAAAACGTGTGAGGGTAGCTGATAGGTCTAACACTAGACCTGATGGGATGCACCAAGGATGTAGCTTCAGAGGTAGTGGATGCATTGGAAGTAATTTTACTAAAATCCTTAGATTCTGGAAATGTCTCAGAGAATTGGAAAATTGCCCAATGTAACACCTTTATTCAGAATAGGAAAGGGACAATAAACAGGCAACTATAGTCTAGATAGCTTAATGTCTATTATTGGGAAAATGTTAGAATCTATTATAGAGTCATAGAGATGTACAACATGGGAACAGACCCTTCAGTCCAACCCGTCCATGCTGACCACATATCCCAACCCAATCTAGTCCCACCTGCCAGCACCCAGCCCATATCCCTCCAAACCCTTCCTATTCATACACCCATCCAAATGCCTCTTAAATGTTGCAGTTGTACCAGCCTCCACCACTTTCTCTGGCAGCTCATTCCATACACGTACCACTCTCTGTATGAAAAAGTTGCCCTGTAGGTCTCTTTTATATCTTTGCCCTCTCACCTTAGACCATAAGACATAGGAGGGAAGTAAGGCCATTCGGCCCGAGTCCACTCCACCATTCAATTATGGCTGATGGGCATTTCAACTCCACTTACCCGCATTCTCCCCGTAGCCCTTAATTCCTTGTGACATCAGGAATTTATCAATTTCTGCCTTGAAGACATTTAGCGTCCCAGCCTCCACTGCACTCTGCGGCAATGAATTCCACAGGCCCACCACTCTCTGGCTGAAGAAATGTCTCTGCATTTCTGTTCTGAATTTACCCCCTCTAATTCTAAGGCAGTGTCCACGGGTCCTAGTCTCCTCGCCTAACGGAAACAATTTCCTAGTGTCCACCCTCTCCAAGCCATGTATTATCTTGTAAGTTTCTATTAGATCTCCCCTTAATCTTCTAAACTCCAATGAATATAATCCCAGGATCCTCAGCCATTCCTCATATGTTAGACCTACCATTCCAGGGATCATCCATGTGAATCTCCGCTGGACACGCTCCAGTGCCAGTATGTCCTTCCTGAGGTGTGGGGACCAAAACTGGACACGGTACTCCAAATGGGGCCTAACCAGAGCTTTATAAAGTCTCAGTAGTACAACGGTGCTTTTATATTCCAACCCTCTTGAGATAATTGCATTCGCTTTCTTAATCACGGACTCAACCTGCATGTTTACCTTTAGAGAATCCTCAACTAGCACTCCCAGATCCCTCTGTACTTTGGCTTTATGAATTTTCTCACCGTTTTGAAAGTAGTCAATGCTTGTATTCTTTTTTCTAAAGTGCAAGACCTCGCATTTGCTCACATTGAATTCCATCAGCCATTTCCTGGACCACTCTTCCAAACTGTCTAGATCCTTCTGCAGCCTCCCCACTTCCTCAGTACTACCTGCCTGTCCACCTAACTTTTTATCATCGGCAAACTTCGCTAGAATGCCCCCAGTCCCTTCATCCAGATCATTAATATATAATGTGAACAGCTGCGGCCCCAACTCTGAACCCTGCGGGACACCGCTTGTCACCAGCTGCCATTCCGAAAAGGAACCTTTTATCCCAACTCTCTGCCTTCTGTCAGACAGCCAATCCTCAATCCATACCAGTAGCTCACCTCGAACATCATGGGCCCTCACCTTGCTCAACAGCCTCCCGTGTGGCACCTTATCAAAGGCCTTTTGGAAGTCTAGGTAGACCACATCCACTGGGTTTCCCCAGTCTAACCTACTTGTCACCTCTTCAAAGAACTCCAACAGGTTTGTCAGGCACGACCTCCCCTTACTAAATCCATGTTGACTTGTTCTAATCTGACCCTGCTCTTCCAAGAATTTAGAAACCTCATCCTTCATGATGGATTCTAGAATTTTACCAACAACCAAGGTTAGGCTAATTGGCCTATAATTTTCCATCTTTTGTCTTGATCCTTTCTTGAACAAGGGGATTACAACAGCGATCTTCCAATCATCCGGGACTTTCCCTGACTCCAGTGACTTTTGAAAGATCTCAACCAACGCCTCCGCTATTTCCTTAGCCACCTCCCTCAGAACTCTAGGATGTAGCCCATCGGGGCCAGGAGATTTATCAATTTTAAGACCTTTTAGCTTTTCTAGCACTTTCTCTTTTGTAATGGCAACCATACTCAACTCAGCCCCCTGACTCCCTTTAATTGTTGGGATATTACTCATGTCTTCCACTGTGAAGACTGATGCAAAGTACTTATTAAGTTCTCCTGCTATTTCCTTATCTCCCATCACTAGGCTTCCAGCATCAGTTTGAAGTGGCCCAATGTCTACTTTTGCCTGTCATTTGTTTCTTATGTATTGAAAGAAACTTTTACTATCATCTCTAATATTACTGGCTAGCCTACCTTCATATTTGATCCTCTCCTTCCTTATTTCTCTCTTTGTTATCCTCTGTTTGTTTTTGTAGCCTTCCCAATCTTCTGATTTCCCAGTGCTCTTGGCCACTTTATAGGATCTCTCTTTTTCTTTGATAGATTTCCTGACTTCCTTTGTCAGCCATGGCTGTCTAATCCCTCCCCGGATAATCTTTCTCTTCTTGGGGATGAGCCTCTGTACAGTGTCCTCAATTTTACCCACAAACTCCTGCCATTTTTGCTCTACTGTCTTCCCTGCTAGGCTCTGCTTCCAGTCTATTTTCATCAGTTCCTCTCTCATGCCCTCATAATTACCTTTATTTAACTGTAACATCATTACATCCGATTTTAACTTCTCTCTTTCAAACTGCAGACTGAACTCTACCATATTATGATCGCTGCTTCCTGAGTGTTCCCTTACTTTAAGATTTTTTTATAAAGTCTGGTTCATTACATAGCACTAGGTCCAGAATAGCCTGCTCCCTTGTGGGCTACATGACAAGCTGTTCCAAAAAGCCATCCTGTAGGCATTCCATGAATTCCCTTTCTTTGGATCCACTGGCAACATTATTTACCCAGTCCACCTGCATATTGAAGTCTCCCATGATCACCGTGACCTTGCCTTTCTGACATGCCTTCTCTATTTCCTGGTATGGGTTGCGCCCCTGGTCCTGATCACTGTTAGGAGGTCTGTACAAAACTCCCATTCTGGTTTTTTTGCTTTTGTGGTTCCTCAATTCCACCCACACAGACTCCACATCATCCGACACTATGTCATTCAGTGCCATAGATTTAATTTTGTTCTTAACTAACAAGGCAACCCCTCCCCCTCTGCCCACCTCCCTGTCTTTTCGATAAGTTGAAAACCCTTGGATGTTTAACTGCCAGTCCTGACCCCCCTGTAACCACGTCTCTGTGATGCCTACCACATCATAATCATTCACTATGAACTGTGCCATTAGTTCATCTGCTTTGTTACGAATGCTACAAGCATTCAGGTAAAGTGCCTTAATGCTAACTTTCTTATCATTAGAGATTTTGGAAGTCATAAGATGTCCTAAGTTATCCTTCCTTTTTGCTGCATTCCCAGTCTGTCTCAAGTTTAAATCTGCCTGCACATATGCTATCCTGCTGCTTATCTTTCCATTTAACTCCATACTCCCTATTGCTTTCACTTTCCCTTCCCCCGCCCCCCCCAACTCAGAAGTTTAAAGTTCTACTGACCACCCTATTTATCCTCTTCGCTAGACCATTGGTACCTGACCTTAAACCTATTCCCTCTAGTTCTGGACTCCCCAACCCCAGGGAAAAGACTTTGCCTATTTATCCTATCCATGCCCCTCATAATTATGTAAACCTCTATAAGGTCACCCCTCAGCCTCCGACGCTCCAGGGAAAACAGCCCCAGCCTGTTCAGCCTCTCCCTATAGCTCAAATCCTCCAACCCTGGCAACATCCTTGTAAATCTTTTCTGAACCCTTTCAAGTTTCACAACATCTTTCCGATAGGAAGGAGACCAGAATTGCACGCAATATTCCAACAGTGGCCGAACCAATGTCCTGTACAGCCGCAACATGACCTCCCAACTCCTGTACTCAACACTCTGACCAATAAAGGAAAGCATACCAAAAGCCTTCTTCACTATCCTATCTATCTGTGACTTCACTTTCAAGGAGCTATTAACCTGTACTCCAAGGTCTCTTTGTTCAGCAACACTCCCTAGGACCTGACCATTAAGTGTATAAGTTCTGCTAAGATTTGCTTTCCCAAAACGCAGCACCTTGCATTTATCCGAATTCAACTCCATCTTCCACTTCTCAACCCATTGGCCCATCTGGTCAAGATCCTGTTGTAATCGGAGGTAACCCTCTTCGCTGTCCACTACACCTCCAATTTTGATGTCATCTGCAAACTTACTAACTGTACCTCTTATACTAGCATCAAACTCATATATGTAAATGACAAAAAGTAGAGGACCCAACAACGATCCTTGTGGCACTCCACTGGTCACAGGCCTCCAGTCTGAAAAACAACCCTCCACCACCACTACTCTCTCTTCTACCTTTGAGCCACTTCTGTATCCAAATGGCTAGTTCTCCTGTATTCCGTGAGATCTAAACTTGCTAATCAATCTCCCATGGGGAACCTTGTTGAACGCCTTACTGAAATCCATAGATCACATCACATCCGCCTCTCTGCCCTCATCAATCCTCTTTGTTACTTCCTCAAAAAGCTCAATCAAGTTTGTGGGACGTGAATCCCCACACACAAAGCCATGTTGACTATCCCTAATCAGTCCTTGCCTTTCCAAATACATGTACATTCTGTCCCTCAGGAAACTCTCCAACAACTTGCCCACCACCGACGTCAGGCTCACTGATCTATAGTTCCCTGGCTTGTCCTTACCACCCTTCTTAAACAGAATCACCACATTTGCCAACCTCCAGTCTTCCAGCACCTCATCTGTGACTATCGATTTTACAAATATCTCAGCAAGAGGTCCAGCAATCACTTCTCTAGCTTCCCACAGAGTTCACAGGTACACCTAATCAGGTCCTGGGGATTTATCCACATTTACCCCTTTCAAGACATCCAGCACTTCCTCCTCTGTAATCTGGACATTTTGCAAGATGTCACCATCTATTTCCCTACGGTCTATATCTTCCATATCCTTTTCCACAGTCAACACCGATGCAAAATTCTCATTTAGTATCTCCCCCATTTTCTGCAACTCCACACAAAGGCCGCCTTGCTGATCTTTGAGGGGCCCTATTCTCTCCCTAGTTACTCTTTTGTCCTTAATGCATTTGTAAAAACTCTTTGGATTCTCCTTAATTCTATTTGCCAAAGCTATCTCATATCCCCTTTTTGCCCTCCTGATTTCCCTCTTAAGTATACTCCTACTTCCTTTTTACTCTTCTAAGGATTCTCTCGATCTATCCTGTCTATGCCTTACATATTCTTCCTTCTTTTTCTTAACCAAACCCACAATTTCTTTAGTCATCCAGCATTCCCTATATCTACCAGTCTTTCCTTTCACTCTAACAGGAATATACTTTCTCTGGATTCTCGTTATCTCATTTCTGAAGGCTTCCCATTTTCCAGCCTTCCCTTTACCTGCAAACATCTGCCCCCAATCAGCTTTCAAAAGATTCTCCTGTTCCTTGGATGCTGCCTGACCTGCTGCGCTTTTCCAGCAACGCATTTTCAGCTCTGATCTCCAGCATCTGCAGTCCTCACTTTCTCCTTTCAAACGTTCTTGCCTAATACCTTCAAAATTGGCCTTTCTCCAATTTAGAACTTCAACATTTAGATCTGGTCTATCTTTCCATCATTATTTTAAATCTAATAGATTATGGTCACTGGCCCCAAAGTGCTCCCCCACTGACACCTCAGTCACCTGCCCTGCCTTATTTCCCTAGAGTAGGTCAAGTTTTGCACCTTCTCTAGTAGGTACATCCACATACTGAATCAGAAAAATTGTCTTATACACACTTAACAAATTCTTCTCCATCTAAACCCTTAAAACTATGGTAGTCCCAGTCTATGTCTGGAAAGTTAAAATCCCCAATCATAACCACCCTATTTTTCTTACAGATAGCAGAGATCTCCTTACAAGTTTGTTTCTCAATTTCCCTCTGAATATTAGGGGATCTATAATATAATCCCAATAAGGTTATCATCCCTTTCTTATTTCTCAGTTCCACCCAAATAACTTCTCTGTATTTCTGGGAATATCCTCCCTCAGCACAGCTGCAATGCTATCCCTTATCAAAAATGCCACTCCCCATCCTCTCATGCCACCCTTCTATCCTTCCTGTATCCTGGAACATTAAGCTGCCAGTCCTGCCCATCCCTGAGCCATGTTTCTGTAATTGCTATGATATCCCAGTCCCATGTTCCTAACCATGCCATGAGTTCATCTGCCTTCCCTGTTAGGCCCCTTGCATTGAAATAAATGTAGTTTAATTTATTAGTCCTACCTTGTCCCTGCCTGCCCTGACTGTTTGACTCGCTTCTGTTCTCAACTGTACCAGTCTCAGATTGATCTCTTTCCTCACTATCTCCCTGGGTTCTCCCATCCCCCACCTTACTAGTTTAAATCCTCCCGAGCAGCTCTAACAAATTTTCCTGCCAGTATATTAGTCCCCTTCCAATTTAGGTGCAATCCGTCCTTCTTGTACAGGTCACTTCTACCCCAAAAGAGATTCCAATGCTCCAAAAATGTGAATCCTTCTCCCATACACCAGCTCCTCAGCCATGCATTCATCTGCAATATCCTCCTATCCCTGTCCTCACTCGCTCGTAGCACCGGGCATAATCCAGATATTACTACACTCAAGGACCTTTTTAAATTTCTGCCTAACTCTCTGTAATCTCCCTTCAGATTCTCAACCTTTTCCCTTCCAATGTTGTTGATTCCAATGCAGACAATGACCTCTTGCTGGCCCCTCTCCCCCATGAGAACATTCTGCACCTCTCTGAGACATCCTTGATCCTGGCACCAGGGAAGCAACACACCATTCTGCTTTTTCGCTGCTGGCCACAGAAACGTCTATCTGTACCTCGGACTAGAGAATCGCCTAACACAATTGATCTCTTGGAACTCAGCGTATCCCTCGTTGCATTAGAGCCAGTCTCAATACCAGAAACTTGGGCATTTGTGCTACGTTCCCCTGAGAATCCATCACCCCCTACATTTTCCAAAACAAGTACCTGTTTGAAATGGGTATATCCACAAAAGACTCCTGCACTATCTACCAACCTCTCTTACCTTTCCTGGAGTTAACCCATCTATGTGACTGCATCTGAGACTTTCCCCCCTTCCTATAACTGCCATCCATCACATACTATTGCTATTGCAAATTCCTTATTGCTTCCAACTGTCTCTCCAACCGATCCATTCGATCTGATAAGATTCGCAGCCAACAGCTTTTATGGCAGATATAATCCGCATTATTATCCGCAATCCCTTAAACTCTCTTTAAACTCCCACACCTGACAAGAAGTACATATCACTCTATTAAAGGCCATTTTTGCTCCTTCACAATATGCAGACCCAGAAAGTAATACAGTCTTATTCCTCTACAAACACTGCCCCAGGTTAAATTAACAGTTATGGCTTATACTTTAAGTTTAATCAAGAGATGTAACTCCAAAAAACATATAACGAAGAATGAACCCACTCTACTCCCTACTGCAGTTTATCTTTAGGCCACACTTTAAAAACAATTAATAAAGGATGTAAGAGCAGAGAATTTAGAATGACATAATGTGATAAAGCAGTCAGTATAGCATCATGAAGAGAAAATGGTGTCTCACAAATTTACTAGAGTTCTTTGAGAAGATAACAAACAGCATAGATAAAGGGAAAGCTGTGGATGTAATGTATTTGAAATTTCAGAAGGCAGCCGCACATTAGGCTACTCATTTAGATAAGATCCCATGATGTTGGGGATAATATATTAGCACCAATAGGAAGTTGGCTAAGTAGTAGAAGACAGAGTTGGGATAAGGAGGACATTTTCAGGATGGCAACCTGTGAATAGTGAGTACCACTGGGATCAGGACTGAGGCCTCCATTATTTACAATATTTATAAATGAACTGGATGAGGAAAGTGAATGTACCATAGTCAGCTTTGTGGATGACACAAAATAGGTGGGAAGGCAAGGTAAGATATAGAGGAATATACATTGGTAGGCAAAACTTGATAGATGGCATATAATGTGGAAAAGTATAAGGTCATGCTCTTTGGCAAGAGGAATAGAGGATTTGAATATTAGTTAAATGGAGAAAGACTACAAAAAGCTACAGAGGGGTTTGGGAGTCATAGAGAGAGTCCTCGTCCATGAATTACAAAATGCTAGCATCCAAGTTCAACAGGTAATAGCAAAGGCAAATGAAATGTTGGTCTTTGTTTCAAAGGGAATGGAATATTAGATTCATTTGCTAAATCTATATAAGGCACTAGTCAGACTACAACTGGAATATTGTGAACAGTTTATGTGGCTTATCAAAGGAAAGACATACTAGCATTGGAGGTAGTCCAGAGAAGGTTCACATGACTGATACCAGGTAGAAAGGGCCTGTACTTGTTGGAATTTAGAAGAATGAGGTGACCTCATTGAAACATGTAAGATTCTTAGGGAACTTGACAGAACAGAGGTGGACAGATTGTTTCCCCTTTTGGCAGAGTCTAGGACCGGACAGAATAATCCTAGAATAAGCGGTTGCACATTTAAAACAGATAAGGATGAATTTCTTCTCTCAAAAGTAGTGAATCTGTGGAATTCTTTACCATAGATGCTGTCAATGCTGGGTTGTTAAGTATGTTCAAGGCTAAAGTCGACAGATTTTTCAACAATAAGGGAATCAAAAGGAAAAAGGCATGAAAGTGAAGTTAAGGACCATCATACCAGCCATGATCTCACTGAATATTGAAGCAGACTTAATGGACTCAATTGCCTACTACTGTTCTTGTGTTTTACAGTCCTCATTAATTATCTTTACACATGGAACTTACATGAAATTCGACTAGGAGAGGAAGAATCCCTTCCCTTGATTTGAAATCCCCAGTCCAGAATCACAGCCCAATTTAGCATGATAGGTATTGCATCAGCTAGTTTTACAAATAGAAAATCTAAGCATGAAGTTTCCAGCCGGTAAGGCTTAATGAAACACAAGTGCAGCTAAATTTTTTCCAAGGGACATCAAAGTCTAAAGGGAAAATAATTATAAGTATTCCTTAATTGCACTTTTACAATCATTTTGTGCTGTATTTTATCATTACTTTTACAAAGAAAGAATTAAAACTATTTATTGACAGCCTGGTGTGTAAAACTATATGTGGATAGATCACTATTTTCAAATTAAACTCGACCAAAAAGATTGCTGCCTGGACAACATACAATAGGTTCTCTTTAGAACAGCAGTTTTAAAAATATCATTGTTGCTATGGTAATGTATTTCCTTTAGTAAGTAAACAGAGGAAATGCAATTAGATGTAATTATGTCAGTTCTGCTAATTATTTCACTTAAAACTTGTAACAAATATGAAGACAAAAATGTTAAAATCACATTGTAAAAACTGACACTGAAACAGATGTCAAGTCTGAACTTAAAGCACTTTTCATGCTGGCAAAAATGGTGACTAGTATTTGTTTGATCTGCCTAAAAATCTCTTCGAAGTGACAATGACCTTTTTAATCTTTTCAGTACTCACTGTTTTTGGCTTTTCAAATATTCTTATTATTTAGAAATTTAGCTGCTCTGCAAACTGAAAACAACTGGAGCTACATTTATTTTGAATACTTAAAATTAATCCTTTTCATTAATTTGCATTTTGTAGTCATCATAGTGAAGGATAGTGCTGGAAAATGCAGCATTTTGTATTTCAAACTCCAGTGTTAGCAAAAAATCCAGATATAACATGGTAATATGGTCAAGTTATCTTTTGCTGACCTCAGTAAAACATACTTCTTGTATCAGTGTGATCTTTAAACAGTTTCTAACTCTAAAGTAGGAGTTGGACTGAGACTCGAAATTCATTTCATAGAATTCAGTCTACAGCTAGTTGTTTTGGGAGATATTTGTCCATAGTCTGGGCTGGAATTGATTTCAGGTCCCAGAATGAAAGGCCAAATCCTAACCTTCATTACCACAAATACCCAGAATGAATCATAGTCTTATATATTTTGGTGCAAAAATGCTAATAAACCTTGTGGTTAAGTTAACATTAGGAGACCTCTTCTAAATTCTGCTTTGAAAATTCTCAACATTAGATACACATATATTGAGCAGTTATCAAAGGGGAAAATATGTTAAATGTTGATATGTCAAATAAATGAAATTCTTTCTTATGAATCTATAATCTGTATGTTTAGTATCTTGTTTCTTCCAGAGATGTTGAAACTTTCCTATCTGCAGCAAATTTCGTTTTTGCTCAAGAAGATAGAGGCTCAATCTGTTTCTGGACTACATTAATTTGAATTAAAATTGTTCTCGTCAGGTAAGCAACTTCTGTTTAGTGCCTATCTAAATGTTTTAACAAAAATTATCTTGAGGAAACTCATTTATTGTTGTTTAACACCAAACATTCATCAATCCAAAATGTCATTCCACCACTCTTGCCCAAAAGTAAATATTCCAAATGTATCACGATCTTTCAACTGAAGTTAAGTATTTAAAATATTTCTAAGTCTAACCTTCCTGCTAATAACTTATTCTTAATTTGTTTTAAACAAGCATCTTATTGACAAGTCCACTCCTACCCTGCCCTTTCTGTCCTTGGTCCTTATGCTGTCATAACTAGGATAGAATCCTAGAAATTCCAATGAAGCAAAAATGAGGAACAGTTGCTCATCTATGACTCAGCAGTTTACAACCCTCTAGATTCAACACTGATTTCAATAACTTTAAATCATGGCCTCTGCCATCTTTTTTTTTCAGACTGCAGATGCTGATAATATTTCTGCTGTTTACAACTCTTCTAGATCAATATTTTGATTGCTTACTTTGACCCTTTGAGAGGAGATATTAGGAAACTGTAAAGCAGAGCAAGCTCAAAGGGCCAAACAGTCTACCCCGTTCCTATTTCTATGATCTTATTTAATTAATCCTACCCCACCATCCCATCAGAGACCTTCTTTACCTTTGTACACATACCCCACCACACCAGAGAGTGCTCATCCTTCTCCCTTTTTTCGTTTTAGTCTTTTGTTCGAATTTACTTGGAAACTGTTAAAACTGTGCCTTCTTCTGCTTTTGAGGAATGGTGATCAACCTGAAATGTTAACTCTGTTTCTCTGTCATCCAATGCTACCTGACTGACTAGAGTCTTTCCAGCATTTTCTGTTTTTAGTTCAGTGGATTTATGATCCATGTTATTGGGTAGCATTGTCAGAAGATTCAGAATCTTTAACAATAGATTTAAAAGAATCAATAACTAGTAATTAAGATTTCAAGACAGAATTGGAACAAAGAAATTCCAGATTTGATTTGATTTCTCAAAATCTACTTGCAAATGGAAACAATTGTACTTTGAGAGCTAACCAACAAGAATGTATCAAAGCTTTATTTTTCAGAACATATAATTCATTTCTTTCCCTCCCTGCTCTCCAACCAGCAGAGCTTGACACTGTAATGGCAGGTGGGAGATTTGCTTCCAGTTTTTTTGTAGAAGCTCATTTATCTCTGAGTCAACTGCCAAGAAGCTAGCAAGAGCTATCAAAACACAATGCTTCTTTTCATTTCCAACATTTTTTGCCTTCTTTGTGGTGCTTTCCTACAGTGACAAAGCTGAATTTAGGGACTTAGTAGAGTTGGATACTGATCCTGCATATTGTTACTGTGTGTCACTTTGTGTTAATGTTTAGATTAGTTTAGATTACTTACAGTGTGGAAACAGGTCCTTCGGCCCAACAAGTCCACACCAACCCTCCGAAAAGCAATCCACCCAGACCCATTCCCCTACATCTAACAATATGGGCAATTTAGTATGGCCAATTCACCTAACCTGCACATCTTTGTGATTGCGGGAGGAAACCGGAGCACCCGGAGGAAACCCAGGCAGACACGGGAAGAATGTGCAAACTCCACACAGACAGTTGCTTGAGGCGAGAATTGAACCTGGGTCTCTGGCGCTGTGAGGCAGCAGTGCTAACCACTGTGCTACCGTGCCACCTCAAATGCAAAAAGAAAAAAAACTTTATGCAAAGTATTATGCATAGAACAAAGTAGTTTGTGAAGCACTACTACTAAAGATCCCCTGTAACCAATATTTCCTTGTAGCCAATAAATAGAATTAAATAATTTACAATGTAGTCCTTTTAAGATTTGGTCAAACTCATTCAGCTGTAACGTGGCAACTATCAACAATGCATAAGTCAAATTCACATTTAAAACAAACGAATTTGAGACAATGAAAAATGAGGTTATTATGTCATTACTATTATATAAAAATGCAGGTCAGCTGAGTTCAAAACATAAAAATTGCATTCATAAACCATGTTCCAGGTAAATTCAAATTCTCAATTTTGTAACAGAATCTGGTTAAATTCCAGTGTTTCTTTTTGTTCTTATAATGACTTACACTCAGACTCAGTAAGTGCTCCAAGTCCATTCTATATTGATGGCATCAAATGGTTCATACAATCAATTGTGAGACAACTAAGTGATAGAGGAGTATCAGTCATGAGGTACATTAATTTTGTTTTCAATTGTGCAATTTCCCACTTTATTATTGGTAGGATTTCACATTATTTTATGAATCACAGAGAATATTCATGAACAAATTATCAAAATAAATATATCCACTCTAATATTTCTTTGATATTTCACACTTTTAAGTATAGTAAAACAGTAATATTACCACAACATATCGTTTCTGTTTCCATACCAGTGTCAGGAAGTAAACTTCTAATGTTTACTTTATAAGAACTTATACTTCTATCACTCTCAGCAAGCAATGATATTAAATCTGCATTTCAAAACCTGAAGTTTTTTTGTAATGTAGCTTTAAAGATTTTTACCTATTCCAAAATAAACACGATATTTGTTACTACGGTTAGGCCACTTTTGGAATACTGTGTGCAATTCTGATTTCCCTGCTATAGAAAGGATATTGTGAAATTTGATAAGGTTCAGAAAAGATTTACAAGGATGTTGCCAGGATTGGAGGACTTGAGCTACAGGGAGAGGCTGAATAGGCTGGATAGGCTGGAACAGTTTTCCCTGGAGTGGTGGAGGTTGAGCGATGACCTATTAGAGGTTTATAAAATCATGAGGGGCATAAATAAAGTAGCCAAGGTCTTTTCCCTGGAGTGGGGGAGTCCAAAACTAGAGGGCATAGGTTTAAGGTGAGAAGGGAAAGATTTAAAAGGGACCTAAGGGACAACATTTCCATGCAGAGGGTGTTGCATGTATGGAATGGGCTGCCAGAGGAAGTGGGGGGTGGAGGCTGGTACAATTACAACATTTAAAAGGCATCAGGATGGGTATATGAATAGAAAGTTTTTCAGAGGAATATAGGCCAAATGCTGGCAAATAGGATTAGATTAATTTAGGATATCTGGTCAGTATGGATGAGTTGGACCAAAGGGTCTGTCTCCACACTATAGAACTCTATGACTCTAAGTAAACGTTTAACACATATGATGCTTAAATGTTCAGCAACATTGGAGAATAAAAACAACCACAGTATATGGTTGCCTTTTTGCAAACTTTTGAAGTTCTTTATAAACACTAACAGTCTAATGTAAATTTAATACTTATTCTTAAAGGCTATCCATTAAATGTAGCACACACACTGTAACTGGACTGCCAGGTATCAATACAGATTCTGCTAATAGATCAACAGTGAAAATAAAAATCTGACTTTTAATCAATCTGACATAGTCAAAGCCACATATAATAAAAGCTAACTGTGATAATAATGTTGCTATAAGCAAATCTTTACCAAGTGCCAAGTTGCTCTTATAATGCCATTCCTCCTACATTGTTAAAAGCATCTTTTCTTTGAAGCAGTTCCACTCTGTTGCAAATTGAAGGCAACGGGTATGAAGTTCATATGCAACATCTCTAAGTTTTAACTTTGTTCTCAAGATGTTTTGTAATTAGAAGTTAGCCAGGTTAGCCCTTCATACAGTCCATCTCCAGTGGTTGCTGAGGAAGGCTGAACATACCAGTTACGATCTTGAATCCTATTCAGGCCCAGTTTCTCCTGGAGCTCAATGGGTTTCATGGCATTAGGCAGGTCTTGCTTGTTTGCAAAGATTAGAATAATAGCATTGCGCATTTCTCTGTCATTTATGATGCGATATAGCTCTTGTCTGGCTTCGTTAATGCGATCTCTGTCAGCACAGTCCACCACAAAGATCAACCCCTGGGTCCCTGTATAATAGTGCCTCCAAAGAGGTCTGATCTTATCCTGACCACCTACATCCCAGACATTGAACCGAACATTTTTGTAAGTCACTGTCTCCACATTAAAGCCTACAGTTGGAGTTGTACTGACAGGCTGTCCCAGTTTGAGTTTGTATAGAACCGTAGTCTTTCCAGCTGCATCCAGGCCAAGCATCAGAATTCGCATTTCTTTGTTTCCAAAAATCTTTGACAGGAATTTCCCCATTTTTAAAATAATCAATGCAAAATATGTTCTCACAAACAATACTGGATTAATACTGATATTTTAACATCAGATTTCTCGAAATATTAACACAGCCTTTGAAATATTTGAGGAAAAAAAGCATAAAGGAGTGACAACCTGTTGCAGAAAAGGTAACACCAAAGCGAAATCTCTCACTGTTCTCCCAGATTCTTCTTGCTTGTTAAGTCAAAATCAAATATGAATGAAAAAAGTTTTCCTCCTGCTCTAGTTGTAGCAGTCAATATTGGCTCGAGAAAGTAAGATGATTAGCTTCTGAAATTCATCAGCTTCACAATAACAGAGCAATTCTCAGTTTGTAAAGATCCCAATTAACCAAACAGATTAGCAGAAAAGTGCAGATCGAGTGAAACTGTTTTGACTCCTTCGTTCTCTTCTATTTAGTAGGTTTAAGGCCTTATTACTCAGGCCTCTAAACGCCACCTGCTGGAGGAGATGTAGAATTATTTCATTGGTCCATTTTTGCATCATGTAACTATGGCAATACAAATTCAATAAACTGACACTGAAACACTGTATAAGGACTCATAAATTCTGAGTTTAAGTAATTCAACAGAGATTTTTGAAGATCATTTGCAGAGGTTTATAAAATCATGAGGGGCATGGTTAGGGTAAACAGACAAGATCTTTTTCCTGGAGTGGGGAGTCCACAACTAGAGGGTATTGGTTGAGGGTGAGAAGGGAAAGATTTAAAAGGGACAACGTTTTCATGCACAGGGTGGTGCAGTATGGAATGAGCTACCAGAGGAAGTGGTGGAGGCTGGTACAATTACAGCATTTAGCATCTGGATGAGTATATGATTAGGAAGAGTTTAGAATGATATGGGTCAAGTGCTGGCAAATGGGACTAGGTTAGTTTAGGATATCCGGTCGACATGGATGAGTTGGACTGAGGAGGTTTCCGTGCTATACTCTAAGGAATTCCTAAAGATGCATTATATAACAGTTCAAGCACTGCCAGTCATAAGATCACAATGTACTTATAGGTGAGAAATGCCATTCAATCAAAATTCATTCATCTAAAATGATCATATGCTCCTCCATTTGCTGTATTTAACTATAACTTAAATTGAAGGTTTTCATCTGCACCATTCTATGTGGCGATCAATTCCAAGTATTGATCAACCTTTAATTTCACAGTGCAGAAGGATTTGGGTGTTCTTGAGAACAAAAAGCACAAAAGTTAGCTTGCAGGTACAGCATGTAATTAGAAAGGCAAATGACTTGTTGGACATTTTTGCAAAAGAATGCAGTGTAAACATAAGTTTTGGTACAACTGACAGGGAATTGTTAGAATGTACTTAGAATACTGTCTACAGTTTTGACTTCTTTACATAAGGAAGGATATACTTGTCTTTGAAGCAGTTCAATGTAGATTTACGAGGCAGATTCCTGGGTTGAACCAGTCTTGTCTATAAGGTAACGGTATGATGGGCCCTTCTATGCTGTAAACGTCTGTGAGCCTATACTCATTTACAAGAATGAAAAGTGATCCTATAGAAACAAATAAGGTAGAGCTCCGATGTGGGGGAACCTATAACTAGGATGCACTGTTTAAAAATAGGTGGTCTCTCATTTAAGACTGAAATCAGGACAAATTTCTTCTCTGAGAGGGTTGTTGTCCTTTGGAATTTGCTTCCATAAACAGCATTTGAGTCTGGACTAATGAATGTATTCAAAGCGGTGAGACTTTTTTTATCTACAAGAAAGTTGAAGGTTATTGGGAGCAAGGAGAAAAGTGGATTTAAGGGCACAATCAGATCAGACATGATCCTCTTGAATAGTGGGACAGGTTGACGAATTACCTACTCCTGTTCCTTATGCTCTTGTTTTCAAGAAACCATTAATTTTCTGGATCTCTCCATTTTGTGGCAACAATTTAACTTATATTTTGATTGGTGGGTCATTTTCAAATTATTATTATAATGGAGTAATTCCGTTTTAATTTCCACATTTGCCATTCAGATAGACAAATGCTGGCTTTGTAGTTCTTTACTCATCTAGAAAAAAGACACAAAATATATTAATCATCCTAAACTCTAAACTGTCATCTTAACTAAAAAGAAGTAAAAGGGAGGCTTGTACTTATACAGCACCTTTCATGATCACAGGATGTCAGAAATAGTTTTCCAGTCAATTAAATATTTTTGAAGTTTTTCATAATTTTAATGTAAGAAAAACAGCAACCAATTTGTGCACAGCATGGTCCCACAAACTGAAATGTAATAATGATAAAAAAACCTTGTTGCAACAAAACTTCGCAAAATATAGGAAAACAAGATTCCATAGTACTGAAGTAACATTCAACCCCGATACATGAGTTATTAATTTCTCTCCTTTTTCTCTTCATCGCTTAATCTGACTTATGCAATTCAGAACTAATGCAAACCTGTGTTCCAAGCATATTGGGGGTGAAATTGGAATGAGGCTGCAGCATAAAATGGGCAACAATAACTAGCAATCATTTACATGCTCTTCCAGTAATATCAAACCAGAAGAAATAGGATAATTGTCAAATCTACACATTCAGAATGGAAGCAAGGGATGGAAAATCACGTAATATTTAAACAATACTGGCAAGCATTTTATGGTGACAATTATAAGGTAACATGACAATTATCATAATGAAGAACTACCACTTTTATTTTTCTAACAATGACACATTTTGAGATGAAAATCTTGAAATTAAGATCAATATTGATGGTGAACACTTGATATGTTCATTTAATGTGGCTTTATTTGCTAATCATGCAGATAAGGTAGTAATTTTAAAAAGAGTTAGGAATATTATACTAACATTGGCCACACTATATTTGGTCCAAACATATTTATGATACCAGAAAGAAAATGGAAGTAATATGTTACTTACTTTATCACAATGTAGGAAGGAACTAATATTTCACGTTCATGCTGTCCTGGTGTAATTCACAAACAATCAATTACTTCTGAAGTGTACCTACTGTCATAACTTTAGGAAATGTAAACGATTCACCATTACTGTTTTTGGCAAAGCTCAGAAATGTAGATTCTCTCACATGAAGCAATAAACAAATCAGAAACTACTGAGGTTAAGGTTTTGCTTTGGGCACAGTCTGCAATCTGGGCATTTAAACCATGCTAGTTTCCTGAAGTGAAGTTATAGTTCTTGTTTCAGTTCAAAATTATTAGTATGTTTCAAACAAAAAAATTCTATAAGCCAGTGCAATTAGGCAATGTCACATTGGATGTAATTTTTGTGCTTCCCTTGCATTAAAAAATCCTTCATGTACTGTATTTTCGTGGATCTGCTGCAGTTTTATAACATAATACTGCAAAAATGAATTTATCACAAAAGGTTAACAACTTCTAGTTCCTTACCTACAAGTAACGTGATTTTGAATTATCAAAAATGTCTTTAGGCATCTATGCAAAACTATTTGCTTCTTTCATTCATCTGTTTCATAAGCCAACATAAAACACATATGAGCTGTAAATCAGAAACAAAAACAGAAGTTGCTATAAAAGCTCAGCAGGTCTGGCAGCATCTGTGAAGAGAAATCGGAGTTAACGTTTCTGGTCCGGTGACTGAGGAAGGTACACTGATTTCACTGCACAGGTGCTGCCAGACTTGCTGAGCCTATCCAGCAGCTTCTGTTTTTGTTTCTGATTTACCACATCTGCAATTCTTTCAGTTTTTATAAAATGCATATGCTTCATTATAAAATTTTGAAAAGTGCATCAAATATAGTGTCAAAAGTCAACCTTCTCTAGAGGAAGTGTATAATCCTGGGACCACCCTCCTACAAAAATATCCTGTTCTATGATTTGTAGTACACTCACTTCTAAAAACTACCAATATTATAAGAAGTCCAAGCCTATGCTTGAGTTTTCCACAATCCCACTCCCATTATGTGAGTTTGACTCAGCAGTAGCACTCAAATTACAACTGAATCATAGTGAGTTTAAGCTACTTTTAGGATTTAATCACATAAGCTTGGCTGATATTTGAGTGTATAGACAGAATGCTTTATCAGTGGTAACATCTTGCCGTTTGTTCATAAAACTGAGATTCCACAACACTGATAGTTATTATATTGGGCCAAATCCAATTATGAAATAGTGTAAATAAATCTGTAATTTTTTTTGCTGGTGTCAGATATATTGAGTAGTGGCACTCTAACTTGTTACAGAAATCTTATAAGCCTATGGGAAATAGGAACAGGAGTAGGCCATTCAGCCTCTCAAGCCTGCCTACTGTCAGAATCATAGCTGATCCGACATTTCTGAAGTCCACTTTCTCCATAATCGTTGATTTCCCCCTACTAATCAAGAACCTATCTCAGCTTAAATATACTCACAGCTCTCTCTGGCAAGGAATTCCAAAGACTCAGAACTCTCTGAGAGAAGGAATTCCCTCCCATCTCAGTCTTAAATTGGCACTGCTTTATTCTGAGACTATGCCCTCTAGTCCTCGACACTCCCATGACAGGAAACATCCTCTCAGCAATTACCAAGTATACCCCTTAAAAATCCTATATGTTTCAATGCGACCACCTGTCAATCTTCTTAACTCCAATGAGTCCCAATCTGTTCCGCCTTTAATCATAAAACAATCTCTCTATACCCAGGATTATCTTAATGAACCTTCTATGAGCTGCCTCCAACAAAATGATATCTTTCCATAAAGAGATCAAAACTGTGCACAGTACTCCAGATGAGGTCTCACCAGCACCTTGTACAGTTGCAGTAAGACTTTCCTACTCCTATATTCCAACCTTCTTGAAATAAGAGCCAACATTCCATTAGCTTTCCTGATTATTGCTGCACCTGTGTGCTAGCTTTCTGTGATTTGTACACAGATGCCCCCAAGTCCTTTTGTATTGCAGCTTTCTGCAGTTTTTTTTCCATTTAAATAATACTGTTCTTTTGTTCTCCTTATCAAAATGAATAATTTAATGATTCATTAATTGCTTTAGGGAAGGGAGTGTACCATGACTAGCCCACATATTATTCTGGTCCCATACTATTTCATTATTTTTGCCTTTTGAGGTAAGCTTATTGAAAAAACAATTGTCTTTCAAGGACAACTATGTATGAGCAAATGCTGTCTTGCTAGTGCCTTATTTATGAACAAGAAGTACAGAAAATTGACATCTCTGAGAAGATGTCAATTTCTTGTCACTTACATCTTAAATATATTAAAAGATGTTTGCTTGTCGGTAAATAACTTGAGAAATGCTATTGAAGCTTTTTATCTGGCACTTATCGGGCAAATGTAACTTTCTCAAGGGAATCTACAGGGAAACTAACAGCCCAAAAGTGATTTTATAAAAATAAATCACAAACTTAAATTGAAATTGCCTAATGAAATTGCCAACTGAAACAGCACACCTAATGGACGAGTTCAGAATTACTGATAGCAACCTTCAAATTATTGTGTGCAGGTATTTGAAATTGCTGTCAGTTTCCTTATAATGACGAATTATCCGCTGTGCTGTCATTTCTGCAACAAACTATATTGGAAGTGACTTCCTCAAATGAGGGGACACTTGTAAAGCAATTTTCTAATTAATAATACCAGAGCAATCTAATATCGCCTATATTTGTTCAGTCAAAAATAGTTACAGCCTAGACTGAAATGTCAGTTACTGAAGGGGTTACGCATTGCATGAGATGCTCTTCTTTGGAAAAAATGTTAAAATTGTGTTCTTTAAACATTCCTAGAGCTTAGTCCCATTCATTCTATGCCCAGTCACTACTGCCAGAAAGTAGATTAACTGACCATTCACCTATCTCATTGTCACTTGTGGGATCTTGCCCTGTCTAAAATAGCTAACAATAACTGAGTGAAATGGTTTGAGGACTTTCCAACAAGCACCAAGACATCATTTGGCTGGTGGTGAGAAGGACAATACTGTGAAATTCTTCATGTACGCCAAGACTCTCTGCACCACCACAGACTGCTCTCGAAGCAGCTGCAGAGTAGAGACTGTCACACATCTTCTGGAATGTGCCTTTGCAAGGAAAGTCTAGAGACAAATGTAGTGGATTTTGTCAAGCTTCATCCCGAGCAGCTCTGTGACGCAGGACACTGTGCTCAACGGTCTGTTCCCTGGGACACACAGACACAAACATTGACCACATCTGAAGGACCATCAAATTAATGAAAGAGGTCTGCCTGAAATTTATTGGGTCTCTGACAGCAAAGAGTTGACTCTGACTGAGTGTTGCAGACTGGCATATTCCAAGGTCCAGGACTTCATGATGAGGGATGCACTAGAGCTTGGGGGAAGCTGCCGCGAAGGTGCAGTGGGGAAAAGGCCACCTCCTCTGCCAATATTAAATGGGGGTCTATTCAGTTATCGGACTCCCCCATTTCCTCGAATGTATGTAAACTTAGTCTTGTAAAAATAAGAAATGCCTTGGGGTTGTTTGTCTTAAGTGTGCTATAGTGACTATGTTTATCTCCAAAGGTTTTATATGAATAAAGTATATTTTTGAAATAAAAGTTTGGGGTATTTCAGAGATGCAACAACGCTCTATATGAATGGAAGTTTCTGTTTAGTTTCTTATACCTAAAGGAAGCATTTGATTTTGTTTTACTTTCTGGTGTTTACAAGAGATAATTCTGGACTGCAAAATAATGTGCAGGGTAGGAATAAAAGTTTCAAGTTCGAACAAGGACACAAAATCATTACAAGTGCAGTGTGCTCACAATCAAGCTTCGTCAATATTCGGTATCAACTCCGCCTACTTCCTCCGTCCGATCTAAATAACGAATTATGGTGCGTACATTGCAGTTTCTGTTGCGTATTGGAAGCCATTTTGGAGCTGTTATTATTCAACGGAAAACACTGTGATCAATATGGATCCCACAGAATACGACAAAGGTTCGGCGCGTACTGCGCACGTGATCTCGATTCCAAACTGCCATCCGTTCCAATCCTTTCAGCCCGCTCGCGCCGCACTTTATCGAGTGCCCGTATGTGACTATGTCCTAAACGCACATGCGCAAGTGACAGAGGCGGGGCGGGTTTCGCTCTCAGTTAATGGAGAACGGGCGAAGGGAAGAGTGAGTGTGTTATTATGTCCCGATACAACCGGTGCGGTGGAGGTGAGGATCCCCCCCCTTTAGCACTGAAGGAAAATCCAAACGGAAAATAAACCCATCAAAACAGGCAAGCGTCTGATCCCCAGGCACCCCCTTCAAATCGGATGCTGCTTGTACAATCCCGAAAGGTGCGGAAGCTGCCATCCGCGCGATGGTGGCACGCCAGCCTCTTCAGCATGGAGGGGGTCGGAGCTGCGAAATGGCGGCCTCTTGTTCTCTTTCCTCTCGTTACTTTCATTTTGGCGATGCCTTTTGCGATTTTGATTTTTGTTTTAAAAACCGCTGTACCTTGACGGTTAAATATAAATACTGTGAGGAATATACGGGGAGCAGCCACTGAATGACAATAGTGCGCGCTTTGGCGGGCAGTGCAGGCGGCAGTGCCTCCATATTGTTTAAGGGTACACAACACATCTCCGGTTTATGCTTGAAGGGTTTGGGAGAAGTGATCACCGAATTGTGAGCCCGACATGTCGGTGATTCTTGACTCGGTCTGGGGACCGAAAAGCAAAGGAAGCACGGCAATGTATCAAGCGATTGGATCCAATACATCATTTTGACTTCCACCCCCAACGCGGTTAACCGTGTTCTCGTCCAGTAAAATACGATTTAACATTGCTCATTGGGGGAATTTAACGATGCAATATTATTTAAGATCATAGCATACACCATTGGAGCTGTGACCCAGGTTTAGAATATCAATTTATATAATACGTTCGGTTTTCAAAATCAGCTTATTGAGGAATTGTTTATTAAAATTATAAAATTTGGAGTTGTGCCTTCTAGGTTTTTCCCTGTGCCTATAGTTGAATTTTACTTTGATTTTTATGGTGAGCAATAAATTCACAAGAGAAATTGGTTGCCTTGAGAGATTAGGTTATTTTATACAATAGAGGTAAGCTTGATTATAATATAAAGTTAAAAGCCTGTGCTTGTCAGAACTGAATTACTTTCATAAGCTGCAAATAAAAAAATGCTGGTATATGGAATCACTTGATCCACACTACCTGTTCTGGTTCTAGTTCCACATTCTAATGTAACCTAAACTATTTTTGCTTACACTTTACGTCATCTTCCATATTTTTATTCAGTGTTTATATAACCCTTCCTGGGTACAAGTTTGTTTCCTTCATTCTCACTTACTAGTGAGAAAGTCCATTTCCTATTGATCTGAGCAATCCAACCATCTTTGCTTCAAGTGTCAGCCTCGACTGTGGCAACACTCTTACAGCTGAGTGAAAGTAGGGATTTCACCTGGACATCCTGGAACCAATATCTAGTGATTTTCTTACTGCTGTCTGTGGGACCCTGCTGTGCACAAATTAACCACCATGTTTCCTAATCTTATAACAGTGGCTGCACATCAGATCATGGAGCAGGCGAAAACCATTCAACCTCTCAACCCTGCTCCACCATTCTAGATTATAACTGATCATCTACCTCACTACCATATTCTTGCACTATCCCATGTCCTTTGTTGGAACCTGTTGGACTATAACCTGGTGTTGTGATTTTGATGGTATTGAATGACTTCATTAGGTTAAAGTGCTTTAGACATTGTTAGGAATGGCACTGTAGAAATGCTTTATTATTAGTTCTGAGCTGGGTGCCTGACATTTCCGATTCAACAGAAATATATTTGTATTAATACGTGAAAATACTTTCATTTTTACTGCACATATTAGATTTCTTTTTATATTCTCAGCTGCAAACCTATTTATATTTTACAATATCCTAATCCTTAAACCAATTGATATCACAATCTGCTTTTAAAATCTTAGTTCTGTAATTTTTGTGATCTTCTGAGGTACTGTATTTAACTTCTGACCATTTTAATTTATGTTTCCTCTCTTTTTAAAATTGTGCTGCATATACTTCTGTATTTTACTGTTGCTGTCAGATCAACCAATTATAATACTACTTGTCTTGTACTTTTTGGTTCTCTTTTCTACAGTTTGCAAGGTCATTTTTATTTTCCCTGAGTATATGTCATAGTTTTTACAGCATAGAAAGAGGTCTTTTGGTCAGTCATCAAACATCCATCTATTCTAATCGTACATTCTAGCATTTGGCCCATAGCCTTGTATGCTTTGGTGTTTCGAGTGCTTATCTAAATTGTGCTTAAATGTCTTGAATGCCTTATGGGCAGAGTTCCAGATAACCACGACCCTTTGGGTGAAAAATATTTTCCTCAAATTCCCTCTAAACATCCTGCTCCTTGTCTTAAAACTTGCCCTTTTGTTATTGGCCTCTGTACTAAAGTGTGTGTGTGTGCGCGCGCGCGGAGGGGGGATCTATTTACCTTGTCTATGCCCCTCAGAACTATGTACACCTCATTTGGATTCCTCCCACCTCAGCCACCTTTGCTCTGAGGAAAGTAATCCCAGTATCTGTAGTCTCTCTTTCATTAATTGAATTGCTGTAGCCCAGGCAACACCCTACCGAATCTCTCCTGCATTCTTTTTAGTCCAGTTTCATCCTCCTTATACTGTGGTGACCGAGCCCCACAGTACTCCTCCTGTGGCCTAATTAACACAGTATGCAGCTCCATCATAAATTCCTTGATCTTGTACTCAATGCCTTGTCTAATAAAGGCAAGTATCCCATATTCTTTCTTATTCATCTATCCTGCCTTTAAAGATCCAAGGATATGTAAGCTGAGGTACCTCTGATCCTCTGCACTACTTTGGTACTCCTTTGCTTTGTTAGTCCTCCCAAAACCCCTCACCTCTCAGGATTAAACTCCATTTGCCATTATTCAATTCATCTGACCAGCCCACCTATATTGTCCCATAGTTTGTTTTTTCTCCTTGCTATCTACCAACTATCAATTTTCATGTCCTCTGTGAACTTACTGATCATACCTTCTACCTTCATGTCTAGACCATTAATGTACTCAAAAAGCAAAGGACCTAGCCACTAGGTGCAAGCTTCCTGTCATAAAATACCATTCAGCCATTGCTGTCCACACGCTGCCATTAAGCCAGCTTTGAATCCAAGTTGACCAGTTGCCCTGGTCCCCAGAATCCCTTAGCTTCTTACCAGCCCACCATGCAAAACTTAATCTAAAATCTTATTGAAGTCCACACAGACTACACCAACTGCACTACCCTCATCTACACACCTAGTAACCTTGTAAAATTCAATTAAGTTGTTAGGTATGATCTCCTTACAAAATCATGCTGACTTCCTTGATTCATTCCGTCCCTTGGAACTTTTCCAGTAGTTTCCCTACCACCGATTCATTTATATGGAAATAAAATATCTTGGTATGTTCCTGGGATAAATGTTCATTTACTGCGGCTGTCCTGCAATCCTGCAGTTAATTTTTTTTAATACCTGGTTTTAGTTTAGGGAATTCAGTGTCGCAGTTCCTCAGACGCTTAGTAGTAGTCAAACTATAACATGACTTACATAGTTATTATCTTGCTTGTATAGGTTACTATTTTTATACATTGAGTATCATTGTCTCCCGATAAGCGACTGCATATTATGTTCTAACTGAATAAATGTTTAAGTACTCCTATTAAAAAAGAGTAAATGTACATCGGTTCCTTTTATTTAGATAACTAATTGTCACTGTTTTGCAAGATACTATACTTATGATGGGGCCATTAGATCTAGCAATTAGCCCAGAGTTGATTAGAGAAATAACACTGCTGATAAACATCAACACCATTGAAAAGTTCTGATAATGTTTTGGTCAGGTTCTACCTATTCATAATTTTTCAATGTGTTTACTGACATCAGTTATCCAATAATCATTGCTGACTGCATGTGCTCAATGTTGATTATTTACAAATGTTATTAAGCTGAATTTTTTTTTCATACTGTCACCTTTTGTTTAAATATATTTCTGTGATATCCCTGCCAGTGTGCATGTTCCTGGGTGTCAGTTAACAACCACTTTTCTTTCTACAAAATGTTGGTGCTCCAAATGCTCCCAGCTAGTAACATTTCTTCACTTGACCAGAATGCGTATTGGCTTTTCATTTGATAAACTAGGGAACGTTCTCAAACTAGAAGAATATCTTAATTCGATAATTAAATGGACTTTGAAGAGGGATTTTCATTTTTGTAGCAGAGGTGTTCGATACTGTTTTGAAAACATGCAAAAAGTTTTCACAGCTATAATGCTTCTTGCATATACTACAGAGAATGAATGTGAAAAACCCTCTTTGAAATAATGATATAGCAAAAATGTTTTTGCATAAGTTAACATGCGTGCACTCTATTCTAAGAACCTGTTTTAGTGTCATAGATTCAACTACTCCAGTGTATTGGAATTGGCTATTCATGTTTTTTGGCCTCTTTTCCTAGTTTATTTGTATCATGGTATTATTCCAAAAAAAATTAGATATGCTATTATAATTTTTTTAAAAAATAATCATGTTTCTGATGTTGGGTGCGCTGCAATAGAAAAGTGAGCTCTAGTCACATATTCCCATAGTAAGGGGAAGTTGTAAGGAGGCTTGCATTAGAATTGTACAATTTTTAGTGACTAGTTCCCTATGCATGGATGTGATTTCTAGAGCCAGATTATAAAAAATGTGCAATCATGTTAATTGAAAAATTATTGTAGATCATCAAACATTTTGATTACATCTCATGCACAATATACAGTGGTTACCTTTTGTAATTGTGGACGGTCATCCATAACATTCTAAACCCATTCAATAATGTATTTCTAATCTTGTCTCCCTTCCCCATCTCAGTCTAAAACTGAATCCTTTGCTAATTTTGAAATTTTGTTCAGAAACTACATGTTTTGCTGTGCTTGTATGCAATTCATCTTCAGTTTGACATATTGTCTAGGAATGAGGTGGTCTTTAATAATGAACAGTAGGACTTAATGGTGAAAACTTTTGTGTTCAGAAAACAGGGTCCCATTCAGCAACTAACATTTTTGATCTGCATTATTTCAGACTGCCAATTTTGTTGCCACTTGCACAGGAGGGCATCAAGCTGAAGATAGTTAGAAGGAAATTTATATGGAAATAACTGGAGACCTGTAGTTGACACTTTTGGTTACTGACTAGAAATTACGAGAATGAACTTTGACCAGATTCCTACCATTCATCTTTGTGGCTGACGAAAAAATGGTCCAGAGAACATGAGAAAAACTAATCAAGCTTTGAATCGAGATTCTAAGAATTTCCTAATTTGCAAGCCTCCCATGTCACTATTGTACTAGTTGATTCTCATTTGTAAGAAATTTCTAAAATTTTGATAGTTTGGTATGCATACCAATATGCAATTCACTTTTGCTGTTTGTATTAAAACTTTATGCTTTAGACTGAGTTGCGACTAAGGGACTTTTCTGAGATGTTCTTGCTGCCTGTGTGATTAAACGAACGCACCAAAGCATTGATGCAAGATGCCATTTGAGTGAGGGGGTTGTGATGAATGTGACAGTGGTGGTTTTGAGGCGGAGGGGTGTTGAAAAAGAATACAGTACAGTTCGGTCAAAGCTGCAATGAGCTGTTTTAAGCTCGTGCTACCTGCCTGCTATCAAGTCATCTCTTTGTGATTACAAAAGAACTTTGAAGTTGAACATTGAAGATCCAGTTATGGTCCATGATGGAACCAGTGGCAAAAGTTGAACTGAGAGTGGTTCAGAAATTTTGGTGGAAATTAAAATGTAACTTTGCAATTAATATATTTTGTTATTTAGGCAAATAAATTAGAGTTTTATAAAAGCACAATGCTAGAAAAACTCAGGTCAGGCAGCATGTGCAGATAGAAATTTAGTAAATGTTTCAGGTCAAGTGACCTTTTGTCAGAAGTAAAGAAGGATTGTATTGGAAGGTTTTTAATCAGTTTTAAAAAGGGATAGGGCAGAAAGAAGAAAAGGCAAAGAAACAATGCTGGAGAAATTCAACAGGTCTGACAGTATCTGTGGAGAGAGAAACTGAGTTTTGAGTCCACTATGATTTCTTTGAGAACGAAAGACAACTTCTTTGATAACAGGGGGACCAAGGGAGATTTTAAAATAAAAGATTTCATGATGTAAAAGCTGAAGAGAGTGGTGATGGTCAAAGAAATAAAGGTTTTGTCCAAATGTTGTAAATGGCTAGGCAAAAACATAATAAATGCAACATGAGGAATAAAGAAACAAAAAGCAAACAGAATGAACATAATTAGAAAGCACAATAAGCCGAAGGCAGAGTCGTGATCTAAAGTTGTTGAACTCTTGAGCCCAGATGACTATAGAGATTTAAATTGATAATAAGGTGTTCTTGCATTTGTATTGGAACACACCATGGACAGAAATGTCGTTGTGGGAGCAAGGTGAAAAATGAGGATGAGCACCTGGAGGCTTGGGGTCAGTTAAAAGGAGTTTTGTATAAAGTGTTACCCAGTCATGAGTTTGAGCCCTCCAAGGTAGAAGTGATTGCATCATGAACTGAATGTACAGTATGCTAATTGAAAGAGTAGAAGTAAATTGGTTCCATTTGGAAAAAAATATTTAGGGCATTCGATGATGAAAATGGCAAGTGTTGCATCTCTTGTGCTAGCATGAGAAGCTACTGTAGGGAAGTATGTGGGTTTTAAGAGTGAATGAGAAGTGGATGAGAATGTCAAAAAGAGACTGATCAATTTGGAATTGTAAAAGTGCAGGCAGGGAAAATGAGTTTGATTTAAGGTTGCCAACTTATAGATATATTATGATGTCATGGAATCAATGTCCTGTGGCACAATTGTTCAAGCTGATCCACTGGGCTGAGGGGACAGTCAAAAAACCCAGGCACCTGCTGAACTGGGTACAGCCCTTTATAAACAATTGCTTCTAAATCCTCAGCTCAGACCCCAGTTACTGTACTTTCCCATACATATGGGTTCCTGAAAAACAATCTCTTAAGCAGGCATTGATCAACTGCCTTGGGTTTTAGTCTCAAACCAGTGCAATGCTTCCTCCTGTTTGTTGCATTAGCAGATATGGCATTGTAATGAATGTAAAGCAGCTAGGAGGTTTCCTCTAACAGACAAATTTTTGTAAAGTATGCTGTTCTCCACAGCTATATGGGAGTATTAATATATGATGGTAGGAATGGGTGTGAATGTGTTACATGTACATGACCCATGTCTGGTTCTGGTGCATTTAAGTCATCACATTGGCAAAAATACTGTCTGATTGCTATTATACAATGAATAATAAGCTTTTGACTATTGTGTATATTAATTTATTTTCTTAAAATATCACAGATTGCTTTCAATTGCCACATGCTGATTCTAGGAGATTCTGGGCTATTCCACATGATTTGGTCGTATCATACTGGACTTGGTGGAAATGGCAGAGGATGATGCCCTGCTTCCTTTAATGACTGCATTCCATTTTCCCAGTCTTATGGTGGAACCTAATTTGATGGTGCAACCTTCTTTATCAATGCTTCTGACATTTTTTTCTCAACTATGGATTCTCGTCCAGCATAGTTGTTGGGGGTCTCCAAACGGACTGTTCCCTGCATGCACCTTTGTGCACTCCTCAGTTATCCTAATACCCATGTCATTCCATGCAGCAAATATTGATGTAAGCGTATTATGTGTCCATTGCGTCAATTTTCTTGAACTTTCAATTTTAATCTGTATTTGCAGTTTATAATGTGTTTTCCTCTTTGAGGAGATGACAGGCTGAGTGACCACTTTGCAGACAATCCATTAAGTCTGCCAGCATGACCCCAGTTTCTGGTTGTTTGTCACTTTGATTCTTGACCTCACTCCCATGGCAATCTTTCTGTCCATAGCCTTCTCCAACACTGGCTTAATGATCAACATGTTTCCTTTTGATTTGGCTCTGCAGCCTCTGAACTCACCAAGTTATTTTGGATCATAACCTCTCCGTTCTTTTTCTTTCTTTCATTTTATTTGTTGGTCTTATTTGTTTCTTTATTCATTTGTATTGCATTCAAATGATTTTTATCGTTCAATTGGACTTAATTTTGTTCCTTTTATCGGTCTCCATTCATCAACCCTTTAAGAAGATTTCTCTTAAGCTCTGTTTACAAAAATAAGGTATCGTCTATTTCAAGAAAATCTGTTACACTTCACCCTACCATGGAACTTGTCTTTTGTTCTTCTACCACCTCCCTTCTTTTGCTGTTGTAAAAACTCTTTTGTAGATTTTTTTCTATTCTGGTGAAAGGTAACTTACCTTTGTGCGTTCTCTTTCTTTCTCTGTCGCTCTCTCTCTCTATACACCACCTGACCCTGCCCAGTTTGCTGAGCTTTTCCAGCAGTTTTGTTTTTATATTAAATTAGGATTTCAATCGCTTCACTGAGAGAAGCGTGTATGATGTGGGGCACTTGCACCGGTATGGGCAAAATAAGTTGTTTGATTAGAAAATATCTGAAACATGTTTAGAGATGTTATTACAACCCTAGAGAACTTTTGGGATTTTAACTGAGCTGTCCTGGTCCTGGGACACTACCACTGTACAACAGAGCCTTCCAAGAAATTACCTTGGAATATTTTTTAATTAACCTGTTCATGGTTATTATTACACCACCCTAAAAATAGTTGGGTGTTGAGCCTGGGTATCTGGCTGAAAGGTTGGAACTGTGCCACAAGAGCCCCCCCTAAAATTGTATTGGCCTCCATTTTAATCAACTAAGTAGAGGATAGAGAAAATTGATGAAGGAACAACTGGGAGGATTCAAGTAGAGTACTTGCAAAGCAGTTAGAAGTATAAAGAATGTAGAGAAGAGTAATGATTGAGATTAAAAAATGTAAAGTGTGTCTGGAAGAGATGTCCAAGAGTTTAACAAGTTTCATATCATTCCTGAGATGAGGCCTTCGGCAAGCCAGCATTTATTGTCTATTGTTAGTTTTATTTGAGAATGTGGTGCCAAGTTGCCATCTTCAACTACTGCAATTTTTGTTAAGATACAGCCCCAGTGCTTCTAGGAAAGGAGGTCAAGGATTTTGTTCCGGTGTCAGTGAAGGAACAGTAATATCCCCTCCAAGTCAGGCAGTTGGCCTCCCGTGCATCAGCTGCCTTGTCCTGCTAAATGATAGGGGTTATCATTTTGGAAGATGCTGTGAAAGGAGGCTTGATGAATTGCTATGGTCATTTAGTAAGTAGTGTACACTGCTAATGCTGCAGGAATAGATATTAAAAGGGGTGAGGTGGCTGCTTTGTACTATATTTGAATGTTGTTGGTGGTGCATTTATCGAGGCAAGTGGAGAGTATTCCATCATACTCCTTTTTTTTAATTAGGAGAAAGTGAGGACTGGAGATCTGAGTCTCGAGTCTGGTGCTGGAAAAGCACAGCAGGTCAGGCAGCATCCGAGGAGCAGGAGAATCGAAGTTTCGGGCATAAGTACTTCATCAGGAATTTCCTGATTAAGGGCTTGTGCCCAAAATGTCGATTCTTCTGCTGCTCAGCTGCTGCCTGACCTGCTGTGCTTTTCTAGCACCACACTCTTGACTCCATTTTTTTTAATGCCTTATGGATGGTGGTGAGGCATTGGGACTTAACTTGCTACACAATCAATGAAGAATTACTTGCTGCAGAAGTCACATTACCTGATTTGCTCTTGTATCAATAGTATTCATATAGCTGGTCCAGTTCAGTATATTGTTAATGGTAACTCCCACAATGTTGGTAGTGGGGATTCATTAGTGGGTGGTCATTCCATTAAACCTCAAGTGGTAATGGTTAGATGGGATTGACAGATGTCTTTAATTATTCTCTTTCCACATTGTGAATTTTGTATTTTTGATTTTAAATGTATAACCTGTCTTAAAGAATTAATATGCTTTTAATATCCTACAATAGTGAGCTGTATGCAAGCTGATGTTGGGAAATATATTTGTGGCAGAAATTTGTATATCATGAGACAGGTTGTCAGAATGAAGAAAATGCAACCTACTAGTTTAAATCCACTCTACCAAATCATTCTCTGTATTACTTTTGAAGTTGCATACTAATGTGGCCTTTGAGACCTTTCCTGATGTGTAGGAGAAAGTGAGGACTGCGGATGCTGGAGATCAGAGCTGAAAATGTGTTGCTGGAAAAGCGCAGCAGGTCAGGCAGCATCCAAGGAGCAGGAGAATCGACGTTTCGGGCATAAGCCCTTCTTCAGGATTCCTGAAGAAGGGCTTATGCCCGAAACGTCGATTCTCCTGCTCCTTGGATGCTGCCTGACCTGCTGCGCTTTTCCAGCAACACATTTTTCAGCTTTCCTAATGTGTGTCAATTTCAGCTATTTACTCTTTCGAAATTGCTTTTAGCTCTGGTTCTCCCCATTTTTTGATATCCTCTTTTTCAATCTCTGGTTGCTGGCTCAGGATTACAGTGATGCATGTCCAGTCTGTTCATCCCCGCACCACTAACAACCACGACAGAAAAATGTGTTTGTGTCCATTTGGGCATGCAAAACACTGCAACATTTGGGATGAGACCTTGTTTGACAACATTATCTTACTAGGTCTATCATCTATTTGAAAAAGTGTTGAGGGTTGTCCCTGTCCTTCTAAATTAGTTAATGTAGGTGTGTGTGTGGATGACAGTCTCAGCAGAGAAAAAAATTAGGAAATTACAAAACAGGTAAATAAACTGAATACAGAAATGGGTCTTGGGTATTGAATTTTGTTCTGGGGCCAACTTATTAAGAATAACAGTATATAGACTTATAGCCTATCCACATGGTTGATTTGTTAAAATAACCAATTGTATTAGTTTTGTATTTGCAACAACAAACACATCTTTGAATTTCTCTCAGTTAATCAAAATTCAGATGATACTTTTGAAGCACCTTGTTTAGTGAATGAACGTAGAGAGTACTGAATTATCGTTAATTATGTGCAGTCAGTTCATTTAGTACTTGTGATTGAGTTGTATAATAATTTTTGCCATATTTTAGTCAGTCCTTTTGATATATTTTGTTCACACTTGTATATATGTGGATGTATTTCAATGTTTTTCCCCTTACTACAGAAGATGGTGACCATACTACGACTTAGTACAATAAATTCCATAATGTAGACATTGTCCACCAGTGTTAGTTACTTAAAAACTTGCAGGTTTAATGCCCAGTGTTCCCTTTGCATTTGCTGAGCAGCCCTTTTCTGTATATTTTAATTTTTTTTTAGTAATGGTTAAGAGAGGAACGTTGATAACTTATCAGATTGGTTCTTTGGTTGTGCCATGTATCTTTGTACTTAATTGTACATAGGTTGCCCAATTACTGAAATGTGTTTTAGATTAGATTACATTATAGTGTGGAAACAGGCCCTTCGGCCCAACAAGTTCACACCAACCCGCCGAAGCGTAACCTACTCATACCCCTACATTTACCCCTTACCTAACACTACAGGCAATTTAGCATGGCCAATTCACCTGACCTGCACATCTTTTGGACTGTGGGAGGAAACCGGAGCACCCGGAGGAAACCCACGCAGATACAGGGAGAACATGCAAACTCCACACAGTCAGTCACCTGAGGTGGGAATTGGTCTCGGGCGCTGTGAGGCAGCAGTGCTAACCACTGTGCCACCGTGGCGCCCACCTAATTGGCATATCTGTTTTCTTAATTTCTGTAACAAAATGTCCAAATAACTATGTACTCAAATTCAGAAGTAGAGTTTGAACTCAAAACTTGGCTGAGAGGTGAATGCTGACAACTTAGCCACATTGACAGTTTCTGATCAAAGTATGTTAAATGATTAACATGTACAAGTTACAACCAATGAATCATTTCTATTACCAACCACATAGCCATATTTATCACTGGCCTGCTGGTGTTAACTATCGACCTACATTATTGCTCAAGTTTTTTAAATTACTTTCCTTCACGTTCATAATTCTTTTACCCTGTGTCTTTCGTTCACTTGTAGTCTCTTGTATTTGGAATATTAGCTCTTCATATGTGCAAGCGAAAGAAATACTTGTCTTAAAGTCTATGCTCTTTTCTATTTTTATTTTCAACTTTTATTTCTAGCCCTTACTAATCAATCCTCATCAATTCCACTACAGTCTGCAGTCAGTTCATCATGCAGTATTTTTCTTTTCCATTCCACATTGAGTCAGTGGCATAAAAACAGTATGTTGACAATACAGGAGAGATAAGGCAACATTTGTGGAAAGAGAAATAATTAATGTTTCAGATTAATCATGGATCTTTAAAAAATTGTTTCGTTGTGCACAGACATAACCATACTTTGGATATTTCCTGCATTTTCACTTTTATTCAAGATTTCCAGCAATCACAATATTTTACTGTGTGACTAAAATTCTGGTTCCAAATGAGTCTGCTGCCAAACATTCCCATCGTATCTGCACTTCTCAAGCAATTTTCCCCACTGTCATAAATTTGTTGATCTTGAACATAGGTATTTTGCCATGATGTTGCACTTCACGTGCCTCCATAACAAATAATTTTTGCATTCATTAACAGAGAACCTTCTTTAAAAATTGTGTAGAGATTTTTCACTTCATGTTAAGTCGGAGTACTGTGGAATAGAGTCCTTTATTGCCTTTTAATAGATGTCTTTGTATGCTAAACATTTCTGTTCTTCGATAAGAGATTCATTTTTATCACTTGAGATTTTCTCCCTTTCCTGTTTCTCTTAGTGCAGTAAGGTTTATGTTTTTTTAAGTATGTACCTAAAGTACACAGTCCAATAGTTATCAGATAGTTAAGTGTTGTATATTTAAAGTAGTTTTTATTTAGTGTTTTATTTCGTAGACTAATGATGTCTGATGTGCATCTCAACAGAAACCAAGGTCTATGTAGGTAACTTGGGAACAGGTGCCGGTAAAGGGGAACTAGAGCGTGCATTCAGCTACTACGGACCACTGAGGACAGTCTGGATAGCACGGAATCCCCCTGGTTTTGCTTTTGTGGAGTTTGAGGAGCCTCGAGATGCTGAAGATGCTGTTCGTGGTTTGGATGGCAAGTAAGTAAACTTTAAAGGGGATCTATACCCCCTTGGTAAAGTCACTGCTTTCATTATTACTTGCTGATCTTTCGAATTACTTAAATGAATGTTTTCAGCTGTTTTTTAAAAATCTGCTCAGAGCACAGTTGTTTGGTTGTGAAGGTACTAAAGGGCAGGTTTGTTTCCTTAAAAGTAGTGATAGTAATAATAGTGAATGTGCAACCTTTCCTATAATATTAATGTCAATATGCAGGAACTTTCAGTATTTAGGAACATGGTGGGCATTGTGTGCTCTGATCAGGAAAAAAACAACATCTGAGGATCATTCACTGTACTTTAAATGAGGGTATGAATAATGAAAGGACTGACTTTATCATTTGGATTTAGCTCCCCTTTAAATATGGGCAGTTGTCAGTGAGTGACAAATGTATAAAATTGTTGTATATATGTGTGTGTGACTGTTGTGCTTGGTATCCATACATTTTTTTTATTTATTACAATAAATACAATAGTGTATGGATAAAAAAACTATGACAGCTGCCATTACTGTAACCAAACCTGTATGAAACACTCGTGTGGTCTGACACCTGTGGAAATGATAAATTGTTTCCACAGTTGTCATGTCATTCACCAGCATACCAGTGCTATTTTCCCATCAGAGAGCCTGTCCAGTAACTGAATCTGTGTATCATTGTTTTTCTGTTTTTTTTAGGTATTATCTGCCAGTCAGATTCTAACCAGTTAAGAGCCTTGTTTGACTGATTTTACTGCTTAGCTTATTCTGCCAGTTTCTCCTTGTGTACTAAGCATTCAGTGGTTAGAAGGAATGGAGGTACTTGCTCCTAAATGTCTGTCAATACTGCACTGTAATCTTCCCATTTGCAGGAGTATCTAAATCCAGTATAGGCAGTCTAGAGTATAAATCTGTGTTGTTGATTAAAGGGTCCCAGACTTCTTTTGCCAATGCCTCCCCTTTTAGAAATTTGTATGAGCTCAACCTTTTGAGCAACAGTTGGGGGAATAATTAGTATGAAACCAGCAACATCAAACCATAATGGTCTTTTGATTGTGTATGATTTCAATTGAAGTTAACAAAATAAAGAAGAACATGAAGTCAACTGGGGTGTTTGATATTGACTCTGGCATTATTGACAAATAAGTACTTCCCTACCCCTGTCTTTTTGCTTGGAGGATTTTGTTTTCTCAGCACAATTAATATTGATTCAGACTGCAATATAAATTGCACTGACCTTGTATTATACAACTAAATAAGTCAAACGTAAAACAATCCTTCGTGATTTGCCTTATCTCAATTCGGATGAATTTATTGCAGTGGCATAATTTGAAAATTAATGCTTAATACTGAAAAAAATCTTAATTCTCACATACTTTGAAATAACACAAGCAAATAATAAATAGGCTAATAGGGGCATTGGATTTGAAGTGAGATTCAGCATTGATCAAAAGGCAAAACTTGAAAATTTTCTGAAAACAAAATGATGGATATGTTTTTTAAGATATGATGCCAGTCAGAAATTTACTACAGAATCCTGTTTTGATCCCAGACAGAATACTTCAGAATTATATCTTTAACCGAGGTTTCACATTTCTCAGTCCATAACAGCAGAAGGCAATATTAGGAATATGGCTCATAGGCAGCTTTGAAAAGACCGATCCCAGCATATCATGCTGTTTCAGTAGTACCTGATCAACTTTAATTAGTACAACTTTTATGATAAAGAAATCAGCATGAATTCAAACATCTTGTGATGTGATTGCCTTATGCCATGTTACATGTTTTACACTCTTCCTTTGAATTTCAACTTCAATCTGCTCAATTTCTTAACAGTTTAAAGTAATTTATATTTTCTGAAGTGCCTCCTGTCTGCGAGGTTGTATTGGTGGCTCACCCTTCAGCCAGCCTGTGGTCATTGCTCCCATCCCCTGGCATCTTTGTCTGCCTAGGGAACTGCTGCTGCAAATAGCTTGACTGTCATATCCTTTTAATTTCAGGCTGCCTATACTTGAAGATACATTTACCCATTTGTTCGTCTCAACGAACCTTGGGTTCCCCTTGCCAGTTTCATTGCCGGGATCTGTCCCTATGCTTGTGCTAATGCTCCCTTCTGAATATTTTTGAGATACTTTAAAAGTGATTCCTTTTGGATTTTTGTTTCGTATGGAAAAGTGCTTTTGGCTTCACTTGTCCCAATCCCTTTATTGTATGCCAGAGATTTAGAACCTGTGTTCGAACTAGAAGTTTGAACATAATTTGGGCTTTAATGAAGCACTTTGGCACACTGTCCAATTCTTCTATCCTTTTCAATTTTTAATGGGTTCTGTTGTGGAGTTGAGGACTTCCTTTATTGCTCACTGAAATACATTTGAACTATGGCTAAGATATTGTAAGTTTAATGTTGCATCATAGTTTGGTTGATATTTGAAATATCATCCAGTTGTTTGTTGCAAGAAGAGTTTCGTATGGCCAACTAAAGTATGTAAGAGTGCTCTCAGCACTCTTTATACATTTATTTAAAAATGACCACTTGAGTATTATATGCTGTGGAGGGAAGTGAAATAGTTTTTGATTTGCACTTTGGGAGAGATTAATTCTCCTGCGACTTTGTCGCTCATGAATTGTTAACTTTGACAGTGGGCAAATTGTATTTCTTGCTTTTTATCCAGTATCTTTGGTCAGCTGACATTAATAGGCTATTTAAAATTTCTCTAAATAATAGTTCTGATCTGTGGTTCCAGATATTCCACAGGAGCAGAGGTCCAAATAACTGCCCCAACTCCAGTTTCAAAATAAAACTTTGATATGCGCTTACAAGGCTTTGGCTTGACTTTTTGTCTCCTTTTTGCCTTTTCCCTTTCACAGAGAAAGTAAAGATAACCCGTTTTTACTAAAATGTGATAAATGCCATAAAAATCATTTTACTTAAAGTAAAAATAATAATGAATTTGCGTAGATGCACAAGTGTTGGCATCAGTCCCAGTTAAACTTTTGTAATGGTAATCTCATTTCCTTTCATTAAAATGAATTCTCCTGTATTCTGTCACAGCTTTATTGGTGTCTAATTTTTTTATCTGACTACTTTTCATGATTCTCGCTTTCCTTTCATACTCCAAACTTCAAATTAAGTCAGACACCTGAGTCAATAGATAATACATTGCCACACTGGACCTTCTGTTTAAAAAGTAGAGGCACAGAGTACCTTTTTAAGACACCATGTTTTGCTAACTTGTGAACTGAAGTTTGACTTTTTTTGCTGTAAACGTAACTGCTCAAAGTGTTAAAATTTAATTTTCATTTAAGTGGATGGAGTTACTGTGCGACTCTCTGCTCAGTTAAATGGTGCAGTGCCTTTAACCTTACAAATACTGTTGATTTGCTTCTGTTTTGCGTTAATTTTGTGTGTTTTTGATCTGTCTCAGCTGTGATACTGTTTTTTTCCAGTCTAGTGTCAAGAAAGGTAGGTACTGTTTGTCGTCTCCTCTTCCCTTGCCATGTACTTTTCCTCCTTACCCTCCCCATTCAAATTGTTTTTGATTTTGATTGGTTTGGATTTTATCCTTTAGGATGTCGGGAGACCTTTTTTTAGATTTTGGTCAGATCTTCAACTGCCTTTCCTGCTATTCTTCCCATATCAGACAGGTTTGCTTATGCAAATGTTGCCAAGCGACTTTTAATGTGACGAGCTTCATCGTAAGTTTATATTTCCATATTTGGCCTTTCATGCATTGGTGATCTAATGTTCACCTCCCTCTTGTAGGAGAAAACTTGAACAGGGGTAAAAAGGAATCTGAATAATCTGATTTATTGATATGTTATAATAGGTGTTGAAACTATAGAAATTGCAGAGGTCCAAACAATTTGCATTTAACTGTATGCATCATAAGGTGAGGGACAGGTTATGCTGTTGAAGCCTTCAAGTGCCAGCCATTTCATAGAGATAGTATTGTTTTAGTTACATCTTTTTAACTGATGCTTTATGATGGATTGTCTTTGGCTTTATGTAAACACTAATTTCTTTAACTTAAGGGTAATTTGCGGCTCACGTGTTCGAGTGGAATTATCAACAGGAATGCCACGCCGCTCACGCTTTGAGCGGCCACCAGCACGCCGACCCTTTGACCCAAATGATCGGTGTTATGAATGTGGAGAAAAGGGTCATTATGCTTATGATTGTCATCGCTATAGCCGACGCAGAAGGAGCAGGTATGAGTTGCCAATCTCTATGACTTCTAATATTGCTTTAAAAATTTAAATTTAAGTATATTTAAGCAACTTTATTTTAAACTGAATAAAGAAATGCAATATTTATCATTTTTGCTTTATAATTAAGTGATAATCAGGCCTTGTGGCAATTTTTGCTTGACTTTTTGAGTTTCACTGTGAATGTTTTGAATATTAATGATCCACCTGGTCCAAACCTTTCAGGTTTCTTCGTTTGAGTCAGTCACCGCGATTCAGAATGTCGTGAGCCTCATGATATCAGGCTAAGGCATCTAGCAAATCCAACAGTTTTGATGCGCCTAGAGCATACGGTGATTGGCATGAGGCCAGATCCCCTCGAGAACCTGCTACAACTAGCTTCACCTTAAGATTCTTTTGAGGGCAGAAAATGTTTGAGAATGAGACAAGGTGATCGCCGTTATGCTGTAAATTGGCTTTCAATTGGGCCCCTTTCTAGAGGAACGCCAGATTGACCGCATTCCCTCGTAGACAAACCATCCTGCGTCAATCAAGCCTCACTTTGGCTCATTTGGCTGTCAGTTTGATCGTCGTTAGATTGAAGAACATCTAGATGCTGCGATGGTCTGATAGATACTTCTAGATCGCCTAGATCTGCTAGACCTTGGTCCAAAGAGAGGGTCGACTGACCTGCAAACTTGCAAGGTTTACTTTACGTACCACTTACAAAGTGTTTTTACAATGCACAGAATACTAAAAACTATGTAAAACTTTTAACTGAATCTACGTTATGTAGATTTAATCTAAAAAATAGGGCCCCACGTTGTCTTCAAACTGACAAATGCATACTATATTGTAGCAATCTTGTTTTGACTCCAGCAGAGGTATTCCAAGATTTTAAATCTGAATTGTTAAATTTAATACTGCATTCTTCTGTTAAACCAGGTCTAGGACTAGATCACGTTCACGCTCACGGGGAAGAAGGTATACCCGTTCACACAGCCGTAGCCGTGGCAGAAGGTATATCTTTGATTATCAGGTTAAGATTTGAGAAGTGAAGCCTTCACTTTCTAGATATCCATTTAAAAATGACCAATTTTTAAATTAGGTCCAGGTCTTTTTCTCCTCGGAGGTCCAGGTCTTTCTCTCCAAGAAGGTCTCGGTCATTCTCTCCTAAAAGGTCCAGGTGAGTGAACATTTTTCGTTTTCTTCCTTTTTCCAGTTGAAGTCAGTTTTTGAAATATATGATAGTACAAATTGTGTTTTTTTTTCCCCATAAGTGCAATCACTGGGATTTAAGCATATGTACTTTGTTGCCTGATGAATGTTTGAGAAACTTGATTTGCAATGAAAGAACTTATTTGTTAGTGCGACACTGAGAAGCTGCCATTATAAGAAATAAGTAATTTGGTGCTGCAAACTTTGAGTTTTATACAAATAATCTTTCTCTTAATTTGCATGCATGTAGATGACAGCATTTTGGTCAATATAGTCATTTACTATCAATCTACCTTTACATTTGGGCAAATTGTAACCTATTTTTACTTAATCTTTTTGACTGTTACCAGGCTACTTCCTTTCTTTGTGTCTTAAGCTTCAGCTTATGACCACCTTTACTGTGGGCTTTTGACTTATTGGGTTTTTCTTCAAGATGAAGCATGGAAATGCTGTTTGGATGTTATAGTTTCCATGTGCCAAATGGAAAGATACTGTTGAAATGGAACTATTTGATGTAATATTAGAATTTTTATTTGTTGTTCATGGGATGTGGATGTCACTGGGTCAGCCAGCACTTTTTTACCCAGAGGGCAGTTAAGTGGCAACCACATTACTGTCGGTCTCGAGTCATGTAATAAGGGCAGCGGAATTCCTTCCTGAAAGAATATTAATGAACCAATCAGCAATGGTTTCATGGTCTTCATTAGAGTCCTAATTCCATGTTTTTATTGGATTTGAATTCCACCATCTGCATGGCAAGATTCAAACCAGAATCCCCAGACATTGATTAGGGTCTCTGGATTAACAGTCTGGTGATAATATTGCTAGGCCATTGCCTCCCTTTTTAACTGGTTCTGTAAATGTTCTTTCTAGGAAGCTCTTGGTTTTCATTTGATAGTGTTAGTAGTTGGTAATCTTAGCTGCAGACTTCATTCTGTCTTTCTCAGGTACATCATTCTTAAGAATTTATTTTAAGTCTTCTGGCTTTATTATGGTTTTGTTGACTTATGACACCTGATGTGAATCTTTCTCAGTTATTCTGGACACTGCAATGAAGCAATACAGTTTACCCAGAACATTGAATGGTGCGCAAGTGCTACATCTGGGGAAACAAAAGCAAAATGTCCTAATGCTGCCACTTTGCTATTGAGTTTGTATGAAAATGATGTTGACATTGCCAGCCTAACTGAGCAATGCTGACTTTTAATATTTTTGATGGCATGTCGTATGGAGCCTCACTTGTATTTTAGAGGGATGATATAAGGTAATTTGCATATATTATCTGCTAGTACAGCCCAAAATCTGTAGCTTTTTATCTCAACCATCTCGAGCAGAATTGGTGTTTGTAGACTGATATGAAGCTGATTGTCATCTAATGCACGTGATTATGTAGGTGCTCATTTCTGCAAATCCCTTACTATAATCTTGTAATGTGAAGTTGATGTAATTACAGCATACAAATGCATTATTGCCCTTATCAGCTTCTGGGAATTGTAAGAGATTAGATGTGTACAAATTATCTGTCTACTAAACTTGCTTTATTGATAGCTTACAGAATTTTGAATGTGGCACCCTTTGTAAACAAGAGAATTGGTATTTACTGGGATTCTTGTCTGACCACAAACATTATCCTATTATATAAAGTTTTCTTTAATGCATTATCCCTGCAAACACTTGGAGACATTGGCATCATGGTAGTGTCACTGGGCTAGTAATTCAAAATCAAGGGACGAAATTCGAATCCCACCAAAGGAGATGGTGAAATTTCTATTGAAATATTGGACAAAAAGCTTGTCTAGTGGCAAACATGTAATAACTGTTGATTGTCATTTAAAGCCCATTGGGATCGCAACTGTCCTTTAGGAAAGGAAATATGCCATCCATACCTTGTCTGGCCTAGTTGTGACTCCAGACCCACAGCATTATGATTGACTCTTAACTACCCTCTGCGCAGTTGGAGGTAGGCAATAAATGCTGGCCTGGCTCGTAACCCCCTCGTTCCATGAAAAAGATTTAAACTAGGAGCTATGTTATATGTTTCAACAGATTTTAGAATAGTTAGTGATTCGGTTTTCATAAACTCCAGAAAACGATTGGCTGTCCCCAGTAGAAATGAGTCAGAAATTTCCTCTGCAGCAAACCTTTAAACTGTTGAAAATTGTCTTTTTTTTATGCTTGCAAAATGATAACAATACGCGATTTATTTTTAAGCTTATTCTCAGCTAGGTTCTTTCCAGGAAAGATTGAGTTCTTTAAAATGCAAACTAAATTGCATAATTTCCTCACTGCTCATAGAAATTATTGTATTGGCACTGCCTTGCTGGAGTTGACTTGACTTGAATTTCTTTATGGGTGACATGTAGATGCTTGAAGTGTTTTTTTTCCCCAATGTGCCCTGTGAATATTTCCTAGTAGCCTACTTTTCCTATATCACCAAAAGGGTCAATGCTTTTGTTTCTCTTCATAGGTCTAGATCAAGGTCACGGTCCAGATCCAGGTCTCTGTCGAGACAGAGAAGCAGGTTAGTTTAGTTTTCTCCCTCCATTCTAATAATTGACAGGTGCACATTTGATAAGTTGTCAATTACGTAGGGGCTGTGTCAGATACAGTTGAGTCGAATATGATGCCTAGTTAAAGTAAAATTTAGAAGCCTATTTGAAGAAAGCTGTTTCAACTGTGCCCTCTAAACCATGACCTTTCGTATTACGAAGGATAAAGGTAGTAAATACCTGGAAGAAGAACTAGGAACAATTCAACCCCTCAAATCTGCTCCGCCATTCCATATGATTATGGGTGATCTTATCTTGGTCTCAAATTCAATTTACTGCCTCCTCCCTATAATCTTTCTACTGTTACTATTTTTAAAATCTTTCTCTTGCATGTATTTATATATATGGTATCAGCCACATTCTGGGGAAGTGAATTCCAGAGATTCATGATCCTTTGAGAGAAGTAGTTTCTCATCACCTATTTTAAATTGCTATCCCTTATCCGAAAGCTATGACCTCTTGTTATTGATTGCCTCACAAGAGGAAACATCCTCTACATCTATGTTGTCCGTCCCCTTTGGTGTCTTACATTCCTCAATAAGATCTTTCATTCTTAAATTCTAGACAACGTTGGCGTAAACTGTTCAATCTCTTTTCATAAGACTAACAATTGATCTCTGGTATCAATCTAGTGAATCACCTCTGAACTGTCTGCAAAGCCTCCCTTAAGAACATGAAGACTCTGCACTGTACTCAAAGCGTGGCCTCACTAATGCTTTGTACAGTTATGGCAACGCTTCCATACTTTCATACTCTATTACTTTCACAATGAATACCAAAATTCCACTTGCCTTTCTTATTCCCTGCCATACCTCATCCAGTTTCAGTGATTCAGGTACAAAAACACCCAGATCCCTCTGCACTGAAGTACTGTGAAGTTTCTCTCTTATTTAGTCAGTAGGGTTACCTTTCAGTTCCACTGACCACAAAGGCTGACCTCACACTTATGTTATACTCCATCTACCAAATTTTGACCCATTCACAAAATCTATCCATATCCATTGTTAAATTTCTTGTTTCTTTATTGCAATTTAATTTCCGACTAATTTGTGTCGTCTGCAAATTTGGTTTGTCTGCATGTCTATGTCTGCATTCAAGTCATTAATGTAGATTGTAAATAGTTGGGGCTTGAGGTCTAAACCCTGTGGTGCCCCACTAGTTATATGCTGCCAACCAGAAAAAGGCCCATTTATCCTAACACTACTTTCTGTTGGTTAGCTAATTTTCTGTCCAAGCTAATAAATTATCCCTAACCCCATGTGACCTTATCTTGTGTAATAACCTATTGTGTGGCACCTTATCAAATGCCTTCTAAAAGACCAGATATAATATACGTGTTGGATTATCTACTTCACTTGTTAAAATGTTTGAAGAACTCTAGCAACTTATTCAAACACTATTTACCCTCCATGAAACCACGCTGACTCTACTAGATTGTGTTATGACTTGCCAGGTGTCCTGTTATTAGTTCCGTGATAATGAATTCTAACAATTTCCCATTGACAGATATTCAACTAACTGGTCTGTTGTCTCATACTTTCTGCCTGCCTCCCTTTTTGAATAAGGGTCTTTATAATAGCAGTTTCACAATCCACTGGAACCTCTCCTACACCCAGGGAATTTTAAAGTATTATAATCAATGGATCCACTATCTCTGTCGCTTTCTTTTAAGACCTAGGTTGTAGGCCATCAGGCCCTGGGGATTTGTCTGTCTTAAAACTTAATCGTTTGTTCAATATATTTTCCCTACTGATTATTCTAAGTTCCTCCTTTTCTATAACCTTGGCATTATTCTTCAAGCAGGCAGCAATTACATTAGTTATTGGGAGGAACTTTCTACCAATTTTTCAAAATGTTAACAACTTGTCCATCAAGCTGCACCACATTTTGGATCACAAATCTTAATGTGAGGCAGAGCAGTGGCAGAGAAGGAAAGGAGATCACTCCTGCTCTTGGGATTATGGGATACCCTGTTCTATGTGCCCAAAGATCTCTGGGTCAAGAATTGGCTTGTTTAGTCATATGAAGACCTGTGGCATAAACTCTTGGTCCTAAGTAGATGCCATCCTCGAGTCAAGACAGAGCTGATGAAGAATGGGAGCTTACGAGAGAGCATCAGCAGGTTCTACAGTATAAAGTATCTTGTCCAAAAAATATAGAGACAAAGATTGTATGACATGAGTTGGTGCTGCAATAAGCAATTACATTAAAAGCACAAAGAGAATAACTCTGTTGGCTTGCTATTGAGAGACTTGCATAGATGTGAAATAATTTATTCACAAGTGGGGAATATGTTTAATCTGAAGGTAATACATTTTGTTGCTGTCAGCTAGCACCTTTATTTTGTTTTAATAGGTCTCTATCTCCCTTAAGAAGATCCCAGTCTGGATCACCGGTTCGAAGGTGAGGAAACTAAATAAAACTCTTTTAAAACATTTAAGTTTTCCTAATGTTTGCCCTCCAATATTAGTTTACAAATGGGGCTTCTGATGCTTCAGGGTTTTCCATAACTACATACAAGATAGTTGACTTGCTCCCAACTATCTAAAAGTAAAGTTGAGCCAGTTGGTGATAGCTGTGCAAAATTAGTATGGATAACTGTTTATCTGTCATTTCAGGGATTCTACTATTAAAGTACTGTTAACATAGCTGTGATCGGATGTCTTGCATTCTAGTCATTGCATGCTAAAATACACAAATGCTTTTCTGTGTTATGGGAGCCAAATGAGTATTGTTTTATCGGTGCGGCCTGAATTTGAATTACGCCCAAACTGGTCATTTGAGTTTTTGATTAAGTCAGCTTGGTCATTCTGAACCCTTGTACTACACAATTGCCCACCAATTAGTGAAGTTGGTTAATACAGAAAATTTGAAAAAAGGCGATATTATTATTTTGAGATTATTCTGTTGTTCAGGTAAATTAGAGAGAGTTTCACTCTGCAGTTTTCTTTGTGGTGCCTGATGGGGTATGATGCTACCCAGCTCCTCTCAAATAATAATCTTCAACGTTGGTGAAAAGAGAAATGTTCTTGTACCTTTTTCGTATTGCATTCATCAATTGAAATACCAGAATGCCAAATTTTAAACAATCTCAACAGTTTATAGTTTAGGAGAAAAGGGTTGGCTGATGTGCGGTTATGGTGAAAGCAATAGGGAATTAGGTTGCTCACACTTCCAGATAATTCAAAAAGTGTGCAGGACTTGAACAGTATTTTGTTTGCAGGGAAACTGTGTAAAGTGTGCAGTGTCGTTTCTCGCAAGTGTAAATAAAGTAGGTTATAAGAGCAACGCATTATCTTAAATTTATTGAGTGTAACTATTAGTATATTCTGAATTATTCTGTATGTGATTGATCTGGATGGTTTGCTAACCTTTGTACTTTCATTTCTTAAAACAGTCGCTCAAAGTCAAGATCACTTTCACCAAAGCGAAGGTAAGGAATTATTTTCTAAGTAACACTTTATGCTCCATTGCCATACAGTCTGACTTTGGTTTGGGGCACAAAAGATTAGGTCAATCAAAAAGGTGACAATTTTAAAGTGGAAATACTGTCTGAAGGAGGAGAATTTCCAACATAATTGAAGATTGCCATTTTCTGTAATTTTGCATTGATTATAATGATCTGTGCTGATGAGAATCCTCCACTAGATGGAGCATGGTTAAATTAACAGTAATGAGAGGTATTGCATTTTCCTTTGTTAAACAAACAAACAACTTAAAACAAATTAAAGATTTGTGAATTAGGAATTTACAGTACATGTGGTATTGTATTTCAATTTTGATGGTACAACTATAATTTTTAGTCTCTACAAGAACCTAAGTTCAATTTTACCATTCCGTCACTGAAGTTGCAATTTTCAGTAACGTAATCCTGAATTTGATGGCTCCCTGTATCTAAGATCCTATCTGTCAAATTAGGCACAGCCTTAATCCATGATATTTAGATAAAAATTGTTAAAGGTGTGTATGCTACGTTAAATAGGATAGATTACTTTAAAGGATGTTATTACTTGAAGATATCCACAATTAACAATTGAAATATTGTGTACAGTAGATTCACCTGCCATACTTATTAGACGTTTTCATGAAAGTAATTTATTAAAGTGAATGAAATAATGTTGTTTCATGCCAGATACCCTTACGTAAATGAAAGATTTCACTTTAAAAATACAGCTTCTAAATTACTTTGTTCTCAATGAACAGCAATTATTTGGGATGGGAGGTTTCAAACACATGGCATTGTCAAATTCCTAGATGGCATATAGCGTAACACAGAGTGTGATATTTTGTCGGATTCAAATGAAGAAGACACTGCATACAAATTCTATACTCTTGCTTAACTCACTATTTGAGATGGAGCATAATATAGAAAAATGAGAGTTTGTCCACTTTGGCAGGAAGGATGGAAAAGTAGACAATTATGTAAATGGAGAGACTGCAGAAAGCTGCAAGATAGCTACAGAGAGATTAGGGAAACATTATATAAATCACAAAAGACAAGCATACAAGTTCAGGTAATATGGAAGGCAAAATAAATCTTTATTCCAAATAGAATAGAGTACAAAAAGAGGGAAGTCTTGTTAAAACTGCAAAACATCGATTCAACAAGAATTGGAATAGTTTTGGCCCCTTTTCTCAGGAAAGATTGGAGGCAGTCCAGAGACAGTAGGTTATGTTGATCCCAGGTATGGAGAGATTGTCTTATGAAGAGAATGAGTAGGTTGGGCCTGTACACATTGGAGTTTAGAAGAATGAGAGGCAACCTTGTTGAAGCATAAGGATTCTTAGGGACTTAAGGTGGATGCTGGGAGATTGCTTCCTCTTGTGGGAGAGTCTAGGACCAGAGGACATAGGGTAATAAATCTGTGAAATACATTTACTGTAGAAGCTGGGTTATTCAGTATATTTGAGGCAACATAGAGGGTTATGAGGAAAAGAAGGGAAGTGGAGTTAAGGATCAACAGATCAACCGTGATCTCATTGAGCAACAGAGCAGACTCTGTGGGCTGAATGTTATAGATGGGATGATGTTTCAGTACAGAGGGATGTAGATGTCCCCGAAAATGAAATATTTTAAAAAGTCAGTGTACAAATACACAAGTAGTTAGGAAGGCAGAAAATATGTTGGCCTTTAAAGCAGAGGGATTTGAATATAAAAGTAGGGAAGTCTTATTACAATTGTGCAGGGCATTAATAAAACAACAACTGTGGTACTGTACAGTGTTTTAGTGGTCTTAAGGATTTGAGGCAGTTCAGAGAAAGTTCACTAGATTGATTCTTGGGATAAAGGGGTTGCTCAACAAGGATGGTATTCAGGAGAATGAGAGCTGTTTACTCCTTTTTTTTAGATTAGATTACCTACAGTGTAGAAACAGGCCCTTCAGCCCAACAGGTCCACACCGATCCTCCGAAGAGCAACCCATCCAGACCCTATGGGCAATTTAGCATGGCCAATTCACCTAACCTGCACATTTTTGGACTGTGGGAGGAAACCCACGCAGACATGGGGAGAATGTGCAAACTCCACACAAACAGTTGCCTGAGGCGGGAATTGAACCCGGGTCTCTGGCACTGTGAGGCAGCAGTGCTAACCACTGTGCCACCACGCCGCCCATATGTAGTTTGATGGGGACAATCTAGAACTGGGGGCACAGTTTCAAAATAAGATGTCTCACTTAAGCTGGAGATGAGGAATTTCTTCAGGACTGTTAACCTTTGGAATTCTCTTCCCAGGTAAGCAGTGGAGACGGTCATTGAATATATTTGAGGCTATGTTACATTTTTGATTGGACATTAAGGGTTATTAATGCCTAGTTATGGGGGGGCAGGCAGGACGGTAGAGTTGACACCTCAGTCAGATTTGTCAAAATTTTATTTAATGGCTTTTTCCAATTGTGTTTCAGCTATAGAAACATATTATAGCTCCTAGTTCCAGAGGAAGTGGTGGAAGCTAGTACAGATGCAGCATTTAAAAGGCATTTGGATGGGTATATGAATGCGAAGGGTTTGGAGGGATATGGACAGGTGGGACTAGATTGGGTTGGGATATCTGGTAGGCATGGACAGGTTGGACTGAAGGGTCTGACTCTGTCATTTTTGCAATTTGGCCTTCAGTGCAACTTAATAATAATAATGATGCAACTGATTAAATTCCAACTTCATTCATAAAATATTATCACCTAATAAGTGAGTTTGGCAAAAACCTTGTGACAAGATCCATAACTGTTTTGTTGGTCAGTGTTATGGCCCAAACCAGACCCCCTCAAAACATTTCAAGAAAGTAGCCTGTACCCTAACTTTGCTAGTTGATTTAAGCAGGTGTAATGTGGATATTCCAGTGTGATGCAGCTGTCCCAACCACTTAGCTTTAAACAAAACAATTTATTTGCAAATTACTGAATGAAATGCAATCAAAAGAGAGCAAAAATGAAGAATGCACTGCCAGCAGTGGTAGTAGAGTCAGATACATTAGGGACATTTAAGTGACTTTTGGATATGCACGTGGAAGATAGTATAATGAAGGGTATGTCAGTTTGTTTGATCTGAGTAGGATAAAAGATCAACACAACATTGAGGGCCAAAGGGCCTGTACTTTGCTGTATTGTTCTATGTTAACAACCTGTCTGAAAACCCAACAGACTATCCCAACTTAATGATGCTGTTACAAATACTTCCCATGAACACCCCTTGGCACAAAAGGAAAAGTCTAACATATGAGAGTCCTCCAGGAGAGATGTCAGAGAGAGGGAGGATCGGCATGGACCTGCATCTTTGGATCCAGCAGCTTCATAACTCTGCTAGCCAAAACTAAACCAAACCAGATAAAAGCTGAACTGGGAGAACTGGCCACTCCCCTTTCATTGTGCAAGTATTTTTGTTTAATGTGAAACATTTTTCCTGAGACCGTGTCCATTATAATCAAACTGGCCCAAAAGCTCTCCAAAACGAGACCCCCTGAAGTCTGTGTTTAGGAATCCTCTGGGAGGAAAAAAAACCCAAGGACAACATAACCTTGTTAAAGGAACAGCATCATCAGAGTTAATAAACCAGTGAGTTTTACTCTGAGAATAAGCTGAAGGAAATTGAGTCACATGAAATAAAGATGTAAAAATCAAATTAATTTTTCTAATTTTTAAATTTAATGTGATGAATTTTATTTTTCTCTTGCAGTCGTACACCATCTGAAAACTCTCGTAGAAGTGCAAGTCCTGACCGAAATGACTAAGTTGCAAAGCAGAACTTTAGAATGAATGTTTTTTGTTTACATTCTTTGAAGTTGTATGGGAATCTTGATTCTTTGTGGGATTTTGATTTGATTTTAAATGTAAGGGCTTATTTCTAAATTAATTTTTCATGCTTCCTTTCCCCCTTTGTGGAAAACATTTGGCGCGGGTAGGCCTGATTTTTTTTAAAGAATACACATCTTAGAGTAGATACTAAATCTAGTAATCTGCATTTATTTTCCTGCATAACTGTGTTGTATTCTTTTGTTCTAATATCAGATTCCTCTCAGACCTGTTGAAGTGTATTACATTTTTGTATCTGGAAATAGAAATAAATAAATTGTCCTGAGAATTGTGACTTTCTCTAAATTTGCATGCATTGGTCAGAGACCTTTTATGTTCGGACAAACCTACTGGTTGTACAGGTAGTTTTATAATGCAATGGTTGTGTTCTTGTGCAACCCTCTGTTCTAGAAAAATCACACTTTGCCAACACCAAGTGCTGTTTCTAATGTAACTGCGTAATAGCTAAAAAGTTTTAAGAGTTTGCACTTGAGAGACATTGTTCCCAATTCATCAATTTCATTACAGTGAATTCACATTAACAAAATGCGCATGATAGCAGAACAACCTGTAATTCTTTGGCGTTGCTCAGGCTGGTCAAATTTCAGAATAGTGGGCCGTGGAATGTTTGATCAGGGAATATTGTGAATTTGATCTCAAATTACTGTAGCAGGAGCTTCTTGGACCATGCTTGAGGCAATATGGTAATTAGGCTCCTGAATTACAAATCAAGTCCCAACACAACAGCAGGGGACCTAAATCCAGTGGCTTTTTTTTCTTGATTATCAGCCATGATGAATGTGAAACTGACTATTTCCTGCATGTAAAAGCAAATCCAGCTTAATGATTTACATGAGTAGTTATTTTAGCTGTCCTGCAGCAACATAGTTGACTCTCTTCTTAATTGCCATCTGAATTGATCTAATAAGCAACTCAGTTGCATAGGGCTAGTCTTGCCAACAACACCTGAATTGTATGAAATAATGAGGACCAGTGGGATGGGAATGAACAGCAACCTTGGAATTTGAAAACCTTAAGAGATTCTGATTCAGGGGACATGCTATTTTGTGGCTTGAGAGCAAAGGAGAACTGAGAACAGTATGAAGAAGAACCTTCTGGGTTTCAGCAATAATGTGAGCAAGGGTGAGGAATTTAGAACTGCAGTCTGGAAGTATTGGCAGTTGCTAGGATATTCTAATATGGAGAAGGAAAATAGAATCCAGCTTCACTTTGTGAATTAGCAAGACTGGGGTGAATAGGATTGAAATTGGTCTCACTGTTTCTCAAACCATCTACCCTTGAGCCTTCTCCCCAAACAAATCTAACAAATCCTTTTGTGCTAAAAAATATTAAACCCATAACTGCTACAATCATCTGATATAACTTGGTTAAAAGAATTGAGTACAAATTTAAAATTAATGAATAAAACTTCAGGGCTAGAAGTCTTTGAAAAAAAACTGGAAAATTTATTGAACTTCAATATAATTGCTGTCCTCTAGCCTAACAATTTTCTGTAAAGGTGTTGTTACAAATTAGTTATTTATACTTTCCTGTAAACTGTACCTAAGTTTCAAGGGTCAATAATTAGAGGGCACAAATTTTAGATAATTGGCTGAAGAACCAGAAAATGAAGGGGAGAAGATCAGCTGTGCCTTATGATTTGGAAAGCACGGCAGAAGTAGATTCAACACTTTTTTCAAAAAGGAATCGAATACGAACTTGAATTTTTCGGGGCTAATTTTGTGATTTGATTAATATAAATAGATACAAATTTTAGATACTGTTTGACTGGGCTTTTGGTAAGAATTGCTGATATGTGAAGAACTGTGATTGCACGACAATGGCATGCCTTAGACGAGATGCACATAATAGATGCAGTATCATGAAGAGTGAATGAGGGCAGTGGACAGACACTTGTCATATGTGACTCCATGTTGCCCCATGTCAGAGTCCAGGATATCTCAACAGCTACAGGAGTAAGCAAGGGCATTTTGAGTGGGGAAGGGCTGAACAATAGAGGTAATGGTCTGTGTTGGAAACAATAACAGGAAATGAGGTCTTACATGTGGACCTGTAGTAAATTGAAAAAGCAGGATTCTAAAGGTAGTAATCATAGGATTGCTCCTTATACCCACAGTAGTGAGTCTCGGAATAGAGCATTAGAGCAGATGAATTTGTGGCTGGAGAGACTGTGGGGAGGGTTTAAGATTTCTGAGGCATTGGGAGCAGTGGGAACTACTAGGATGGGTAACAGTTGAACAGGAATGGGGCCAATACCTTGGCAGTGAGGTTTGTTAATGCTATTGCAGTGCTTGTAAACTACTGTATATTAAATGGGATTCCTACAATTAAAGGGCAGAGAAGTTGACGTGTTTTTGTAAGTTGAAATGGTCTAGATAGGGTGAATTTAGCAAGATTGTTGGAATAGCTTTAATGCAAGAAGCCTGAGGAATAAGATGTCACATGCAGGCAGCAGTATGATGTCATCTGAGACTTGGCTGAAAGTTCAGCAGGATTGTCAGTTCAATATTCCTGGATATTGAATATCGAGCTGAGAGAGAGTAGGGTATTGCAATATTTATTGGAGAACCGATTAAAGTAATGAGGAGAGATGATTGATGTCTTGGAAAGATTCTCAAATGAGGCCATGTGGGTAGAAGTAAAATAAATCATAAGGGGCTATCTGTGGTGGTGTGTACTATAGATGCCAAAACAGAAGGGATAGAGGATGAAATTTCATAAAGTGTAAGAATAATAAGGATGGAATGCTGAAATATTAAAGAAATTAATTTTGAGAAGAGATACTAGGGTTTAGCAGCCTTAAAAATTGATAAAGCTGGATGCCCAGGTGCGATGTCTTCCAGGATGTTAAGGAAGGCAAGAGAGGAAATAAGAGAGGCCCTGGCAGTAATTTTCAATTGCCCTCTGACCACTGTTGAGGTGCTATTTTTTTAAAAAGGCAGGAAGGAATAGCCCAGGAGGTGACAGGCCAGGCCAATTAGTCTAACCTCAGTGGATAGGGAACTTATTAGAACGTTCTGAGGGATATATCTGTACTTGCAGAGACATGAGTTAATCAAGGTAGTCAAGGATTTGTTAAAGGATGGTCAATTCTATCAGATTCAATTAAATATTTTGAGATTGCCAGGTGTGTTAATGAAGACAATGCATTTGATGTGATTTATATGGACTTCAGCAAAGTTTTTGATAAGGTCTGTGTGAGCAGACTGGTCAAGAAAGTAAAAATCCATGGGATCCAAGAGAGAATAGTTCATTAAATCCAGAACTGGCTGAGTGTCAGGAAGCATAGGATGATTGTAGACAAATATGACTGGAAATCTGATTTGAGCAAGGTGCTAGGGCCCTTGCTGTTCGTGGTGTACATTAATGATTTGGACTTAAATGTAGGGGTATGACCAAGAAGTCATTTGATGATATGAAAATTGACAGTGATAAATAGCATAAATGGGGCTGGTTAGTTTACAGAGCAGTGACAAATGAAATTCAGCCTGGAACAAAATGAGGTAATGCAGATAGAGCGGGCTAACAAGGCGAGGAATTACACTGTGAATGGTAGGACCCTGGCAAAGTGCTGAAAACCAGAGGGATCTTGGTGTGCATATCTACAGTTCCTTGAAAGTAGCATGGCACTTCAATAAAGTTATGAAGCAGATATATGGAATATTTGCCTGTATTAGCCAAGGCATACATTACAAGAGTAAAGAAATATCCCTCTAAACCCTTCCTATTCATGTATCCATCCAGATGCCTTTTAAATGCTGTAATTTTACCAGCCTCCTCCACTACTTCTGGTAGCTCATGCCATACACACTACCCTTTGTATGAAAAACTATGCAGAAGCAATAACTGAAAAATGTTTTAAGAAACTAAAGATCTGTATAATGTCTGTGGTTCAATAATCTGGTGTAACCATCCAGAAATTTATATTTCACGTTGGTTTTCTCAACTCATAGGTGTGTTGAGATCTAGCATGTTGTTATGTGTTGACTGTTGTCCTCATGCCCTTTTACATCTTCCCATTATCTGAGTGTATGTTTACATGTACACTGTGCACAACTAAAATGTTGTACAGTTTCCTAAGTTGGCTTGTTTCTCCTCCATGTTCCACAAGATATTGCAACTTTGTAGGATCTAGGTTTACTGCATTCTTTAGGTACCCTTAATCTCTATGGCTACGCATATACCCTATGCAAGGTGTATGTTTGTCATTTTAAACTGGATTAGACAGGTATATCTGTACTCATGCACTTCTTCCATTGTAGCTTGTTTCTTGAGAGGTTTGAAATATATTGCTGAGAACTTGGACAGATTATGACTTGACTGATTGTTCTAACTTACTGTCCAAACTTGGGCTTACCATCACCAGCACACATTGTTCCAGAGGTGTAACATAGCAATATGAAAATCTTTTTTGTCACTTTGACGGTGTGAACATTCATTTGGCCAGACTGTTAGATCTGAGTTAACATGGCGAGGCTGTTATGTGGCTTCTGCTTGCTATCTTATGGCCCATTGTCAGATGTGATTCTCGTTGTGGACTAGACAAACCATACATTGAATCCATTGTGTCTACCACCGATGCACTTGAAGTGTCCTTTAACTATCTAACAATTATAAGTTAGTAAAAGTTGTCAGTCGCTAGCAGAAAATCATCACCATGTACAGGAATAAATCTATACGATTTGCAACCAAGAGCTTATGAGGAGGTAGGACTCATAAACTGCATTTATTTCAATGCAAGAGGCCTAGCAGGAAGGTTGATGAACTCAGGGCATGGTTAGGAACATGGGACCAGGTTATCATAGCAATTAGAGACATGGCTCAGATGGACAGGACTGGCAGTTTGAATAGGAAGGGTTTAGAGGGATATGGGTCAGGCGCTGGCAAATGGGACTAGATTAATTTAGCATATCTGGTCACTATGGATGAGTTGGATCAAAGGGCCTGTTTCTGTGCTATATATCTCTGTGACATTATCTGTGATTTAGAAATTGTTTGTGCTGTTATCAGTGACTCTTGTATTCCTTGCTGACTTCGCAGGACAGCCATCTCATTCGCTCTATGTCGATGCCCTTAATATAGCTGTGACACAGATGGCTTTTTATCTGCCTTTAAAACATATGATTCTTTGGATACCTAGTTCATGTTAATGTCTGGCACCTCTTAACATGTCAGACAACCCTTCTGTTTTTTTTAAATAACTATATTAGATAGAATTAGTGTAGACTATCTCTAAAAGGGCATCATAACAAATATCAATATTTCAAGCAGAATTTACAGATTGAAATCTGTATAATCTCCTGGGGTAGTGAGATGGTGCACTCGAGCTCCTGTGGCAGCCTTGCATCATGGAAGGCCTGAAGTGTAACCAGGGACACCTGGTTTCGGGTGTAACCATAGAGGAGAGGCAGGCACAGTGATCCCCTCCATAATCCACTGCCCGACCTGTTCATTACTGCCTTGCCCAAACCCAAGAGCAAAGATGGTAAGAGGTCTGATGCACCAGGTGTCTAAAGATTGGGACCATGGGGCTAAAGTGCAAGCAAAAGTTTAAAAGCAAAGCCTTTAGAAACCAGAAGATATAAACTCCAGTCCGTATTCGTAGATGCCTTGTGGGTTCTTTGGTTATAGCAACAATTCCAGGCAAACAGAATCCATGAACCAACTTAATCTATGGTTGCATGGGACTGCTGTCTGCACACCCTTAATCCAAGATCCCTTATGATAAGGGGGTGGATTCCTGCATAATGACCTGTCAATCAGGGACCTTCACCACTACTTTTAGGCAAAAATGGAAGGACACATAAGGTATTTCCTTAAGGTTTGGGGCACAGATTCCCAAGAGACATTTTGGAGACAATGAAGTTCCCTGTGGAAGGGGAATGAATTTAGACTGATATCAAACAGCATGAGTCTTTCATGCTGTACTTTGGAATAGTTGGATTATGATTGTATTTGTATCCAAAAGTCTACCACAATTGGTTGGCAACTCTCTCACGCTGTGCACTCCTAACACATTCTGGGATGCACTAATTTCCAGAATTGCCTTTTTCCTTGTATCAGAGTTCTGTAGGATAGACAATTCTGCTGACAACTCGAAGATTCAAACATATTGATGGTCCTTCTGCTACACGCAAGATACAACTTCCCTTAGTTCTCTGAACAATGATGCTTTATTAGAAAAGTTTGGTATGTATAGTGCTAGTAAGACTCTATAGTCATTTGTAACTTATTGTAGTTGACTACTATTGTCATGTAATCTCAACCAGTCTATGAAGCAGACTGGCAGATACGTGCAGCCAGTGTCACTGAAACAGATTAGCAGCTGTTGGGGGCAATAGCAGGAGACAAAAACCAGGAACAAAGAATCCCTTCAATCTGTTTCTACTTTTCAGAGGTGAATTGTAATGTCACAGGAAAACAGGTAGGTGATTTTTTTTGATTCGTCAAGGGGATTTAAATCAGGAGACAATATTACAGCTGAAGAGTATAGTCAAGAAATTCTCTAAAATATTTAACATTTAAACTAATTTGCTGGCAGGTGAGGTGGTGCAGCTGTAGAGTGTAGGAGCTGATGTATAATGATACATTCCACGGTGACCACATCTATAGCAATGTTGGCTGTTGGCTATTAGAGGAACTTTGAGTCAGAGTTAATGAGCTGGAGAGTGAGCTGCAGCCAATGCAACAGATGAGAGGGGGAAAAATTACCAGGATATTGTCTCCAGCCACAGTCACACTCTTTAGATTAAGTGCATCAAATTTGGCCTGTAGTCAGGGACAGGAGGGTGTAACTGTGAGTCAGACAGGTATGGAGATCTTGAATTTAGCTTTGGAAGAACCACCAATGCCCTTGTCCAATAGGTTCAAAATTTTGTTCCTGGTGTGCATGAGGGCACAGAGGGTAGGGAGGATGAGCAAACTGACCATTACACCATATTGTAGAGTGGCATTCAAGTGAGGAGCAAAAGGCACTGGTAACAGGGGTAGTACAATTAGTGGAATAGACTGTTCTCTGCAGCAAGGACAGAGTATCCCAAAGACTGTGCGCCTACTTAGTGCCATGATTCAGCACTTCTCCTCTGGGCTGGAGGGGAACTTGGGAGGAGGAAGATGGATTCAATTGTCATTATCCATGAAGATACAATTGACATTAGTAGAACTAGGAAAGAGGTCCTGCTGAGGAATTACAAGCATCTCAGGGCTAAATTAAAATACACATCCAAAAAAGTTCATATTCAAAATTATTTCCTGAGCCTCATGCAAATTGCATAGAATAGGAAAGAATAGCAATTTTTTGTCACTTGTGTGAAGAAAAATACAGTGAGATGTGCATAAAGGACCACAATTTAGGGCCATGTTAATTACAGAAATTTTAAAAATTGGGACCAAGTTAGCATTAAGTTCATCTTTTGTTCCATTCACAACAATTTGGGTTTATGGAGTGGCTATGGGATGCTGCCAAAGCAAGGATTTCCAGCACGCCGCCACCACCGAAGCAGACACTAAAGCCATTACATTGCTGCCAATAGCAAGGAGAGACACACCAGACAGAACAAGTTGCCGATGCTAAAGCCATCACCACTTCAGTCACCACCCAAAGCTGCTACATGAACACCACAGCCATGAAGAATGAATTAGAACCACCACACCCCCATCAGGAGGAATGAACCAGACCTACCGCCTGAAGTCTTCAGTAAAGCCTCAGCCGGTATGCCAGTACTAGGCAGAGAGCTGTTGTATTTTTTATATAAGCTTGGAGGTTTATTATAACATTTGTGTCTTAGACACTATCAAATCAAAATACATCTGTACAATTGGTTGAAAATAAAGTACCCATTAAAAATAAAGGTGGATGATGATGCATGTATGTACAAAAAAATATATATTTCTTCCAAACGAAAGCCTTTATTCCAGATCATTCTCTTTGTTTCCAAAAGAGAATTCATGAACTTGTTAAGCAGTAATAGATTGTGCTGGCCCGGAGCATGTTCAGATGAAGTTCATGAGAATGGTCCCAAGAATGAAAAGCTTAATATATGAGAAACGTTTGAGGATTCTAGGTCTATTCTTGATGGAATTTAGAAGGATGGGGGGGGGGGGAATAAATTAAAACTTACATAATACACTTTGGGAAGATGTTTCTATTGACAGGAGAGACCAAGACCTGAGGGCACAGCCTCAGAGTAAAGCAAAGACCTTTAGAACAGAGATAAGGAGAAACATCTTCAGCCAGAGAGTGGTGAATCTATGGAATTCATTGCCACAGAAGGCTGTGGAGGCCAGGTCATAGAGTATATTTAAGACTGAGAGAGATAGGTTGTTGTTTATCGAGATGATCAAGGATTACAGGGAGAAAGCAAGAGAATGGGGTTGAGAAATGTATCAGCCACGATTGAATGGCAGAACAGATTCAGTGGGCTGAATGGCCTAGCTTTTGCTTGTATGTCTTATGGTCTTATAATCTTGTTGCTTTGAAGCTCGGTATGGTTCATATGCTTTGTTTTCATCATTCTTTGAGAACATGGAGAAAGCATGCTGTCAGTTGGACTCTGGAAGAATTACAGAGCTGTTCTATTGAACAGACCTCATCTGGAATCATGCTGGAACTGGTGTCCTGGCAAATAGTAGAACTAGGTTGTAGATTGGGATTTAAATTAATTAGTGAGGGGAAGTGAGAGAGCAGAGGTGCTAAGTAGTGAAGAAGTAAACAATAATCAAAAGTGTGACAGGAAGGGTTTGACAACATGAGCAGAACAATACAGCAGAAATTTCAACAGAGAAAGTAATATGTGAATGTACCTACTAGAGAAAGAGCAATACATGACCTTCTCTTGGGAAATAAAGCAGGGCAAGTGACTGAGGTGTCAATGGTGAACACTTTGGGGCAAGTGATCATAATTCTATTATTTTTAACACAGTTATGGACAAGGACAAACCTGATCTACAAGTTAAAGTTCTAAATTGGAGTACAGCTGATTTTTATGGTATTACACAGAAACTTCTAGATGTTGATTAGGGAAGGCTGTTCGCAGGCAAATGGACAGTTGGATCATTGGGATGCCTTCAAAAATGAGATAAAAAACATCCAGAGATAATATGTTTCTGTTAGTGTAAAGGGCAAGGCTGGTAGGTGTACGGAATGCTGGTTGACTAGATAAATGGAGACTCTGCTCAAGAAAAAGGAGGCATATGTCAGGTACAGACAGCTGGGATTGAATGAATTCATGGAGTACAAGGGCAGTAAGAGTATATCAATGAGGGAAATCAGTAGGGCAAAAGGGGATATGTGATAGCTTTGGCAAATAGAGTTAAGGAGAATCCAAAAAGGTTCTATAAATACTTTAAGGGAAAGAGTCAACATTTCAGGCAGAACCCTTCATCAGGACACCTGCTCCTCTGAACTGCTTAACCTGCTGTGTTTTCTCCTGCTCCACATTTTATCGACTCTGGCTACTGCGGTTAGGTCACATAGCATCCAAAGGGAGCTCGTCGATTGGATACAAAATTGGCTTGAAGGTAGGAGACAGAGGGTAATGGTGGGGGGTTGTTTTTCACCTTCAAGGCTTGTGACCAGATTCAGTGCTAGATCCACTGCTCTTCTTCATATATTTAAATGATTTAGATAGGAATATAGGAAATATGGTTAGTAAGTTCACAGATAAAAGTAGGTGTTGTGGACAGTGAAAAAGATTATCTCAGACTACAATGGGACCTTGATCAGATTGGCTGAAGTTTAATTTAGATAATCATTAGGTGTTGTATTTTGGTGAGGCAAACCAAGGAGAACTTCCATCAGAGCCCTGGGCAGTGTGGCCAAAAAAAAAAGAGACACCTGTGGAGAAGATAGTTCCTTGAAAGTACACACAGGTATACAAGGATAGTGAAGGCAGCGTTTAGCACTCTTGCACTCTATGTTATGACCAATGGAGGCAAGAGTTAGGATGACATGTTGCAGCTGTATAGGACAGCGATGAAGCCACTTTTGGAATACTGTACTACATTCAATTCTGGTTGCCCTTCTACAGGATGTTACTCAACTTGAGAGGACATAGAAAAGACTTACAAGGCTGTTGCTAGCACTGAATGGTTTCAATTATAGGGAGATGCTGAATAGGCTGGGGCTTTTCTCCTTGTAGCATCGGAGATTAAGGGGTGAACTTATAGAGGTTTATAAAATCATGAGGGGCATGGAGAGGGTGAATAACCAAGATCTTTTTCCTAGGGTGGGGGAGTTCAAAACTGGAGGGGGGGGGGGGGGCATAGGTTTTAAGGTGAGAGGGAAAGGACTTAAAAAAAGACCCAAGGGGCAGAAGGTGGTGCATGTCTAGGACAAAGTAGTGATGGAGGCTGGTACAATTACAACATTCAAAAGACATAGGGATGGGCATATGAATAAAAAGGGTTGAGGTGGATATGGGCCAAAATGCTGATAAATAGGCCTACATCAAATCGGGATATCTGGTCAGCGCAGATGAGTTAGACTGAACAGTCTGTTTCCATGCTGTATGACTTGCTGTAAATAATACTTGGCCTTTTATATTTCAATGAGGAAAAACCAATTAGCCATGTTGTGTGGCATCTGCCATGTGTTTGCCCACTCACTCAACATGTCTAAATCATCTTGAAGGTGATGAAGGGCTTATGCCCGAAACGTCGAATCTCCTGCTCCATGGATGCTGCCTGACCTGCTGTGCTTTTCCGGCAACACACTTTTCAACTCTATCACCATGAAGCCTACTTACAGCCTCCTCACATATTGCTCACACTGGGACGGTTTCAAAATATAGTCCATCCTAAATCTCTCAAGAGCAGAAAAAAAACACAGCAGAAAGTGTCTAAAGCTCTGAGGGGCATGTTTTTAGCCCCAAGTGAAGGGTATGTATTCAATACTAGGGAACAAAGTGAGAAAGAGTCTATAGATCAATACATAATGTAATTAACTCCACGAGCAGACCAGTGAATGTATGCAATTAAAGGAAGAGTTCATTAGATGCAGGACTTATGTTTAAAAATAAGGGATTCAAAAATGACAGCCTGCCTATGGACAGAAGACAAACTTAGGAGAGCAACTGACAGAAGTACCAAAGTTGTGAATCAACAGACAGAGCAAATTCATGGCTGAGCAGACCAGTTCTTACATTATGAAGACAGATAGTTCAGGTACAGAGGGCAGAACAATCACAAAGCATGGGATACAAGTACTGCAGAGGACATCAGACAAAAATGAAAACATGTCTAGCATGAGGGAAGCATGCTAGACATACAAAAACAGAATAATCTTGCGCACAGATGTACAGCTAAAAAGAGTCACAACAAGCAGATACAGCTGGCCACTGAACAGGTAGCAGCTAAAGATTCGGATGAATCCGTGTAGTCTATACGACAGGTTGCTCCAGTCAAAATCAAGAGGGAAGTTATGGTTTGTGACTTTTGGAACGATGAATACAGAAGGAGAACATCAAGTCAACATAAAGTGTTAGATAAACACTGTTGCAACATGCAAATCATGACTTTGACAGACCTATGCAAAGTGGCTCAACATAGCAAGCCAAACAGTGAAGTCCTTCAAAGGAAGGTTAGGCTATATGATAACACCATACTCATTCCAACAGACTAGATTAATGAACTAGTAACTCTCAAGAGTGCTAAAAAAAGAGATCTGCAACGTGTTGCAGTGCACTAAACTATAGGCTATGAAACACATTCCAGATGAGTGCAAGAATGTGTCCACCTGCCATCAATGCCAGGCTGAAAAATAAGATACAAGAGCTGGAAAAGATGGAAGCAAGAAAGAAAGTGATGACTCCCACTGAATATCAACACAGCAGCAATGAAATGACCTAGCAAACAGTGAATGCATCAATCCATAGAATCCAAATGAAGTCTCAGAGATTGCAATTCCCTCCAGTTAACCATTGAAGCAATTTTGCCACAACTTGGAGACAAACATTTTTGCTAGCTTAAAGCAAAGGATGGTTACTGGCAAGTGACACTGGATGAAAGCAGTCCTTTTCTAATCACATTCTGCACACTCTTTGGGAGATGCAGATGGTTGCAAATGTCATTTGGCATTTGCCTTGCTCCAGAAGAATATCAACACAGGCAACACAAGGGAGGCAGCGATTTTCCTGGAGTGGAATCTATATTGGATGATCTGCTAGTCTATGGATGGAGACACAATGGTAAAAGATATTTCGGACAGCGATCAAAACCTAGTGTGTGACTGATTGACAGAGCTCACTAGATGATACTTTACTTTACTTTACAAGATGCCTAAAATCTTGTAGACAGGCCATATACTGACAGCAAAAGGTATCTGACTAGATTCAGAAAAAGTGGACACAGCAACCAACAGATGTAAAGGCGGTGCTATGATTCGTCAACTATATGGCAAAATTCTTGGCCAATTTGTCATTGGAGTGTGAACCATTATATAAGCCCTGAGCTAAGGACCTGCAGTGGTACGGAGGCACTGACACAGATTCTGGATTAGTTGTGCTAGAAAAGCACAGCAGTTCAGGCAGCATCTGAGGAGCAGTAAAAGCAACATTTCAGGCAAAAGCTCTTCATCAGGAATACAGGTATAGTGCCTGATGGGTGGAGAGATAAATGAGACAAGGATGGGGATGGGAAGAAAGTAGCAGAGAGTACAATAGGTGAGTGGGGATGGGGATGAAGGTGATAGGTCAGGGAGGAGGGTGGAGTGGATAGGTGGAAGAGAAGATAGGCAGGTAGGACAAGTCATGGGGACAGTGCTGAGCTGGAAGTTTGGTGAGGTGGGGGGAAGGGGAAATGAGGAAACTGTTAAAGTCCACATTGATGCCCTGGGGTTGAAGTGTTCCTCCAGGCGTCAGGTGGTGAGGGAGCAGCGGTGAAGGAGGCCCAGGACCTCCATGTCCTCGGCAGAGTGGGAGGGGGAGTTGAAATGTTGGGCCACAGGGCTGTGTGGTTGATTGGTGCGGGTGTCTCGGAGATGTTCCCTAAAGCGCTCTGCTAGGAGGCGTCCAGTCTCCCCAATGTAGAGGGGACCGCATCGGGAGCAACGGATACAATAAATGATATTGGTGGATGTGCAGATAAAACTTTGATGGATGTGGAAGGCTCCTTTAGGGCCTTGGATGGAGGTGAAGGTGGTGTGGGCGCAGGTTTTGCAATTCCTGCGGTGGCAGGGGAAGGTGCCAGGACGGGAGGGTGGGTTGTGGGAGGGGGGGGGGGGGGGGGGGGGGAGAAAAAGTGTGGACCTGACTAGGTGGTCATGGAGGGAACAGTCTTTGCGGAAGGCAGAAAAGGGGTGGGGAGGGAAATATATCCCTGGCGGTGGGGTCCATTTGGAGGTGGCGGAAATGTCGGCGGATGATTTGGTTTATGTGAAGGTTGGTAGGGTGAAAGGTGAGCACCAGGGGCGTTCTGTCCTTGTTACGGTTGGAGGGGTGGGGTCTGAGGGCAGAGGTGTGGGATGTAGACGAGATGCATTGGAGGGCATCTTTAACCATGTGGGAAGGGAAATTGTGGTCTCTAAAGGAGGCGGCCATCTGGTATGTTCTGTGGTGGAACTAGTCCTCCTGGGAGCAGATACGGTAGAGGCGGAGGAATTGGGAATACGGCATTTTGCAGGAGGTAGGGTGGGAAGAGGTGTAATCCAGGTAGCTGTGGGAGTCGGTGGGTTTGTAAAAAATGTCGGTGTCAAATCGGTCATCATTAATGGAGATGGAGAGGTCCAGGAAGGGGAGGGAGGTGTCAGAGATGGTCCAGGTAAATTTAAGGTCAGGTTGGAATGTGTTGGTGAAGTTGAGGAATTGCTCAACCTCCTCGTGGGAGCACGAGGTGGCGCCAATGCAGTCATCAATGCAGCGGAGGAAGAGGTGGGGAGTGGTGCTGGTGTAATTACAGAAGATGGACTGTTCTGCGTAGCCAACAAAGAGACAGGCATAGCTGGGGCCCATACAGGTGCCCATGGCGACCCCTTTGGTCTGGAGGAAGTGGGAGGATTCGAAGGAGAAATTGTTAAAGGGTGAGGACCAGTTCGGCCAAACGAACACAGAGCAGCATTCATTTAATAAAATCAAGTAGTGATAGCAATGCCAATGCAGAAAAACTACAACAATTTATGAAGTAAAACGGTGGTGTGCTGCCAGCGAGACTGGACTTTGTGCAACCAGCATTTGAATCCAGGGTGCTAATACAAGCAGAGAGGCATTATGACCAGATTAAGCAAAAGTGCCTAGCCATTGTTTTTGCTTTGTGCACATTTTCACCAATACCTAACTGGGAGAGAGAGAGAAAGTGACAATCAAGTCCAACCATAAGACACTTTAAAGCAAGCCGCTACCTGCTCCAAAAATATTACTGATTATAGAGCTACTACTTGGATGTGACACACAAAAGTGTTATGGACCAGACCAAACCCCCTCAAAATATATTAAACAGATAGTCTAGACTCTAATGTTTTCTTGTTTTAAAAAAGTAAGTGTAAGGCTTTGTGTTCCAGATGCAATTCTATTAGTCAAACTACCATGCTTGAGACAAAATACACTGTACTTGAAGTAGCAACTCGCCATGCACTGGAAGTCATTAACTTGCCAAGACATTGAATCTAATTGTAAAGTTCTTTGTTCAAATCAAGCAAATTATCCAAGACGCACACCTCTGAGGGGTGTAAAAAGTCAAGGTGAAGAGCTGGCCCGAGAGCATCAAGGACAAACCTGTTGCTGTAGCAGCATATTAGGCAGACAGAAATAAATTGAAAGGTCAGAGTGGCATACCGTGCAAAGGAAATATAGCCATTATCCTGAAGGAGTTGAGAGGAGAAATGCAAAAGTGTGTCCATGACAGCCTCAGGAATTAAGTCAAGTCTGAGAAAGGCATGACATGAAAAATGAAGGCATTGAAATTGGAGACCACATCAGCCAGTGAAGTACTTGTAATGGGGACCACGCTAAGCAAACTAGACAACTGAGGGCACATGACATCCCAGACAGACCATGGATGAACAGGTGGTTTCATCCTAGTTTTTGGCTTATGGGTACACTTAGCTTTTAAAGAAACACACCTCTTAAAACAAAACAGGACTAGAGCACAAAATTCCAGAATGACACCAGTGAGGGAGTGCTGCAATGTTTGTGGTACCATCTTTAAACCCTGTCTGCTCCTCTCAGGAGAAAAACTCATGGCACTCTTTCCAAAATGAGATACCAATATCTTTATCAACAAAATACTGATCATTATCATCTTATATTTGCTTTAAGAACTGTCGGAGTTTGCTGTCTGCAAATTGTCTCCCCATGCACTGCAACAGGACCACAATTCAAAAGAAAACTAAGTGATTGTAAAGCAGTCTGAGACATCTTTCAGTCGTAAAAAAATCTCCTGTCACTGCATTGGAACAGGATATAAATGCCAAGGATTTCATTCCTGTGCACCCACTGTTGCTACTTCCCTGTGCTGCCCTACTTACAACTACCCTACTTTCCACATCATTCTCCCATTCACTTCAGTCACTGCTCACTGTCCTATTCTCTTCACTCACTGCTCAGCTTGCCACTTGGCTTGACAGCAGGGCAGCGAGAAGAGCAAAAAGGTGGACGTTAGCAGGACAGTGAGTGAGCTGGGAAATATGGCAGTAAGGGATTGGGAAGAGGGCCAGCAATTGATCTTTCGTACATGCTGTGGCATCACAGATGCTGTTTCAGTGGCAGTAAACAGCCCCATATAAATTCAATTCTTTCTCTTGTGTCTGTTGTGGCTCTTCGAAAGTGCATTTCTTCCCCAAGAATAGCTGCCTCATTACTCAACTTTCTCTGTCCTTTCTTCATAAGAATCACTAGTGTCTTTGATTGTACAAAACAAATGTAAAGTCACATCACTAATGAACTAGAGTCATGTTATCTGGAATGTATTGCTTGAAATGACTGCAGCCAAAAGATTAAAATTTATTCTGACTTAATTTTGGCATGTGACATTTTCCTCATTAGTGAATGTGCTGTCAGCTAGACATTCAGGATAGTGATCACAAAGAACAGCAAAATGAAAATAAAAGTGAGTTCTTCAGCAATAGATGTGATGTGGAAATACTCTTATGTCACTGGTCATAAATTCCAAGCATTTTATCTTTGAAGCAGCAGTTATCACATTTATAAAGATATTTTTTCCAAAGTTGCTTGTTTTTAACAACAAGGAAACCAGCAACAAGATGCACGGTCATTAAAAAAATCTTAAAATCGATTCTTTTAAATAAAATCACGTCACTTTCCAATTCAAACAAGTTTTATTTTTATTAGAAGTCCTAAGTTACAGATGTTAAGATTCATTTTACTCACTTACATGTAGTTTGGTTCTATGGGAAATGCAGATCTTTGAGCATTATTTTATTATGGACAAATTGACAATTGCTAGGGGTTTGGCTAGTATTAAATATCCAATTTTCTAAGTGTTTCTGCCTTCCCAAATAGATTGGATCTGAACTGGTATATAATTTAAGACCTCTCTGATTTTTAGGAAATACTCTTAGATAAATGCTCATTCTTGGTATGCATTGCTCAACATATGGGCACAATGAGTAAATACTGCACACAATTTAATTTTCCTCCCAAACAGTTAGTATTAATGTTTTACCCCATCACCAGTGATTTTTAAAAAAATATTAAAAGTAAAGCAAGTGTTTTGATTAAAGTATGACAACGGAAATTCAACTACCTACATTACAGCTGTTAAAGTACAGAGAACTTAAACCATGTTGTATGGTCATATTCCTCGCCGGGTCTCAACAACGCATCTGGGAAGTTTGCCTGCAAAATAAAACATTTGAATGCATCAAATTAAAATGTAATGCAACTATCAGAAACAGTAAGCAACAGTTTACTCTCCTGACCAGCTTTCCAGTGCTTTCAGCACCCCAGTACACTTAAATTCATCAAATGCTCTGCAACTTGCATCAAATTTTATCTGGTAATGTTCTCATGAAGCCCCTTAGGAGGTTTTACCACATCAAAAGGTGCTAGGAGTGCAAAATGTTTTTCTAACAATTTGCAACTTGTCCTAATTTGACACATCATCTGTTTTTTCTTCATCTTAGCAGCAGCAAGGTTGCAGTTGCAGGAAACATTGTGTTATGCTTTTCTTTCAAGTTAGAAGTAAAGGTTTAACTTAAACGGTTTTCATAATCCATATGTCAATCTTGGGCACATTAACAGAAATTTTGTTCAACTAGAATTCTTATATTATTTCTAAATTAATGCACATTAAAATGTGAACAGGTTCCTTTCCCCTCTCCTTCAAACCTTGTTAACAGCATCAGGCCAATTCTGAGTTTCCAAACAAAAAGCTGAATGCTTAGGGTACACAGCCCCTCCTTTGCCCTTCAGATTCCCATCCAGAAAATTGGCAGTGTAGAACTGAACTCCAGGTTGCGTGGTCTCGATCTCCAGTAACCTGCCACTTGGCTGGTGGTAAACCCTGTAAATAAGAACAATAGGTCTTCACTGGCCATCCTTCTTTCAGCCTAATTCCACTGGTGGCTGAAGAAGCAAAATGCTATTAAGTTGCTCTAATCTGCCAACAGCAACTGAGACCTGAACACAGTCGATCCGTGGGCGATACTGAAATCGTCATGTCGGATTCGAAATATTAATTCCATGCTGCCAGACCTGCTAAGCTTCTCCAGCATTCTCTATCATTGTTTCAGATTTCCAGTATCTGCAGTATTTTGCTTTTATTTTAAATTGAATCCCTACAGTTTGGAGGCAGGCCATTTGAGTCATAGGTGAGCCAGAGCTGTTCAGCACAGAAACAGACCCTTCGGTCCAACTCATCCACGCTGACCAGATATCCTAAAATTAATCTAATCCCAGTTGCCAGCACTCGGTACATATTCCTCCAAACCCTTCCTATTCAGATACAATTACAACACTTAAAAGGCCTCAGGATGGGTAACAGCCACCATCACTACCTCTGGCAGTTCATTCCATACACTCACCACCCTCTGTGAAAACGTTGCCCTTAGGTGTCTCTTAAATCTTTCCGTCTCACCATAAACCTATGCCCTCTAGTTCTGGAACTCCCCACCCCAGAGAAAAGACCTTGTTGTATTCACCCTATCCATGCCCCTCATGATTCTATCAGGTCGCCCCTCAGCCTCAGACGCTCCAGGGAAAAACAGCCCAGCCTGTTCAGCCTCTCCCTATAGCTCAAATCCTCCAAACCTGGCAGCGTCCCTGCAAATCTTTTCTGAACCCTTTCAAGTTTTCACAACATCCTTCCTAGAGAACAGAGACCAGAATTGCATACAATATTATAAAAATGGCCTAACCAATATCCTGCTCTGCTGCAACATGACCTCCCAACTCCAATACTCAATGCTCTGACTAATAAAGGCAAGCATACCAAACACCACCTTCCCTATTGTGTCTACCTGCGACTTCACTTTCAAGGAGCTATGAATCTGCACTCAGAGGTCTCTTTGTTTAGCAACACTCCCCAGGATTTTATCATTAAGTGTACAAGTCCTGCCCTGATTTCCATTTCCAAAATGCAGCACCTCACATTTATCGAAACTAAACTCCATCTGTCACTTCAGCCCATTGGCCCATCTGATCAAGATCCCATTGTAATCGGAGGTAACCTCCTTCACTGTCCACTATACCTCCAGTTTTGGTGTCATCTGCAAAATTACGAACCATACCACCTATGTTCTTACCCAAATCATTTATGTAAATGACAAAAAGCAGTGGACCCAGCACCAATCCTTGTAGCACACTACTGGTCACAGGCCTCCAGTCTGAAAAGCAACCTTCCACCACCAACCTCTGTTCTCTACTTTCCAGACAGTTCTGTATCCAAATAGCTAGTTTTCCCTGTATGCCATGTGATCTAACCTTGCTAACCAGTCTACTATGAGGAACCTTGTACAATGACCAACTGGTCTATATAGATTACATCCACCATCCTGCCCTCAATCATCTATGTTGCTTCTTCAAAAACCCCAATCAAGAAATGAAACATGGATTTCCCATGCCGCATCCCTCCGGATTCTCTCCAACAATTTGCCCACCACCGATATCAGGCTCACTGCTCTGTAGTTCCCTGACTTTTCCTTACCACCTTTAAGTAGTGGCCATGTTGCCAACCTCCATTCTTCCACCACCTCATCTGTGACTATCGATGATATGAATATCTCAACAAGGGGTCCAGCAATCACTTCCCTAGCTTCCCAGAATTCTAGGTTACATCTGATCAGGTTCTGGATACTTATCCACCTTTATCCATTTTCAGACATTCAGTACCTCCTCCTCTGTAATATGGTGACATTTTTCAAAATGTCACCATCTGCTTCCCCACATTCTATATCTTCCATGTCCATGTCCACAGTAAACACTGATGCAAAATACTCATTTAGTATCTCCCCAATCCCCTGTGGTTCCACACATAGGCTGCCTTGCTGATCTTTGAGGGGCCCTATTCTCTCCACACCCTCTGCTGAAGAAAGGTTCTTACCCAAAACGTCAATTCTCCTGCTCCTTGGATGCTGCCTGAACTGCTATGCGATTCTAGCACCCCAGCCTCGAAGTGGACCCTATTCTCTCTCTAGTTACCCATTTGTCTTTAATGTATTTATGAAATCCCTTTGGATTCTCCATCACCCTATCTGTCAAAGCTATCTCATGTCCCCTTTTTGCCTTCCTGATCTCCCCCTTAAGTACACTTCTACTGCCGTTATACTCCAAGGATTCACTTGATCTCTGCTATCTATACCTGACATATGCTTCCTTGTTTTTCCTTGACCAAAAACTTCAATTTCTCTATCGTCATCCCACATTCCCTCCACACCAACCCACTAAAGAGCATTCCACATAGACCCATCCTCCTACTCTATCCCTATAATTCTCATGGTTAGTCCACCTAGCCTGCACATTCCTGGACACTATAGGTAAATTAGCATGGCCAATCCACCTAACCTGCACATCTTTGAGATTGTGGGAGGAAACTGGAGCACCCAGAGCAAACTCATGCAGAGATGGGGAGAATGTGCAAACTCCACACAGACAATTGCCCGTTAGAATTGAACTCTGGATCCCTGACACGGTGAGGCTGCAGTGCCACCAATGAACCACCGTGCTGTGTCACATGGATGCTATTTGCTCTGTTCAGCATCTCTCAAGATGAAAATGGAAGTCATCAACTTGTGAATGGAGACTACATTCCTTCATTTAGCTGCAGCTCACAACCACACAATTCTGCTTTTAAAATCCTATTGTACACCTTAACTACACAACTTATCTTGTTGGTTGATCTTATTTCACAAACCTCCTGGGGTCAAGTCCCTCCAGAGACTTGAGCACAGAATCGAGGCTGATGCTTGGTGACAATACTGACAGTGTGCCACATTACCACAAATGTTGTTTTCCAGAATGGACATTAAATAAGAGATGCCGCTTCCCCTCTCAGATGGGAACAACTCACTTTCACCAACATAAAACATCAAGTTTTACAGAATATTTTGACACTGAGCCAAAGGAAAGCAAGTGTCAGAATGTGTGTGAACAAATGCTTAAAATATACTACTTCAACCAACCTGAGTCTAAGAGAAAGATAAAGATTGAGTTTTATGGAGCACATTCTGTGACTGCACGGGTAAGAGTTGAACAAGGCAAGGTTAGTCCCTTTCATTTAGCCAACAGAGGCATTCAAGGAGAATGGTGAGCTCAAATGCGGCAAAGGCTGAAGAAAGAAGAATGAAAAGGAACACAGGATCAGACGTAGGCCATTCAGCCCATCAAGCCTGCCTATCATTCAATACCATCATGACTGTTCATTTACTTTAATACCTATTCCCACACTATACCAGTGTATCTTTATATCGTAGATAGATTTCTAAATACCAATCTCTAAACATACACAATGACAGAGCTTCCACCACCCTCAAGGATACAGAATTCCAAAGATTGATAATCCTGTGAGTAAAGTAAAATTCTACTCATCTTGGTCCTAAGTGGCTTCCCCCTTATTTTGAATTAGCCCTTGGTTATAGATTCCCCAATAAAAGGTTAAAAAAAAAGCTTACCTGCGTCTATCCTTTTAAGCATTTTGTAGGTTTCAGTGAAAGCATCTCTTACTCCTTGAAACTCTAGAGAATCTAGTCTCAGTTTACCCAATCTCTCTTCTAGGACAGTCCATGAATGAACCTTTACTGCACTTCTATATGGCTGTAATATATTTCTGAAAGGGGACCATATTGCACATTAAGTACTCCAGGTATGAGCTATCAAACATATATACAATTGAAACAAGACTTTGCTACTCCTGCTTACTTAAATCTTCTTGCAAAAAGTCCATCATACCCTTAGCCTTCCTTATTACCCACTGCATGTTAACCTTGTGTCTTAGTGGCAAGGATACCTAGGTTCCTTTGTACATCTACCATTTCTAACTTCTGCAAAAATATTCTGCACATCTATTCCTCTGACCAAAGTAGTTAGCCTCACATTTTTCCACAGTACATTCCATCTGCCAGGTTCTTGCCCACTTAGTAAGTCTGTCTAAATCTTCCTTAAACCACTCTGTATTGTCCTCACAGCACACAAACCCACTCGGGAATAGTACTCCATGGTAACATTCACATAGAATGTCATTTGTGATTTTGATCAAATTTGTTTCATCATTGATGTAGGGACAGAAACCTGATTGAAGAGGTTCAGTGACAGGATTGTGGGAAAAATTGGCACAGATTAGGGAGGCAGCAACACATTCTTCAAGGTCCTTGAGGAGAAAAGGGTGGATGGAAATGGGACAGTAATTTTCCAAGGAGGAGAAGGTGAAGACTAGTATTTATTGAGGGCAAGGTGATGACGACAGATTTGAAAGGAAGGGACTCGTGTCCGGAAATAGTAGACCATTAATGATATCAGCTAACAACAGCATCTCTAAAATAGATTATTTCTTAATTCTCACCCAAAGTATTGTGGAATCATACAACATTCAGAAAACTGCCATATTACGTATTTCAACAGTGATTACATTTCAGAAATACTTCATTGGTGCTTAAGATAGTGAAAGACACCATGTCAATGGAAGTTTTTCTCTTTAAATAATCATCCCCAAAATTGCTACCGCTAAATCCCAGCAGTTGAGTTTGGAATAAAAACACAGAACATACCATAGACTTGGGAAAAGGTAGACTTTGGGGTGGCACAGTGGCTCAGTGGCTAGCACTATTGCCTCACAGCACCAAGGGATCTGGATTCCATTCTCGGGCGACTGTGTGGAGTTTGTACATTCTCCCAGTGTCTGCACGGGTTTCTCCCAGGTGCTCCTGTTTCTTCCCACAATCCAAGGAAGTGAATCTTAGGTGAATCAGCCATGCTAAATTCCACATAGTGTCAGGGATGCATAGGTTAGGTGCATTAGTCAGGGGAAATGGGTCTGGGTGTGATACTCTTCGGAGGGAGTGTGTGGACTTGTTGGGCCGAAGGGCCTGTTGTTTCCACACTGTAGGGATTCTATGATTTAAGTGCAGTAATATGAACACCTGGGGTTTTGGTTGAATTAATCGTTTCAGTGTGGCTGTTTTATTTTAAAATAAAATAATTTCTGAAAAAAATTATGCAAACTTATTTTTACAAATGAAGAAAATCACAAGTATAGCTAGCATCACAAAACACACACAATTATGCAAATAAGGCAAACCTAAGTTCAAGAGTCCTTTTCTCAGGTTGGTTACCTTGCACAAGGAGATGGTTGTTTTGAGGAATTTAAACAGAAGTTGTGGTCAAAGCCTCCAGGTAACTTATTTGCAATATGGTCTCCAAGAACTACCGGGTTCCTCAAGTCAAAGCTTGTGTTCTCCACCGCAGCAATCTCTCCTTCATAAATGAGAAATACTGAATGAAGCACAGGATATTAAAAAAAAGTCTGTTTGTCTTTTGTTAATAAGGAATAAAAGTACTGATAGTCTTCATAACCTTCAAAGTCTTCATGTGTTAGCTGTGATGTGTTGGTTACCTTCCACCTCCGAATCAGAAGATTGTGATTTCAAGGCCCCCACCAGACATTTGAGCAAAACATCAGTACAGAGACATCGCTGCACCTTCAGAGATGGCAGCTTTCAAATGAGATGTCAAACTGTGATCCTGTTGACCCTCTCAAGTGGATAGGAGATATCCCAGGACATGATTAAGGAGGAGCGTTCTCCATGCTGTCCTGGCTGATAATTATCCCTAAAAGCAGATTATCTACTCAACAGCATGCTTATGGGAGCTTGCTGTGCATAACCTGCTTGCTTCAATTCTTACATTGAAACGAAAACAAAAATTGCACTTCATGACTGTAAAGCACATTGGGAAATCCTGAGGTTGTGAAATGTACTACATAAATGCAAGTCAGTCGTGTGTTGTAAGAATGTCATAACGTTTACTTCCTCTGAAGGCTCTCTGCATAACTCTTCCTCATGTCCACCACAAGGTGGGTTTACTTACTGTACAACTTTAGTTTTACATCAAAGTTGGAGAGACTAGAAAAAAAACAGGTTAGTTCTAGTTTAAAGAGGAGATTATAAGGGGTGTTCAAAATAATGAAGGAATACTACAGACAAAAGCAGCTGTTTTCAAACACAAGTGAGTCAGTAACCAGATATTGCTGATCTACTGACAAAAAAAAGAGTTACTGGGAGACAAAGAGGATTGTTTTACATGCGGCCAATTATTAAGTCTAGAATGTATTGCCTGAAAGAGTGGAGGAGGCAGAATCCATAGCTACTCAAAATATTTAAAAATGAAATTGCAGGGCTATAGGGAAACAATAGGAGCGTTTACCTAAAAGAGCTGATGCAGTAAAATTAATGGCTCCCTACACATTGTATGATTCTAGATTGTATTGTAAGTCTAGACTATTTAAAACTGAAATCAGAACCAGCTTCAAGAACCAATTGAAATGAGTCTCCATGTGCTAGCAGTTACTGCCTTTATTTCAGATACAACTATGTCAAAAAGCTGTAAAACAGATTTAGTTTTTTTTGGCTTTGACCTTTTATCGGCACTTAAATGCTGATGAGATACATCAGTTCCTAAATATCACCTAACATAAAGGAAACAGGATTTGCCCTCAAAACAGGAAGTTGCATCATTCATCAACTGTTTATTAGATAAAATCAACACTGGTTTAATGATGCAGTATAAAAATTCACCTCTGGAAGGCAATTAGAACAAATGAGAAAATAGATGGTGATTTTTTTTTAAAAAATCAAGAAAAAGAGGCACACACAAAAAGAACATACACTAAGAAAAAAAATAAAGCTTTGTCGGTGCAGTTACCTTAGCATGAAAATAGAGAATGGTGAAAAAATAATAAGTTTATTCCCTCCTGATAAACAACCGGCAACACAGGATGCGTACCCTTAATCTGTTCCTTTGAATGTATCTTCTGACAAATAGTTTACCTGATCGAATAGGAGATAACTTGGCAAATTGGGTATAATTTGTCTCTGCTTTGACTCAATAGTTTGCACATTCACCCTGGCTGTGGTTACCTGTCTCAATCCAGAGATGGGAGCTCATTGAGGCTGACATTTCATGCTAAGGAAGGTGCTGCCCCTGTTTCCTCTCACAAATGGATATAAAAGCCCCCAATGCGCTATTTTGAACAGTCTGCCATTATGGCAAATCTCTGAAGCAACATCGTTGGAACAGATTATTTAGTTCTGCATCACATCACTATTTGTTGAATCTAGCTTTGTACAAATTAGCGGTCATGGTTCCCACATTACAACAGTCACTGACAACTTAAAGCGACAGTACATTGGGGGTCATCCTGAAGGATTTAAAGGCACTATATAAATTCAAGGTTTTAAACACTACCAATTGTAACCACGATCATGTTTACCATCTTTAAAGGCTAGGTGTATATCCTGGAATCAGCACAAACAGATTGACTAGTTATTTGTCTTTTTGCCTTGCTGTTATTACTGATATACTAATTACCACAATAATTAATGGTAATTGATTCACAGTGAACCATTTTAAAAAACAGCCAAGAGGATGTGACCAATACTTTGCAAAGTACAAGAAATTTCTTCATCACATTTGTGCCTGCAAGCGGAGAATTCAAATCTGACAATACAGATTGGAGCATAGAATCTGCAATAATAATTTGAAGCATTACAATGCTGCATTCTCAGAGCTGCAGCCTTTTGACAAACATCAAACCTATCTGCTCTCAATTAACGCTGAGAAAGAGAAGGGAGCTGTTCTGGTCTGCTGGACAAAATAAGTCTCTCAAACAGTATCACCAAACAGAGATTATTGGATCATTATCACACAGGTGTCTGTGGGATCGTACTGTGCGCGAACTGGCTGTTATATTACAATGAGAATCTTGGAATTTACCTGGAAAATCGTTTGATTACAGAGATCTTGAGGACCGTTGAGAAAGAGATATGTCAAAGCTATTCATCTTGCATTCATGTCAGACACAAGAATACTTAATATCAAACGGAACAACAATTTATACTGCCTGTGAAAACAATGAGTACAGGGACTTTGAGTGAAGCATTGCCATGGACAATGCAGCAGGGAACAAATATCCCAACCATTCAAATTCATAGTCAAGTAGATTCTGATTGGTTAAGGTGTTGCCGTGGGAACTGTTGCCCCATGTACTTTTGATGAATATAAAAGATAAAAGACCTTATTCTACTTTCTTTCTGTTTACTGATGACAAGTTTTTACACAATATATACAACTCCCAATAAGCACTGGTGAACCACATTGCAAATCTAATTTATAATCTTACACTGGCTGTTACTGCAATTCCTAGCATACTTGGGACTCTTCAGTACGTGCTGTCCTAAACAGACTCCTGGACATTACGGGCAGAATCCTGTAATTTTGGGGAGAGACCTGTACTGCCACTTCCAGGGGTGCCTCACTGAATCTAATGTGAAATAGGATTGGCAAAGCCAGTGGTAAGCCTTCACTTGGAACAAAGATCTCAGGGAGGGGAGTGTGTAAACATCCCATCCAGGAAATACTGCCAACCAATCTTACATGCTGCAGCACCTCATACAGATGACCGTAACTAGTGCTGAAAGAATATTCAAGAATGCAGAAGATATTGGAGCAAGTAAATGATTTTTGAGTAGAGGGGAGGTTTATGGGGATTGGGGTTTATGGGCAAGGGCCAGTGATAGGAATCACAGGCCAGGAAATGGGAGCTAAGGTTGAGTGTGGGCACCCAGTGGACACTTCCCCCTGCTGTGTCCAATCCCTTGATCAGGCATTGACCACATCTGATCAAGGGACCACAATGATCTCCCCAGCTCCCAAACCACACAACCCCAGCTGACAAACTGTCTGTACAAGTTGATCTGTTGGATACACCACACAGTAACAGACCTGCTTGCGGCTGGGTTAAACTGAGGATTAGTGAGCTAAGGCCCTAAAGTCTCCCCATAATTGGCCACTTGGCTTCAAATGGCAACAAATGGTCCTTTTTGTCCTGATCCTAATTCCAGTCAAAGCAAGAGGTGGTAGAAGTTTGGTTAATCCAGGATGGGACCATTCGCCACAGCAGATTCGTCGCCAACAATTAGCCACTGCCCTTTGACCACCGAGGACGCTTAGCCACCGTCCATTGGCCACTGAAGATGATTTGCCACCGCAAATAAGTTTAAAATGTTAGAGGACAAGCATATCTAAAATTGGCATTATATTGGTTAAGGTAGTGTTTGCATTGTTTCAGTAACAACTTATTTTCGTTACAGGAGAGTTTTTTTTAAGCTTGTATTTCTTTTCCCATTTACCCTCAAGTCTTCAAAACGGAAACAGAAATTAGTAAACGTAGAAATAAGAAGTTTTACCACGATGGTTTTATACATGTTTTTGATAAACTGTCCAAGAGTGATTCAAGTATTAAGTTTTGGTGATGTGAACATTCTTATTGTGTTCTTATAGTGTTCTTATTAACGAATGTGTAGCTGATGTCCCTCAGTCAGTCCTAACATCTTTACCGACGACAAGCAACATGAAGAAAATAATTCAACCAGAAAGAAATGATAGGAGACGCAGACAATAGAATACAACAATTGTTCTTGAATACTGTGAAAGAGATTGTTTGGAATATCTTAGAGGAATAGCGCATAACTATCAGAGTAAGTAAAAATTTCACTGTTTAATATTAATGTGAGATTTTACTGCCATTATAAAGATTTTAAAAATATATTTCCTTTTTCTGGTTAAGGTTTGTAACTCTTATATACAAACCAATAAAATGATATTTATTTTACTTTTTTTTTAAAAATCAATATGTAGTGTGTAGTATGTAGTTGTATAAATAACAGGGACTGAGAAGTATGAAAGAACAGGTGGGAGGGAAAACAATCAGTACATATATATATATATTTCTGGTGGTGAATAGTCTCCAGAGGTCAAACGACCCCAGTGGAGAAACGCTGGTGGAGAACTGGCAGTGGCTAATCATCAGCGGCAAATCGTCACCAACCCGGTTAATCACCACCTCCAGGAATGGATAATTCTGCCATAAAGTTTGAGTTTTGCCATCAAGGGGCTGATTGAGTACAGTCAGTGTCTACCTGTTCTGAGCAGCTGAAGAGACAACTTGAGTGCAATATATATTGTTGTTCCCCTTGAACTTTGTGAATTTCTTGTTTACTTTTTATATGGAAGGACTACTTTGAAAAAGGCTTCCTTCCTTTAGTTTCTAATATTTCCCTTCACTAAACGTTTACTGATCTCCTCACTGAAGTGTTCCAACCCAGGTAATACCCTACTGAATCTCTACTGCATCCTCTCTCGTGCAATTACATCCTTCCTACAGATGGTGACCAGAACTGCATGTACTACTCCAGTCATGGCCTATCTAAAATTATAGAGAGCTCCATCATAACCTCTTTGCTCTTATATTCAGTGCCTCAACCAATAAAGACAGGCATCCCACATACCTTGACCACCTTGTCTACCTGTCCTGCTGCCTTCAAAGATCTATGGGCATTGTTGATGCTGTTATTTTTATTGTTCTGTATTTTTGATTGTGGATTGAAATGGGAAAAGCATAGTTTTAAAACTAAGGATTTAGGAAGGAATCACTGCACTTTTAAACAGCAAGCTGTAAGTCATGCTTATGCTGCTGCCTTGTCCAAGCAGTGGGGAAGGACTGTTTGCAGAAGCACTGGCACTGGAGGGTGTATTTTAAGTGAGATTCAGCCAGCGACAGATTGCTAATTAGTTTATGGAACGGTGAAGAATTGTGGATGACAAAGGCCATTAGACTAACAACTACTCGACTGGAACAATACAGGCAGAAGCCTATGGACCTCTAGAAGGGAAGGTGGAGTGTCTGTGCAGCTTAAAAAAGAACATTAAGTTTGAGGAAAGCCACTTTTATTCTCTCACCAATTGCTGCAAGCTATTGTTTTTAAACAAAGAGCTAAGAGACTTTGCAGTTAACTCCTGCAAAGGGGTGAAAAGGTCTAGAGAGGTTGAAGAGCAGCAAGCCCTGACAAAGAAAATTTCAACGAAACCTGTGGGCTACAGGCTATTAAACTGCTTTCCCAGGATTTTCCCTCCATTTTTAATAGTACTGTTTTTTAATCTGTCTATACATGTGCACTAGAGTAGCATTTTAACCGGGAGAGTTATTGAGGAATTTTGTATACTTTGATAAGTACTCCGGGAACAGCAAGGCTTGATTTCCAGTGCACTACCTCAGTGAGGTATAACAAAATGCACACTAAGGTCTCTGTGATACAATTCCTATGGTGCATTAATTTTTTCCTACATACATTCACGTTCATCATACATAATCCCCCAAAAGTGCAACATCTTATACTTGAGAGTTAAATTTCATTTGCCACTGTTCAGCCCATCTAATAAGCCTGTCAATGTCATTCTGTGGTCGAAGGCTTTCGTCTTTGCTATTTACCACATCATTAATTTTTGTTAAAAATCACAACACCAGCTTATAGTCCAACAGGTTCATTTGGAAGCACTACTTCTTCATCAGGTGGTTGTCACCTCCAAATCATGACTAATTTTTGTGTAATTTATTAAATTTATTCATCATAAATGCTGCAATCATGTAAAGATCATTAATGTACACAACAAACTGCAAGGGAGCCAGCACCGAGCACTGTCATATGCTGCTGGACACAGGCTTCCGGTCACAAAAATAGCCATTAAACATCACCTTCTGCTTCCTGCCATTAAGCCAGTTTTAGATCCAATTTGACAAACTGCCCTGGTCCCTAATGGCCTCTTAGCTTCTTAACCAGTCAGCCATTCAAATCATTATCTAAAGCATTACTGAAGTCCATGCGGGCTACATCAACTCCATTAACCCTCATCTCCACCTCAAAAATATTCAAATTTGATACCTATGATCTCCTCCTGATAAGTCCATGATGAAAACATTAATTCTGTCTGAACTTTTTCCACTAGTTTCCTGACCTAGTCAGACTCACTTGACTGTATTTTCCTGGTTTATCCCTCTCACCCTCCTTGAATAATTAAGCCACATTAGCTGCCCTCAGTCCTTTGAGCACCACATCTGTATCTGGAGAGGATCTGAAAAGTCTTCCACACCAACATGGGATATATCCCATCTGAACCTGATGATTTATCTACTTTTAAGCCTGATAAACTAGCATTTAGTGGGTAGGGACATGAATGGTTTTAAGTATATCACAGACCCCTCTGATTTCTATACTTACACGATCCTTCTCTACAGATGCACAGCACTCAACTGAAACCTCACTTAAGTCTGCTGACTCCACACGATGATGGTCAAATTGGTCCCTCACGGGCCTACTGTTTCCCTGATTATTCTCTTGCCCCTAGTATATTTTGGACTTTAACTAAACAGTATTTTTCATTACACTCGTCCCTTAAAGTTGTCAAAACTGTGTGGCTGTGTATGATGTCCGGATGCTGGATGACCTCTAAATTTGCCTAACAGGCCCACTGTTCCGTATGTGTGCCTGAATGGTGAAAAACAAAGTGATAAGAAATAATGCAGTGAAGCCCAAACTCATTCTCAGCCACATTTCATTTAATTGTGCGCCTCAGTTCCAAATGTCACATGACGTACTGGAAAAGCACATTCTTGCACATTCCTCCCACAGAATGAATCATCTATATACACTTTAGTTTTTAGTAATTCACTACAATAATTTTACACATCACTAGTTAAAAAGCTAGGCATCTAAAAAGAATTTCACTGATTATAACAAGGTTTTCTTTTTAAGATCAATGGCAATAGTGAAATACTAAACATCGAAGAACATAGATCATGACAGCTCAGAACAGGCCCTTCAGCCCTCAATGTTGCAGTGACCTGTGAAACCAATTTAAAGTCCCCCTAACCTGTGCTATTCCATTAGCATCCATATCAAACTTTAAAACTGGTGAGTCTACTCAAAGTTTGAGAGAAGATTTGTAGCTCAGGTGCTTGTTGTGGTTCTGTTCGCCAAGCTGGGAATTTGTGTTGCAGAACTTTCGTCCCCTGTCTAGGTGACATCCTCAGTGCTTGGGAGCCTCCTGTGAAGCGCTTCTGTGATCTTTCCTCCGGCATTTATAGTCTACTACTGTTGCAGACAGGGTGTCCCATACCCTTACTACTCTGAGTAAAGAACCTACCTCTGACATCTGTCCTATATATCACCCCTCAATTTAAAGCTATGTCCCCTCGTGCTAGCCATCACCATCCAAGGAAAAAGGCTCTCACTGTCCAACCTATCTAATCCTCTGATTCATCTTGTATGCCTCTATTAATTCACCTCTCAACCTTCTTTCTAACGAAAACAGCCTCAAATCCCTCAGCCTTTCCTCAAAGTCTCCATACCAGGCAACATCCTGGTAAATCTCCTCTGCACCCTTTCTAATACTTTCACATCTTTCTATAATGTGGTGACCAGAACTGTATGCAATACTCCAAGTGTGGTCGCACCAGAGTCCTGTACAGCTGAAACATGACCTCATGGCTCTGAAATGCAATCCCTCCATCAATAAAAGCTAACACATCGTATGCGTTCTTGTTGGGGAAAAGTTAACATTTGCCTGGAAGCCATTTTCCTGATTCGGCTGAGAGTTCCATTTTGTTCCCCCAGCCAGAACTTGATGGCTATGCATTCCTTACTATGAGTTAGTGTGAAAGGTTGTCCTTATCTTCCCTCTTAAGATAGTGTCGCCTCCCTCTGCTAAATGATCAACGCAGACTGTAGAACCAGTCAAGCTGATATAGACTTTCCAATTAGTCCCCCTTCCTCCTCTAGTTATTGCCTCTTCACGGTCATTCAGCCAATTAAGGATATCTCTGCTTAGTATTAGCAATCTGTGTAGCTAGAACAGATGGTGAAACAAGTTGATCTGTCCACTTGTGGAATGCATAACAGTGCTTTAGTTTTGACCTTAATGACTAACCTCTAATTTAATACCAACTTGTAAGCATGCCAGACTGTGCAATTAACAAGCAGCTCCTAGCTGTTTTCTCTATATATTCCTGTAGTTCCCTGATGTACTTTGGAATAACACTGAGCCACAGTTAGGACAGTGAATTCTCCATGATATATCATGTAATAAACTAATCAGTTTGCAAAGTCCAAGTCTGAGAGTTTTCTTCAACAGTTCTTACAACCCTCTCAGCCTGGGTGGCACCTTTCAAGGATATATGTACCTGGACACAGATCTCTCTGCTCATCTACACTACCAAGAATCTTACCATTCACCCAGTACTCTTTATTTTCGATGTTCCTTCCAAAGTGAATATTCTCAATTTTCCACATTAAATATCATCTGCTACTTCTCAGCCCAGCTCTGCAGCATCCTTCCACACTGTCCAAAACTCCTCCAACCTTACTGTAATCTGCAAGTTTACTAACCCATCCTTCTACGCCCTCATCCAGGTCATTTACAAAAATGGCAAACAGCAGTGACCCCAAAACAGATCCTTGCAGAACACCACTAGTAACTGAATTCCAGGATGAACATTTCCCATCAACCACCACCCTCGGTCTTCTTTCAGCTAGCCAATTTCACCCTCAATCCCATGCCTCCATATTTTCTGCAAGCCTACCATGGGAAATCTTATCAAATGCTTTACTGAAATCCATGTACACCGCATCAACCACTACCTTCATCCACCTTTTTGGTCACCTTCTTAAGAACTCACTAAGGTTTGTGAGGCACGACCTACCCTTCACAAAATCATGTTGACTATCCCTAATCAAATTATTCCTCTCAAGGTTATTATAAATCCTCTCTTATAATCCTTTCCAACACTTTACCCACAACCAAAGTAAGGCTCACTGGTCTATAATTAACAGGGTTGTCTCTACTTCCCTTCTTGAACAAGGGGACAACATTTGTTATCCTCCAGTCTTCTGGCACTATTCCTGTAGACAATGACGACAAAGATCAAAGTCAAAGATTCTGCAATCTCCTTCCTAGTTTCCCAGAGAATCCTAGGAGTAATTGCATCTGGCCCAGGGGACTTGGCTATTTTCAATCTCCAGAACTTCCTGCTCCTGTCCTTGACTGGCCCTAATCTTACTCTAGTTATTATTTTATTTCTGACCTTCCTATAGAAAGCTTTAGGATTTTCTTTGATCCTATATCAAGTCCTTGATCCAATGACTTCTCATGTCCCCTCTAGGCTCTTAGCTCTCTTTTAGGCCCTTCCTGGCTAACTTGTGACTCTCAAGCACCCTAAATGAGCCTTCACGTCTCATCTTTACATAAGCCTTCTTCCTCTTGCCAAAAGAGGTACCTTCCTTCGTAAACCACAGCTCCCTTGCTTGATCACTTCCTCCCTGCCTGACTAGTACATACTTAAAGACCTGCAGTAGTTGGTCCTTGAATAAGCTTCACATTTCAATTGTGCCCATCCCTGCAGTTTCCTTCCCAATCCTATGCATCCTAAATCTTGCCTAATCGCATCATAATTGCCTTTCCCCTAGCTATGACTCGTGCCCTGTGGTATCGGCCATCACTAAAGTAAACGTAACCAAATTATGGTCACTATCACTAAAGTGCTCATCTACCTCCAAACCTAACACCTGGCCTCGTTCATTACCCAGTACCAAATCCAATGTGGCCTTGCCTCTTGTTGACCTATCAACATACTGTGTCAGGAAACCCTCCTGTACACACTGGACAAAAACTGACCTATCTAAAAGTACTTGAACTATAGAGTTTCCAGTCAATGTTTGGAAAGTTGAAGTTCCCCATTACAACAACCTTCTTAGTTTCGCTCCTATCCCAAATCCTCTTTGCAATCCTTTCCTCTACATCTCTGGAACTTTTCGGAGGCCTATTGAGAACTCCCAATAGGGTGACTTCTCCTTTCCTGTTTCTAACCTCAGCCCATAGTACCTCATTAGACGAGTCCTCAACAAATGTCCTTTCTACCACCATAATACTATATTTAACCAACAATGCCAGATCTCCCCTTTTACCACCTTCCCTGTTCTTACTGAAACATCCAAACCCCGGAACCTGCAACCACCATTCCTATCCCTGCTCTATCCATGTGCCTGAAATGGCCACAACATTGAAGTCCCAGGTACCAAACCATGCTGCAGGTATATCCACTTTATTCCAGATGTCTCTGGGATTGAAGTATGCATACTTGAAAACCACTTTCCTGCCTGCCGGTGCACTCGTGACCTTGAAACCTTATTTATGACTTCACTACTCAACGTCCTGTAAACTGAAGCAACAATTGTCTCATTCCTGATGAAGGGCTTATGCCAAAAATGACAATTCTCCTGCTCCTTGGATGCTGCCTGACCTGCTGTGTTTTTCCAGCACCACACTCGACTCTGATCTCCAGTATCTGCAGTCCTCACTTCCTCCTAAAATTCAGGTTCTCACCCCCCTGCTGAATTAGTTTAAACCCTCCCGAACAGCATTAGCAGATTACACCCCCCGAGATATTGATACCCCTCTGGTCCAGGTGCAGACCATCCCATTTGTAGAGGTCCCACCTACCCCAGAACAAGCCCCAATTATCCAGGTATCCAAATCTCTCCCTCCTACAACATTCCTGTAGCCACGTGTTCAACTGCTCACTCTCCCTATTCCTTGCCTTGCTAGCACGTGGCACAGGTAACAAACTAGAGATAACAACTCTTTGTTCTAATTCTAAGCTTCCACCCTAGCTCCCTAAATCTCTACCTTACATCCCTATCCCTTTTCCTACCTATGTTGTTGGTACCCATGTGGCAATTGAAACCATTCCCTGTGCTCATCTCATAGCCCTATATCTTCCTTTGTTAGATTTACTTTTCTCATAAAAGCCACTTCACAACTTCAAATACCCCTGTGCCCTAATCATCCTTTGCACAAATAAATCATTCCTAACTTCTCTCCTCATTCTTCCTATGACATCTATACCCCAGAACATTAAGCAGTCAGTCCTGTATATCACTGAGCCACATCTCTACAATAGCTTTGATGTCCCATACCCATGTTCCCAACCATGCCCTCAGTTCATATTTGTCAAGATAAAGTGCACTTACTTCAATACAAGTTATTAGTTTTACCTCGTTCTCTGCCAAGCTCTTGTCTGCCTTGATGAATAGACTTGTTCCCCTTATTTACCATACCAGCATCAGTCTTTTCTCACTATCACTTTGGTTCCCACCACTGCATCTGCATCTCCCCCCCCAACCACCCCCACTTTAGTTTAAAGCCTCTCAAGTAGCACAAGCAAATCTCCCAGCAAAAATATTGGTCCTCTTCCAATTCAGGTGGAACACGTCCTCCTTATATAGCTCATTTCTACCCCTGAAGAAATCCCAATGATCCAATAATGTGAATCCTTGTCCCCTGCACCAGCTCCTCAGCCACGTATTAATCTGCTCTCTCCTCATATGCCTATTCTCACTAGCACATGGCACTGGTAGGAGACATATTATCTGCACATCCACAAATGTCATTTACTGTATCCATTGCTCCCAATGAGGTCTCCTTTACATTGGGAAGACTGGATACCTTCTTGCAGAGCGCTTCAGGGAACTTCTCTGGGACACCCGCACCAATCAACCCCACCGCTCTGTGGCCGAACATTTCAACTTCCCCTCCCACTCTGCCAAGGACATGCAGGTCCTGGGCCTCCTCCACCGCCACTCCCTCACCACCTCAATCTTCCACCTCGGCACACTTCAACCCCAGGGCATCAATGTGGACTTCACCAGTTTCCTAATTTCCCCCCCCCCCCACCTTGCCACCCCATTCCAACCTGCCAGCTCAGCACCATCCTCATGACCCGTCTTACCTGCCAATCTTCCTTCCCACCTGTCTGCTCCACCCTCTTCTCCGACCTATCACTTCATCCCCATCTCCATCCACCTATTGCACTCTTAGCTACCTTATCCCCAGCCCCAACCCCTCCCATTTATCTCTCCACCCTGGAGGCTCCCTGCCTCATTCCTGATGAAGGGGTTTTGCCCAAAACGTCATTACCCTGCTCCTTGGATGGCCTGGCCTGCTCTGCTCTTCCAGCACCACTTTAATCTTGACTCTGATCTCCAGCATCTGCAGTCCTCATTTTTGCTAGATATTACTACCATCAAGGACCCACTTTTTAAAACCTTCTGCCTCGTTTCCTATATTGTCTCTGCAGAACCGCATCCTTTTCCTTACCTATGTTGTTGTCAACAGCCTGCACAACCTGCTCCTGCTGGTCACACTCCCCTTTGAGAATATTCTTCACTCACTTCAAGACATCCTTGACCCTGACAACAGGGAGTCAACATGCTATTCTGATGTCTCACTGATGGCCTCAGAAACATCTGTCCATACCTCAGGCTAGAGGACTTTCTATTACAGTTGATCGCTTGGAATCTGAAATTCCTCATGACAGTAAAGCCAATCACTATTAGAAACCTGGCTGTCAGTTTACACTCCAGAGATGCCACCCCTACTACAGGATCAGGTGGACCAAATAGTCTACTCCGATTCCTATTTCTTATGGTCTTAAATCACTCCTTAACGTGCATCGAATACAATTTATATCATTCATTATAATTTAATTCTTGGAGGCCAGGCATCATACTGGTAAATCTACACTGCACTACCTCCACAGCCAACATTTCCTTCTATAGACAAGATGTCCAAGAGTGCACACACTACTCCTGGTGTGATTTAACTGTGGTTTTCTTATTGCTGAAGCTTGACTTTTACCTCCTTGTATTTTAGTCCTCTAAATATAAAAGCCATCTTTGCATTAGTCTTCATGATTATTTCAAAGCCTGTTCAGTTAGGTATTTGAACCCTACTCCTCCCACCTACTAACATGCTCTGAAACAGATTTGAATCAAAACATTTTCTAGATTTCCACTATTTAAAAAAATATCATCTTTTTATTTAGTTTGAAATGTTGCTGACCTTATGTTTGCCTATACTGAAATACATTTGCCATAGATTTACTCATTCATTCAAATGATGAAAGTCTCATCAAAAGTTTTTTTGTATTAATTCATGGAAAAAGGAACATCACTGGCAGTTTGTTGCTCATCCTCAATTGTCCTTAAGGTGGAAATGAGCTGCATCCTTGAACTGCTACAGTGCACATGTTGCACATACACCCAAAGTCCTGATACGGAGGAACTTCCAGGATTTTATGCTTCTGGCAATACTGATTACAACTCTGGACATTTTCGTGTCATTGGCAAATGTGGCTTTCAATTTCATCATCTAAGTCATCTAAACACCAAATAGTTCAGACCCAAGAACAGATCCTCCCAAGCCACCGTTGTGTGCGCTCTTAAATAAACGACCTGCCCATTATCCTTGTGGTATGTCTTCTGCTGCTCAATGTTATGAGGATGTCAAAATGTACTGTACCTTTAAGAAAGTTGAAAGCTAACAAGGACTTAGAGAAGCACAGAGTGCTAGAGAATTTACAATGTAACTTTTGATTCAGAACAGCTAGCTCTGACTGGGCTGCCTGGAGACAAAAACAAATTCAAATTTGGCTAATCAGTTTACATTATACCCCAAAATACCAACCTCCAATCAAGTTTGAACTTAGTATATTGACAATATTAAAAACTAATGAAACAATCGATGCTTTGGGGTATAAGTCTGGTAAAAATTGAGCAGTTGGGAGGAGAACTGTCAAGCCACCAACATCTGCAGACTGCCGGGAGAACAGCTCTCTTAAAAGGTACTGTTGTCTATCGATGACCTGTGAAACAGAAATCCTTAAAAAGAAGAAAATCTACTGAGGAAAATACAAAGGGATGATTCAATAGCTGCCAGGTTTTGGAATTTGAATTTTTGGTAAATCTTGCTCAGGGGTTTTATCGGACTAGTATTATAGAAGGGAAAGTAAAAGGTTAGGAGGAGTTGTAAATAGTTGTTAGCTAATTATTCTGTTTTACTTTAAGCAATAAAATTGTTTTTTTTCCCTTAAATACTTCTTGGCCTCTTGAATTTTCACAGAATACAATCTTTTCTGTGTTGCTGGTTTATGTTAGCAGAGGGGTTTATCAGTGTCATAACATCAACAAAGTCCTAATCAGGTCAATAATAGTGCCTTCAATTTCATGAACTTCAACTTTAACTAACAGTCTGTTATGGGGGACTTTATCAAATACCTTTCCAGAAGATCACAAACAACATCCACAGGTAATCCTTATCCAGTATTTCAGCTGCCCCATCAAAAGATCAATCAGATGCATTAGGCGTGATCTAGTCTTTGTAAAAAGCATGCCGGATCTCAGTAATCAAGTTTTCAAGGTGCCCAGAAAACCAGAGTACAGAGAACTGACCCCTCCCAATGTTACCCGGAAAGAACGTTAATGGCAAGCTGAACAGATGGAGAACAAGATTTGCCACCTACCAAAAGGGGGTGAGGATTGTGAAGGGATGGGTTTTAAAGGCCATGCAAATAATAAGGGAGGGATGCAATACCTTGAGTGCCCATGATGAGCCTTCCTTCCTGCGGTTTTAAACACTTTTTAAAAAGTGCAAGCTCTTCTGGCAGTGGTAGTGTCCCTCCATCCAAGCCAGGAGACCTGGGTTCAAGTCCAAGTTGCTCCAGAGGTGTGTCATAATGTCTCTGAACAGGCTGATTAGAAAATATATACCCACTCCCACCTACCTGCCCATGCCAGGTATTACCGTGTCAGCAGAATAACATTGGGCTCAATTGAGCTTTTTTGATTCACCCCTCGCCCCCCCACACCCCACCCCACCCCCACCCCGCCTAAGTTCAGTTGGCCCTTAATTATTTACATACAGGTTCCAATTTCATTACCGCACCCTCTAAGTGAGTTCAGAAATCGGTGGAAAGATGGTGAGCTATAAATCTACCCTATTTTACTTGCCCCTCCCCCAACAGCAATCCCAAATATGAAAATTCAGCTTGGCTAGGGGCATGGAATATCTAGCCCCCATTTCCACCAATTTTCTGACAATAGATGTTAGACTAACTGGTCTGTAATTCTCTGGTTTTCTCCACTATCTTTATCAGCACAATTTTCCAATCTAAATAAATTGTTCCTAGGTCTACAGAGCTCTGAAAGATCAGGGCACTTGCAATGTCCTCATCTATTTTATTTAAAACATTAAGATGAAACCTCCTAGTACTGGACAGTTTTTGGTGCCAATATTTATCACATTGTTACTTTGCTTAGCTTAATTATGGAGAATACTCCTGATTCAATAATTCCTAATACAGGAACCAAAATATAAATAAAATAACCTGCATATTCTTACCAGTTGGAATTGATGTTTTATCGACCGGCAGGTAGTTCTCTGCTTCTATAGAAACCTCATGATCATAGATATTAGGGAATCCCTAAATGGAGAAAAGAAAAAAAGTGAAAATTCGGATGTTAGAATATCTTCCTTAAGATAGAACACAGAACAGCATATTACAGGCCCTTCAGCCCTCAATGTTGCGCAGACCTGTGGAACCCATCTGAAGCCCATCTAAATCTATACTATTCCATTCTCATCCATACACCTATCCAATGACCATTTAAATGCCCTTAAAAAGTTAGTAAGTCGCCTACCGTTGCAAGCAGTGCATTCCAAGCCGTTACTACTCTGAATAAAGAAATTACCTCTGACATTTGCCCTATATCTATCACAAGGTATTAGACAGTATCTATCTATAGAAGGTATCTATCTACAGTAATTATTATAGTTCATGCTCAAAACAATCCATGGTCTCACCTCATTTTACCTATGATCAGAACTCACTCTCCCTCCATTTCTGGCCCCTTGCACATCCGACTGCCTACACCCCGTCATTAGGTAAAGACCAAAATGCTCTGGCATGCTTATTCTAAGCTGGATTTTTAAATGAGGTGTTCACATTAAAAATCCATGAAGATCCTGCGTGGGATCAACCCATCTAATACCTCAATATTTAAACGCTAAAAATTCCTCCTCAAACCTCCCCATCCTCCACCAATCTGTCCCTTTCAGGCTCTCCTTAAAATTTACCCAAGCTTATGGTCACAATTCCTAATGTAATTTTTATTGAATTGGTGGGAATTTATTTTCTGTGGAGCATCCTGAAATCTTTTGTTACATTAAGAGGTGCTACCTGAATTCAAGTTATTGTTTTACTGCACTCAAGGAATTCCAGAAATGGCAAGTTACCGTTCTCTCTGCGGATGAGATTATTTACAATTTACCTTGTGTATTTGGAATAGAAATGGAAACTATGTTGTGTCAAATGCAATAATTTATAAAACTAATATTTCTGGGTTTCATAGTAATAGAACCAGGAGTAGGCCATTCATTAAGATCATGGCTGATTTACCCATCATCTCAGCTCCTCCTATCTACATTATCCCCATAACTCTTAACTCCCCTACCATACAAAACCCATCAACTGTGTCTTGAATATATTTATTGAAGCTGTTTCTACTGCTTCCTTGGGCGGAGAATTCCATAGATTCACTACTCTCTGGAAAAAGCAGTCCCTCCTCATCTCTATCCTAAACCTACACCCCCTAATCTTGAGGCCACATCCCCTAGATCTAGTCTCACCCACCAACAGAAACTTGCCTGCCTCCACCTTATCTATCCCTTTCATAAATTTTGTTTCTATAGGATCTCCCCATTCTTCTAAAGTCTAGCAAGTACAGTCCCAGGCAGCTCAACCTCTCCTTGTAGGGTAACCCCCTCATCTCTGGAATCAACATGGTGAACCTCCTCTGCACCACCTCCAAAACCAGTATATCCTTCTTCAAGCAAGGAGACCAGCACTGTGCGTAAAGCTCCAGGTGCAGCCTCACCAACACGTTATACAATTGCAGCAGAATCTCCCTGTTCTTAAATTCAATCCTTCTCGCAATGAAAGCCAATATTCCATTTGCCTTTCTGATTACATGTTGCACCTGGAGGTCAACGTTTAGCGATTCATACATGAGCACACTTCTGTCCCTCTGCACAACAGCATGCTGAAATCTTTCACCATTTAAATAATACTCTTGACCTACTATTTTACTTCCAAAGTTGATAACCTCACATTTACTAATATTGTGCTCCATCTGCCACACCCTTGCCCACTTACTTTATCTAAATCTCTCTGCAGACTCTGCACAGTTTGCCTTTCCACTCAATTTAGTGTTATCACCAAATGTCACACTGTCTCCTCTTCCAAATCACATATCACTAACAGCTGCTGGCCCAACACTGACCTCTGTGGCACCAGAGAAATACCCATTTATTACAACTCTGCTTTTTATTGGTTAACCAGTCCTCTCTACATGCTAGTATATTCCCCGCAACTCCATGCATTATCTTATGGAGGAGTCTTTTATGTGGCAGCTTGTCGAATACCTTTTGGAAATCCAAGTATACAACATCCATCCACCATGCTTGTTACATCCTCAAAGAACTCCAGTACACTTGCCAAACACTACCTTCCCTTCCCGAATCCATGCTGTGTCTGCCTGATGGAACTCTTTCCATCCAGATGTCCCTCTATTTCTTCTTTAATGAAAGCCTCTAGCATGTTCCCGACTACAGATGTTAAGCTAACTGGCCTATAGTTATCTGCCTTTTGCCTACACTTTTTTTTTTTAAGACAGCGGTTTTTCAGTCCACCAGGACCTGCACTGAGTCTAGTGAATTTTGGTAAATTACCACTAACGCATCTACTATAAACTTCCACTATTTCCTTCAGCACCCTTTGGATACATTCCATCAGGACCAGGGGAATTTATCTACCTTTAGACCCTTGAGTTTGCTCATCACTACTGCTTTAGTGATAACAATTGAATTGAAGTCTTCATCTCAATCATTCTTTGACATGTTAGACACATCTTCCACTGAAGACTGACAAAATAGTTATTCAAGCCTTGGCCGTTTCAACATTACCCAATATTAATTTCCCTTTCTCATCCTGCAAAGCACATACATCTACTTTAGCCACCCTTTTTGTTTTATATAAAAACTTTTCCTACCTGTTTTTATATTCTGTGCTTGCTTACATTCATAATATAACTTTCCTTTCTATATTGCTTGCTTTGGGAAAACTTCAAAAAGCAAACAAAGAACCACAATCTTCCTGTTTCCCACTACTCTTGGCTACTTTGTAAGCCTGAGCATTTAATTGGATGCCTTCCTTTATTTCTTTGGTTATCCAAGGCTGGCTTTTCCTCCTCTTACTATCCTTGTTTTCGACTGGAATATACTTTCCTTGAGCTCTGTGAAAAATCTCCACTGTTCCACCATATTATTGGTGTTCAGCCTAATTTAGCCAACGCCTTCCTCATCCTATTATAGTCTCCCTTGTTTAAGAATAACACCCTTGTTTTAGATTATACTATTTCACCTTCCAATGTATCTGAAATTCTACCATAATGTGATCACTCTTTGAGAGGATCCTAACTACAAGATCATTAATTTTACCTGTGTTATTACATAGGACCAGATCTAAGATTGCTCACTCCCTTGTAGGTTCAGTAACATGCTGTTCAAAAAAAAGTTATCACGGATGAGTTCTATGAACTCCTCAACATTGCCTTTACCGATTTGATTCGGCCAATCAATGTGCACGTTAAAGTCACCCATGACTGCTGCCATTCCATTCTTACATGTCAGATATTTCTTGATTACTGTCGTCATGTGGATATGGTTTAGGGTTTCAGTCGCTGATTTGACTAGATCACAAATGTGAGGTACCAACTGGATGCCACGGTTTATTCCAGTTGGGGGTAAGGAATAATAACGAGGAATAGTCAAGTCCATACACATCCTGGGCATAGTCTTGGCCCAGAATTAGCAACAGTTTGTGAACAGACCATGCAACAACTGAACAGGGAAGTCCGGTTAGGCAAAGGAAGAGTTAACAATATTGGAGAAAAAACCAAGTGGAAATTCAAATCATTAAAATATCCACAAGGCAAAGGAACAATCATAAAAGTCTGTATTCCTGCAGCAGACTAACTTAAACTTGTGAAAAATCCTTGTTTGACAAATCCTGGTCAGAGACCACCAAACATTTCCTCTTGAACACTGATTAGAATATTATCGACTGATAACTTGATTTGAGCTATTATTGTCACATGTACCTGTGTACAGTGAATGTTTTGTTCTGCTTGCAGTACAGGAAGATTATATCATACAATGATCACAGGGTGATAGAACAGAGCAAGAAATACAAAGTTACAGCTACAAAGAGATGCACAAAAAGCAAGATCAATATTAGATTTGAAATTAGAGAGGTTCAAAAGTCTAATAACAATAGGAAAGAAGCTGTTCTTGAACCTGTTGTACTTGTTGAAACTTTTGTTATCTTCAGCCTGATGGAAGAGGTTGGAAGAGATTACAACTAGTTCAGAAAGGGTTTCTAGCTGCTCTACTGGGCAGAAAAATGACCCTGGGAGGTGTTCCCAGCAAGTGACTGATTTATTTTTGCATTAAATGATACAGCAAACTTTTTAAATCAACCAACACTTATAGGACCAAGAGTGTGCCAGTAGATCAAATATTCTGGTTGATCAAAAGGGCCATATAATATAAAAACCATACACCAAGTATCAGAAACATATTGCAGGGGGTATATGCATCACTGATAAACTTGATTTATAGCATAAATTACTTTAATAATAGTGCAACTTTGGCTTAAATAAAAAACTTAGTAGAGAGCACCTGCACACACATACACACAATACAGTAATCTTCCAGGATTTGAGTTACACAATTTTTGCCTTTTTCAGTTCATAAGATGCTGGTTAAAACAAAAATTGCTGTAATGTTTTCTTTTTTAAAAATTTGCTGCAAAAAAGCTGACTCATTAGGTATCAGCACTGGCTCAAATAGTGGCATGCATGCTTCTGAGCTTGAAGGCTTGAACCCCATTCCAAATGTTTGAACACAAAGATTAGACCAACAATTCAAAAGGATTACTGAGGGAGTTCTGTATAGCCAGAGCTGCCGAATTTTGAATGAGATGTTAAAGAGAGCCATGCGTGCAGCCACGTCCAAAATATATTTTAACTAAAAACTTTTCTTTTCTGCCTTTGGTGGTAAGCAAATTTTCCAACAGAGAAAGGTAATTACAGATTTGTAGAGGTGCAGGTCATGTTTCCAGCTTAAATGCCTCGGTCCCTCCTTGGTGACTTCATGGTATTTATTGTACAATCCCTGTAAACAGCAATATTTTTAAAAAAGAAAGGGATTCCCACAAGATCAACAGAAAGTTGTGGACAAAACTACATTTTAAAAATTACTGCAACAAATCAGACAAAGCCAAAGTGCCTCAAACATTAGTTGATGGGTGAAGGATATTTGAAACAAAAAGTCATTTTTATAATCAATACAAAGGTAAACTTCACATAGTTGCAAACTTTTGCATTACTTTTGTATAAATGAGGCACACAATCTCAGTCTTTCCAAATTAATTTCAGTTTTGAAGTATTTGATTTTCCACCAAATAACTTTAGTCATTAAGTCACAATCACGAGCAACTGTATTCCATTCAAAGTCCCAGTACAACATATACAATGCCAAGGCATACATCTATGAACCCTCTCTCTCACCCCTGTCATGACAGTCCTGATGGCACAGATTCCTCAGTGACTCCCTTCTCCAAGCCATTTAAGCGGTCAGAGAGCCATTATATAATCGAAACAGCAGCAATGAAATAGTCTAATCCACAATCTATTGTACCTAAATCTGTCCCTTTCAAGTACATAACACACCATTACAGTCTCTGCTATATTCTCAGAATATACCATAAGAAAATTCCCCCATTTGGGGAGAACATTAATTTCTCCTTCTCCTGATCCATTCATCACCATGACAACGTCAAGTCACGTGTAAACCAATTAATCTTCTTTCAGAATACACCCCAGTATACTTTGGTCTTCGAGGGATTATTGCACAAAAGTAAAATCCTGTTTTTTAAAAAAAAAAGACATTTTGTCAAAGCTTCTCATTTTGTTTCATCAAGACAATTTAGAAAAAATACCAATATATAGGGAAAACAACAGGCAAAACATGCATGAGAAAGAGTGCTGATTGGTTGACAAGTGGACCTGATTGGAAATTATGTTACCATGCAGAATTCACCATTTAGGTGATGACTGACAGGCTTTATTTAAATTTTAAACAAGACGTTGACACTGGTGGGTCAAGACATTTAAGTGACTGTCAGCTATTTTGTTGACTTGAAACAGATGCAATATGTATACTTTTTTTCTGCCTTCAAAAGAACATTGTCCTGTGCATTAATACATGTAGCTTCTGGGACATGAAAGTGTGCCATACTCTGAACCCAACTGGCATTTCTCATATTCAGCATAATTCTTAGCACACTTAGTAAATGTTGTCCAATCACAGAATCTTAGTCAAAACATGTGATGCTGGAAAAGCACAGCCAGTCAGGCAGCATCCGAGGAGCAGGAGAGTCTGTTTTGAGCATAAGGACACTGCCTGACCAGTTGTGCTTTTCCAGCATCACACACTTTGACTCAGAGAATCATATCTAATATTGGACCTTGTGTGTTGAATTTTGCAAGTGCAGGCTGGTTGGGTAAGATTGATGGTCATACCAAACAGTATCTTTGTTTGTTCTCAACTATGGAACCTGCAGCCTACGCACCCAGTGTCATAGACTACATTACTCACATGTGTGATAGGCAGAAGATGGTTTTGATTTGAAGGTAGCTTCCTATTAGTGGTGAACACCATTTATGCAGTTACTGTACAGTAGCACATGAAACAGCAAGCTTCATCTTTTGCTCAAACTTCAAAAACACAAACATGATGGCCCTCACATCCTATGACCAGTTCTGCAAAACTTAAATTGACCAAGTAACAGATGAATTATTACCACCAACCCTGAAAAAGTTTTCTATCATATGGTGAAGGATTCCTTCATTTTAGAACTTTGTTTCTACACTGTAGGGAAACTAATCTAATTTTTTTTTAAAATGGGCAGTGGCACGATGGTTAGCACTGCTGCCTCACAGCACCAGTGACCTGGGTTCGATTCCAGCCTCGGGCAACTGTCTGTATGGAAATTGTACATTCTCCCAGTGTCTGCGTGGGTTTCCTCCAGGTGCTCCAGTTTCCTCCCATAGTCCAAAGATGTGCAGGTCAGGTGAATTGGCCATGCTAGGTTGTCCATAATGTTAGGTGCATTAGTCAGAGGGAAATGGGTGGGTTACTCTTCAGAGGGTCAGTGTGGAGCTGTTGGGTCAAATGGCATGTTTCCACACTGTAGAAAATCTAATCTAATCTAAAGCCTCCATATAGGACATGCATATCAATAGCAATATTGTGCTGTTCCCTGTGCCCATTTGAGAGAACTAGCTTTTTCACCTATGTATCAATGTGAAAACAGGATGCATCATTGCCACCCTATTCAGATCATTCCTTGCTGTTGTGTTATTCCTAAAAAGCAGCTACCTCAGATTGCCCTGGAAGGATATCTCAGATATATGAGCAACAGGTGAAGCTAGCAACTTACCAGATAATCCTTAGATTGTAAGAATTACAGTGACAACCAATTTTGGATTGTTAATTAGGCTCACATTGTGACCTACTAGCACATACTAGAAACTACATATATTAACTCCCAGGGCTTTGCTTTTGTAGAGAGAACAGATCCATCCATTGAGACTGTTACAAATCAACAAAACACATGACAACCACTTTCTGGTTCATTTCTCAGGGAAATGCCTTGACCAGAGTCACTCTGCCCAGTTCAAAACCTAAACAAAGCCTGGTAAATAACTATCATTCATCATCTCACTGGTATTCGCCATCTCAACACCGCTACAATAATCCATTTGCTAGCCAATCAACATCTCTTCTCTCATACATGTTGTTTTCTTTTACTTTAGCATTGTCCTGATGGTTGAAAGATTAAAGGGCTCAGCAAAATATCTTTTTTTTAAAAACCTCGCAGGTTCAATACTACAGGCTTTTCCCAATGCACATGGGTCATCACCGTGAACCTAGGTTCACCCATAGACACTATCAGATTCCTCTGAAGATCCAGTGGACACATATTCCCAACACACACACACACAAGCCACTCTCTAACTAAACAACTTGGTTTGGGAGTCAGACAGAGGCCGCTCACCTCTCAAGGGGTCATCCCAGATATTCTGTTACATCCCGGTTATCCATGATGCCTGGCAAATTAAATATTCCTCCAGCACACATCATTCTTAAAATATTGATTTGTGGAAAATGGACACACCAGCAAGCTAACTGTTTGTTGCTTATTTCTAATCAACTTGAAAGATGTTGGTAAGTCACTTCTTGAATGGTGCTCCTTGAGATGAGGATATTCCCAGAGCCATTATAGCAGGGATACAAGCCATGGCCACTCACTTCTGCCACCACATTCCCCCATAATGGTCCGAGTTAGATCAGTGAAGAAGTGCCAGAGATGAGGAAACTGAGATGGGTGGATAGAAGCTAAAGATGCTAGAAATAGAACAGAGAGGTTAAAGAAAGATTTCAGAAGTACTCAAATTAAGAAGAGTAATTCAGGAGAATTCAGTTCCAATTGACAACGCCAGCAATGAGTAAGCACAGATTTAAGGTGATAAGCAAAACATGATGTCGTAACAAAGCAAATTTTCAGTTATGATCTGGAACGTGCTACTTTGGAAAGACATTGGAAACAAATTTAACACCAAATCTCAAAATGAAATTGAATGAGTAGTTGAAAAGGAGGGCATTTCTAGTGTTTGGACAAAGGGCAGGATAATTGGATAGCTCTTATAAAGAGCCAGCAGAAGAATGGCCTTCATCTATGTTTTCTGACTGTAAGACTTCATCATTACTCTATCACTACACCATGATAAGCAGGAGAGGCTCAGGGTCCAAACTTTGCTAGTCACCAGTTTTTATGACAATAGGTTGCGGGTCAAGTTGTCCGGTCTTGGAGAGGCAGGGCAGTACTCTTAACTTTCCTATTTAAGTCCACTCTCAGTATCGTGGAGGACAAAATCTAAATATAAAAGCTCAAGTTGTGTTTCCCAGGGTTCGGGATATTGAACTGCTAAACAGTGACGTGAAAAGCCAGCTGCAACAGCTAAGAATATTTTGGAGCACCTGTCATGAGCCAGGCGGTGCAGAAGGCTCTTCCAAATTCCTTGAACATTTGGCCTCTTCTCCTGCTCATTGTGATCCCTCAGTGCTGTGATCAGCCCAAACCCTCTTCTCCAACCACCAAACTTGAACTCCTTCCCTTACTATTATTGTGCTCCGACACTTCTCTCAGCATCCTGATCCCGGGCTTTCCCCCTCACTCTCTCTCTAAGGCCTAACGCTGACAAATATTGGACGATTGAACAGGGATCACTTAGAATTTGGGATTGGCAATTCACACAACTATATTAAGAATTATGCGTCACCCTGAGAAGAGCTCCCCAGCCTGCCCCCCCACCAGCCCAAACCTCTTACATTCCTTTGGATTAGTGGTGCTGGAAGAGCACAGCAGTTCAGGCAGCATCCAAGGAGTGGATGCTGCCTGAACTGCTGTGCTCTTCCAGCACCACTAATCCAGAATCTGGTTTCCAGCATCTGCAGTTATTGTTTTTACCTCTTACAGTCCTTGCAGACCATCCTAATAGTCCTCAGCTGTGGTCTCCTGTCACTGCTTTTAAATTTCGACAGGGTCTCCATGATCCCAAGACTTCTAGATTTCCTTTTCCCTCTAATCCCTCACCTTACCTCTATGAATAATGGGCCCTGAAATTCAAATAAATCCAAAACTGATGGACAATATGTAGCGAAGGAACTTCAACGGCTAATGGGACAAAAGGTCTGACTTATTAGGACCATCATGGGACTCTTATCTTCATTCCAGTCACTTCAATATTAAACTTCGACAGATCAAGCTACTGCAGTGAACTTGTTTAAGAAAATTGATCTTACATGTCCTGCCAGATTGAAATAGGAATGGTTGGTCAGGTTTACAGGGGTGGTCTCAGTGGTTTGGGCCTTGTAATTAATAGACAGCACTGCTCCATCAAGACTGTACGTCACACAGACTTTCAGCTCTCCAGGATACCCTTCTTCACCATCAGCACTTGTCATGGAAAACCTCACTCCATTTGATAATATTTCGGATGTCCAAAGCACCTATGAGAAAAATAATTTGAATTAAAAATGCATTCAATTGAAATGACTAATCAATGACAAGTCTAAAGAATAATGCAGTCCAAAGATGTGCAGGTTAGGTGGATTGGCCATGGGAAACTCAGGGTTGCAGGGATAGGGTAGGGGTACTCTAAACATCTAAAACTCAGGAACAGTTCCAGTTCCTTCCCCATGCTCTTGCAGCTAATCTCAGCCTCAACGCTTCAATGTCACAGAGCCATCCACTGCCTTCAGGCTTCTCCAAGCACCCAACTACTCACATTCAGCTCCAATTGCCCTCAGCATACACAGAGTCTTTTGAAGGAAGACAGCTGGAGGCTAGAGTCTGGACAGGATTCAGAGACTGCTGTTGCTTTCACAGGTACAGTGTTGGCAGCACTGGCTCTTTGCAGAAAGACCCACTGCATCACCTAACAAATCAGGCAATTGGTAGACTGTCCAGAAGCCTTCCTGCTCCAGCCTTAATCAAGGTGAAGGCAGGAAGGTGCCACTATATCCAGTGGAATTAAATGGCTCCCTTGCCACTAGACATACTACAGGGGACAGCACAAAACTCTTTTATATATCTAATACTTAGAAAAGATTTTGACATTCCAAACAGTAACTTCTAATAACCCTATGTCACAAGTGAAGAACCATCTGTACGTGGGTCTTGAAGTTATATTCAAGTTTAATTACAACTAAAATTAGGAACGTTACTCTAATCCTTCTAAAATATCACAACACAGTATTAACCGTCTAAAGAAGTGTAATAAAGTAATGCAATATATTTTAAAGGGGGAGGAAGGAAACTTTTCTTTGGTTTCAAAAACTGAATTTCTCTCAAACTCCCTTTCACTCCAGTGGATAAACAAAACAGATAATTAGTGATCAGGTTACAAGGCTGGTATGAAATAGACAGGGATGGGGAATTCCAATTGGAACAGACATCAATGTGAGTAGTTCACGAATGTCTGTCAGACTTGCATTTACTTATTGCCTTTCATGACCATTAATGTCCCAAAGTGCTTTACAGCTCATGAAAAACTTCAGGAGAGTTATCATTGTTGAAATATAGAAACCATGGCAGCCAGCTGACATAAAACAAAGTCCCATAAACAGCAACGCAACATTGACAGAGACCTGTTTTAGTGAAAAAATAAACATTATAAATATCACCTAATACACCAATGAGCTCTCCATTTTGGATTTTCTGCATTCAGCTGAGAGGGCAGTTAACTCAAAAATAAAGGCATCTCCAACAGTACTGTATTCCTCCAAGTTTTACATTGGATTGCCAGCTTAGAACATCTGTTCAAGTCAGTTGGCATGTGCTAAGTATAGAATTACTTATTTCAAACCTATATCTATATTATGTATACAGCATTACCACAACACAATCCGTAGATAAACGTTTTGCAGTTTAGTTATACCAGAGGTTGAATTACCAACTTTTTCACGCAGAGGGTGGAATGAATTGCCAGAGGAAGTGGTGGAGACTGGTACAACTACATTTAAAAGGCATCGGGATGGGAACATAAATAGGAAGGGTTTAGAGGGATATGGGCTAAATGCTGACAAATGGGACTGGATTAATTTAGGATGTCTGGTCAGCATGGATGAGTTAGACTGAAGGGAATGTTTCTGTGCTATAAATCTCCATGACTCTACTGTACACTGTTGCATGTGCAACATGATATGACTTGCTCTATCAGAAGATATCCATCATGGGATCAGATAAAATATTTCTCAAAAGTAATTTCCTGCCAGACAGCGTATTGTATCCATGTAGTGCTCATTGCAAACTTGAAACATAAATCAACAACTTGCATTTACATAATGTCCTTAAGACAAGTTCCATTTTGCTTCAGAAGGAGAGAAATACGAGACAAAAACTGACAGTGTTAAAGGACTAAGTGGTTACTAGGTTTGGTCAAAGGAGCAGGTTTAAGAGAAGGAAACAGAAATAGACAGTTAAAAGGAGGCAAATCCAAACCTGAAGTCAATGATAGAGAAATGCTTTATAGATTGGAAGAGCAAATATCACAAAAGTACTAAGTACGCATACACAATTCTCAAAGATGCAAGATCAGTTCGCAAATTTTAAAAAACAAAAAGGAAAACCTCTATTGATGATCTATTCTATTGCACAGCAAGGTCCTCAGAGGCATCAAGAAATTAAATTTATATGATACTACTTACATTGATCTAACATTTATAATGTAGACAATCATTCCACAATATTTCAAAGTTGCGATCAGGGAAAATTGATGCAGATCACATCAGGAGTCCATGGAACAGTGACCCAAAGTTTGGTCAAAGAGGTGGGTATTTGGGACTACCTAAAAGGAGACAGATGGAGACATCTAGAAAACAATTCAGGAGGGAGTACCAGAGTTTAAGGCCATATAGGCTGAAAAGACAGATACCCAGTTAGAAGGTGAAAGATGTGGGCATGGGGCATGAGACCAGAATCTGAGGAACGTGCGGATCCTGAATGTTGTCAGGCTCAGGGAGACTACAGAAATGGAAATGGATAAGGCGTGCAGGGCTTTGAACATTAGGAAGTATTGGGAAATTGAGAGTCAATGAAGGTCAACAGGAATAGGAGTGTTGGGTGAGCCGGAATTTGTGTGAAATAGGATAAAGGCTGTAGAGTTTTAAATTAACTACTTTAAACAGAATTTGCTCTTAGTAGAGATGCTTGGTAATCTAAAATGCAACAGTCTAAATAATGATTTGAGATCTTCTCTCCTTAACTAAAATAATATAATGTAAACACCAAATGGCGATCATAGACAGCACACATACTCGGTCATCAAAAGCACAATACACTGCAAGTGTGAAAGCACCTGGAACACAATGTACAGTAACTCAAAGTCTGTAACTGAGGTTCAGTTTGTTTACAAATAGACTTCGTTAAGTGTTAGTTAACTTTCTGACAATGCTCTACTTATAATGTAGATGTGGGTTTGAGCTAAGTAGTTCTATTTCAAAACAAAACTGCAATGAAGTGGCACAACATATTTCTGCAGCTCAGATCAGATCTATTTTTCAAGGGGTTTATTTAGTGCCCCCATTTTCAAACTGCATCAGCCAAAAGGAAGGGTTCAAAATCCCACATCGACGTAAGGTTGCAGCAATCCAGTGAGGTGGAACCTCAGATTCCAAATTTAGGAACAGATCAGTTAAATATGCTGGGTAGGTACACAATACCTGCACAGCCACAATGAAAGCCATCTGCCCCAATAAGACATATACCATCTAATATCTGGCTTCTGATATGCAGGTGACAGAAGGTTACTTTTTTAAAAAAGTAATGAATTCCAAATGGATCGAATTCTGGTCAGCTATGATTTAAGACCAGGAAACATTCAGCTTTGGCTGATAAATGTCAAATGCCAGACAACGTCCACCTCCAGTGAGAATCAAACCATATCCCTTTGATATCAAACGCTATTACCATCAACGAATCCCTCACCATCAACACAGCAAGAACTGTCATTGATCAGACGAACCAGTTACATAAATTGTAGCTTTAAGAGCAAATCAGAGCTGAGAGCTCTTATACAGTAACTCTTCACTCCCCACAGCTTTTCAAGACAATAAGTCACAAATATTTTGGAATATTTTCCCCTTCCCGTGATCAGTACGGCTCCAAAAACTTTCAAGATGCTCAACCCTCCAGGATAAAGCAACCCATTTTATCAGCACCTCATCTCTTGCTTAAAAATTCACTCCTTCCAAAAATGACACATAGAAGCAGCAAAGTGTGCTATATACAAGGTACTATATACAATGCAGCAGCAATGCAGCAATTCAAAGGTTCCTTTGACAGCACGTTTCAAACCCATGACCAGTACCACAAGGGCAGCAGACATATAGGGTGAAATCTTTCCAGGCACTGAACGCACTGGCATTGGTGAAAATGTAGAGAGAATTGCATGGGATCAGCAATAAGGAAATTCCCAATGGAAAGTCTTATTCTCCAAGCAAGTGTTGAATGGAGATTCTCACTCGTCAGTGATGAGAAGCCTATTTGCATGTATTAATGTTCTCATTATAAAGTCTTCTGGCCTTGTTGATGTGCAGTTTCTATTTTTCCTCCCACTTATAGAAAGTAGACAGTGACAATCCCCAACATGAAAGTCAGAGCAGTTACCTAATAACATTAGCTTGCTCCTCCAGCCCTTCCTCTTGCACAAAAGTGCCAACATCAAGGCAATCAACTGCATGCTCACCGCTGTCCACTGGGATCTCCATGGCCCTCCAGCAAAGTGTGCTACCAATTTCCCTCTGTTCAACATGCCTGAAACATTTGACAGGAACTGTGCTGTGCAAACAAAACCAGGCAAGTGCTTTACTGGGTGCACAACTAGACTTTAAAGATGACTTCAGTACCAAGAATCCTCAGAAGTCCTAGCAGTCTCAATAATTTGAAGAGGTTACTGAGAAAATGGATAAAGGCTGAGCAGTAGACATGTCTACAATGGACTTCAGCAAGGCCTTAGATGAAGTTCTGCATGAAGGACTAGTTAGTGGGGGTTAAATCACATGAGATCCAGGTAGAACTAGTCAACTGATACAAAATTGGCTTGATCATAGGAGACAGAAGGTGATGATAGAGGGTTATCAGACTGAAGGCCTGTGACCAATGGTACACCGCAAGGATCAGTGCTGGGTCCATTGTTGTTTGTCATTTATATAAATGACGTGGATGAAAACATAGGAGGCACGGTAAGTTTATGGATGACAGCAAAATTGGTGAAGCAGTGGACACTGATGAAGGGTTTATGCCCGAAACAACAATTCTCCTCCCCCAGGGATGTTGCCTGACCTGCTGTGCTTTTCCAGCACCGCACTCTCGACTCTGGTTCCAGTATCTGCAGTCCTCACTTTCTCCTAGTGAAGAGGAGTACAATGGGATCCTGATCAACTGGACCAATGAGCTGAGAAATGGCAGATGGAATTTAATGCAGATAAACATCAGATGTTGCACTTTGGTAAGACAAACCAGGGCAGATCTTTCATGGTTAACAATAGGGCCCTGAGGAGTGCTGTTGAACAGAGAGACCTAGGGGTGCAGGTACATTGTTCCTTGAAAGTGGCATTACAAGTGGACAGGGTGATGAAGGCATTCAATTTGCTTGCCTTCATTGGTCACAGCATCGATTACAGGAGTTGAGATGTCATGTTATGGCTGTACAAGACATTTGTAAGACCACATTTCGAGTACTGCATAGAAGAACTTTGGTTGGCCTGCTAAAGAAAAGAGGTTATTAGACCGGAAAGGGTGCAAAAAAGATTTACAAGGATGTTACTGTGACTCAGTCAGTTATGAGGAGAGGCTGGATAGACTGGGTTTTTTTTTCCCTGCTGCATCAGAGGCCGAGGGGGTCATCTTATAGAGGTTTAGAAAATCGAGAAAGTCATAGATAGGGTGACTAGTTAAGGTCTTTTCTCCAGGAAAGGGGAGTCCAAAACTATACAACACAGGTTTAAGGTGAGAGAGGCAAGATTCAACAAGGACCCAAGGGGCAACTTTATCACAGAGGGTGGCATGTGTATGAAACAAGCTGTCAGAGAAGTGGTAGAGGTGGATACAATTACAACATTTCAAAGCCATTTGACAGGTACATTGATGGGAAGGGTTTAGAGGGATATGATGCAAGCAATTGGGATTAGTTCAATTTGGGAACCTGGTTGGCATGGACGAGTTGAGCTAAAGAGCTTGTTTTGGTGCAGTATGACTTTGACAGTGGTAAGTACTTGCACGTGTGGCAAGTGGGAAAAATTGACAAGTGGGATGCCATAGGAGTGTGGTGCTTCGATAATGAGATGAATTTGGGAAGATAGTGAGAGAAAATTCTTTAGGGCTTGCAAAGTAACTTCCCAAGAAACTTACCAAAATTGACGTCTAGCCAATTTCTGCTTTTTCTTTTAAAAAAAAGCACATAGGAGTATCACCTGAAAGTTTCCCTACAAACCATGCACCATTCTGACTTGGAAACATACAAGTTTCCTCATTGTTACTGGAACTTCACTTCTAATGGCACTGAGTCTACCTACACCAAACAGACAGCAGCAATTCAAAAGGGCAGCTCATTACCATCTTCTTAAGGATATTTTTAAAAACTTTATTTCTTTATTTTTCTACAATTATACTAAGCCTGTAGTGCTGAACTTTCTAAAACATTTCTTTATTTTTCTACATCTGTAACTAAGATTTTGTACCTGGGTACTTTGTACCTAAGATGGCTCTGTGTCTGGTGACATTCTACACTTTTTACACCTGCCCTCTTTTCAGAGTTCATGTGACAATAAAACCTAAATCTAAATTTAGAATGGGTAATGAATATTGGCTTTGCCAGCAAATGAAAGAATTAAAATAAAACTTCAGTTCATTTGTAACACTTTCAGCCAAGTCAATGCTTTTGGGTTCAAATCCTACTCTAGTACTTAGGCACAATATTCAATGCTGACATTCCAGGTCAGTACAAAAACAGTACTGTGTTGTGGGCCTTGTTTTTATAGGTAACGTGGCCCAATGCTCTCTTAGATCACCACACAAAAAAAATCCCATGATACTATTTTGAACAGCAAAGAAGGTTCTCCAAACATCCTGGCCAATATTTATCTCTCAAATCAATATCACGAAAACAGATTATCTGAACTGGAATCTCAATGCTTTCTGTGGAGGGCTTCTTGTGCATAATTCTGTCGTTGCATTCATTACATTAAATCATTGACATTTCTCTTAAAACAATTAACTTACTCACCAAACTTGTAGACTGAGACTTTACAAAAAAAAATTCACTTGACTGTTACAGAAGGGGCAAGAAAAAGTTAATGTGTCCCAATATAGCACCTCCTACTCTATACTATTGTAATAGTCTTAATATTGGCAAATTACTTACCATGACAAGTAAAAAGGCCAAGGGCAAAACATTTCAATTTGGAAATCACAGACTTGCAATAAGTGCAAAACTTTCTTCAATGTCAATTTCCACTCAGGGGTGCCTCAATACATTTTCAATACTCTTGCTCTACAAGGTATATTCTTCGTAAGACACCCAACACAAGGATACAACATGATTTGGAGGTGCCAGTGTTGGACTGGGGTGCACAAAGTGTACAACCACCTGTTGAATGAACAGCATTCTGAAAGCTAGTGCTTCCAAATAAACCTGTTGGACTATATCCTGGTGTTGTGTGATTTTTAACCAAGGATACAACAGTTTCAACAGCTGGATTTTTAAACACCTCAAAAGGACTTCACTGCACATAAAGTGCTTTAGCATTTAAGATTGTGAAAAGTGCAAGACAAATGCAAGGCCATTCTTTTCCTTCATGCTACCTGATTATTTAAATTACATTGCAAAAAGAAGTTTTGAAAGAAAGCGTTAACCTGTGCAAATCTATATGCAATAGAGCGGAAGACGCTGAGGTTCTTTAGCCACAGACAACATGCAATACTTCCTTTGAAGCACAAGATGAAGCAGATAAGGACACAATCTTTGTCTTATTTCCAAAGTAAAAACGACAACAACAACACTTAGTTAAGTTGTCATATTTCTGATTGAAATTGGCAGCACCTCACTCACAAATACAAAAGGTTTCCGTGCTTACCTAATTAAAACTTCAACGGTATCTGCTTTTTAAAAGATACCTACTCCCAACTGATCTCGATACAGGGTTGTGATACAAAGGTACAAAGAACAAAGCAATATTCTCCATAAAACAACAGATGATATCAAGCTACCCAAGAAATTATAGATTAGACATAGAGATCGAGAACATAGAAATTGAGAAAACTAAAGAGATTATCAGATTCTGCACAGTGCACAGTTGAGAAGCTCCAACCTTCATGCACCTCCCTCACTTGTCTCATTTGGCTCCTACTACTCCTCCTGATCAAGGGTTTTTGGAGGCTGGAGATCAACAATTCTTATAGCTAGTTACTGAAGCAGAGCTATAGGAACTAAATTAGATCATTTAGCCCCTCCGTTGGAACATGAGTAAGCCCTTTGGTCCTTAAAGCCTGGTCCTGCACTCAGTCTCCATTCCAACTTCTTGTCTGTCCCCAATAAACCTCAATTGCCTTGTTTAACTTAGCCTTGAGTAAATTAAATAACAGAGTTTCCACTGTCTTATCTGGAAGTGAATTCCACAAACTAATGATTTGGAGTTAATTTTTTTTCCCTTCCTCTTCACCTGAATAATGAAGACCTCTTACTTTTAAAATTGTGCCCTCCAGCATTCACCACTATTTGATTAGATTATAGCTGATCTGGTTGGCACTCACCTCTAGTCAAGTTCACGGAATGCAGACAGTCAACAAATCAGGATCTTATCAAATGGCAGAACAAGCTCTAGAGACTGAATGGACTAATCCTTCCTCAAATTTGTATGTCACTTTGTATGTTTGTCTGTATTAAGAAATAAAGATAAAACTGATCCAATTCTTTTTTGAAAGATATACTGAATCTGTATCCATTATTCTATCAAACAGTGCACTTTGTCTTCATGTTGCCTCTGCTTCTTTTTACAATTCATTCAACTTGTGTCATCGCATTGTTAAACCATCAGCCACTAGAAAAATTTATATTTACTCTACCTAAATCTTTAGGATTTTAAATATCTCCATCAAATCTCCTCTTAATTTATTCTAAGGAGAGCAACTCCAGCTTCACTTCACTGTAAACATACTAGCAAAAGTATTCTGCACCCTCTTCAAATCCTTTGCACTATTTCTAAACCAGTGTCTAAAATTAGATTTGGGTGCATTAGAATATAGCTGTATATAGTACAAGCACAAATAGTGCTCTACACCTCTATTTATAAAGCCCAGGTTCCCAATACTATGAACCGCTTTGCTAAATTGTCATGTCATATTTAAAGATCTATACAAAGCCACCCACGGACCCTTTTTACTTTTTTTAAGATTAGATTACTTAGTGTGGAAACAGGTCCTTCAATCCAACAAGTCCACAGCGACCTGCCAAAACACAACCCACCCAGACCCATTCCCCTAACACTACGGGCAATTTAGCATGGCCAATTCACCTAACCTGCACATTTTTGGACAGTGGGAGGAAACCCACGCAGACACGGGGAGAATGTGCAAACTCCACACAGGCAGTCGCCTGAGGCGGGAATTGAACCCAGGTCTCTGGCGCTGTGAGGCAACAGTGCTAACCACTGTGTCACCATGCCACCCCTTCTTTCAAGTACACTCTTAAATTGTATCATTAAGCATATAGTGTCTTCACGCTCCCTAACAAAATACATCATTTCACTTTTTTGTGTTGAATTCCTTCTGCTACATGTCATCTCAAAGTCTATTGCTCACTTTCTCACCATTTCCTATATTTAAGGTAATTTGCATATATCAAAATATAATTGGATATAAATCCAATTTACTAATGCTTAGCAAAAACAGTGGTACTCTAGTACTTAACCTTAGGAAATTCCAGTGTATACCTTCCTTTAGCCCAAAACAAACCACTCATAACAAATGCTTTCTAATTTTTGCCAATTTTATATCCCTACTGTTACAGCTCATTTTATGCCATCAGCTTCAATTGTTACTGATAAGTTTGAAGTGTCACTCCATCAAAAAATGGTTGAATGTTCATATAAATAACAACTGCACTGCCATCATTTATCCTTTCTGTTAACATATTCAGCCACAATATGATCTCGCAACTCCTATACTCAATGCTCTGACCAATAAAGGAAAGCACCTTCTTCACGATCCTATCTACCTGCGACTGCACTTTCAAGGAACTATGAACCTGTACTCCAAGGTCTCTTTGTTTAGCAACATTTTCCCTATTGGTTAGGCCACTTTTGGAATATTGTCTGCAATTTTTGTCTCCCTCCTTTCAGGAAGGACACTGTGAAACTTGAAAAGGGTTCAGAAAAGATTTACAAGGATGTTGCCAGGTTTGGAGGATTTGAGCTATAGGGAGAGTTTGAATAGGCTGGGGCAGATTTCGCTGGAGCGTCGAAGGCTGAGGGGTGACCTTGAGGTTTACAAAATCATGAGGGGCATGGATATGGTAAATAGACAAGGTCTTCTCCCCAGGGTGAGGGAGTCCAGAACTGGAGGGCATAGGTTTAGGGTGAGGGGGGGAAAATTTAAAAGGGACCTAAGGGGTAATCTTTTCACGCAGAGGGTGGTGCATATATGGAATGAGCTGCCAGAGGAAGTAGAGGAGGCTGGTATAATTGCAACATTTAAAAAGGCATCTGGATGGGTATATGAATAGGAAGGGTTTAGAGAGATATGAGCTAACTGCTGGACTAGATTAGGTTAGGTTAGGATATCTAGTCGGCATGGATGAGTTAGACCAAAGGGTCTGTTTCCGTGCTGTACATCTGACTCAAGTCAAATATAACTTATCCAAAATAAACCCTAGCTCTCTTTTATCCATCTACAATTGTGGAAGTGGCTACTAATATTTTCCTGCTTGTTTCTAAATGTTTCTCCATGAGCAGACCTAAATTCACTTGACTATAATTGTCATACTTACCCTTTGCCTTGTCCTGAACAAGGCTGCAATCCTCCAATTCTTTTGGAACCACCTCTATATAAGCAGCAGAGGAAGATGCTCTGAACTTCTACCCTTACTTCCCCAGCATATGGCACACCTGGCCTGGATAACTTGATTCTAAATACAGCCAGCCTTGCACTGCCTATTTTTACGGCATCCAGTATTCCAACCTCATTTAGCTTTAGCAATATCTTCTTCATTGGTGAACACTTCTATAGAATACTTCTCAAAAATCACAAATCTGTTTAGTATCTCAGTCATGCCATCTATCTCCACCAGTAGACTGTCTTTTTGGCCCTTCATAGGCCCCAGAACCTGTCTGATAACACTTTTACTGCTATTATGCTTAAAGATGCCCTCTGTTAGATTTCTCCTTAATATGCTGAAATTATCTTCCTTTAGTTAAGTATTTTACTGGGGTGCATGATGGCCTAGTAGTATTATCACTGGATTGTTAATCCAGAGGCCCAGGCTCTGGTGACCAAAGTTCGAATTCTGTCACAGCAAATGGTAGAATTTGAATTCAATTTTAAAAATCTGGAATTAAGAGTCTAATGACTATGAATCCATTGCCAATTGTTGGCAAAAACCCATTTGGTTCACTAATGGCCTTAAGGAAGGAAGCTACTATCCTTACCTGGTCTGGCCTACTTGTGATTCCAGACTCTCAGCAATGTGATTGACTCTTAACTAATCTTCATTTAATTTAATACAATGGTCACTATCGGCTAGATGCTCCCCAACTTTGACAATCACCAATTCATCCATCACATTCCTCAAGACAAAATCCAGCCATACTTCCTTCCTCATTGGGCAGAAAACATATTGACCAAGAACATGCTCCCAAACTTCAGAAATACCCTTCTCTACCGTTAACAAAACTACTATCCCATTCCATGCTGGGATAGTTAAGTTATCTCATCTTATCATCATGACTCTATGCACTTGTGTAATTTCTTTGCAAGCCTGTTATTTTATTCCCTTCCTACTATTCAGAGACTTATAAAATATAAGTGGTGTTGTGGCTCCTCTTTTTTTCCCTAAATTCCAAGTAAATAAATTATCCCCTTAAAGGCAATATCTCTTCCAAACACAAAGGTTCACAAATACAGCTGACAACACTGGATCTACTTCAGTACCACCTCTCTTCATCACTGATTTGTCACACTTCTTATCTGACCACTAGTACTAAATGAGTACAAACTTTCTCCAGTTAACCATTGAAAAGACTGAAACCATTGCCTTCCATCTCCAAAAACTCCATTCCCTATCCATTTTTATCCCTTTTCCCAGCAGTTCTCTATACACATCTGCCCCAGCCTACTTTCATCTCTATCATTCACAAACTCAGATCTGACCTCAGAACATCTGCTACTGAATTCTTCACTAAACACTTCCTATTGCCTTAACAATTACCACATTCCCCTCATCGACTTCCAGCCTTTTACCTTCCACAACCTTCAGCTTAATAATCCTGCAGCTCATATTCTATGCTTTAGCACCCCATCCACCCATTACAGTTATATGGGGCTGGTTTGCAAAGCAGTGTGATGCCAACAGCTTGGGTTCAATTCCCACACCTCCATGAAGGACATTACTTCTCAATCTTCACCTCACCTGAGGTGTGGCAGCCCTCAGATTAGATCATAAGACCATAAGACATAGGAGCGGAAATAAGGCCATTCGGCCCATCGAGTCCACTCTGCCATTCAATCATGGCTGATTGGCATTTCAACTCCACTTACCCGCATTCTCCCTGTAGCCCTTAATTCCACCAATCATCTCTCTAACGACAGAGCAGCCCTATAGCCTGGTAAGATTATGGTGGCTTGACCTGACACCTACATGCTTCCTGGCCAAACTGCCTCTCAGTCCAGCAAGACCTCTGTACTACCATTTCATCCTTGATTCCAAATCCCTCCATGATCTCATCCCAATTTTCTGTGTAACTTTCTCCAGCCCCACAACCTCAAAGATCACTGGTTCTCCATTTCTAGCCCCTGATACAATCCCGATTTTAGTCACTCCATTAGTTGAGATCATTTTCATCTGCTAGGGCTCATACTTTTGGAATTTCCTCCATAAACATCCACAGTTTCCTTCAGGATAAATGGCAAAATTATCAAAAGCCATGTGTGGAGAAAGTATTTTTTTTAAAAAAAGGTGCATTTAGGATCTTAAGTGCATTTTGTAAGTGTGTGGAGAAGGTAGATTCAATTATGGCTTTCAGATAATTATCCAATTTCCTTTTGAAGAGAAAATATTTGTAGGCTACGGGGAAATAATGGGAGAATGGGATTCTTGTAGACAACATGAATAGGACGATTTGTATGTCTTCAGATTGTGCCGAAACCATTCTGCATCCATAAGACACTCCCTGCAGAGATCGGAACCAGGTGGATTTTATTGACTACGAGATCCTTGATTGGGGTTGTTAACCTGGGTCAACCAGGGAGCCGTGTCTGACTGATATAAACAGAATATTCAGAATCCCCACACTTCAGGGACCCATACCAAGCTGGCTGGCCACATGTAGATAAAGGGTGACTTGGTGACCTCTGCACAGTTATTTCAATCCCTAAAATCTAACTTTTCAATCAAAGGAAGATGATTTGAGGTGACTAGTTAAAAAGACAGAAATAGATACTGTAACATGGTAAGCCTACAGGACTAAGCATACCCATCACAGAGAGATAAATACCACACATTGATTGGATTGAGCAACCTCTTCCTGCACTATAATTCCCATTATTGTTATAAAACGTATTTTGTCTCTTTTACAAAGAGAGCAGAACGGCGGCTCAGTGGTTAGCATTGCTGCCTCACAGGGACCCAGATTAAATTCCAGTCTTTGGCAACTGTTTGTGTGACGTCTGCACATTCTCCCAGTGTCTGCGTGGGTTTCCTCTGGGTGCTCAGTTTTCCTCCCATAATCCAAAGATGTGCAGGTCAGGTCAATTGGCCATGCTAGATTGGCATAGGGAAGTGTAGGTTAGATAGATTAGTCAGGGGCAAATATAGGATAGGGAAATGGGTCTGGGTGGGTTACTCTCCAGAGGGTCGGCATGGACTTGTTGGGCCAAAGGGCCTGTTTCCACACTGTAGGAATTCTAATTCTAATCTTAATTTAAATGTAGACCTAATGGTACTTTCAAAATATTAAGTTGTGGGGTTAGGATGATCATTTGCGTCTTCAAACAAACATTCAGTTCTCCAAATTGCAAAGAAGCACAGATAGCAGACTACAGCATATCTGCTATCAGTGGTGTTCCTGTAATGGGAAAGTGCATTCTATTCAGTTTTCTATTTTAATATTAGTTTGTAAGAAACCATGTATGTACAAGGCAGAGTGGTTAAAAGCATACAACTCAAGCACATCAGCTACATTTAACTTATACAACCACAATGACTCAAAGCCACAGGCGCTCTGACTTAAGTACTTTTTGCTACTTTGTTACCCAACAATTCCAGGAGTGAAACATCAAAATAAAGGTATGACACCTCTTTGCTGCTAACATATCTGCAGTTCTTCCCACATCTCCTGCACAATGACTGAAGAAGCATGCCAATATAGTGTAGACACCTACCAATAGCACTGGGATATAAATGGGGTCAGATAGATCCGTTGGCTGGATGGCTGGTTTGTCACCAACAGTGCAGGTTCAGTCCCTGTGCCGGCTGAGGCCACCATTAAGGTCCTATCTTAACAACCTCATCCATCACCTGGGGCATTGTAGCCCTCAGGTTAAACTCACAACTAGGCTTCCCCATCTAATGAGAGCGCAAACCTATGGTCCTCTGAGATGATAGCAACTTTACCTAAATGGAGGAGACTCACAATGGTTGGGTCTGGGTGAGTTTTGAGAGGATTTGTAGCTCCAGTTAAGGTTCTGGATGTAGGTTTGTTCGCTGAGCTGGAAGGTTCATTTCCAGACATTTCGTCACCCTACTAGGTAACATCTTTAGTGGGCCTCAGGCAAAGCACTGTACATGATTCCTGCTTTCTATTTACATGTTTGGGTTGGTGTTGTTATTTCCTGTGATGTCATTTCCTGTTCTTTTTCTCAGGGGATGGTAGATGGGGTCTAACTATGTGTTTGTTGATAAGAATTCTCACGCATGTCTCTGTTTGGCTTGTCCTAGGATGGAGGTGTTGTCCCAGTTGAAGTGATGTCCTTTCTTATCTGTACGTAAGGATGCTAGTGACAGAGGGTCATGTTGTTTTGTGGCTAGTTGGTGTTCATGTAACCTGGTGGCTAGTGTTACGGAACATCTAGAAATGAACCTTCCAGCTCAGCGAGCAAACCTACATCCAGGTTGGGTCTAGTTTTGATGCTGGATTGACTTGACATTGAATCTGATTTAAGAACATAGGAATAGGAATAGCCAGTCAGTCCACTAAACTTATTCTGCCATTTAGTGAATTCATGGCTAATCTAGGTCACCCATCTACTTAACTTGGATCATCCATGTCCCTCAATGCCATTACCTAACAGAAGTCTATCAAAACAAAATGATTAAGTGAGCTAGAATCTACTCACATTTGTGGGAGAGAGTTCTACACTTTGCATGAAAAGCTGCTTCTTAATTGTCACAACCAAGCAAGGAGGAATGAATGCATCCCCCACTCTTCAACCTTTTCAGCTGACCACAAGGAAGATTTAATGATTTTTTTTAGCATGCAGCTCTACCTCACCTCAATAAAAATGTAGTTATTTAGTTCACACAAAATATTACACAGCCAGTTAACAAAGTTTTCTTGAGTACAAGCAAGAGGAATCTTATTACTTTCAAATACTGATAAAATTAATAAAAGACATAACACCAAAACACGCATACATACAAAATTAAAGACGTAAGAGCATCCACTGCAAAGGGGAGGAAAGAAGATCCTCCATAATGGGATAACTTTCTTTCCTGAATGGCCTAACTGTTATTTTAAGGTTATGTCCCTTTTACCAAATCAACCCACCACGAGAAAGGGTTTCTCTTTACCTACTCCATAAATTCTTCTTCCTTAAGACTGTAATCAAACTTTCCATCTACATTCCAAGGAATACAAGTTTCACTTGTGCAATTTCTCCTTATATTCTAACTTTCAGAATTCCAATAACATACTAATAAGTTTATTCTATGCCTGTCCAAAGTTGATACTTTTTTTAAAGGTGTGATGCATCCATCTCTAAATATTTCCTGTACCCAGAGATTTGCATTATGATAGCAAAGTCTTTTCTCCATTATATTCTTGCTCTCAACTTGTAAAGGCCATACTTTCATCATGGCAGGACTCTTATCAGCATTAACGCACAGAAGGATCTTGGGTTCAAGCCCACAGGCTCCCTGAAAGTGGCCATTCAATTATATAGGGTGGTAAAGGAGGCATATGGCATGCTTGCCTTTTTTGAATGAGGAATTGAATGCAAAAGTTCAGATGTTATGTTGCAGCTTTATAAGGCTCTGGTTAGGCCACACAGGGTATTCCATTCAATTCTGGTCGCCACATTACAGGAAGGATGTGGAGACTTTAGATAACGTGCAGAAAAGATTTAGCTGGATGAGAGAGTATGTGCTATAAGGAGAGGGGAGTGAAACTGGTGTCATCTTCTCAGAGTGGAGACTTGATAAGAAGTCTACAAAATGAGATGCATAGATAGGGTTGACAGTCAGAATGTTCTGCCCCCAGAGTTGATATGTCTAACACTAAGGGGCATGCATTTAAGGTGAGAGGAACAAAGTTCAAAGGAGATGTGAGGGGCAAGTTTTTTTTAAAAACACAGAGTGGTAGGAGTCTGAAATACACTGCCGGGGTGATAGTGGAGACAGACATGATAGCAGCATTTAAGAGACTTTTAGGTAAGCACATTAATATGAAGGAATGGAGGGATATGGACCAAAGGCAGGCAGAAGGGATTAGTTTAATTTGGTATCATGTCTGGCACAACATCATGGGCCAATGGGCCTGTTGCTGTGCTTACAGTTCTATGTTCATACGTTATTGTACATATCGAAAACATTTTAGTGATCCATTTGCCTGAACACCTAAAACTCCACATTTTACACTCATCATTTAAAATAAAAATTATGAAGGGCATGGATAGGGTGAATAATCAACATCTTTTTGTAGGGTGGGGGAGTCCAGAACTAGAGGGCACAAGTTTAAGGTGAGAGGCGAAAGATATAAAAAGGACCTGAGGGGTAACCTTTCCACACAGAGGGTGTTGCATGTATGGAACAAGCTGCCAGGTGAAGTGGTGGAGGTGGCTACAACGACAACATTGCAAAGGCATCTTAGATGGGTATATGAATAGGAAAGGTTTAAAACGTTGTGGGTCAAATGCTGGCAAATGGGACTAGGTCAGAATGGGATGACTGGTCAGTGCAGAAAAGTTGCACTGAAGGGTCTGTTTCTATGATACTATAAAAAATGCTAAAAATCTATCTTATTTTCAAAGTCAAAATGAGTTACCTCACACTTAACTACCAGTTACTTACTGTTACTTGAATAAAAGTTATTTTAGAATTTGGATATGAACTAGTAGCATAGAGGTTTGCTGTGTGTCTATGAAGGGTTGAATGATTAATTAGTAAATATTTCTATAACCAAAGTGATTTCCTTTTTTTAAAAAAAACAGTCTGAGGAAGATAAATTTTGAAGGTTAATGGGAATTTGTTTACATTGGGAGAATTTTTCATGAGTAAGTACACTATTGTGCATTAGGCTTTCAAGTGTAAATTTTTTTTTCAATTAGTAGAAATATCCACACCTTGTCCAAAAATCCCGATTGTTTCAGTTTGGCAAGGAATCCTTGTTAGCTCTCGCTAATCTGTTAAAATTTCTGTTGGTTTTCAGTAGATTTGTCTTTTATTATAAATTCTAATAACTTCCCCTCAATAGCTGTTACACCAATAGGAATAATTTCCAATTTTTTCTCTCAAAACATTTTTAAATAATGGAGTTACATTTTCAATTTTCCAATCTCCAACGAAAACTCTTACATCAAGTATACTTTAGACTACAGCTAGCTAATTCATTTGCTATTTGCTCACTAACGATAAGGCTCTTGAAAATTTTCATTTTTAGAGCCATCGTGTTCCCCATCATGTGTTGGGTCTAGTTTGCTTACTTTTTGGATGTCACACAGAATCATTTGACAGTGGGAATAGATCAAGAATATAATCCAAAAAAAAATTTCACCAGCAAGACAAACTGCATTTTTCAGGATAGATCACCCAAGTGTCCTGGCCAACATTTATTTCTCAACAAACACACCGAAACAGATCAGGTGGCAATTACCACATTGTTCTTTGTGGCCCTTGCTGTGCGCGAATTGGCTGACGCATTTCCTGCATGAAAATGGTGACTGCACTGCAAAAGTACATTAACGATTGAAAGTCATTTGGAGACATCTGTGGTCACGAAAGATACCACGTAGATATGTCTCTTTTCTTTACATATACTTCAATGCAAAGTGTCTAGCAAAGTAAAATGCAGCAAAAAAAAAACTCAGATCAATCGAAGCTAAATAAATAGGGAGAAGGAAGGACTCGGCGTCTGAGGTGGACCCAGGGGTGAGGAGATGGCATAGAAAAGGGAGAATAACTATATTTAATTCAGAGTTGCATTATTGTTAAGCAGACCAGCAGACATGACTAACGGTTCAAACAAAAATGAGGCAGAGAGATTTGGAATGGTTGAGGTACTGAATACACATCACTTTTAGTATATTGCTGTATGGAACAAGTACATTCAGTCATCAAAGTTGGCTAAATTGATCCAGAAACTGAACATTGTTTAAACCTTTTGACACACGTGTACGAGGGTGGGGGAGGGGATAGAGAAGCAAGGATTCTTCACCTACAACTGCCTGTGTTGCACCTGAAAAACAAGTGGTTGGCAGTTGGAGATCTAACACTTTGTGCATACATGTGTTGAATGGTAATTTGCTTTCTCCCCCCCCACTCCCCCCCCCCCCCCCCACTCCCCCCACTGTGACCCCATTTCAAAGACTGAAAATTGCAGGACGCCACAGTTGAGAGCTATTGGACAAGGGGGATGCAGGGCAGGGAGATGGTGGGGTGAGATGTGGCACAGAGAAGATTTGGGGATAGCAAGAGACAAAGCATTTAATCCGCAGAGGTTTTCATTGGCATTTTTGCAACAGGACAGTGGAACCACTGGAAGTTGACCAGAGGAGGCTACTCTCTACTTTCAAGTGCAGTCTGTTGTCATAGATACCACCAAAGCCTAGGATAGGTTCTTCCACCATCCCCTGCCTGCTGCCAAAATTGCTAAACTGACTACATTTCTGTTTCTCTTTATAGAAAATGTCCCTTCTGCCACTCGCAATGACAAATAGGATGCAGATAGTGCAAAACATACTAAAATAGTGCGGAAAGACTGGCAACAAAAGCTCTCCCCAGAATACTGTAGTCATATACTTTAGTGTTACGAATGTATCAAGGCTGATTTTTAGCACAACAATAAATATCAAAACATACAAAATAAAATATTCGTAACGACTGGGTAAAAACAATGACTGCCGATGCTGGAAACCAGATTCTGGATTAGTGGTGCTGGAAGAGCACAGCAGTTCAGGCAGCATCCTGATTTTACTGCTCCTCAGATGTTGCCTGAACCGCTGTGCTCTTCCAGCACCACTAATCCAGAATTTGTAACGACTGGTCAACCATTGCAAAGACTTTCTCTATTTATCCTATCCATACTCATGATTTTATAAACCTCTATAAGGTCACCCCTCAGCCAACACTCCAGGGAAAACAGCTCCAGCCTATTCAGCTTCTCCCTATAGCTCAAACCCTCCAACATCCTTGTAAATCTTTTCTGAACCCTTTCGAGTTTCACAGCATCCATCCTATAGGAGGGAGACAAGAATGGCACACAATATTCCAAAAGGTGGCCTAACCGATGTTGAGGCTGTACAAAACATGACCTCCCAACCCCCAAACTCAATGCTCTGACGGAAAAAAAAAGGGAAAGCATACCAAATGCCTTCTTCAATATCCTATCTACCTGTGACTCCACTTTCAAAGAACTATGAATTTGCACTCCAAGGTCTCTGTTCAGCAACACTCTCCAGGAGCTTACCATTAAATGTACATGCCCTGCCCTGATTTGCCTTTCCTAAATGCAGCAACTCATATTTATCTAAGTTATTTCTAAATTACATTGCAACAATGTTGCCAGATAAGCTCTGTCAGGTAATGTCTTAAATTGTCCTTTGTTAATAATATCAATCCTCTTGTTGGCAATACTACAGATCACAACATAAATGGATAGAAACTGTCATTGAAAAAGTCCCCAGTTGAGATCATCTTCCCACTGGTGCAAAATAAAAGCTGCTCGAAATTGAACAAAAACAATGCTAAGTGTTTTTCTTTAAATAATACTCAACATCAATCCTCTAATTACAACATTAACAAAAAAAAATACAAAAACTGCAGATGCTGGAAATCAGAAACAAAAATAAAAATTGCTGGAAAAACTCAGCAGGACCAGCAGCATCTATGGAGAGAAAGCAGAGTTAATGTTTCTAGCCCAGTGACCTTTCAGTTCTGAAGGAGGATCACTGGACCTAAACTTTAACTCAGATTATAACTGTATTTATTAAGGATACATAGTGATGTCCTCTTGAACAGCCTCCCTCTTGTCAGCTCCTAACCACTTCCTGTTTATAACCAGGTATTCATGTGTTCTAAATAACTGCTAACGTACTTAGGACTACATTCCACTTTCATTTCTTTCTCTTTCCTTTAACTCTTCAATCATCATGACTCCTTTCATTCTCAGCTCCACTCCCCCAACTACCCCACTCTGAAATACTGCTTTTGCAAATCCCTACCTCAAATCTGTAGTTTTCCCTCAGTGTCTCTCGATCTCATTGAGTCACTCTGCATTGGCTTATTACCAGCAGCAATCCCACCCATCCATTCTATTCTCACTCTGCATGTCCAGCCCTGCACAGGAGAGGCACAAGATGACGACTTGGGGAAAGGAGCCTAAAAGGAAAGTGGTAAGGAGTATCCAAAGTCCAGAAAACTTCCAGGGAAGAGAGACAGATAGACCAAGAGACACCTCAACACAGATAATGGATGTGACAAAACATCCAAGAGTGCTATCATTGGAAAACCAAGTGCATTGGTTGGTAAGAAGCTGCTAAGTGAGCTGAATAGTTAAAATTTAGAAAAATGTATCATTTATTAGCTGCTTCCGTAAGGAACACTACCAAAAGAGAAGTAAAATAAAACAATAAAGTAAACCAAAGAAAAATAAAATTGACACAAGCAAACATAAGCTACCAGTAATTTTTATAGTAAGTTCATACTTATTCTAAGGGTAACAAATAGCTTTTAAGAGAGTTATGAGATGGCACCTCAGAAGAACCAAGTGAAGTGTACATCCATAGTATGTGTGAAGTCATGAACACAGCATGTATCCAAAACACATCTGTGGAAAATATCACCAACTGCACACACGTGGGTTTCTGGTTTTCTAGCTTCAGCAGCAGTGTGTTTGTAAGGCAGAGGACTTACACGTATGGGGTGGGGTGGGGGGAGGGGCGGTCACACTGCAGGTTCGCAGCGTGCTTCAGAGACGGAATGGCTGAACACCAGATAGTCTGGGGTAGTCAGGCAATTAGTGCAAGAGACCCCAGTATATTCAACTTGCCAATCTGTATTTAATTTTGGAAACTGGTGAGCACAATAGTTCCTCAAGGGAATGCAGCTACAGCCAAGTCCATGGCATCACTGGCATCTCAACCATATGATAGTGGGTAAAGGGCGAGTGGGCAGAAAAGGAGAAATCGAAGGGCAACTCCATAAGCAGGGGATCAGACAAGCATATGTGCAGGATTAAATATAACTCTAGGATCATGTTTTGCCTCCCTGGTGCCAGTGTCAGGATGTCACAGAATGGCTCTCTGACATCCTTGTAAGAAAGGGAAAATCAGCTGCAGTCATAGTCCATATTTATAATACCAACATGGATAAGTTAAGTAAAGTTGCTCCAAAATTAGATTTCAGGTCATTTAGAAGGAAGTTAAAAATCAGGACTGACCTCAAAAGCTGTAATCTCAAGATTATTCCCAGTGTCACAGGCTAGTGAGCATAAGAACAGGACAGATCAAATGAACTTGTGGCTAGAGAACTGGGGTAGGGGGAGGACATCAGATTTGAGGCACTAGGGCCAGATCTGAGGCAGGTGGGACATGTACCAGCTGGAAGGGTTATATCTTAACAGGACTGGGGCTGATACCCTTGCAGAGAGGTTTGCTGGTGCTGTTGGGGTGGGTTTGAACTCGTTTGTCAGGGTGATAAGAACCTGAAGGACAACACAAATTAGAAGGGAGTAACAGGAAATAGAAAAGATTCTCAAGAGACTGGAAGACAGGGAAATAACACCATGCATAATGTACACATCAAATCCAGATTTTCATCAAAAAAGAATTAAGGACACTAACTGAATACATGCAGGACTTGCAACAAAGCAGATGTCTGAAAAGGCACAAACAGACATAAATGTGGTCTAATTGCCATGACAGAAACATGGCTGCAAGGTGACCAGGATGGGGAATTAAACATTCAAGGACGTTTGAAGTTAAGAAGAACAGATGTGGGAAAATGAGATACAGTTGCACTGATAATAAAGGACGTCATCAGTATATCAGTGAGGCAGGATCTCAGATCAGTAGAATAATGCATGGAATTGTGAGCTTTGAATGGAACTAAGTAATAGCAAAATGTATTAGATATTGGTTTGAGTTATTTATAGGCCACCAATTGGAAGTAGCAGTGTGGAGCATGGTGCTAATCAGGAGATGAGAGAAACATGAAGCATGGAAATATTATCATGGATGACTCCAATTTGTAAATAGACTGGATAAACCCTGAACACTGAAGCTGTGGAGGATATGTTTCTGAAGAGACTTAAGGATGGTTTTTGAACTAGTATGTTGAGGCCATGAGTTTAGGAGAGTCTATTTTAGATCTTGTATTTTTTAATGAGAAAGGATTAGTTATGTTGTAAAATAACCTTTATGGATCAGTGACCTACAGAAAGTGAGGTAGTTCAATCTGAAGCAAGGTTGTTAAGTTTGAAGAGGAGACATTATGAAGGAATGAAGCATCAATTAACAGATGGATTAGGAAAACATATTAAGACCATAAGACATAGGAGCAGAAATTAGGCCATTCAACCCATTGAGTCTGCTCTGCCATTCAATCATGGCTGATAAGTTTCTAATCCCATTCTCCTGCTTTCTCCCCATAACCGTTGATCCTCTTGATACTCAACACTATCAATCTCAGTCTTAAATATATTCCATGATCTCACCTCCACAGCCTTCTGTGGCAATGAATTCCATAGAGTCATCATTCCCTGGTTGAAGACGTTTCTCCTTATCTCCATTCTAAAAGGTCTTCTAAGGCTGTGCCCTCGAGTCCTAGTCTCTCCTACCAATGGAAACATCTTCTCAACATCTATTCTGTCCAAGCCATTCAGTATTCTGTATGTTTTAGTTAGATACACCCCTCATCCTTCTAAACTCCATATATTCCTCATATGTAAGCTTTTCATTCCTGGGACCATTCTCGTGAACCTCCTCTGAACACACTCTTGGGCCAGTGCATCCCTTTGGAGATATGGGACCCAAAACTGTACACAATACTCCAAATGTGGTCTGACCAGAGCCTTATAGAGCCTCAGTACATCCCTGCCTTTATATTCAAGTCCTCTCAAAATAAAAGCCTTTATTGCATTTGCCTTCCTAACTACTGACTCAACCTGCAAGTTTACCTTGAGAGAATTCTGGACTAGAATTCCCAAGTCACTTTGCACTTCAAACCTCTGAATCTTCTGCCCATTTAGAAAATAGCCCATGCCTCTATTCTTCCTACCAAACCTTCCCACATTGTACCCCACTCGCCACTTTGCCCAACCTGCCCAAATCCTTCTGCAGCCTCTCCAATGCTACCTGTCCCTTTACCTACCTTTGTATCATCTATAAACTTAGCCAATTCCTTCATTTACATCATTAATGGTTAAAGTGAAAGGCATGGCTGTATAAAAGCAATGGATAGTCTTTAAAGAACGGTTACCTGACTTGCAACTATACATTCCTTCAAGATACAAAAACTCAAAATGTCAGTCATCAACTGCTGATGAAGCAAGTTAAAGATTAAGTAACAGGCATATAAAGTTACATAGAAACAGAAGATAGGAGAAGACAACTCGAGCCTCCGTCGCCATAGCTGATTATAAAGCTTAATGCCCCTATCCCAACCATTTCCCTTCATCTCTTTAGCCACAAGAGCTATATCAACCGCCTTCTTGAAAACACATGTTTTGACCTCAACCTCTTTCTATGGTAGCAAGTTCACCACTCTCTGGGTTTCTCTTTACCCCACTCCTAAAAGGTTTACCCCTTATCCTTAAACTATGGCCCCTGTTTCTAGATTCCCTTATCATCAGGAACATCCTTCCTGCATCTAACCTGTCTTACCCTGTAAGAATGATAAGTTCTCTCTTATTCTTCTAATATTCTCTCTTCACATCAGGCCCTGCTATCCCAGGAGTCAATTTGGTAAATCTTCGCTGCAATTCCTGTATAACAAAAGCATTTTTCCTCAGAAACCAAAACTGCTCACAATATTCCAGGTGTGGTCTCATTAATGTTCTGTATGATTGCAGCAAGACATTCTTGTTCCTGGACTCTAATCCACTTGCTACGAGGGCCAATGTACAGTTTGCCTTCTTTACTGCCTACTACACCTGCGTACATACTTTCAGCAACTGGTCCACAAGGACACCCAGGTCTCATTGAGCATTCCCCTCACTCAGTTTACAGCCTTTCAAAGATTAACCCGCTATTTTTGCTATCAAAGTGGGTAACGTCACATTTATTCACATTTTACTGCATGGCCTTGCATTTGCCCATTGACTCAGCCTTTTCAAATCAAACTGCAATATCTCTGCATCTTCCTCACAGCTCCCCCTTCCATACAGTTTTGAGATATTATATTTCATTCCCTCATCAAAAATAATAGAAAATCTCAGGAATGGAAGGCTTTTAGAATACAGTAAAGGAGAACAAAGAAACTGAGAAGGAAAAGGAGAATAGAATAGGAATGCAATCTAGCGAGTAACATAAATATGGACTGTAAATACTTTGAAGACTACACAAAATGGAAACATTTCAAATGTGAGTTCATTAAATGCAAAGGCACAGAATTTATAATGAGAAACACAAAAATGGAAGAGAAGCCAAATGATTATTTGAATCAGAGATGTAGAGCATGGAAACAGACCCTTCAGTCCAACCTGTCCATGCCGACCAGACATCCCAACCCAATCTAGTCCCACCTGCCAGCGCCTGGCCCATATCCCTCCAAACCCTTCCTATTCATATACCCATCCAAATGCCTCTTCAATGTTGCAATTGTACCAGCCTCCACCACATCCTCTGGCAGCTCATTTCATACACGTACCACCCTCTGCATGAAAAAGTTGCCCCTTAGGTCTCTTTTATATCTTTCCCCTCTCACCCTAAACCTATGCCCTCTAGTTCTGGACTCCCCGACCCCAGGGAAAAGACTTTGTCTATTTATCCTAACCATGCCCCTCAATTTTGCAAACCTCTATAAGGTCACCCCTCAGCCTCCAACGCTCCAGGAAAAAAAACCGGGGCTGTTCAGCATCTCCCTATAGCTCAGATCCTCCAACCCTGGCAACATCCTTGTAAATCTTTTCCGAACCCTTTCAGGTTTCACAGCATCTTTCCGATAGGAAGGAGACCAGAATTGCAAGCAATATTCCAACAGTGGCCTAACCAATGTCCTATACAGCCGAACATGACCTCCCAACTCCTGTACTCAATACTCTGACCAATAAAGGAAAGCATACCAAACGTCTTCTTCACTATCCTATCTATCTGCGACTCCACTTTCAAGGAGCAATGAACCTGCACTCCAAGGTCTCTTTATTCAGCAACACTCCCTAGGACCTTACCATTAAGTGTATAAGTCCTGCTAAGATTTGCTTTCCCAAAATGCAGCAACTCACATTTATCTGAATTAAACTCCATCTGCCACTTCTCAGCCCAGTGGCCCATCTGGTCAAGATCCTGTTGTAATCTGAGGTAACCCTCTTCGCTGTCCACTACACCTCCAATTTTGGTGTCATCTGCAAACTTACTAACTGAACCTCTTATGCTCGCATCCAAATCATTTATGTAAATGACAAAAAGTAGAGGGCCCAGCACCGATCCTTGTGGCACTCCACTGGTCACAGGCCTCCAGTCTGAAAAACAACTCTCCACCACCACCCTGTCTTCTACCTTTGAGACAGTTGTGTATCCAAATGGCTAATTCTCCCTGTATTCCATGGGATCTAACCTTGCTAATCAGTCTCCCATGGGGAACATTGTCGAACGCCTTAGTGAAGTCCATAAAGATCACATCTACTGCTCTGCCCTCAATCTTCTTTGTTACTTCTTCAAAAAACTCAATTTACACAGAGGAATAAACAAGCTGGCCCAGAGTTAAAGATCAGAGTGACGAGGGAGTTAAAGGAAATTAGTATTCGTAAGAAGATTGTACTGGAGAAATTAATGGGGATGAAAGTTTATAGCTGCCCAGGACCTGACAGTCTATATCCCAGAGCTTTGAAGGAAGTGGCTAGAGAGATAATTACCAATGCATTTACTATCTTCCAAAATTCTAAATATTCGAGAACAGTACTTGCAGATTGGAAGCTAGCAAATGTTACTCCACTATTTAAGAAAGGAGCAAAAGAGAAAACATGGAACTACAAACCCGTTAGCCTTATATCAGTAGTAAGCAGAATCTATTGCAAAGGATGTGCTGAATGGATACTTGGATAATAATCTGATTAGAGACAAAAAGCACGGTGCTCCTAATAATCTGATTAGGCATGTCAGCATGAAATTGTAGATGGGAAATCAGATTTGCCAAATTTGTTGCAGTTTAATGATGTTACTAACAAAATTGACAAAAGGGAATTGATGGATGTTTGGATTTTCAAAAGGCTTTGATAAGGACCTAAAGGAGGCTGTTTAGTAAAATTAAAGCACATGGGATAGAAGGCAAAGTGTTGGCATGGATTAAAGATCAGGTAGCATGCGTAAAGCATATCATAGGAATGAATCGGTTATTCAGACTGACAGACCGTAACTAGTGGGATATCACTGGATCAGTACTAGAGCCCCAGCTGTACACAATATTTATATAAATTATTTGGATGTGGAAATAAAATGCAATAGTTCCAAATTTGCAGACATTATTCTGGTGAAAATGTTTACACGGAGAAAGTGGGTAAAGGATATTTTAACATTTGATGAGCTACGATTGTATTAAATGTTGGAGCAGGCTTGATGCACTGAATAGCCTACCTCTGCAGCTACGTATGTCAGATGGGTCTATTTTTGTCAATTTCCTTCCTGTTCAAATCATCCATCCCACTGCTGACCGTGAAGACTCTGCAAGTGGCTCTGCTCTCACCATCTTATCCACATCACCTTCCAGGATATTCATTCACTTGTGGCCCTGGTCATCCATAAGGATATTGTGAAGGATTGCTTCAGCATCATTGCCTTGATGGAGTGTGACTGAAGGGATGACATTTTCTCTCTGTTAATGAAGTCTCATATCTGGCTACACATTCTACGACTTGCCTCATCAAGAACATAGCAGTGAGGTGTGGTGCTAATCATCAGATTACATTTTGTCCTGGCCCTCCACTCTTTTGGAACCAACACTTCCTTTGAGTAGCTCACCTTATTCCACCCTTCTCATGCAAAATCCTCATTGTGAACTATCCACCCAAGTTAATAAGAATTTCCCCA